>NC_081370.1:14648105-15313938 GCF_030684315.1 Stegostoma tigrinum
ACTGCAGGCCCTTTATAGAAAGACCGTAATGTTTATCTTTTTAACTTTACTTCTTATTTTTCTGACTTGTACAATGAATAACTCTAAGGTAATGTAATGTTTTCCTTTTTTCTTTATTTCTTTATTTTATATCTAAGATTTGTAACAAGGTACCTGAGATGGTGCCAGGTGAGGCGACATTGTAAACTTTTCACTGTACTGTAATTCTATACTTGACTACACATGACGACAATAAAGGAAATTTGATTCTATTCTTCTTTTCTCCACTTTTTTTGAACAGCAACTGGGGACTGGTAATGAATGCTGGCCAGCCAGCGATGTCCACACCCCACATGATTTTTTTAAAATAGTGGAGAAAAGAGTTGAGGTGAGAGTTTGTACTAAAGCTATATGAGATCAGGAGCAGAATGGCCCTGAAACTGAGTATCAGTAAACCAGTGACGACAAGGTGTAGAGCTGGATGAACACAGCAGGCCAAGCAGCATCAGAGGAGTAGGAAAGCTGATGTTTCAGGCTGATTGATAGCACAGTTAATGACTGCTTCTGTCACTTTATTTGTTATTGAAAGTAGACAAATAGGACCGTAATCAGAGGAAGAAAACCTCTAAAGCCTACAGGTAAGTTGCAAGTCTTTCTCCATTTCTTGGTTGAAGTCATTGGGAACCTTTTTTTAAAAAGTTTCTATTTCTCTCTATTTTCACTACTGAACTCCACCTCACCCTCAACAACTTCTCTTTCAATTCCTCCAGCTTCCTACAGACTAAAGGGATAGCCATGGGTATCTGCATGAGCCCAAGCTATGCCTGCCTCTTTGTAGGAAACGTGGAACAGTACGTCTTCTGCACTATCCTCCACTACATCGATTACTATGTTGGCGCTGCCTCATGCTCCCCACGAGGAGCTCAAACAGTTCATCAACTTTACTAATATTTTCCACCCCAACCTCCAGTTCACCTGGACCATCCCTGATACCCCTCTCTCTCCTCTGGACCTCTGTCTCCATCTCTGGCAACCACCTCGAAACTGATATCTATTTCAAGCCCACCAACTCCCACAGCTACCTGGACTGCACCTCCTCTCACCCACCCTCCTGCAAGAATGCGATCCTCTACTCACAATTCCTCCACCTCCACTGCATCTGCTCCCAAGATGTTAGCGTTCCACTCCCGAACACCCCAGATGCCCTCATGTTTCAAGGACTGCGACTCCACACTCCCACCACACCAGTGGTTGAAAACACCCTCGACTGTAGCTCTTGCATTTTCTGCACCTCAGCTCTCTCAGCCCCTCCTTGTTTTTATTGCAAAGACAGAATTCCCCTTTGTCAGATTCGTTTTCGGAGGCCCTCATGGACTTGCTGCAATAACAAGACACGGACCGGTTTAGAAAAAACACAAATCCTTTTATTACCAAGCAAGTGCAAGCTGTGGAGAATCACTGTACTTAACCCAGCACAGAGTGCAGAGTCTCGCAAGTAATTCTCCCTGAGCAGCAGACAGTCCCTGCTTTTTATACTTTACTAAGTACATAATACATGAAACAATTTCACATTTCACAATGACATGACACATGAAACAATTATTACAACAGACAAAGACAGGATACAAAAGAATTATTACATCAAGAACATAAAAGACCAGGATATAGTATCGATTGCTAGTGAAGTGGCTGCTAATGGCAGGAGGTGATTTCAAGTTGTTATCGGGACCGATTGTGATTTCAAGTTGCCAGTGTGTCTGGCTAGACAAAGTTAGTGCCCTGGCCCCTTTGTCAGCGACAGAGGTTACATGCTTTAGAGGTCTCACACCTTTACAAAAGTTCCCCACCTAACCCTATTTGAAACAGTTTAATTCTAATTTTATTCAGTCAGGAAGCTTATGTGTCTGCATACCAATGTGTGGGGAGATAAGGAATTACAAAAGTTTTACACTGAATTCCTAGCTGGGCAGGAAGCTTCAGGGCAGTGCCTGCATACCTATTTGTAGGCAGATAAAAGACTTTGATTCCTATACTTCTATAAATTAAATGCAGATAAAAGACTTTAATTTATAGTAGTATAGAAATCAATGGGATGTTATCACACTAACATCTCATCTTGTCCTCACGTACCACTCCATTAACCTCTGGATTCAACGCATCATTCTCTGTCACCTGCAATCTGATCCCACTACGAAGGATATACTTCCTTACCCAACCTTATCTGCCTTCTAGGGGGACCTGCGTTCTCCGTGACTCCCTCATCTGCTCCATGCTCCCCACTAGTCCCGCCACTCCCGGCACCTTCCCTGCAACCGCAGGAGGTGCTACACCTGCCTCTACACCTCTCTTTCGCCCCCCCCCCCCCCACCTCACCTCCATCGTAAGCCCCAAAAGACCTTCCACATCAAATAGATGTTCGCTTGCGCATCCACTACTAAGTTCCATTGTATCAGTTGTTCCCAGTGTGGCCTCCATTATATCAGTGAGACCAAACTGAGGCTCGGACCATTTGTAGAACACCTATGCTTGGTTCGCGACAAACAACAACACCTCCCAGTCGCGAACCACTTCAACTCCCTCTCCAACTCCCTGGATGACATGTCCATTCTGGGCCTCCTCCAGCTTCACAACCATGCTACCCCAGAAACTGGAGGAACGGTACCTCATATTCTGCCTTGGAACCTACAACCCAATAGTCTCAATGTGGACTTACTAGCTTCAAAATCTCCCCACCCCGACCTCATGCCAAGACCAGCCCTCCCTCATGTCTGCCTCACTGACCTGTCCGTCTTCTCTCCCAGCTATCTGCTCCACAATCTACCTGCTATCAGCAACCTCCCCCCTCTCTCTCTTTATTTCAGAGACCCCTCTTTCCCCCCCCCCCCCCCCCCCCCCCCCCCCCCATTTCTGAAGAAGGGTCACGATCCAAAACGTCAGCTTTCCTGCTCCTCTGATGCTGCTTGGCCTGCTGTGTTCCTCCAGCTCCACAGTGTTATGTAAGACTCCAGCATCAGCAGTTCTTAATATCTCTATCATACTACAGTTACCAATAATTATATTTCTTCAACTAGAAGCCAAGTGGATTGTTAGAATTCATCAGATTGTGTATTGGTTTTAAGGACCACTGGCCAAGAAGGGTGTTTTTCTTTTGCCTTTGTCAAAATACATTCTCTGCGGAGTCATTTTTTACCTTTTGCATTGCTTCAGTGTGTTTGCATTTGGATTAACATGGCATATTGTTCTAATTTCAGATTATATCTTAGATCTTGACCAGTTTTGTCATGTGCTTTAGAAATTAGATTTGTTTTATGATAAATAGGTTACTTTTGTGCCCATTACAGAAACCTGCGGGAACTCTCTACTACTGGAAAGCAGCACAAAATAGTATCAATTGGACTTTTATGCTGATTTGTGCATTGTATGAAGTTTTTTTTACCATGAGGTTTATGCATTGCTTTCATATGCTTTTGGATTGGTTTTTCTTTTGAAAAATGCTGTTCTCAGTGCATATAGGTTAGCTTCTGAGGATTACAAGCTTCAGAACATAAGGAAGCAACCAGCACAGGTCTACATGAATCTGATAAGATGAACCAAAGTAAGTTCAACATTGGGTAAGGACATTAGGACGAAACAATTTCTTCGAAGAATTTACAAGTTCACTTGCTTCAGCAATAGAAACCATGTTGAAGACTAGCAGGTTCCAAAAGCTAGGCTTGCAGCAAAGATGGCTGATGTTTGTAAACTAACCCAAAAAGTCGATAGTTTTTCTGCCACCCATCACCCTGAGAAAGATAGAAGATGGGAGAGCGAGAAACACAGAAAATAGGTGCAGCAGTAGGCCATTAGGTCCTTTGAGTCACTATTACCATTCAATAGGATCATGGCTGATCATGCAGTTTCAGTCTCCCATTCCGGCTTTGTGTGGACCTCTTGATCCCTTTAGCCACAAAGGCCACATACAGCTCCCTTTTGAATATAATCTAATGAACTGGCCCTAACAGCTTCCTATGGGAGAGAATTACATAGATTTACAACTATTTGAATGGAGAAATTCTTCCTCATCTCAGCCCTGAATGGCTTACCCCTTATTCCTAGCCTATAACCCTTAGTTTTAGACTTCCCCAACATCAAGAATACTCTTCCTGTATTTAGCCTGCCCAGTCTCATCCCTACTCTGATACTCAAATTCTCTTGCTATGAATGTCAGCATGCCATTAGCTTTCCTCACCACCTGCTGCACCTGCATGCCAACCTTCAGTGACTGCTCCACCATGACACCAAGGTTTTGTTGCACCTCACCTTTTCCTAAACTGAGAAACAATTAATCAGGGTAATGAGGGGGACAGCTGGGAATACCTTGAGAATTTCCCCCCTTAGTCTGGAAAGGAAGGTACTGAGAGTGGATGTTAAAATCAAAAGAGCTGTGTGTTTCTACTACAACAAAAGGAGGTGTCTTCATTCAGAATGCTGGAATTCCCATGGCATAGCTTTAGGACTCGCTGGCCTTTGTAAGAGTGATTTCAGCAGGGGCCCAGAATCAAAATCCAATGGATCAAATTGTTGCTTTAACCACAATTATGGTGAACGTAATTGTGGGAGCAAGAAAGGTGAACATAGAACAATACAGCGTAGAACAGGCCCTTCGGCGCTCGATATTGCGCCGACCTGTGAACTAATCTAAGCCCCTCCCCTACACTATCCCATCATTATCCATATGCTTATCCAAGGACTGTCTAAATGCCCCTAATGTGGCTGACTTCACTACATTGGCAGGCAGGGCGTTCCACGCCCTTAACCACTCTGAGTAAAGAACCTGCCTCTGACATCTGTCCTAAATCTATCACCCCTCAATTTGTAGCTATGCCCCCTTGTACAAGCTGAAGTCGTCATCCTTGGAAAAAGACTCTCACTGTCCACCCTATCTAATCCTCTGATCATCTTGTATGCCTCTATTAAATCCCCTCTTAGCCTCCTTCTCTCCAATGAGAACAGACCCAAGTCCCTCAGCCTTTCTTCATTAGGCCTGCGCTCCAGACCAGTCAACATCCTGGTAAATCTCCTCTGCACCTTTTCCAATGCTTCCACATCCTTCCTGTAATGGGGCCGCCAGAACTGCACGCAATATTCCAAATGAGGCCGCACTAGTGTTTTGCACAGTTGCAGCATGACATCACGGCTCCGGAACTCAATCCCTATACCAATAAAACCTAACACACCGTAAGCCGCCTTAACAGCGCTATCAACCTGGGTGGCAACTTTCAGGGATCTATGTACATGGACACCAAGATCCCTCTGCACATCCACACTACCAAGAATCTTTCATCTTTCCATTGACCCGGTATTCTGACTTCCTATTATTCTTCCCAAAGTGAATCACCTCACATTTATCCTTATTAAACTCCATTTGCCACCTTTCAGCCCAATTCTGCAGTTTATCCAAGTCTCCCTGCAACATTCTTCCATACTGTCCACCTCTCCACCGACTTTAGTGTCATCTACAAACTTACTAACCCATCCACCTATGCTTGCAGCTAAGTCATTTATAAAAATGACAAACAGCAGTGGTCCCAAAACAGATCCTTGAGGCACACCACTAGTGACCTGATTCCAGGTTGAGTATTTTCCATCAACCACCACTCTTTTTACAGAAAGCCAGTTTCTATTCTAAACTGCTAAATCTCCCTCAATCCTGTGCCTCGGTATTTTCTCCAACAGCCTACCATGTGGAATCTTATCAAAGGCTTTACTGAAGTCCATGTACACCATGTAAACTGCCCTTCCCTCATCTACATGCTTGGTCACCTTCTCAAAGAACTGAGGTTTGAGAGACACGACCTGCCCTTGACAAATCCATGCTGACTATCTCCAATCAAATTGTTGCTTGTTAGATGATTTATAAATCCTATCTTTTATAATCCTTTCCAAAAAACTTTTCCTACAACAGACGTAAGGCTCACAGGTCTATAATTACCTGGGTCATCCCTACTGCCCTTCTTGAACAAGGGCACATTCGCAATCTTCCAGTCCTCTGGCACTAAACCTGTAGCCAATGAGGACTCAAAGATCAAGGCCAAAAGCTCCGCCACCTCTTCCCTAGCTTCCCAGAGAACCCTTGAGAAAAATCCCATCCGGCCCAGGGGATTTATCTACCATCACACCTTCTAGAATTGATAACACCTCCTCCTTACTAACCTTAATCCTTTCAATTCTAGTAGCCCATAACTCAGTCATCTCCTTGACAATATTCTCCTGTTCCTCAGTGAAAACAGGTGAGAAATAACCATTTAGCACCTCTCCAATCTCCACAGAGTCCCCACACAATTTCCCACTCTGTCATTGACTGGCCCTATTCCTACTCTAGTCATCCTGTTATTCCTCACGTACCTATAGAAAGCTTTAGGGTTCTCCTTTATTCTACCTGCTAATGTCTGCTCATGTCCACTCCTTGCTCTTCTTAACTCTCTCTTTAAATCCTTCCGAGCTAATCTGTAACTCTCCATTGCCTCATCTGAACCATCTTGTGTCATCGTCACATAAGCCTCCCTCTTCTGCTTAACAAGAGATACAATTTCTTTAGTAAACCACGGTTCCCTTACCTTATCGCTTCCTTCCTGCCTGACAGGGACATACCTATCAAGGACACGCAATATCTGTTCCTTAAACCAGCTCCACATTTCGATTGTCCCCTTCCCCTGCATTTTGCTAACCCATTCTATGCCTCTAAGTCTTGCCTAATCGCATTATAATTGCCCTTACCCCATCTATAAGGTAGAAAAACAAAGGATTTTTGATGAGAAGGGAAATAAGCCCTTATTCTTCAAATAATGCAGCTAAAGACTTAACTGTATGGCAGGATGTAGGAGTTATTGTATTTTGGTAGAGAAAGATATAACCTTTCTTTCACAGCACACATTGAAAGCCAAATTTTTAAAAAATGATCTCAGAAAGTGACTTAATGTCAAGAACAGTGACATCAGTGGGTTCAGAAAACAGCTGTACATAAGATTGAATTGACAGGGTGAAATTTGTAACTTCACCCATCATCACAGAAAGCTTAGGTGAAATTAAATAACGAAATAATTGCAAGAATAAGTTCCAGGTAACTTTTCTTTGTGAGGTAACCAAATCAATGGCTAGGCAGCATCCATCATCAGGGGTCAAAGTGATAATGTGAACCTTTCTTTAAAGAGATGTGAATAATCCAAAAGACACAGTTGCATAATTGAGGCTCAGCAAGTAGATTCAGAGTTAAGCAAATTAACACAATCATTCACCTTGAAACCGAATTGCTGTCGGAATTCTGGAGCATTGTTATGTCAAAAATAGGGTTGTGATAGCAGGTGGATGTTATACTCCAAAAGACAACTGTATTTAAACAGAATTAAGGTCCACCATTTAGTGTGAGAGCTTTATTTCAATTAGCTATATTCCGTAAATCTCTCGCACTACTAGTCATTAACTCTCCATATTTTTACAACCAATTCAAACTCAATTAACTCTTCACCTGTCCTCTGATTCTGTTAGTTCTCAGGCATTCCTTCAGACCATGTTGCATGGCAACAGAGGAGATGGCTCTATAAGAATTTATATTGATCTCACCCAATTACATTGGGCCATAAAACAAAAAGTTCATTCTGTGGTGTCAATGGATTAGAGCTTGGCGAGTCTGAGTGTTTTCTTCATAAAATTTGATGCAAACAGCATCTGTCAGTTTCCAGTTGTTGAGGAGTCAAAACTTGAGCAAAGTCATTACTACATTTTGATGCTACTACTTTAACTGCCATAGGATTGATTTCCTGAGCAGCAGAAATATTCCAGAGGGCAAGGCCAAATATCTTAAAAGGACCAGAAGGCATAATTTGTCATTTAGATGATATCTTGATCCATGATTGTCAAAAACAGGAATGAATCTTCTCACATTCTGGCAGTGTCAATTTTGGGGAGTTTTGTTGAGAATTTTCCTCAGGGTGACTTTATCTTGTGATCTACCACTGCTCACTACATTAATTATGCGTCCGGCCTCTACGACATCCTTCTTGTTGAATCATGTACTTGCAGAGGTGGAAGTGCTCACTGTTGCTAGGAACTTCCAATGTTCATGCCACAGGTCCATATTTAAATCCAGTTGCACATCAGTTCAAACATTGTTTTGCAATCGCACTTGAAAGAAGATAGCTTACAAAAAAGGAAATTGGCACTCCTAGATAACAAAGTGTGAAGCTGGATGAACACAGCAGGCCAAGCAGCATCTCAGGAGCACAAAAGCTGATGTTTTGGGCCTAAGCTCTTCATCAGAGAAGACTAGGCCCGAAACGTCAGCTTTTGTGCTCCTGAGATGCTGCTTGGCCTGCTGTGTTCATCCAGCTTCACACTTTGTTATCTTGGATTCTCTAGCAACTGCAGTTCTCATTATCACTGATACAAATTGGCACTTTTTTTCCCACCCTCATCAAGTGTAGGACAACTTAGTGAAGATTCTGATGGCATTGTGTACTGTGATCTGGTAAACCACAGGACTACCCTACAGATGACTGTTAGGTAAAGATTCCTTATCAAGAGATCCGACTCCGTTACTGGGTCTATGTCCACGATGACCTGCAGAAGTCTTTGAGATGGGATGCCATTGGAGAATCATGTCCGTACATCTCCCCCACAGTCTTTGTGAAGAAGTTTTAAAATTGAAGATTTGTGTTGATTACTGCAAAGTCTTATAAGGATGCTTTCTACTGAAGATTGAAGAAGCATTGCCAGTTCTCAAAAGTGCAAAGTATTTCTGCAGTCTCAATTTGGTCCAGAGCTATAAGTAGCTACCCATCGCTGAAATGATGGCACCAGGAACTTTATACGTACATAAGAATGCCATTTGGACTCTGCAATGCCTGTGCTGATTAATGTTTGTGATGTTTTGGCAACCCTAATTTTCAGACCTTCCTTGTGCACATGGATGACATACTCAGTTTCAGCTCAACATTTGGGGAGACCCTCATAAAAATAAACACTGTCCAGCCTGCTTGTTGCAATTTAACTTTACAGCAGTATTAACTTTTCCAGACAGCATGACTGTACCTTGGGCATTTTGTGATCAAGCTATTGCTCCAGATGATGAGAAAATCTAAGTGGTAAATGAGTGGCCCAGTCTGACACAGAGAGGGAACTACATGAGTTCCTTGGTGTTGCTAGTTGTGATAGGCGGTTCTTACAAGGCTATTTACAATTGGTTGTCCATTCCATGATTTACTGCCTTAATCAGAGAATTCTAAAGAAATGGTTGAGAAAGGATGTATAAGGTGTGATACTTCAGGGAGCATTACAGAAAGTCGAGTCCAACAATGTGAAGATAGCTGTTGCACCCTGAAGCAGAAACTTGTCTATCATCTGTATGTGAATACCCAGGTTTCCAGCTCCCTTTCATACTGGAAACTGACACCAGGTTTCTTGGCTTCGGAGCCATGATGTCACTGGTTCAATGGCAGCTAAACATGGCTATCACATATGCCAGCCAAAATCCAAAACTGATGGAGAGGAATATGAAAAATTACTCCAGTATGAAACTCAAACTGCTCCCTTTGAAGGCCATTTCCTAGAAGTTCAGAGCGATTCTGATGGTGCAGAGTTTGTAGTGTTTGCAGACAACAACCCAATCAGTGTCTTTTAAACATCCATCAATTTTAGGGCAACAGAAAACCAATTGGCTGAGCTCGTAATGCTTCAATTCTAGATCTGGTTTGGTCAGGTAAAAGTAACACACATGCCAATGCCCTTAGCCAGTTGACTGACTGCAAGAGGAGATCTCTCCCTGCCTACCTGGTAGGGGCTCCAGGTCTGATCCCTATTCCCTATGATGCGTAGACTAATATTCACCAGGATAACATAAAAGCATTCATGAATGAAATCTTTGCCATCTATCTGAAAATAAGATCTCAGATAGCTTCAGTTGATTGACGTGGGCTTTTTTAGACAGTGCCATTACTGCAGGCTCAACATCTGTCAACCAGTTGGGAGTCCAAATAGGCATGGAAACTGTTGAGGTCCTGGAAGAGGATCAGGGAGCAGTTTGGAATTCCTTATCAGCCAGTTCATGACAAAGAGAGAGAGGCGAAGCAAGTATTTTTCCTAATAGGCTCAAGTATTAACTGCTACTAGTCATGATTGAGCAGTACACCAAGTGATGGGAAAGGCAAATATCTTCCTGGTATGGGATTGCTTCTGATTTTGTGACTCCTGTTGAAATTGTCAAAGTTGTACTTTGGTTAAAACAGGAAGCAACTTCATCCTAGCACATGATCCCTGGTCTCAAAGAGATATCTGGAGATCTTGCAATGGATTTTACAGTACTTGACCCCAGCAGTAATGCAATCAAGCAAATTCTCATACTCCCAGTTGTCTCCTCCACATTCAAGCAAATCATTTCCACCCTCTGACCCAAAGGCATTACCTATAGCCAGAGTAGTAGTACATGATCTGTTTGCTTGTTTCTGTAGTCCACGTTGGATTTGTGGTGAACAGGGATGTAGCTTTGACAGCAAGATTCTTGAGGAGCTTTTCAAGTTCTATGGCATTGCCAAATGCCACATCACCCTTACCACCAAAGAGTAACGGACAGTGTGAACAATTCACCCATACACTGCGTGATCATCTACATACCTTGCTGACTAAGAGTAAACAAAAGTGGTCTGAACACACTTTGGAGCTGGTTTATGCTGATGATAGCACCCCACACTTGCCCACAGACTATTCTCCGCACTATCTCTTCTTTGGCTGAGATCCAGTCCTTCTTGTGGACCTTGAGCTCACCACACCTTCTGGTGGGGATGGTCAGGTCATTAATTAGAGAGCAAAGTGTCATAAGAAGCTAAGTCAGGTTTTCGAGATGGCGTCTAAGAGAACCAAGAGAGAAGTGCCAAGAAGCAAAACATTGAACTATCATATGGCTGTCGCGACTGACCTTCAGTTGTCAAGGGTATTATTGTGTAATTGGAATATCAGGGGTCATACTAAGATGCAGCATGTGTAGGAACATGAACTCCAGTCAAAATTAAGCCACGCCCTTACATACAGAAGACCAGGAAAATAAGAGAGTTCTGTCTGTCTCTCTCACCATCCACAACAAGTACAAGAAGCACATAGTCACTAAACAAATCCATCCCTTCATTTTAAAGTAATTGCCAATCAAATACAACATTGGCTAAGAATCAAAACAGCTAGTGGTGGATTGAATTCTGTTGTTCATCAAGCTAATAGTATGGTAAGTCAAGGGGGTTATATATTGAAAACTCCAGTTACCTGTTATATGCTACTGGAGAAAGCAAAAATTACGCTCAATAACTAAAGTAAAAGAATAACTTGCCTGAAGATAAAATGAGTAAATAAAATTACATTATTAATATCATTTATTAAAATGAATGTTAAATAGGCCAAAGTAAGAGTTTGTTTCAGTTATTTCTGCATGTATAATTTTGCAGGAGCAGAATATAATTTTGTAAAAATGGATACCAATAATTTGGGGACAACATATGATTATTCTTCAGTCATGCATTATGGGAGGTAAGTGTAAGATTAGTATCTTTCATTGCAATAATGGAGCTATGTAATGTGGGAAGATTGAATTTTAGATGCAAAACCAAAGCTATTTTCATAATACAAATAATTAAACACATCTCTATGTTTAGAGGTAACACGGTGTGAAGCTGGATGAACGCAGCAGGCCAAGCAACATCAGAGGAGCAGAAAAGCTTGACATTTTGGGTTGGGACCCTTCTTCAGAAATGGGGGAGGGGAAGGATATCATGAAATAAATAGGGATACAGGGGGAGGCAGATGGAAGATGGATAAAGGAGAAGATAGGGTGAGAGGAAACAGACAGACCAGCATGGGCTAAGATCGGAATTGTGGCAGAATTTGATGCGAAGCTTCTCTCGAAATCAGGAGATTCTCACTCCATCTTTTTTGATTTTTTTTTTAATCAACTTGTTCAGACACAACACACTTCTGGAATAGACGGGACTTGAACCTGAGTTAGGAACAGTACTACTGCACCACAAAAACCCCTATTGCTCTGTCTTTTATGCTTTTAACAAGTGCTGAGATGAGATGGATTATTGTTTGTCAAACATCTTGTTAATGATCAATTCATCTCATTAACATTCAGCTTCTAATCTTATCAAACGTGCTAAACAAACTAGATATCCATGATCTACAGACACCAGCTGCACACACACCTCATCTATGGATATTTGCAGCTGGTTTCTGTCAAACCCTAATGACCGGATTCTCTCATACGCACGTACAGGCACAAGCACACAAAGCACAGACTTGCATGACAGGATGCACTGTTAACTAGCTTTGGAAGATTGCAGCTTAAACATTTTGTGTGCAAGCACAGGTATCCAGTTTACAGAGTGGACCAGGCTCACTTGTTCTCTCAGCGCTCACTCACTTAGTCTAGTCCCTGTCTGCATGCTCGCATCATCCATGTTTTGCCCTACTTTGCCAATTAGCACAGTCAAGCAACCAGCAGCTTGCATTGCTAGTCAGCAGTCAAGAGGGTGGATATCTTTGTATATAGCAGTGGCCTACATCAATCTCACACCCATACCATGTGCCAACAACTAATGTGGCAAACAAACTGCATATGTCGCACGCAGGCACCATGTATGTGAAAGTCTTAGGCAAGTAGCCCTTGCCAAAGTCCATGGAGGCATCCATCAGTCATGGGCCCCAACACAGTCAGTCAATGACAACCTCCCATTCCAGTTGAGATGATAGGCCATGGTCAGGCATCCAGTCGAGGTGTTCTCAGTCAGGGGATTCGTGCCTTTGCAGTCTGGGATGTAGGTTATGGTCAATCCTCTGGCAACATTGCAGCCAGTCCACACTGTTAGGGCTAATGTGATCGGAAAGATGTACAGGCATCCATGAGGGGTCAGGGTATTTATTGTCCAGTGTTGTGTGGTTGGGTCACTCTTGTGGGTGAGCAGTTAATCTGCCTAGTTCATCCATTTCAAATAAGGGGGAAGTGTGGAGGGGGCACCATGGTGAAGAAAGGGGTTGCTACAACCAGGGAGAATTGAGAACATATCCTTTGGGACTGGGGGAAAGCCCATAACATTTGTAAAGGAGGTAACTGGAGCTGCAAGAGAGAGATATGGTAAAGCAGGTTCAAAGAGCAATCTGGTTTCAAGGTAGTGAATGTTTATGACCATTCCTGGTGCTATTGGCTGCTTTATTGATGCTGATGTTAGTATGCTTGTCCTCCCAGCCAAATAATCCATCTCAAACAGATTTTACGGTACTTCTCAAGAACCTTGAGGTGGCATCAATATGTAGTACACATAGAATCAAACATTACTGCCTTACACAGAAGTTGATTTATGTGGATCTTTGTTTTTGCGTTTTGCAGGCAGTAGCTAAATGTTCCCAAAGCAAAAACAGAATTTGGTAGTCCAATGTAAAATTGTATTCTGGGTGGAAATTTAAATATTTATTTTTCTCATTGCAGATATGCTTTTTCTAAAGATCGAAGAAGTGTTACCATTGTCCCTAAACCTAATCCAAACATATATATTGGACAACGTTATGGGATGTCTAATCTTGATGCTTTGAAGGTTAACAAGCTGTATAATTGTGGTAAGTGTGATACGTGGATTCATTTATGTGAACTTCATCAATATGCTAAATACAGACAGAATTTTCAATCCAAACATAAAATAGAATAATTTAATTCCTGTTCATAGCTAATTTAGCAGTTGATACATACAGGAATTCATGGGAGTTAAAGGTTTATTGACTGCATTGTTAACGTTAAGTACATACATGCAGTATTTTGAGCATATATCAAGAGAAACATCTTGGAGTGCATTTTCCGCCTACTCCCCTCCCCCCAGAATGAAATTTAAATGTAATTATAAATTAAACATTTCATTCTTGTAGTTCATCATCTAGGAGTGGCCACTTGTTAAGTTGGTTTAATTTATATCAATGGTTTCAAAAGAGTATTAGGGACACTTCTGAGAACTTGGATGTTGGTTAGTGAGGAGGTCAAAATATGTAATGTTGCATTCAGTAAATAAATCTATTATTAAGTAAAAAGAATGCCCTTTGGTTTCCTATTTCACTGTTTGGCATCAGGGATGAGTTAACATCATCGCAGAGAATGGTTACCTAAAGTTAGAGGTTATTAAGAAATTAGAAATTAAGGGAAATATTTTGTTTTTCAGACAGAAGTTTATGATCTGAGATACTTTTGAGAAGACTGGTTGAAAGCAAATGTAAATTGTCAGGGTGATTATAGGCTAATGTTCTTTAAATCTGAACTTCAAGAATACAGCAAAAGTGAAGTGGGCAAATAGACAAGTATTATAAAGAGACCTTAGATATTGCATAAGACCATAAGAAATAGGAACATGACTAGGCCATTTGGCCCTTTGAGCCTGCTATGCCATTCAACAGGATCATGGCTGCTCAGACGTTCCTCAAGTCCACTTTCTTGCATTTTCCCCTTGATTCGCCACTGATCAGTCTTAAAAACTCACAAGGACTCTGCCTGCACAGCTCTCTGCAAAAAGCTGTTTTCAGTTTATTGAGTTTATTGAGTATTCTGGAACAAATAACGTCTGACAATGGACCATAATAACCTGGAAAACAGTTTCAAGACATAATGTACCAAGTGGGGGGTGACCCATATCTCATTGTCATCCCTGCATCCATACTAAAACAGTTTATCAGAACATATAATACATACTATAAAATCAATAATCACTTAGCGCCAAGCAACAAAGCAAGATTGCTGCATCACGTTGCAGCATTTTGTGCAATGCTGATGGTAAAGTGAACAAAGTGTGCTCAGAAGGCAATTGTGCAAAACTTTACCCATCAACCAATGTCTAACCATTCTGAAACACAGGACTTATTTCTTCAGGACAGAGGAGGTTGAAAGAGATACACAATGAGAGAAACAGTTAGAGAACTATCAAAATTGTGCTCTGAGCCTTGAGTATGAGTTAGAAATCTAAATCCAAACCCATAGATACTAGCAAATGTTTCTAAAGTATGCAACCAGCTCAGATCATATCAAGTTATTCTTGGTCATGGTGCTACATTACATAGTAAAAGCAAGCAGCTCAGATTATTATATAACAAGCCACTTTCCTCACTGGAAGGCAGTGCAGCTATGATGGTTGTGTGATGTTGTTGAGTTGCAGCAACTTGTAGCAAGTTGCCAAAGAAGCAATACAGAGAATAATGCTTAGAACTCCAGATGGGTAATTGATAAATTCCAAAATATTATAAGTTTTAAATATTACTGTTATAAACTCATTTCTTACCCATACGTATACTTGTTGAATTGACACCACATGCACGTGTGTATCCGTGTAAAGGTAAAGTTGGCATAGTCTGACCAGATCATTAGACTGCTTTCTCGGCAGGAAGAGATATCTGGTGATGGTTTACCTTGAGGATCAGCACACCTCAGGCAATGGTAGAGATTGAGAAGGAGAATACTTCATAGTAATTTTAGTTGCCAGAGGAATTGAACCCATGGTGTTGGCATTATTTGACATTGCAAACCTGCCATCCAGCCAACTGAGCTTAACCAACTGTGTATATCTGGGGTAATTTTTCATCTCTGGAAAGAGGAATGCTATGTTTGTCAGTCAGTACCTGCACACATTTAAGAGACAAGCCCATGTTAACAACAATATGTTATAGCGTGTGATCTGAAGATGAAAAGATCTTAGTCATCCTTCTACTTTGGGATCACTCAGAGAATTACACATTACTAGAAGCATGCTGCTGGATTGTAATCTAATAGCTTAATGTTACCATGGACACTGTGAATACAATGATTCTATGTAATACTTTGTTGTAATAGATTTCTGTCAGCTTCAATGTTATGATGTCCATCTCCGGTTTCTTATGTCACAGGGGATAACATAATTATTGCTGGATTGTATAATATACCTGCTCGAGGCAAAATCACATTAACAGTAGTGGCAGAGAGAACAGAAAGCAGCACAAGACAACAAGAGAGAGCAACAGTTGGAGATTAGATTAGATTCCCTACAGTGTGGAAACAGGCCCTTTGGCCCAACAAGTCCACACTGCCCCTTGGAGCATCCGAGGCTGGAATCGAACCCAGGTCCCTGGCGCTGTGAGGCTGCAGTGCTAACCACTGAGCCACCATGCCGCCCCTGATGATAAAACATTGTAGCAGGTTGAGAGAGAGTAGCAGCAGGGACACATTAAGACAGAATGAGGGGAAAGAAGAGCTGCAGCAGAGAACAAAACAAGCAACACAAGGGGAGGAGAGAAGATAGCAGCAGAGAGACTGTTAAACAGTACAAAGCAAGGACAGCTAGCAGCAGTGGAGATACCATAAAATGAAATGAGGGGAAGAGAGAGCAATGGCAGGGAAACCCAAAAGCATCGCGAGGGGAGAACGGTGAGTAAAGTATCAGAGAAACAAGAAAACAGAATGAGGAAAGGGAAGAAGGCAGCAGTGGAGACGCATTAAAATAGAATGACAGGAGGAGAGAAAGCAGTGATGCAAAGACCATAAAGTACAAGTGAAGACCTCTGCAGGACACCCTCCATGAAATGATGAAGAGGACAGCGATGCAGAGGGTGCCTGAGAGTCATCACACCGGAATTCTGGTAGACATGGCTACGGTCATGACGACTGCAGACGAGACCTCTGCAGGACACCCTCTGTGAGATGGCAAAGCAGGGCAATGAATCAGAAGGTGGCTGAGAGAGTCATCATAGTGGAATTCTGAGAGACGTCGCCACAGCCATCATAACTGTACAGCGGGTCAGAGGGAACGTGGTGACAAGATATTGTTTAACCTGAAACAATACTTCCCACCCTCCCTCCTCTTCTGATGAGTAAAAAAGGTGCTCAGTGAGGAGGATGACAGGTTAGGTAAAGGTGTGCAAGGGAGCAGCCGTTAACAAATGGGGCCAGTGTTAGAGTGGAAGTGCTGAGGTATTGGTTCAACACGTTTTGGCATCAGGAGGCTGAGCAGGATTCCAGGTAAGAGCTGGTAAGGCCTCTTTGATTTTTCTTTCTTTCTGTCTAGGTTGAAAGCAGTTAGGGCAGTGGCATGCTCCTGTTGCAGGATGTGGGACATCGGGAAGATTTCTCGTGTCCCTGGTGGCTACACCTGTGAGAAGTGTACCAGGCTACAGCTCCCAATAGACCATGTTAGGGAGCAGGAGCTGGAGCTGGATACATTCAGGACCATCTGGGGTGCAGCGAACACCATTGATAGGAAGTACAATGAAGTAGTCATTCCTAAGGCTCAGGCTGATGTAGCTGGCTGACCAGTAGAAGACGTAAGGGGAGGCGGGGGGGGAGAAGACAGATAGTGCAGGTCTCCCACTTTGGATACAGTTGCGGGGGAATGACCTTTCAGGGCTAGCAACAATAGTCAGGTCAGTGGCATTGTGACCAATTCTGAGGCTTGGAGGGAAAGGGTGCATTCAGACAGAGTGATTCTGATAGAAGACTCAATTCTGATGGGGACTGACAGGAGATTCTGTTGCCGCAGAGTGACACCAGGATGGTGTGTTGCCTCCCGTGTGCCAGTCAAGGATGTTTCTGAGCGATTGCAGAACATTGAGCAGGGAGGGTGCACAGCCAGAGGACCATGTGCACATTGGTACAAATGACAGAGATGACTATAAGGAGTTAGCTAAGAAGTTAAAAAGCAGAACCTCAAGTGATCTCTGGAATACTCCCAGTGCCATGCGCTGGTGAGGATAGAGATAGAAAGACAGATCAGATGAATGTGTGGCTGTTGTAAGGGATTAGGGTTTTCAGTCCTTGGATCATTGGGATCTCTTCTGAGGTAGAGGTAATATGAACAAGAGGGACAGGCTGCACCTGAACCAGAGGGTCCAATATCCTTGTGGGGAGATTTGCTAGTGTTACCCAGGAGGGTTTAAACTAGTTTGGCTGGGGGTTTGGACTCTGAATGAGAGAGGGGCCATTGAGAAGTCGGGGGTAAATATATCAGCTATTGAGAGCAAATTTACTATTCTGGATAGCTAGGGGCACAATAAAGAGAGGTACATGATGTCTGGTTTGATGCACAAGGTAATGGCTGGTAAGGAAGATAAGCTCAGAGCATGGGTTGGCTCTGGGAACTGGGATATTACAGCCATAACAGAAACATGGCTGAGAGAAAGGCAGCTCAATGTTCCAGGATACAGAAGCTACAAGTGTGACAGAAGCACAAGTAAGCAAGGACAGGGAGTTGGCCCATTGATAAGGGAGGACATAACAACAGTGCTTAGAGAGGATATTCTTAAGGGGTCATCAAATGAGGTTTTATGGTTAGAACTTAGAAACATGAAGGGGATGGTTACCCTGCTGGGACTTATTATAGACTCCCACATACTCAATGGGTACTAGAGGAGCAGATGTGTAGAGCGACTGCAGACACCTGTAGGAATAATAGTGTAGTATTGGTTAGAGATTTTGATTTCCCCTGTACTGACTGGGTCACAGAGTGTAAAAGGCCTGGATGCGATGGAATTTGTCAAATGTGTCCAAGAAGGTTTCCTAAATCAACACGTTGAAGGCCCTACTTGGGAGGGTGCAATACTGGACTTCCGCTTAGGAAACATGTTGGGCAAGTAACTGAAGAGTCAGTTGGAGAGTACTTTGGGTCTAATGGCCATAACTCTCTTAGTTTTAACACAGTTATGGAAAAAGATAGGACAGGTCCACAGGTTAAGGTGCTAACTTTGAGCAGGGCCAATTTTGGGGCCATTAAGCAATATCTAGCAGAAATTGAACGGGTGAGTCCATTGTTTAAGAAAAGTAGCAAAGACAAGCCAAGGAACTACAGGCCAGTGAGCCTGACATCAGTGGCAGGCAAGTTATTGGAGAGGATGCTGAGGGACAGGATCAACCAACATTTGGATTGAAAAGATCTGATTAGGGATCGTCAGCACGGATTTGTGCATGGGATGTCATGTCTGACAAATCTTTCAAAGTTTTTCAAAGAGGTAACCAAGAGAGTACATGAGGGTCGGGCAGTGGATGTTGTCTAAGTGGACTTTAGACAGGACATTGGGGCACATAAAGCAGGTTAGCCATGAAAGTTAGGTCATATGGGATCCAGGGAGAGCTAGCTCATTGGATTCAAAATTGGCTTGATGGTAGGAAGCAGGGAGAGATGGTTGAAGGTTGTTTCCTGGACTGGAAACTTGTGATTAGTGGTGTGCCGCTGGGACCTTTGTTATTTGCATAAATGACCTGGATGTGAATGTGCAAGGCACAATTAAGTGTGCAGATGATATAAAATTAGGAGGTATCGTTGACAGAGAAGAAGGTTATCAAAAATTACAGAGAGATTTTGATCAGATGGAGAAGTGGGCTAAGGATTGGCAAATGCAATTCAATTAAGATAAGAATGAGGTGTTTCACTTTGGAAAGTCAAACCAAGGTAGGAATTATACAGTAAACGGTAAGGCCCTGAGCAGTGTTGTGGAGCAGAGGGACCTAGCAGTACAAGTACGTAGTTCATTGAAAACGGCATCACATGTAGACAGGGTGGTGAAGAAGGCATTTAGCATACTGAACTTTATCGGTTGAGGCACTGAGTATAGGAGTTGGGATGTTATGTTACAGCTGTATAAGTTATTGGTGAGGCCGCACTTGAAGTATAGTTTATAGTTTTGGTCACTCTGTTATAGGAAAACTGGAAAATGTGCAAATAAGATTTATAAATGTGTTGCCAGGATTGGTAGGCCTGAGTTATAGATTGTGGTCGGTCAGGAAGGGACTTTGTTCCTTGGAATGTAGGAAAATGAGGGTGACCTTATTGAGGGGTATAAAGTTAGGATGGGCATAAATAGGATGAATACATATAATCTTTTTCCCAGGGATCGGGAATTGAAAACTGGAGATCGTAGGTTTAAGGTGAGAGTGGAAAGATTTAAGAAGGACCTGAGGGGCAGCTTCTTCACGCAGAGAGTGGTGTGATATTAGAATGGGCTGCCACAGAAAGTGGTTGAGGCAGGTACGATAGAAACATCTAAAAAGATTTGGAAATGTACATGGATGGGAAGGGTTTAGAGGGATATGGACCAAATGTGGGCAGTTGGAACTAGCTGAGTGGGCACCATGGTCAGCATGGATCAGTTTGGGCTGAAGGGCCTATTTCTGTGCTATATTACCCTATGACTTTACAACAGTATGAAGGAGCAAGCAGCAGTGGTGAAACCATAAAAGAACAAGAGGAACTGAGAGAGCAGAGGAGAAATAATAAAACAGAGTGGTGGAAAGATACTAAAAGTGTACGAAGACTGGTGATCACATAAAACAGAATGACAGATGACAGTAGCAATGATAGACAAGCTGTCAAACAGCCCAATGGTAGAAGAGGAAGCAGTAATGGAGAAACAGTGAAACTGTAGAAGAGCAGCTGAGAGCAGTGACAGAGGGGCCATGAAAGAACATGAAGTGAGGTGAGAGAGTGCAGCGGTGGAGAGAGAGCAATGGGGAAAGATTTTTAAACATTCTGGTGTGCTGAGAGGAAGCAGTGACAACAGCTGGGTTCTGTGGCTCCTGAGGAATATGCACGTGTGATATCTCAGGGCAATGGCTAAGTTCTTGGTTGGGGAGCATTTTTTTGGTTAGTGTAGACGGTTTAAGGAACAGTTGTTGGGAGTGATGAGTAAATATGTCCCTCTGAGACAGGCAAGAAGGGGTAAGATTAAGGAACCTTGGATGACGAGAGCGGTGGAGCTTCTAGTGAAAAGGAAGAAGGTAGCTTACATAAGGTGGAGGAAGCTAGGGTCAAGTTCAGCTAGAGAGGATTACATGCAGGCAAGGAAGGAGCTCAAAAATGGTCTGAGGAGAGCCAGGAGGGGGCACGAGAAAGGCTTGGCAGAAGGAATCCGGGAAAACACAAAGGCATTTTACACTTACGTGAGGAATAAGAGAATGGTCAAAGAAAGAGTAGGGCCGATCAGGGATAGCATAGGGAACTTGTGTGTGGAGCCTGAGGAGGTAGGGGAAGCCCTAAATGAGTTTTTTGCTTCTGTCTTTACGAAAGAAACCAACTTTGTAGTGAATGAAACCTTTGAAGAGCAGGTGTGCATGCTGGAATGGATAGAGATAGACGAAGCTGATGTGCTGAAAATTTTGTCAAACATTAAGATTGACAAGTCGCCAGGCCCGGATCAGATTTGTCCTCGGCTGCTTTGGGAAGCGAGAAATGCAATTGCTTCGCCACTTGCGAAGATCTTTGCATCCTCGCTCTCCACTGGAGTCGTACCTGAGGACTGGAGAGAGGCAAATGTAATTCCTCTCTTCAAGAAAGGAAATAGGGAAATCCCCGGCAATTATAGACCGGTAAGTCTCACGTCTGTCGTCTGCAAGGTGTTAGAAAGGATTCTGAGGGATAAGATTTATGATCATCTGGAAGAGCATGGCTTGATCAAATACAGTCAACACGGCTTTGTGAGGGGTAGGTCATGCCTTACAAACCTTATCGAGTTTTATGAGGATGTGACTAGAAAAGTTGATGAGGGTCGAGCTGTGGATGTGGTGTATATGGACTTCAGTAAGGCATTTGATAAGGTTCCCCATGGTAGGCTCATTCAGAAGGTCAGGAGGAATGGGATACAGGGGAACTTAGCTGCTTGGATACAGAATTGGCTGGCCAACAGAAGACAGCGAGTGGTAGTAGAAGGAAAATATTCTGCCTGGAAGTCAGTGGTGAGTGGAGTTCCACAGGGCTCTGTCCTTGGGCCTCTACTGTTTGTAATTTTTATTAATGACTTGGACGAGGGAATTGAAGGATGGGTCAGCAAGTTTGCAGACGACACAAAGGTCGGAGGTGTCGTTGACAGTGTAGAGGGCTGTTGTAGGCTGCAGCGGGACATTGACAGGATGCAGAGATGGGCTGAGAGGTGGCAGATGGAGTTCAACCTGGATAAATGCGAGGTGATGCATTTTGGAAGGTCGAATTTGAAAGCTGAGTACAGGATTAAGGATAGGATTCTTGGCAGCGTGGAGGAACAGAGGGATCTTGGTGTGCAGATACATAGATCCCTTAAAATGGCCACCCAAGTGGACAGGGTTGTTAAGAAAGCATATGGTGTTTTGGCTTTCATTAACAGGGGGATTGAGTTTAAGAGTCGTGAGATCTTGTTGCAGCTCTATAAAACTTTGGTTAGACCGCACTTGGAATACTGCGTCCAGTTCCGGGCGCCCTATTATAGGAAAGATGTGGATGCTTTGGAGAGGGTTCAGAGGAGGTTTACCAGGATGCTGCCTGGACTGGAGGGCTTATCTTATGAAGAGAGGTTGACTGAGCTCGGTCTCTTTTCATTGGAGAAAAGGAGGAGGAGAGGGGACCTAATTGAGGTATACAAGATAATGAGAGGCATAGATAGAGTTGATAGCCAGAAACTATTTCCCAGGGCAGAAATGGCTAGCACGAGGGGTCATAGTTTTAAGCTGGTTGGTGGAAAGTATCGAGGGGATGTCAGAAGCAGGTTCTTTACGCAGAGAGTTGTGAGAGCATGGAATGCGTTGCCAGCAGCAGTTGTGGAAGCAAGGTCATTGGGGTCATTTAAGAGACTGCTGGACATGTATATGGTCACAGAAATTTGAGGGTGCATACATGAGGATCAATGGTCGGCACAACATTGTGGGCTGAAGGGCCTGTCCTGTGCTGTACTGTTCTATGTTCTATGTATTAAAAACTTGTGAGACACATTAGCATTTGTACAGTTTCACCAGTTGTGTTATGGTTTACTGGCAGGAGTAAAGCTTATTATATGTGGTAGGATTTATTAGTTATTAATTATCCCAGAGTAAAGATTGCAGAACAGGTATCAGATAGCCTGTTGCGGCCGCGGTATGTTGGATCTGATAGACGCCAGTGTGGTTCATGGCAACCACATTTGCACTAAGTGCCTACAACTTGAGGACTCAAAATAAATGAACTGGATTCAAAGCTCTAGATGCTTTGATGCATGAAAGAAAAGTTGCCTGTGCACTTTGTTCCAAAAGGCAGTTACAGCCGTCAGGATGGAATCATCTGATTTGGTTAGTCGTCAGGGCAGGAGGTCTGACTACAAGTGTAACAGGCAAGGGGACAAAGAATATAGAAGTGGAGGAACCTCATCCTTTCAATTGTCCAGTAGGTAAGAGTAGTGACTATGAGGTGGATAAACAAACTGACCATGGAATTGTGGTGCAGAATGCACCAAGTCAGGGAACCGAAAAACATTGTGATAAAAGGTACAGTCAGGATAGAACAATACAGTGCAGAACAGCCCCTTCGGCCCTCGATAAATGATATATGACAAAGTTCCCCTGCAACAGAGAGCTTGAATTCAGAAGGCTGTGTAGATTACCTGGTATCAAGGTTCTGGATATTTGCTCAGACCTGGAGAGAACCAGCAGTGGGAGGGGGGAGGATCCTGTTGTCATTCTCTACCTGGATACCAACAATGTAAATAATGTGAGGAAAGAATTACTGCTGAGGAATTGTTATCAGATAGATGTTAAGCTAAAATCGGAACTTCAAATTTAATCTGTGAATTATTAGCTGATCCATAAGAAAATTAACATAGGTTAAAAAGATCAGGGAGGTAGATGCATGGCTTAAAGACTGGTTTGCGATACATATGTTTTAAATTATGCATAACTGGCTTTAGTGTTGCAGAAAGCATGCTGGGTCCTGTGTTCTGGGAAGCATATAACTAGGGTGGTGGAGACTACTTTAAACTAAATAATGTTGGGAAGTGTTATATAGAACATAGAACAATACAGCGCAGAACGGGCCCTTCGGCCCTCTGTTGCGCTGACCTGTGAACTGATCCAAGCCCCTCCCCCTACACTATCCCATCATTATCCATGTGCTTATCCAAGGACTGTTTAAATGCCCCTAATGTGGCTGACTTCACTACATTGGCAGGCAGGGCGTTCCACGGCCTTGCCACTCTGAGTAAAGAACCTGCCTCTGACATCTGTCTTAAATCTATCACCCCTCAATTTGTAGTTATGCCCCCTTGTACAAGCTGACGTCATCATCCTCAGAAAAATACTCTCACTATCCATCCTATCTAATCCTCTGATCATCTTGTATGTCTCTATTAAATCCCCTCTTAGCCTCCTTCTCTCCAATAAGAACAGACCCAAGTCCCTCAGCCTTTCTTCGTAAGGCCTGTGCTCCAGACCAGGCAACATCCTGGTAAATCTCCTCTGCACCTTTTCCAATGCTTCCACATCCTTCCTGTATAATGAGAGACTGGAGCAGTTGGAAATATATTCACCTGAGCTTAGAAGAATGAGGAGCAATCTCATAGAATGTTTTTAAGATCTGTTGTTGGCCCTTCAACATACTTGTCGGGAAACCCTCCTGCACACATTGGACAAAAACTGATCCATCCGACAACGAGAGTTATAGAATTTCCAGTCAATGTTGGGGAAGTTAAAGTCTCCCATAATGACCACCCTGTTCCTTTCACTCCTGCCCTGAATAGTTTTGCCAGTCCTCTCCTCCACATCCCTGGAGCTTTCCGGAGGCCTATCAAAAACTCCCAGCAGTGTTACCTCTCCTCTCCTGTTTCTGTCCTCAGCCCATACCACCTCAGTAGATGAGTCCTCATCAAAAGTTCTTTCAGCCACCGTTGCACTGTCCTTGACTAACAAAGCCACACCTCCCCCTCTTTTACCACCTTCCCTGATCTTAATGAAAGATCTCAACCCTGGAACCTGCAACATCCATTCCTGACCCTGCTGTATCCATGTCTCCGAAATAGCCACAACATCGAAGTCCCAGGTACCTTTCCATGCTGCAAGCTCACCTACCTTATTCCGGATACTCCTGGTGTTAAAGTAGACACACTTCAAACCAGCTTGCTATCTGCCAGCACACTCCTGTGACAGTGAGGTCCTATAAATGTCCTCCCTACGGTCATCCTCCTGTGTACTAAAACTACACCTCAGTTTCCCATTCTGAGCTAGTTTAAATCCACCCGAATAGCACTCGCAAATTTCCCACCCAGGATATGAGTGCCCCTCTGGTTCAACTGGAGACTGTCCTGTTTGTAGAGGTCCCTCCTTCCCCAGAATGAACCCCATTTGTCCATGTACCTGAAGCCCTCCCTCCTGCACCATCCCTGCAGCCACGTGTTCAGCCGAAATCTCTCCCTGTTCTTTGCCTCGCTATCACGTGGCACAGGTAAAGATAGGTAAAGTGTGTGGCAGAAAAGGAGAACACAAACTTAAGGGTCCAGCTGCAGGTAAAACCAACCTTTGTAAAAATGGCAGAAGGATGGAATTAATGGGTCTGTGCATGAATACATGCATTAACGTTGATTAAGAATTTTAAGTATATGTAAGTCATTGCATGACCAGTTATTTGAATCTCCATGACCAGTAGTAATGGCAAGACCCAGAAACAATTTTCAGTTGTAAACCGTGAAAATGATTTAATTAAGTTTTTATTGAAGTTTCGGATTTGTTTACAGTACGTGTTGAAGAAATGATTCTTTAGTTAATGTATTTATTTATTTAATTAAGACTTAGGTATAGGAGCAGAATTATTCCATTTGGCCAATTGAGTCTGCTCCGCTATTTGATCATGGCTGATATGTTTCATTTTCCTGCCTTTCCCCATAACCTTTGATCCCCTTACTAATCAAGAACCTATGCTCAAAAGCAAATAAAAATGTAAATTGGAACATTGAAGTAATGATTTGGAGGCAGCGAACTGCTCTATTCCCAACTGACAAGAAAAAGGAGGTGTGCCTCACTTCATACTTCACCATTTGACTTGGATCTATTTGACAAACTGATCTGCTTTAATTCTGTTGGGGCAGCACTATGGCACAGTGCCAGCGACCTAGGTTTTTGATTCCACCCTTAGGAACCTGTCTGTGTGGAGTTTGCCTATTTTCCATGTGACCGTGTGGGTTTTCTCTGGGTGCTCCAGTTTCCTTCCACAGTCCAAAGATGTGCAGGTTAGGTGGATTGGCCATAGTAAATAGCCTGTGGTGTCCATGGATGTACAGACTAGGTGCATTAGCCAAGGGAAATGCAGGGTTACGGGTGTTCGGTGTGTTGCTGTTCAGAGGTTTGATGTAGACTCGATGGGCTGAATGGCCTGCTTCTACAGTGTAAGGATTCTTTGATTCTATTTTGCTGCTATCGTCCTGACTCCTTGATAATGTGTGATCAGAATCTGTCTGTCTTAGCTGTGGTGTATGTTGTAATACAGATTGATACCGGTCATCTTTAAAAAATCTTTTTCAAACTCCAACTTTTAAATTTCACCTTTTAGAAATATGTGGAGGACTATACAGACATGAACCAGGAAAATTCACCTCACCCAATTTCCCAAATTTATATCCGAACAATGCTCATTGCAGGTGGATATTTAAAACATCTCATGATAAAAAACGTGTAAGTAAGATCACAGCACCATTGTCAGGTTTGCTATCAAACATTATTAAGACACTTGCACCTATATCAAAGGGGAATGTAACTGAGCTCTTTGATGCCTGAAATTTTTATGACTTTTCTTCCAGTCATCAGGGCGGAGATTCAGAATGAGGAAAGTGAACATTTTTATACTTTTGCACCTCTTCGTTGTTGTTGCATTAACAATTTTATAATGAACAGCATTATGAACAAATTTGCTGCCACTACCCCCTTTCTGGCTAAGGAAATATGATGTCTCATCATACAGAAAAGCCATTTGCTAGTCCAATGAGAAGAGACTGTCTTTTAAAAAAGAATTTATTGTATGATAATGTTATGAAGAGATGTGATCCAAATCTTATGTTTTGAAAGATAAGGCGAATCCACATAAATATATCTTAAACTTTTAAGCAAATTGGACTTTACTGAGGAAAAGGCACCAGGTACAACAGCAATAATGCTGACTCTATCAGAACTGCTTGCAGGTGGATTCGGTCTAGAGAACTTTGAGAGAGAGGTCATGTGTCCAAAACAGAATTTGACTTGCCTGAAAGGCAAGAGCCTGTTGCCTCCTGTCTCTTCCTTTGGAACTCCTCTCTGCAAAATTTGTGACCTGGAAACCCACCAAAAGTCTTATTTACAAATCATGGCAAGTTTCTGAAAAGACAGTGTGTTGTCAGTGTGCATTTTTTTTGTGTAGTTCAAACTGTCAGTAATCTTTTGCGTCTTTGTTTGGTCGTGAACAACTTTATTTATTTTGTTAACAAGAGAAATCTGGTTGATTTGCTCTTAGTACAGAACTTGATATTGCTTGAGACCTGCATAGTTGGTCATGTCATATCAAACTGGTTAAATTTAATATTTATTATGGCCAAAGGGCACATGGAACTAAATGAAAACACTGTAGCCCTCCAGCTTTGGCTTCAATTCAAAGTTGAACACCTACAGAAAGACATGTAATTAACCTTTTATGTAGTTTCATACCACACTGATTTTGATTTCTTTACAGACTGAGGTCTAAGCTTGAAGACATTTATTGGCTTTCCCTTCTCCTTGACCAAATAAACGTCATTTGTTATACGTTAATACTATGCACGATAATCACTGATACACCAGCTTCGGACTTGTAGTTACATTAAGTAAGAACTAATCCATCTCTTCTTGTATTCAGGTCCATGTTGTAGTCTGGTCTGATGTGTTCCTTTAGAAACTATCTAAAGTTTCCTTGTGTTTTAACTCTGCCCACGCTGTGTTTATGTTCATTGGTGTCAAGAGCCATGACTTCATTACAAGGATGCTTTAGGGTCTGATGCCCTTGCACAATAATTAGAAATTGGACATCAAGTTTTTTTTTAAAGAGAACACCAAGAGAGGTTTCTTATGAATCTGAGTGCAGAGTATACTGAACAAAATGTTTAGTCTTAAAACCAGTTATTTTTGCAGCAGAATGGGATAAGTTTTAAGACAACTGAAGGCTGATGTCTGGCAAAAACCTATGACTAAAAACAGATGGTAGCTGAGACAGTAGTTAATCGATTAACCAAATAATCAGACTCAAGTACACTGCTAAGCAAGACTGGAGATGTGCTATCAAGGATAAAAGGGCAGTCAGCACCTGCTGCAAAGATCACTTCAAAAATCTTCTCAACAAACACTCTGACCTCAACTCCTATTTACAGTATTCGGGTTAGATAGGGTGGATAGGGAGAGCCTTTTTCCTAGGATGGTGATGACGAGCACGAGGGGTGAAAGATATAGGACAGATGTCAGAGATAGTTTCTTTACACAGAGAGTAGTCAGAGAATGGAACGCTTTACCTGCAACGATCGTAGATTTGCCGACTTTAGGTACATTTAAGTCATCATTGGACAAGCATATGGACGTACATGGACTAGTGTAGGTTAGATGGGCTTCAGATCGGTAAGACGGGTCGGCACAACATTGAGGGCCGAGGGCTGTTATGTTCAATGTTCTATGCATGCCACCAACACCACTTTAGCACAACTCCAACTGGGTGCAAAATAGAAAAGGCCATTCAACAGCTAAAGTACAAAGGCATCAGAAGCAGATGAAATTCCCACTGAAGCACTCCAATCCAGAAGAAAAGCGCTTTATTCCCAAAATAACATAACAATTTCCCTTTTCTGAACAGTAGAATCAAGCAAGGAGATCTCAGATGACTTAATCATAACCATCTTCATGAAAGGTGACAGATATGACATGCGCTAGCCTCAAAAAAAACCTCTCATGGCAGATTTCTGATCCACTTACAATATTCTTCTACAATTGGTGCTCTAGCTATTGCTGCCACAGCAACTATCATTCTATGTCACAAACACAGAAATTGCTAGAGACCTCATCCTTAGTGCAGATGTGTTTGCTTTGGGCAGCACACCATTCACAAACCTGTTCATTCTGCACACCAGAAATACAATCTGCTCTGCCATATCCTCAACTAGCCTGATTATTTTTTAATCAGTTAAGATCTTTATTCAAAGATTATTTGCAATCATATCTAGCACTGTATGTAGTGATGGTATGAATTTAAGGTATGACGTACCTTCTATTTTTAGAGCGTTAATTATAGCCTATATATTCTCTTTCACTGGCTGCCACCCTTTTGCATTGTTTTTCAGGCCAATCTCTGACATAAAAGCTCTTTTTAAACCTCATGATATGATCATGGAGCTCTGTTTGGAATTCATCCAACACAGACTCTCTTCATCTGTTATGGTTGCAATGAACACATTGGCTATACGAACAATGCAGAACTCCTTGCAAAATCTTAGTCCTTGCAGCCTGGAAGATGTTTGGAAAAAACTTTTTGCAATAGCACTGCTTTTTTGGAAGTATAATCTCATACATATTTGTCATGAGATACTGTTGACTGCCTCTATCTATAGTGAGTTGTGCACGAGAATCAGACAAATTCAACATCATTCATATCTTGAATGCCACAAATTCCAGATATAAATCTTAAAATGTTTGTGAATACACCAGTCTACTTAGTTTATCATTACATTGCAGCTTTGGTAAATTTTCAGACTGTGTGTTTTAGACAGACTTAGGTATGGTTAGGTATGAAAGAATCCAATAAAATTTTCTAACCTACAAAATCTTGTGTTTGAGCTTGCACATAATATTGCTTTCATGAAGAAGTGATAGAAAAATACTGGAGTAGTTGGTGGACACAGACTTTTTTTCTGCTTCTCATTCCAAACATATACCTTTCAATTTTCGCTAGTGACCTCAGATTAAAACATGCCTTGAACTTCATGATGATTATTTTAATGGCACACCTTTTCAGAAAAAAAATGCTTACTTCTGTTCTAAAATTGCCCAACTCTGAGTCTGGATCTTTTTGTTTTCACCTTTTTATACATAATTAGATCTAAAGAACATGTCTATTCTTCCAATCTTTGATAGAATTAGAGAGCAATTCAGTTCAAAGATTCCTATACTTACAATGGGATACAGCCATTTTACCCATTTTCAAATGTACCATTGACTCAGTTATTGTGATTTCGTCACACTTACAGAAGCCAAGTCAGCCAAATCAGAACAAATTCACCAAAGCCAGTGAAATCAAAGAACCAGACAGACATTAGGAACTATACTAGCCTAGTCAACTGAATATAGCTACATGTTTCCAGAAACAATGAAAATCCGCGCAATCTAACTGAAAGTCTTCACCATCTAAGCTGATAAGCTAGCTCCTAGTAACCTATTTTGCTCATTGTCATCTCTATCACCATGTGATACAAAGAGTTTTACACTTTCATCATATACCTGGCCAAAATCTATTATATATTTGGAGAAACTTGTCAAAAGGGAAAGACTCAAGATTACCATATTGTTTAATGATATCATGCATTCCCATAACTACTTATGGAGTGTAACATAGTGATAATAGTGTTACCTTACACCTTCTAGGAGTTTAAACTTTTTCTTTGGTAGACACTTCTAAAAGCTCAAAATGCAATCCTATCAACATTACATACTGTAATACTGAGGATGCACGTTTTGTATTTAAGGTGGATCGAACCAACTGCTTTGTTGTGGGTGGTGTTGAATTTCATGAATATTGTTGCATCTGGACTCAAACCATGCAAGTGGAGAGAACTGTGCCAGTTCAAGAGCTAAAACTGCTGGGAATACTGAATTTCAAATCAGATTCTACCCTCAACCACCGAAATCTCAAACTTGTCTCCCAGTTAGTTATCTTCTAGAAAAAGATAACTTCTTTTACATATTGCAGATTGATTAATCATTTATCATATTAAACTACTGAATTGCACCTTTCTGTATTATCTATATGATTTGATCATTATCTTCCTTACAGGTTTTCATACAGTTTACAAAATTTCAAGTAGAAGACTTTATAAACTGCTATAGTGACCGAGTAATAATTCACGATGGTGATGATGCACTTGCTCCAGTCCTGGAAGGGCCGACTTGTGGTGGAGAGAATCCAGCAGTGATATCAAGTAGAAAATCGTTATACGTTCAATTTTACAGTGCCCAGTCATGGCAAGCATATGGCTTCAGTGCAAATTATCAATTTGGTAATATTGTCTTCAAATTATAAATTATAAAATTATGTAGCTATTCAACAAAATTATAACAGTTTGCTTAATACTAAATTTCATCCTTTCATTTTAAAGTTAGGTGTGGTTCTACATTGAAAAATGCAAAGGGAGCTATTGACTTTAGGACTTTGGACACCTCTTTTTATTGGACCAAATGTTTTTGGGTCATTCTAGTACGAAGATCATTTAAGGTACAATACAAAAATGATTTTGCTTTCTTTTAAATTTAGAATAGAACCTTCTGCTTATCACTCATTTTGGTTATCAAAAGAAGTAAAATTAAATATTGCAATGGAAAAGCTATTTCATGTGAACTCAAAATTGTATGAGAAATTATATGATATAATCTTCCTCCCAACTGTCAGATAGATAGGGGAGCAGGTATGTAGGCAAATCATAGAAAGGTGTGAAAGAAACAGGATTACAGTTGTAGGGGACTTCAACTTTGTGAACATTAACTGGGATCGCCTTAGTGTGAAAGGATTAGATGAAGTGGAATTTTTAAAGTGTATCGAGAAGAGCTTTTTTTGTTCCAGTACATAGATCATTCAACTAGAGGTGGAACAATGCTAGATCTAATTGTAGGAAATAAATCTGCTCAGGTGGTTGAATTGTCAGTGGGTGAGCATTTTGGGGATTGTGATCGTAACTGTATGTTTCAAAATTCATAATGAAAAGGAATTACAAGTGTACAGAAGTTAAATGTCTAAATTGGGGGAAGGCCAATTTCAATGCCATTCAACAGGATCTGGCAGACATGGACTGGGAGCAATTACTTGCATGCAAAATCAGAAATTACTGGAAAAACTCAGCAGACCTGGCAGAGAGAAAATTGAGTTAACGTTTCAGGCCCAGTGACCCTTCTTCAGAACTGATAGTAGCTAGGAAAAGCATATATGGTATATATGCTGGACAAGGGCAGGGGATGGTGAAAGGGGAACCAGTAGGTAGAGATGGACCCCAGATAGCCAGAATAACAGTTGGACAGACAAAGGAATAGGTAAAGAGCAGGTTAGGAGAAAGAATAACAACTAATGGGGACTGTTTGTGGCTGAAATTGGTTGTTTTTGGTAACAGCCCACGTGATGACAAGAGATAACAAGGTGTAGAGCTGGATGCTCACTGCAGGCCAAGCAGCATCAGAGGAGCAGGAAAGCCGAAGAAGTGTCTCGGCTCGACGCTGCTTGGCCTACTGTGTTCATCCAGCTCTACACCGTGTTATCTCAGATTCTCCAGCATCTGCAGTTCCTACTATCTCATGTGATGACAAGGCCCAGTATGTGGGGGTCAGGGTAAGGATTTGTGAAAAGGTGTTCAAGCCCTAAAATTATTGAACTTGATGTTGAGTCCAGAAGACTGCAGAGTTTCCAAATAGAAACTGAGGTTTGTTCTTTCAGTCTGCACTGAACTTTTCTGAACCAATGAAGTAAGCCTGACAGAGGTATTGGCCAGGGAACACAGTGGTGTGTTAAAGTGGCAGGCAAGCGGAAGCTCAGGGTCATTTTTGCAGTCAGAATGTTGGTTTCCTGCAAAGTGGTCACCCAGTCTGTGCTTCATTTCCACAATGTAGAGGAGACTACATTGTGAGCAGCAAATGCTGTAGACGAGATTGAGTGAAGTGCAGGTAAAGCGCTGCTTCACCTGGAAGGTGTGTTCGGGCCCTTGGATACCAAGGAGAGAGGAAGTAAATGGGCAGGTGTCACACTTTCTGCGGTTGCATTGGGCTCTGGGATGTGTTGAAAATGGAGGAGAAATGGATCAGGGTATCTTGGAGGGACTTGTTCCTGTACAAGGCTGACAAGGGAGGGATGATGGCATCACACTGAAGCTGATGGAACTGGTAGCTGATGCTCTTTTGGATGTGGAAGCTGTAGCAATGGTAAGTGAGGATAAGGGGGATCCTGCCACTGTTGTGGGAGGGAAGAGAAGGAATGAAGGTAGAAATTTGGGAGGTGATTTGGTCACGACTGAGGGCCCTATCAATCATGGTGCAGGGAAATCCTTGGTTGAAGAAGAACGTGGACCTTTCGGAAGCTCCCTTGTTGAAGTTGGCACCATTGGTACCATAAGATGCTCAAGAGAAAGACCTTCCAGAGAGAGGGGAATCCGAGTGATTCAGAAGGGCGGGGAAGGCTATAAGTTGCAACTCTTCTCCATATCTATGCTTTCACAGGACAAGAACTTCCAATTGCCATCAGAACAGATCTGGCCCTTCTGCTATGCGTTGGCAGTGCACTAAAGAAGCACAGACAGGGAGAATAAAACAGGGTCTTTACGGGGACAGGATGTAGTTGAGGTAACTGTGGGCGTCAGAGGGTTTATAATAGATACTAGAGGCAAAAATACTGCAGATGCTGGAATCCAAGGTGGACAAACAGGAGGATGGAAGAACACAGCAAGCCAGGCAGCATCTGGAGGAAAGGAGAAGTCAACATTTTGGTATTACCCTTCTTTAGGACTGGATGTGGGGCTTGGGGGAGTTTCAAATAAAGAGATGGGAGGGGTGGGTAGCAGAATTATAGTGATAGATGGATACTGGTAATCGGTATAACCTGGTTGGTCAATGGGAGGTATGAATCCGGTTGGTGGCTGGAAGGAAGGAGATGGAGTTGGAAAGGGAGCTGGAGTGTAGGTGGGATGTTTACTTGAAATTGGAGAACTCAATGCTGAGTCCTCTGGCTGTAGTTGCCCACGTGGAAGATAAGGTGGTGTTTTTCAAATTTGTGTTCTGACACTGGAGTAGGCTGAGGATGGACACGTTGGAAGGGGAGTGGGAGGGAAGTTGAAACGGGCAGTGATTGAGAGGTTAGGTTGGCCGTTACAGGCCAGTCAAAAATGCTCAATGAAATGGTCACCTAGCCTACGTTTGATGTCACCAATGTAGAGAATACCACATTGAGAGCACCTGATGAAATGGACTAGGTTGGAGGAGATGCAGGTGAAGCTCTGTCTCACCTAGAAGGAGTGTTTAAGGCCCTGGATGGAGGTGAGGGAGGTGGTGTGTGGGCACATATTGCATCTTTAACAATTTCAGGAGAAGGTACTGGGCAGGTTGGAATGGTTGGTTGGGAGTGTGGTGCAAACTCAGGAGTGGTGAAAGGAATGGCCCTTGCAGAAGGCAGAGAGGGGTGGGGAGTGGAAGATGTTCCAGGTGATGGGGTCTAATTGGAGTTTGTGGAGGAGGGTTGATTAAGAGCTGTGGAGTGGGGAATGGAGGAGCAGTGGAGAGGTATCTGGGTGACAAAAGGGGGAAATGAGTGTTGTTTGAAAAAGGCAGACACCCGGGATGCTTGGGAGTGGAATGTCTCCTTGTCAGAGCCGATGCGACGGAGACAGAGGAATTTGGTAAATGGGATGGAGAATTTGCAGGATTCTGGGTGGGAGGAGGTGTAGTTTAGGTATCAATGAGAGTTTATAGTAAATGTTGGTCTGTAAACTGTTGCCAGAAATGGAACCGAAGCGGTCAAGAAACGAGAGGGAGGCATCTGAGATGGACCAAGTTAATTTGAGGATGGGAAGGATGGTGTTAAGGAAGGTGATGAACTGCTCTAGTTCAGCCTGGGTGCAGGATGTAGCACAAATGCAGTCATTGATGTAACGGCAGAAGAGTTGGGGAACAGTTCCAGTGTACGTTCTAAAGAGGAACTGTTCAACATAACCAACAAACAGGCAGGCGTAGCTGGGGCCCATGCAAGTGCCCATGGCAACCCTAGGCACCCTACATCCTGGAGGACTCAACATTGAGTTCTTCAATTTCAAATAACCTTCCCTCCTGTACCCCAGTTCCCTTTCCAGCCCCGCCGCCTCCTTTCCATTCCACCTTCTGCCCTCCCTTCCAGCCACCAATCAGATTCATCCCTCCAAATCCAGTCCTGAAAAAAGGTAATACCTGAAACATTGACTTCTTTCCTCTAGAAGCTGCCTGGCTTGTTGTGTTCTTCAAACCTCCTGTTTGTCTACCTTGTAGTAGATATTGGTGGACAGACTACCCCAAAAATGAAATCCCTCTGTCTTGCAGAATTAGAAAAATTATCATTTTTATTTCCATTTGGATTGCAGTTTCAGGGTCCCCCTGACCAAGACTGCTTCACCTGGATGCCTGGCTGTGACCGATACCAATGACAGGTATGGGAGTCTGCTCTTGAGTTAGTGCATCAGAGAGCTCTAATCGAGGGGTACTTCCAAGGATTTCATTGACTGGACCCATTTGAGTTGGTTACAAGGCTGCCTGCTGCTGCAAGTGCAATGTAAGCTACTGGCAGATGGAGTGGGTACAAAATTAACATGGCAGACTGCTGTGCAGCAAGATTTGCACCCCTAGTATGAGGACTGCTAAGCAGCAAACATTCTGTCTGTTTCTGTTGTATCGGCATTCCACAAGGAGCTTGAACAGTTCATCAACTTTACTAACACCTTTCACCCCAACCTCATGTTCACCTGGACCATCTCTGATACCTCCCTCTCCTTCCTGGACCTCTCTGTCTCCATCTCTGGTGACTACCTTGAAACTGAAAACTGCACTTCTGCCCTCACATCCCCTCCCAACAAAAACAAGGACAGAATCCCCCTTGTCCTCACATATCATCCAACCCACCTCTGTATCCAAAGTATCGTTCTCCACCACTTCCACCACCTACAATCCATTTATTTCCCTCCTCACCACTATCTGTCTTTTGTGGGGACCATTCTCTCCACAACATTCTTGTCTGCTCCATACTCCCCACTAGCCCCACTACCTTTGGCACCGTTCTCTGTAACCACAGGAAGCGTTACATCTGCCCCTACATCTCCCCGCTCACTTCCATTCAAGGCACCAAACAAACGTTCCAGATCAGACAGAGGTTCTCCTGCACAACCATCAATGTGGTCTATTGCATCCGCTGCTCCCAATGTGGCCTCCTCTACATCAGTGAGACTAAGTGGAGGCTTGGAGGCTGCTTTGTAGATCACCTATGCTCTGTTCGCGATAAACGATAACACCTTCCAGTTATGAACCATTTCAACACCATCTCCCTCTCCCTGGGTAACATGCCCATTCTGGGCCGCCTCCATTGTCACAACGATGCCATCCGGAAACTGGAGGAGTAGCACCTCATTATCTGCCTTGGGAGCCTACAGCCCAATGGCCTGATTTTACCAGTTTTAAAATCTCCCCACCCCGAACCACATCCCATGACCAACTCTCCCTCTCATCCCCGCCTCTTTTACCAGACACAACCTGTCAATCTTTGGTTCCATCAGTCCACCCCCCCCCCCCGCCACATCACTGACCAATCCCCATCACTTCCCACCTGCACTCACCTGTCACCATACCACCTACCTTCCCCAGCCCTACCCCTCCTCTTTTTTTTTCGTTAGTCCCTTCCATTGGCCCATCTGACCAAGATCTCAATGTACTCTGTGGTAACCTTCTTTGCAGTTCACTATACCTCCAATTTTGGTGTCATCTGCAAACTTACACATCATAGCTCCTATGTTCACATCCAAATCATTTAGTGAATTAGTGATACGTGAGTTAGTGAGGCATGATTTCCCACACAAAGCCACGATGATTATCTCTAATCAGTCCTTGCCTTTCCAAATACATCTAAATCATGTCCTTTAGGATTCCTTCCAACAACTTGCCCACCACCGATGTCAGGTTCACCAGTCTACACTTGCCTTGGCTTTTCCTTACCACCTTTCTTAAACAGTGGCACCACATTAGCCAACCTCCAGCCTTTCGGCACCTCACCTCAATGATACAAATATATCGGTAATCTAAGGTAGAGGATGAGAAAAAGTAGTGGCTGTAACAGCTGCACTTGATACGAGATATTTTCAGTGTTGGAGCTGATTTCCTTGAATTCTAGGAGCAGTAATTACTGTTTATGAGTTGCTGCATTGTTTTGGAATTTTGGGGAAAAAAGAACAAAATAATGATACTTTAAAAAAGAAGACGACCAGACAAAGGCACAAACCACGTGGGAGTTTTGCTGAACAAAGAGACATTGGAATGCAGGTCTGTAGTTCCTTGACAATAGAGTTGTGGGTGGACAGGCTAGTAAAGAAGGTGTTTGGCATGCTTGCTTTATTGATCAGTGAATTGAGTACAGGAGTTGGGAGGTCATGTTGCAGCTGTACAAAACATTGGTTTGGCTACTTTTGGAATATTGCATGCAATTCTGCTCTCCCTCCTATGGAAGGATGTTGTGAAACTTGAAACTGTTCAGAAAAGATTCCCAAGGATGTTACCAGGCTTGGAGGGTTTGAACTATAGGGAGAGGCTGAATAGGTTGGAGCTATTTTCCCTGGAGCATCAGCTTAGGGATGACATTACAGAAGTTTATAAATCATACTGAATAACCAAGATCTTCTCCCCAGGGTGGGGGAGCCTAAACTTAGAGGGCATAGGTTTAAGGTGGAGGAGTAAGATTTAAAAGGGACGTAAGGGGCAACTTTTTCACGCAGGGTAGTGCGCATATGGAATGAGGAAGAGGTGCAGACTGTTACTGTTACAACATTTAAAAGGCATCTGGATGGGAACATGAACAGGAAGCATTTAGACCATAAGAACATAAGACATAGGAGTGGAAGTAAGGCCATTTAGCCCATCGAGTCCACTCTGCCGTATAAATCATGGCTGATGGGCATTTCAACTCCACTTGCCTGCACTCTCCCCGTAGCCCTTGATTCCTTGTGAGATCAAGAATTTATTCACCTCTGCTTTGAAGGCATCTAACGTCCCGGCCTCCACTGCACTCCGTGGCAATGAATTCCACAAGCCCACCGCTCTCTGACTGAAGAAATGTCTCCTCATTTCAGTTTTAAATTTACCCCCTCTAATTCTAAGGCTGTGCCCACGGGTCCTAGTCTCCCCACCTAACGGAAACAACTTCCTAACGTCCACTCTTTCTAAGCCATACATTATCTTGTAAGTTTCAATTAGATCTCCCCTCAACCTTCTAAACTCTAATGAATGCAATCCCAGGATCCTTAGCTATTTATCGTACGTTAAACCTACCATTCCAGGACGCGCTCCAGGGCCAGTATGTCCTTCCTGAGGTGTGGGGCCCAAAATTGGACACAGCATTCAAAATGGGGCCTAACTAGAGCTTTATAAAGTCTCAGAAGCACATCACTGCTTTTATATTCCAACCCTCTTGAGATAAACGACAACATTGCATTCTCTTTCTTAATCACAGACTCTACCTGCAAGTTAACTTTTAGAGAATCCTGAACCAACACTCCCAGATCCCTTTGTACTTCTGCTTTACGAATTTTTTCACCGTTTTAAAAAATAGTCCATGCCTGTACTCTTTTTTACAAAGTGCAAAACCTCGCAGTTGCTCATGTTGAATTTCATCAGCCATTTCCTGGACCTAAACTGTCTAAATCTTTCTGCAGCTGCCCCACCTCCTCAGTACTACCTGCCTGTCCACCTATCTTTGTGTCATCAGCAAACTTCGCTAGAATGCCCCCAGTCCCTTCATCCAGATCATTAATATGTAAAGTGAACAGCGGTAGCCCTAACACTGAACTCTGCGGGACACCACTTGTCATTGGTTGCCATTCCAAAAAAGAGCTTTTTATCCCAACTCTCTGCCTTCTATCAGACAGCCAATCCTCAATCCAAGCCAACAGCTCACCTCAAGCACCATTGGCCCTCACCTTGCTCAGCAGCCTCCCATGAGGCACCTTATCAAAGGCCTTTTGGAAGTCTAGATAGATAACATCGACTGGGTTTCCCTGGTCTAACATACTTGTTAACCCTTCAAAGAATTCTAACAGATTTATCAGGCACAACCTCCCCTTACTAAACCCATGCTGACTTGTTCTAATCTGACCCTGCACTTCTAGGAATTTGGAAATCTCATCCTTAACAATGGATTCTAGAATTTTACCAACAACCGAGGTAGGCTAATTGGCCTATAATTTTCCATTTTTTGCCTTGATTCTTTCTTAAACAAGGGTGTTACAACAGCAAATTTTCCAATCATCTGGGACTTTCCCAGACTCCAGTGACTTTTGAAAGATCACAACCAAAGTCTCCGCTATTTCCTCAGCCACCTCCCTCAGAACTCTAGATGTAGCCCATCGGGGCCAGGAGATTTATCAATTTTTAGACCTTATAGCTTTTCTAGCACTTTCTCTTTTGTAATGCCTGCCGTACTCAATTCTGCCCCCGACTTTCCTTAATTGTTGGGATACTACTCATGTCTTCCCCTGTGAAGACTGACACAAAGTACTTCAACTATTTTCTTATCTCCCATCACTAGCCTTCCAGCGTCAATTTGGAGTGGCCCAATGTCTATTTTTGCCTCTCGTTTGTTTCTTATATATTGAAATAAACTTTTACTATCATTTCTAATATTACTAGCTAGCCTACCTTCATACTTGATCCTCTCCTTCCTAATTTCTCTCTTTGTTATCCTCCGTTTGTTTTTGTAGCCTTTCCAATCTTCTGATTTCCCAGTGCTCTTGGCCACCTTATAGGCTCTCTTTTTTTCTTTGATACATTTCCTGACTTCCTTTGTCAGCCATGGCTGTCTAATCCCACCCCTTTGGGATGAACCTCTGTACTGTGTCCTCAATCACACTCAGAAACTCCTGCCATTGTTGCTCTACTGTCTTCCCCGCTTGGCTCTGCTTCCAGTCGATTTTCGTCAATTCCCCTCTCATGCCCCTGTAAATACTTTTATTTAACTGTAACACCATTACATCCGATTTTGCCTTCTCTCTTTCAAACTGCAGACCGAACTCTACCATATTATGATCACTGCCTCCTATGTGTTCACTTACTTTAAGATCTTTTATAATGTCAGGCTCATTACATAGCACTAAGTCCAGAATAGCCTGCTCCATTGTGGGCTCCATCACGAGCTGTTCCAAAAAGCTATCCTGCAAACATGCCATGAATTCCCTTTCTTTGGATCCACCGGCAACATTATTCACCCGGTCCATCTGCATATTGAAGTCCCCCATGATCACTGTGACCTTGCCTCTCTGACATGCCCTATCTATTTTCTGGCGCATCTTGCGCCCCTGGTCCTGATCACTATTAGGAGGTCTGTACATTTAGAGGGATATGGGCCAAATTTTGGCAAATGAGACAAGATTAATTTCGGACATCTCGTCAGCATTGAAGAGTTGGACTGAAGGGTCTGTTTTCATGCTGTACATCTCTGTGACTCTGACTCTAAGTAAAACTTTACCTATACATTGAACTTGCGGTATTTGTGCAAAAAAAGGAATGATTTTATGAAGTGAAAATTGTGTCAGCTCAATAATAATTGCTTTTGCAGCACAAAGAAACATTAACTTGCTAAAGTTTTCTTAAACTTGCTAAACTTCTCATCTATTGAGTTCCCCCCACCCCGCTTGAAACGTTTCAAGTAAGCCATCATGGAAAAGTTTTAAACCCAGTATTTAGTTTGCAGTCTGACTTTGTTTTAGTATTTGTTCATTCTAATTTCTAAGTTTTCATTGAAAACAAAGAATTAATATATTTCTGTATGCTTATTATTGAACAGGTTGTTTTAGAAATTAGTAAGTTGTACTTAAATACAAGTGAAAGTTGTGCAACATCTTACTTGGCAATCCACGATGCTGCTCCAAGTCCTCCAGTTCTTCAGGGAAAATACTGTGGAAGAGTAAGACTGCCAATTACTTTAACATCCACTGGACGAACTGTCATTATAGAATTTGCTCATTCAACGTTAACCAGTAGATGGGGATTTTCAGCTGAATACAGATCTATTGTGAGTAAGTAGTAAAGAGGCATGCACATTGCACAGATCTTTATCCTCACAGCAATCTTAAGAAGCCTCAAACAAAATTTTTTGAGATCAAAACTTTGACTACATCATTGACTGACTTCCATTGTTTTTATTTAATTATGCATGTCCAAGGATGTGATAGTAAGAAGGCAAAGGTGAGAAAGGGTGATGGCAAGAGAGCACAGAAGCGAGGGCAAGAGGAAGAGGGTGATGGTGAGAGGGAGAGGGAAGGCGAGAGAGCAGGAGACAAAGGATGTAAGAGAGAGTGAGAGAAAGACAAGTTGAAAGGGCAAAGAAGATGTGAGAAATAGAAGAGAGAAAGATGATGCAAGACAGAGAGACAGAGGTGAAAGAGAGAGAGGGTGAATGCAAGAGACCAGGAGCAAAAGAGAGTAAAGAAAGAGTGCAAACTTTTAGTGATAGAATGTGCAAGTGCAAGAGCAGAAACAAAAATAGAGATAGCTGAAAAAGCTCAGCAGGTCTGGCAGCATCTGTGAAGAGAAATCAGAGTGAATGTTTTGGGCCTGGTGACCCTTCCTCAGAACGGTGACAGCGAGTGACAGACAGAAAGCAACAGTGAGACAGACAGATGGAGACAGGGATAGAAAGCGCTATGGAATCAGAAACAGCAACAGAGAGGGTGGCAGCAAGTGAGACAGATATAAAGACGGTGTCAGAGACTGAGACGGTAACAGAGACAGTGACAGATGGAAACAGAGACAGGACAACAAGGAGACAGAGGGAGAAAGAGGGCAATGCAAGAGAGGGACAAGGGCAGAGAGGGTGATGGCAAGACAGTAACAGAGGACAATGGTGAGAGACAGGATCAGAGAGAGGGTAACAGCAAGAGATAGAGGGCAGTGGAGACAGACAGCAACAGAAATGGTGACAGTGAGATTGAGACAGAGAAAGAGACAGTATCAGAGACTGAAAGAGAGGGCGATGGTGAGACAGTCAGTGACGGAGAGAGGGAGACAGAAAGCATCAGAGACAGAGGTGCTGATGGAGATAGAGATAAGACAACAGAGACAGGGCAACAGTGTGTGAGAGAGAGAGAGACAGAGAAAGTACAATGGCATGTGAAGGAGAGGGACAGAAAAAGTGATGGCAAGACAGGGGCAGAGAGGACAACAGCAAGAGATAGAGAAGGAGACAGGGAGACAAACAGAGATGACAATGGTGAGACACAGACAGAGAGTGTGGAGGTGAGAGAGACAGGGTGAGTGTGTGTGAGAGAGAGAAATAGAAGGTGGGAAACGGAGACAGTAAATAAGAACCTGTATGTCCAGGTTCCCTAAGGCAAGTCTTCACCATCTGGATCAAGAGCCACAGTGGGATTGCAATTTAAGACTTTGTGCTGCAAGCTCCAAAGCAGCAGTGACTATCATTACGTTCAGACTGAGCCCTGGCAGTTGCTTTTTTGCTTTGAAACATTTATCATTTTGTTTAGTGGATGCTTGGCCAAATGAGCTGTTCACAGCTGAGCAGGACGTTATGTATAAAGATGTGTTCATTTTGCCTGCTATTTCATCAGCTTCACCACAAGGGAGATGATGGGAGAGTGGGAATATAAGTGGATGTGATGGAAGGTTGTTGATGAATACAGGAGAGGTTTGGAGGGAATTGATGAATGAGGAGTGTTAACGAAGGGGGAGAGGCCAAGGGAATTGATGGGAGGGGGAAGTTGAGGGAGTTGGTGAAGAAAAGTGGAAAATGGGGGAAGTTGATGAAGGGTGAGATGGGACAAGAGGGGAGTTGGGGTTTTAGTTGTTGAAGGGAGGGGGCAGAGCATGGGGTTGACATAGGGGGCTTAGTGAGTAAAAGCAGGAGGAGATAGGGAACACACTTGATTCATTTCATATTCATGGCTAAAATTGAAGCACAGCCAGTTGTTCTCTCTGCTCAACAACTAAACGTGCCCTCCTCTATTCAATAACTCTTAGACATCCCCAGATTTTCACTGGGGTAACACCAAAGAAAAGTTTGGGAAGCAGTGACCTAAGGTAAGTGCAGCCTTTTTTTAAATTTCTGGTCTATACTTTTGACCTGATACCAATATTAATAATGCTTTTGCTTTCTCTTGGAGTTTTTAATTATACAATTTCTTCTGTTTATCTCATTGATTCTTTTCTATGTTTCTTCCTCACTCACTGATGCAGTACTTGGTTACGGATTCTGCTTCAGTAAATATGTGTCCCCAACATTTGACAAATAAGAAACTCGACAAGTTACTTAAGGGTGTCCCTCTTTAATTCAGCAAGGCCAAACCCCAAACATTATTTTTAGACGTTATTAGAACATAGAACATAGAACAGTACAGCACAGAACAGGCCCTTCAGCCCACAATGTTGTGCCGACCATTGATCCTCATGGATGCACCCTCAAATTTCTGTGACCATATGCATGTCCAGCAGTCTCTTAAATGACCCCAATGACCTTGCTTCCACAACTGCTGCTGGCAACGCATTCCATGCTCTCACAACTCTCTGTGTAAAGAACCTGCCTCTGACATCCCCTCTATACTTTCCACCAACCAGCTTAAAACTATGACCCCTCGTGCTAGCCATTTCTGCCCTGGGAAATAGTCTCTGGCTATCGACTCTATCTATGCCTCTCATTATCTTGTATACCTCAATTAGGTCCCCTCTCCTCCTCCTTTTCTCCAATGAAAAGAGACCGAGCTCAGTCAACCTCTCTTCATAAGATAAGCCCTCCAGTCCAGGCAGCATCCTGGTAAACCTCCTCTGAACCCTCTCCAAAGCATCCACATCTTTCCTATAATAGGGCGCCCAGAACTGGACGCAGTATTCCAAGTGCGGTCTAACCAAAGTTTTATAGAGCTGCAACAAGATCTCACGACTCTTAAACTCAATCCCCCTGTTAATGAAAGCCAAAACACCATATGCTTTCTTAACAACCCTGTCCACTTGGGTGGCCATTTTAAGGGATCTATGTATCTGCACACCAAGATCCCTCTGTTCCTCCACGCTGCCAAGAATCCTATCCTTAATCCTGTACTCAGCTTTCAAATTCGACCTTCCAAAATGCATCACCTCGCATTTATCCAGGTTGAACTCCATCTGCCACCTCTCAGCCCATCTCTGCACCCTGTCAATGTCCCGCTGCAGCCTACAACAGCCCTCTACACTGTCAACGACACCTCCGACCTTTGTGTCGTCTGCAAACTTGCTGACCCATCCTTCAATTCCCTCGTCCAAGTCATTAATAAAAATTACAAACAGTAGAGGCCCAAGGACAGAGCCCTGTGGAACCCCACTCACCACTGACTTCCAGGCAGAATATTTTCCTTCTACTACCACTCGCTGTCTTCTGTTGGCCAGCCAATTCTGTATCCAAGCAGCTAAGTTCCCCTGTATCCCATTCCTCCTGACCTTCTGAATGAGCCTTCCATGGGGAACCTTATCAAATGCCTTACTGAAGTCCATATACACCACATCCACAGCTTGACCCTCATCAACCTTACTAGTCACATCCTCAAAAAACTCGATAAGGTTTGTAAGGCATGACCTACCCCTCACAAAGCCGTGTTGACTGTATTTGATCAAGCCATGCTCTTCCAGATGGTCATAAATCTTATCCCTCAGAATCCTTTCTAACACCTTGCAGACGACAGACGTGAGACTTACCGGTCTATAATTGCCGGGGATTTCCCTATTTCCTTTCTTGAAGAGAGGAATTACATTTGCCTCTCTCCAGTCCTCAGGTACGACTCCAGTGGAGAGCGAGGATGCAAAGATCTTCGCAAGTGGCGAAGCAATTGCATTTCTCGCTTCCCAAAGCAGCCGAGGACAAATCTGATCCGGGCCTGGCGACTTGTCAATCTTAATGTTTGACAAAATTTTCAGTACATCAGCTTCCTCTATCTCTATCCATTCCAGCATGCACACCTGCTCTTCAAAGGTTTCATTCACTACACAGGTCGTTTCTTTCGTAAAGACAGAAGCAAAAAACTCATTTAGGGCTTCCCCTACCTCCTCAGGCTCCACACACAAGTTCCCTATGCTATCCCTGATCGGCCCTACTCTTTCTTTGACCATTCTCTTATTCCTCACGTAAGTGTAAAATGCCTTTGTGTTTTCCCGGATTCCTTCTGCCAAGCCTTTCTCGTGCCCCCTCCTGGCTCTCCTCAGACCATTTTTGAGCTCCTTCCTGCACACCAGGTTTATCCAGAGGTTTTCTCTGCCATCTCAGCTTCTCTGTTTCCCTTAGGTGAAGAGGAATAATGTGAATGATTCCTTAGCCTTCTGAAAATTTTTGAAGTATTCTTTCTTGAACTGCGTAGCATGATCTGTGACAATTTCATCTGGAAGCCCATGAGTTGAAAAGATATTCCTTAATACTTTGATAACTGCTTTAATTGTTGCAGTGTACATTCTAGTAGCTTCCAACCATTTCTAGGAATAATCTACTGTAACCATGTCCTCTAAAGTGTAAGAGATAAAATCCCAACTTTTAGCATGCCCTGTCTGACAAACTAGATAATAATAGGCATTTTCTTTGGAATTTATCTATTTTATTGCATGAATACAGCAGGATAATTTTAAGTTCTCAGTTCCTTTAGAAATTCTTGGCCATCACGCAGATTGTTGTACGCACATTCTACGATACTCCAATGTGACCAGCAAAGATTCTTTCAGAATAGTGGATGCACTGGTCGTAACGTTCCAAGAATCTAGATTCTAGAAGAAAATCAAATGTTTGGAAAACAGCCAATGTAACACCCTTATTCAAAATGGGTGGGAGACAAATAAAAGTAATTTTAGCTTAACATCTATCTTTGGAAAGTGTTAGAATCTATTCTAAAGATTGTCTATTATAATTTATTATCTAATCTATTGTAAATAATATCACAGAACTCACTGTTTCCTGCAGACTGGAAAAGTGCTAATGCAATGTTTCTGTTCAAAAAGGAAGGGAGACAGAAAGCAAAGAAATTGTAGGCCAGTTAGCCTGACATCTGTCATTGGAAAAATGCTGGCATCCATTATTAAAGAACAAATCACAGGGAATTTAAGCAGAATCAAAGGGGAAAGGGAAATCATGCTTGACAATTTACGTAGAGATAACAAGGTGTAAAGCTGGATGAACACAACAGGCCAAGCAGCATCAGAGGAGCAGGAAGGATGACGTTTTGGGCCTGGACCTTTCTTCAGAAGCAGAGGAGGGGAAGGGGGATCTGAAATAAATAGGGAGAGAGGGGGAGGCAGACAGAAAATGGATAGAGGAGAAGATAGGTGCAGAGGAGACAGACCGGTCAAAGAGGCGGGGATGGAGCCAGTAAAGGTGAATGTAGGTGGGGAGGTAGGGAGGAGATGGGTCAGCCCAGGGAAGATGGACACATCAAGGGGTGGGATGAGGTTAGTAGGTAGGAGATGGGGGTGGGACTTGAGGTGGGAGGAAGGACAGTTCGGGAGGCAGGGACGAGGTGGGCTGGTTTTGGGATGCAGTCGGGGAGAGGAGATTTTGAAGCTTGTGAAGTCTGCATTGATACCATTGGGCTGCAGGGTTCCCAGGCAGAATATGAGTTGCTGTTCCTGCAGCCTTCAGGCAGCATCGTTGTGGCACAGCAGGAGGCCCAGGATGGAGATATCATCTAAGGAATGGGAGGGGGAGTTGAAATGGTTCACAACTGGGAGGTGCAGTAATTTTAGAGTGAACTGAGCGTAGGTGTTCTGCAAAGTGGTCCCCAAGCCTCCAGTTGGTTTCCCCGATGTAGAAGAGGCCACAACAGGAACAGCGAATGCAGTATACCACATTAGCAGATGTGCAGGTGAACATCTGTTTGATGTAGAAAGTCTTCTTGGGGCCTGGGATGGGAGTGAGGGAGGAGGTGTAAGGGCAGGTGTAGCACTTTCTGCAGTTGCAGGGTAATATGCCAGATGTTGTAGGGCTCGAGGGGAGTATGGAGCAGACAAGGGAGTCCCGGAGACAGTGGTCCCTCTGAAAAACAGATAAGGGTGGGAAGGGAAAAATGTCTTTGGTGGTGAGGTCGGATTGCAGATATTGGAAGTGTTGGAGGATGATGCATTGGATCCGGAGGTTGGTGGGGTGGTACGTGAGGATGAGGGGGATTCTGCTTTGCTTGTTACTTCAGGGAGGGGCTGTGAGGGATGAGTTGCGGGAAATGCGGGAGACACAGTTGGGGCGTTTTCAACCACTGAGGGGAGGAAGTTGCAGTCCTTGAAAAATGAGGACATCTGAGATGTACGGGAGTGGAATGCCTCATCCTGTGAGCAGATGTGGTGGAGGCAAAGGAATTGGGAATAGGAGATGGCATTTTTGTAGGAAGGTGGGTGGGAGGAGGTGTATTCTTGGCAGCTGTGGGAATTTACTCAAGTCCTTTTGAAGATATAATAAGCAGATTTGAAAAAGGGAAACTGGAAAGTGTAGCGTATTTAGATTTCCAGGAGGCATTCAATTAGGTACCACATAAAAGCTTATCCAACGAAATTGTGGATAATGTTTAGGCATAGACTGAGGATTGGTTAACTCACAAGCCAGAGAATCAGGGATTATGGATCTTTTCAGGTTGGAGAGACGTAACCAATGGAGTGCTGATGGGATCAGTCCCGTGGGGCTCAATTTTTTTCTATCTATATTAATGACTTGGAGGAGGGCTTGTTGTGATGAGGACATAAGGAATGTGCAAGGAGATGTAGGTACAAACACAGACAATGCTGGAGAAAAGCAGTAGATCTGGCAGCATTTGTGGGGAGAGAAAGAGTTAATGTTTTGAATTCGATGTGATTCTTCAGAACTGTCCAAGCTGTTCATTTTGATGTCTTCCCAAGAGACATGTAGTGAAGTTTCTGCAACCCATGAGTGACAATAGTTTGACTCTCTTAGGCTTCTGAACAACTCCATTGCAAAATTCCTCACTCATTGTCTGATACAAAGCATTCCTTTTATCTTCTCACTTTAGCGCAAGCTGACAATTTTACATCATTGTAGGCGATACCTATTCATTACACAAACTTTTAAATTGCCTCTGGCCTCAGGGTAGTGCTAGAGAACTGGAGGACAGCTAATATAGTTCCACTTTACAAGAAGGGTGGTAGAGATAGACCAGGGATCTGCAGACCAGTAAGTTGATGGTCATGAATGTATGGAATTCTTTCTGCAGTGGGCTGTAGAAGCTGGGCCAGGCTGTATTTTTAATCAGCAAGACAATTAGAAGTTGTTGGGGTAAAGGCAGAAAGTGGAGTTGAGGAGCATAAAATTGGCCACAATTTTATTGAATGGTGGAGCAGACCTGATGATCTGAACAGTGTATTCTGCCCCTATGTCTTAGATCTTTAATATCCTAATGTTTGTTCCCACTTTTCCTGGTCTGTCTGGTTCACTCTGGACATGAATAACCCAAGGTCGTTCTAACAGTGGAATATACCCGAAGTACACTACAAGAAATACTGCAGAAGTCCTATCTATACATATTTACGACCAGAAGTAAACCCTTTTACAAGGACTTCTCTGAAGATCAGACAAGGACATGTGATCAACCTGCCCTGTCCCAACTTCCAGCTATTGGTGAGACACTGATTTTTCACATCCACATTCTGTTCGGCTACCTCTGAGCCAGTCACATAGTTGTTGGCAGGCAGAAGGCCATTGCAATCGACAACTAGATATCGTTCCATAGACCAATCAGCTACTTGTACACTCCAACTATCCACCCTGTCAATGCCTCTCATAATTTTATATACTTCTATCAGCCTCAGCCTCTGATGCTTTAGTGAAAACAATCCAAAATTGTCCAACCTTCTCTTATAGCTAATACACTCCAATCCAGGCAGCATCTTGTGCAACCTCTCCGAAGCCCCGACATCCTTCCTGTGGTGTGGTGACCAGAACTGCACACATTACTCCAAATGTGGCTTAACTAAAGTTTTATTCAACTGCAACATGACTTCTCAACTTATTTTAATCAGCACTTTAACTGATGAAGGCAAACATGCCATATGCCTTCTTTACCACCCTGTCCACTTAGGTTGTCACATTCATGGAGCAATGGACTCAAACCCCAAGATCCCTGTGTATATGAATGTTCCTAAGAATCCTGCCACTTATTAGATACCTTCATCTTGCATTTGACCTCCCAAAACACATCACTGCACACTTTTAAAGAATTGGACTCTCTCTGGCATTTCTTTGGCCAAATTTCCAACTGATCTATATCCTGCTGTATCTTTTGACAACATTCCATACTATTCATAACTCCACCAATTTTCATGTCTTCTGCAAACTTACAAATCAGACCACATGACTATCATTGAAATCATATTACAAATAACCAGGGAACAACGCAGGTCCCAGCACTGTTCCTTGAGGAACACTACTGATCATAGATCTCTGGTCAGAAAAACACCCTTCCACAACTACCCCCTGTATTCTACAACAAAGCCAATTTTGTATCTAACTTACTAACTCATCCCATATGACTTAATCTTTTGAACCAGCCTGCCTTGAGGGACCTTGTCAAATGCTTTAATAAAGTCCATTTGGACAACATCTGCTGCTCTGCCACCTTCAATTATCTTTGTCACTTCCTCAAAAAATCAGTCAAAGCTTGTGACAAAGGACCTCTCCTGCACAAAAATGACCTGACTGTCCCGAATAAATCCATTCTTTTCCAAATGCAAATGCTTTGTTTGCAGATGATACACAGTTAACATTGTGTTTTATATCTAAACTGTTCATGATCTCTTGGAAACTTTGGACATAAAGCTAACAACATGATAATAATGTATCTCAAATTAGTAGTCTCTAATTACACAGGATTGGAGAACCAAGAAGCCCTCTAAGTCTCCAGGGGTCCAGTGGGAAACAGTCTAAGGGAACATCAAGAGGTTCTTCATCCTCCAAGGTGTTCAGAAGATTTGAGAGAGGTGGGCAAAACTACCCAAACTCCAGAAAAGCATGCAGAACCTACTCCTGCTACAGAATATGGGGTTGATGTTATAGAGGAACACCAGGCGGTGAAGAGCCAGCGAGCTTCGCTGTTTGCCTCAGAGGCTTCCAGTCCAGGGTCTGCATCACGGAGACAGATGAGACATGCTCATGTTCTTCTAGAAGATGCATAGGGAGAGCTCTGAGCTCAGCAGCTTAAAGGAAGAAGATGGCTCAGTGACATCATCTCAGTCTGACGCCCTGAGGATCAGCAAACCCTTTTATGTCAGACTGAATGACATGAAGCCCACAGACAGAACGGCCATCCAGTCATTCCTGTTGTCTTTCATGGAGGTCATAGATGACAGTACTTGGGAGAGGCTGGACCACTAATTATTTCTGAATGAGCTGGCCAAGGCCCTCAGGATCTTAGAAAACTCCCGGAAGTGACAGCTCTGTGGGAATTGGTTAGCTCGGACCTGCTGGAGGTGTATGACAGTATGCCTCTGGCAGATTCCACGTGTGAATCCCACGACAAGTATCATCACCCTCATCTACGAGCAGAAGGGGGAGATGGAGGAAATTAGAAATTGGTGATATCCTTGCTGAATGCAGACTACAAAATCCTGTCTAAGGTCATCGCCAACAGGATTAGGTCTGCTCTGGGATCAGTGATCCACCTCAATTAAACCTGTGCTGTTCCAGTCAGAACAATCCCTGAGATCCTCACACTCCTCAGGAATATTATTTCCTATGTGCCTGACAGCGGTGTGGATGCCTGCCTCATCAGCCTGGTCCAGGAGAAGGCCTTTGACAGGATATCACACACATACATGTGGGATGTGCTGTCCAAAATAGGCTTAGGGGAAGGAACCTGCAATTGGATACAACAGCTCTAAACCAACATTGTTAGTGCAGTCTCAGTCAATGAGTGGAAATCAGAAAGCTTCCCCATCAGATCTGGACTCAGGCAGGGCTTCTCACTTTCTCTTGCCTGGTTTGTGTGTTGTATAAAGTCCTTTGCTGAGTCCATCAGGAAGGATGCAAGCCTGAGAGTGGTGACTGTTCCATGCAGCAGAGGTCAGTAGCACAAAGCCTCCCTGTACATAGATGATACCATTGTTTTCTGCTGGGATATGCTGTCAGTGCACGGACTCATGAGCATCTGCAACCAGTTCAAACTTGCTTTAGGTGCCAAGGTGAATTGAGGTAAGAGCAAGACCATGTTCTTTGGGAATCCCTTATTCCACTGTCAGGACAGATTACCTAATGGTGCTGGGACCGTGATTCAGAGGGTCCAGGAAGTGCATAAAATCTTGGGAGGGGTGCATCGCTAAAGTGAAGCAGAAATTGGTCTTTTGAGAACACAACTCCCTCTCCATTGGGAGTAAAAACCTGGTCGTCAGGTGTGAAGAACTCTTGTTGTATATGGCACAGGTCTTTCTATTCCTCGATACTACACTGCATCAGTCATCTGAGCCATCTTCAATTTCATTTGGAAGCCGAAGATTAACCGGGTCTGTAGGAACTCCATATACAAAGTGGGAGGATGAACATACCCAATGATACCCTCAACCTAATAGCCACCTACATGTGCAGCTGCGTCAAGCTGTGCATTGACATTTATTACGCAAACACCAAGTGTCACTATGTACTGAGCTTCTAACTGTTGCAAGTGTTGCGAAGGATGGGACTGGCCTCGCTGTTCCATGTTCCAAGTAGTTGGACTGTTCCGTATCACCTGTCCTTCATCAAGAAATTTGCAAAGAAAAACACCTTTGACCACCAGCCCATCAGGAAATGGTCTGCACACACTATCCTTGAGACCCTGAGGGAAAAGGAGGGTGGATCTTGTCACATGGGTCCCTGAGCAAACTGTCAAAGTCATTTGGTAGAACGCCTTATCACCAGAACTTTCTAACAAGCACCATTGTTTGGCTGGTGGTGAGAAGGGCACCACCTGTGAGATCCTTTGTGTGCCTAGTCAGTGTGCACCACCGAACATTGTCCTCAAAGCAGCTGTGAGGGTGATGAGACTGTCACACATCTTCTGGAATGTGCCTTTGCAAAGGAAGTTTGGGAGAAAGTGGCTCATGTGGAGATTTCTTCTAAGCAGGCCCATGACGCGGGTCTCTGCTCTACAGTCTGTTTCCTGGGACGCACACCGAGACAAACATCAACTATGCCTGGAGGACCATCAACTCGGTGAAAGATGTTCTTTGATCTGTCTGAAACTTGTTGGTCTTCCAGAACAAAGAGTTGACCCTGACTGAGTGGTGTAGGCTGGCACACGCAAGATCCAGGACTACATGCTGAGGAATGCACTACAGCTTGGGCAGTTGCTGCCAAGACGCAGAAAGGAAAGGCCCTTGTCTGAGGTCTTCGCGCTGAAGGGAAATTGGGGTCCATTCAGTTATTGACCCTTCTACTGCCTCAAAGATATGTAAATATTGGTATTGTATATGTAAGAGAGGTCTTTGGATAGATTCAAAGCCCGATGTTTTATTTATTTACTTGATATGAAACTGTTCAGAACTGAACTGATTTTGTGACAATGTGTATATATACACAGTAGCAGGAAAGGTGACATTTTGGGTCAGGACCCTTCTTCAGAAGGGTCAGAAGAATGATCCCGACCCGAAACATCAGCTTTCCTGCTCCTCTGATGCTGACTGGCCTGCTGTATTCCTCCAGCTCCACACTCTGTTATCTCTGACTCCAGCATTGGCAGTTCTCACTGACTCTGTATATATGAGTGATTTTTTAAATATATAAATAAAGTATATTTTTAAAACACAAACGAGGCCTTTGTCCTCGATAATTGGTCACCACTCCACCGACCAACCAGCAACTTTTACTGGGTGAAATTCAATTTGTAAAGCCAAACCTGTCTTTTGTCACCTTTCCCCACTGCTTGAACAAATGTTAGTATATTAGTATGAGTGTTGGTAAATTGCTTTGAAAAAAAACAGCAATCCTTTCCATAATCTTCATTTAGTTTTAAACAAAACTTCTACCATTACAGATTATAATTAAAAATCTAAAAATAAAAAGATCTGGACTCTATACTGTATTCTCTTTATTAAAAGAAGCCAACATTTTCCCTATGACATATGTTAAGCCAACTGACTTGTTTCATTTTTTTTTTGTGTTCTCCCTTTTTTTTTTGAACATAGGGTCACATTCACAATTTTCCAATCCGATGAGACTTTTCAGAAACTAGGAAATTTTGGAAATTAAACTAATACATTACTATTTCAGCAGCCACATTTTTAAAACCCTAGAATGAAGTGCATCAGGACCTGGGACCAGCTGTTATATTCTGATAATTTTCTCAGTATCTTTTCCTAGGCAGTAGCTGTTTTATGTTCCTCCCTGCTTTTATCTTTAAATTACCAAATTATTTCTAGTATTTCTACTATTTCATTTGTATACTCCACAATCCAGCAGTCAGACCTCAAACAGCCAAGTACCTAATCTGTATTCTTGTTCCAAAGTTCATCCGAAAACGAAGCTCCCAGAAACTTGACTATAGGAAAGCTCACAGCTTTCTTTGAATCTTTTATTTTATAAGACACTCACTTCAACTTGAAGTTGTCAAAACCATTAAAGAAAAAACATATCTGCCATGTGAAAGACTGGACAGCATAAACCAGAACCGGTGTTAACTGTAATCTTTAGAAGTGTACAATTTTTACCTGTATGAAATTGTACGTGTGTGAGATGTTGTGGTTATTTCATGTGAAATGTTGGAGAAGAAGTAGCTTGCTTTATGTTAATATTGACAAAACTTGCTGCTGAATTATTTGATTGGGATCCACACTGCAGTCTAAGAAAAGACATACCTCATTCCGTACAAAGTTTATTGATTAAGGTTGTATTAAAACACATACATTATGTCCATTGTATTATCCTTGTTTTGCAATTCTTCCCCCTGTACTGAACTGATTACAAATTTCAACTGTTTGTTCTTAAAACAAGCATTGCTTGTAAGTATAAAGTGTGTTGACAGAGATACAGACAGATATGGATCAATAAAAGAGAAAATATGATTTTTAGTTTTTGATCACCCTGTATTTTTTCCAAGCAATTGTTCTTTTGTTTCAGATTTTAGATATTCACTTTTCATCTCATTGGTATTTGGAAGTTTTAGATCATTTGTTTTTTATGCAGATAAAAATCCTCCCAAGGTTCCTGTATTCCGAAGTGAGGGGAGTTATTGGAATTGCAATACGTTTGTACCATGCATCATCCTAATAGTATGGACGATCTCTGCAGGACTTCATTGCTGATGTTTCTCTGCTTCTGGAATCTAGAAGAACTAAATCCATGCATTTTGCATATTGAGCAACAAAATATTTGCAAACATTCTAAAGCGTCAGTGAAGATGAACTGGTGGGCGCATATTTGTATATTCTCCTATTTCAGCAGAGCAATTAACCCACTTCATCAGTAGGGCAAGAATGCCCAATTCGCCTGAAACTTTGGATGTTGGGTAGTAAACCTGATGCCTAGATCTCCTTAAACAAGGAGATAAAAATATTTTGCAGCTGTTTGGTATTTTCATTCATTTATCTACACTGTAATTGTATTTGAAGGTACAAGGTGTTTTTTTAATATAAAGGCCTACTAATTTGACAATGTAGCCACATTTTTTGATGCCAGTAGGTTTTCTATATCCCCACTATCCCAGATAGGAGCTTGTTACTCTCCCTGGTCTTTATCTGTCAATTCTTCACTATTTCCAGTAATGCCCAATCTCAGGATAAAGTGCCTGAGTGGCACCCACTAAATCCAGCCTCTTAGCTGATAGGCTGTTGCATCTCGCTGGCTCCATTATAATGAACCAAGACCAGCACACCTCAGGCTCACCAAATACACCCAACCCCTGCCCCTCCTTGTGTTCAAGAAGGGTGCAACTTTAATATTTAAAAATATAATAAATTGTTATTTCAATTTAGCAACTATTGGGGTATTATTTTCTGAACGGCTTTCGCCCTGAATTGAACATGATGATGGCTCCAATGTTTCTGTGTTTTTAAATCAAATACATGTTCTTAGTTTACAGCAGCCAATTTCCTGGCTCCATTGTTTACTTGTTGCACTACAGATAAATATTTTGTGATATTTGTAATGAAATTATTTGTTAATAAAATGTTACTTTAATATTGGTACGTTTAACAATGTTTTTACTTTTAAGACATCATGAAAGATGATATGCAATTAAAAGGTTGTAGTTAATGTTCCATGCATTCAATCTCTTGGAGGAACAATGTAAGAAAGCAACCTACCTAACAATAATATTTCCATAATCTTTAACATTAATCAAGGCCAGTTCCAGCATCTGAATACCACACAATTTAAAGCTCTTATTAACTGCAGTTTACCCGAAGATCAATCATTCTAATCTGAGGAATATTTATTTGAACATGTATGCTTGTCGTGATAACTTGTCCTCTACATAAACAAATGTATAATTTAAAAATGTAACTGGTACTGTCCAAACTAGGCAGATGTTTGGCACACATTAACAGCTGCCTTTTTCTTCTTCCATTTCTCTCAATGCACAGGTCTTCTTCACTCAGACTCCTCAGGAGTCTTTGACTGAAGTTTTTGTCAAAGTTCGTTACAATTGTCAACTGCACTGAACTTTCCCAAAGTCACACATTTTATTTTTCTAAATATAACCACACATCCTTGTTCAAAATCAAGCTACAGAAACAGTTGTTTAATTTGTGTCAGGGTGACAAGTTGCCTTGCAATGAATTTGATATGATCCATCTTAGAGACATAGAATTGTACAGCACGGAAGCAGACCCTTAACTCCAGCTCATCAATGCTGATCAGGTATCCTAAATTAATATAATCCCATTTGCCAGCATTTGGTTATACCCCTCTAATCCCTTGCTATTCATGTACCCATTCAGATACCTTTTAAAAGTTGTAACTGTACCAGCCTCCGCCACTTCCTCTGGCAGCTCATCCCATACATACACCACCCTCTGTGTGAAAAAAAATTGCCATTCGCTTCCTTTTATATCTTTCCAGTCTCGCATTAAACCTCCAGTTTTGGACACCCCTACCCTGGGAAAAAGACCATGGCTATTCACCCTATTCATGGCCTCATGATTTTTTAAACCTCACCCCCTCAGTCTATTCACCCTCTGCCCATAGTTAAAACCTTTCAACCCCGGCAACATCCTTGTAAATAGTTTCTGCACCCCATTCAAGTTTAACAGCATTTTTCCTATAGCAGGGAGACCAGAACTGAACACTGTATTCCAAAAGTGCCCTAACCAATATCCTCAATGGCATAAGTCACAAGACACCAGGTTTTAGTCCAACAGGTTTATTTGAAATCACAGGCTTTTGAAGTGTAGTCCCTTCATCAGGTGATGTGAGAGAGAAGCACACAGAACATATGGGCAGAGAGAGAGATCATACAAATGTTATGAGTAGAGTGCCAAAAAGCAATTCTCTTGCAGGTGATCTGAAGTGTTAGTGTAAGTAAAGTTTCAACAGCTGAATAAGAAGCAAAGGGATCGCCTTTAATCCAATTGAATGAGGCAGACAGATAATTACAAAACATTAAAAATAAGGTCATGCTGGAGACAACCAAATGACTAGAATAATATATTAGGATAAGAGTCACATGCTGAGAGTCTAACCAAAATAACATGTAATCCAAAACTGTACAAACAAATGAAGGCAGAGAGATCATAAAAATTTATCCAGGTGATGGTGACAAAGATGATAATAAAGACTGTTCTATCTCTAACAAAAATGTGCTGGGGTCACATGTTGCACGACATGAACCCAAGATCACAGTTGAGGCCGTCTTCATGGATATGGAATTTGGCTATCAGTTTCTGCTTGGCATTGTGTATCTCAAAGGCCGCCGTGGAGGACACTGACCCAATGATTGGAAGCTGAATGTTCTTAACCACTGAAGTGTTCCCTGACTGGGAGGGAACATCCCTGTATGGCAATTGTTATACCGTGTCCATTCATCCGTTGTTGTAGCGTCTGCATGGTCTTGCCAATATACCATGCCTCAGGGCATCCTTGCCTGCAGCAAAAGAAATAGATGATACTGACCAAGTCACATGAGTATCTGCTGTGTATGTGGTGGGTGGTGTTCCCACATGATAGTAGCATCCAAGCCGATGATCTGACATGTCTTGCCGAGGTTGCCATGGCAGGCTAGTGTGATGTGGTTGATGTTCTCCTTGAAGGCTGGATAGTTTGCTGCGAATAATGGTTTGTTTAAGTTTTAGCAACTTTTGAAGGCAAGAAGTGGAGTCATAGGGATGACTTTGGCCAGATGCTGGTCATCAATGACATCTTGAAGGCTGCAAAAATCATGACAGTCTCACCACTCCAGGGAAGTACTAGATGATGAAGGGTACTCTATCAGTCATATCTTATGTCTGTCTTCTGAAGAGGTCATTGCGGTTTTTCACTGGTACATTGGAAGTGGTGATTGATGAGTTGAGCATTATATCCCATTCTTATGAGGATGCCTATCAAAATCTTCAGGTGTTCATTGCATACCTCCTCATCTGAGCAGATCCTGTGTATGTGCAGAGCTGTCCCTAGGCAATGGCTTCTTTAACATGTTTAGGGTGAAAGCTAGAGCTGTCTCTGATGGCTTGAGCAAACATGTTGAGCTTCAGGCAGTGGCCTTCTGGAAGGGTCCAGTTCAATTCTTGCTTCTGTTGCTGCACCACAGATCTCTCAACTGTTCTGTTTCGTTGGTTGTCTCATCGGGATCGCTGCTGGTATCTTCACTCACTCTACTGTAAGCCCATGATAACCTCATGGTGCTGCACTTCTCTAGGTTCCACCCTAAACTGTAACATGGTGTTGTTTGACTTCTAACTTTTTCAACTCCAGTCCAACACCTGCATCTCCACATAATGTCTGCTACAACCACAACCAAAGACATAGAAATAGTATCCCATTATGATCAATTTTATCACTGATCAATTGATTTATCATGAATCAGCCAAATAGTTGAGTGCATTCCTATAGCCAATTCTTATTAATTCTTCCACGTACATTGCAGAAAATTTCTGCAATCTGATGTTGTAACCAAAATCCCTCATTCCTAAAATAAATTTCTTCTGTCTTCTCTCAAGGATCCTCACATTCTTCATGATTCACTCCTTGTGTAAAGTGCTTGGAGCAACTGGGGAATCAATCAATATCATACAATTTTGGTGAGTGGTGGTGCCCTGCCAGTTGAGAATGAAGTTAGTGGAAAATCTTAAATGGAAGAGGTAGTGCACCAAATTAGTGGATTACATGATAACTACCAGAAACTTGGACTATGCATCAAAGATAATGCATTAGCTGACACATCATTTTGGATTAAATGTGTTGTAGCCCACAGCAAAGCCTTGGATAATGGGCATTTGTTGTGATGTCTGGCAATCTTGACTTCATATAGAAGGTGAAACAAAAGCAGTACAGTACAGATTCTGAAGACCTGAAATTAAAACAGGAAGTGCTGGAGAAATTTAGCAGGTCTGGCAGCATCTATGGAGGCAGAAACAAAGTTACTGGTTCATGTCCCCTATGACTCATCTCGATAAGTGAAGGATATAAATGTTTCTGTTTCATCAGATTCTGCCTGATCTGCCAAGTTTCTCCAGAAATTTCTGCTCATGTGGAGATGATTTGCAACAAGAATAATGAGGAAAGAGCTCAAAAATGGTCTGAGGAGAGCCAGGAGGGGGCACAAGAAAGGCTTGGCAGAACGGATTAGGGAGAACACAAAGGCATTTTACACTTATGTGAGAAATAAGAGAATCGTTAAAGAAAGAGTAGGGCCGATCAGGGATAGCATAGGGAACTTGTGTGTGGAGTCTGAGGAGGTAGGGGAAGCCCTAAATGAGTTTTTTGCTTCTGTCTTTACGAAAGAAATGAACTTTGAAGTGAATGAAACCTTTGAAGAGCAGGTGTGCATGCTGGAATGGATAGAGATAGAGGAAGCTGATGTGCTGAAAATCTTGTCAAACATTAAGATTGACAAATTGCCAGGCCCGGACCAGATTTGTCCTCGGCTGCTTTGGGAAACAAGAAATACAATTGCTTTACCACTTGCGAAGATCTTTGCATCCTCACTCTCCACTGGAGTCATTCCTGAGGACTGGAGAGAGGCAAATGTAATTTCTCTCTTCAAGAAAGGAAATAGGGAAATCCCCGGCAATTACAGACCAGTAAGTCTCACATCTGCCGTCTGCAAGGTGTTAGAAAGGATTCTGAGGGATAGGATTTATGACCATCTGGAAGAGCATGGCTTGATTAAATGCAGTCAACACGGCTTTGAGGGGGGCAGGTCATGCCTCACAAACCTTATCGAGTTCTTTGAGGATGTGACTAGAAAAGTTGATGAGGGTCGAGCTGTGATGTGGTGTATATGGACTTCAGTAAGGCATTTGATAAGGTTCCCCATGGTAGGCTCATTCAGAAGGTCAGGAGGAATGGGATACAGGGGAACTTAGCTGTCTGGATACAGAATTGGCTGGCCAACAGAAGACAGCGAGTGGTAGTAGAAGGAAAATATTCTGCCTGGAAGTCAGTGGTGAGTGGTGTTCCACAGGGCTCTGTCCTTGGGCCTCTACTGTTTGTAATTTTTATTAATGACTTTGATGTGGGGATTGAAGGATGGGTCAGCAAGTTTGCAGACGACTCGAAGGTTGGAGGTGTCGTTGACAGTGTAGAGGGCTGTTGTAGGCTGCAGCGGGACATTGACAGGATGCAGAGATGGGCTGAGAGGTGGCAGATGGAGTTCAACCTGGATAAATGCGAGGTGATGCATTTTGGAAGGTCGAATTTGAAAGCTGAGTACAGAATTAAGGATAGGATTCTTGGCAGTGTGGAGGAACAGAGGGATCTTGGTGTGCAGATACATAGATCCCTTAAAATGGCCACCCAAGTGGACAGGTTGTTAAGAAAGCATATGGTGTTTTGGCTTTCATTAACAGGGGGATTGAGTTTAAGAGTCGTGAGATCTTGTTGCAGCTCTATAAAACTTTGGTTAGACTGCACTTGGAATACTGCGTCCAGTTCTGGTCGCCCTATTGTAGAAAAGATGTGGATGCTTTGGAGAGGGTTCAGAGGAGGTTTACCAGGATGCTGCCTGGACTGGAGGGCTTATCTTATGAAGAGAGGTTGACTGAATTCGGACTCTTTTCATTGGAGAAAAGGAGGAGGAGTGGGGACCTAATTGAGGTATACAAGATAATGAGAGGCATAGATAGAGTTGATAGCCAGAGACTATTTCCCAGGGCAGAAAAGGCTAACACGAGGGGTCATAGTTTTAAGCTGGTTGGAGGAAAGTATAGAGGGGATGTCAGAGGCGGGTTCTTTACACAGAGAGTTGTGAGAGCATGGAATGCGTTGCCAGCAGGAGTTGTGGAAGCAAGGTCATTGGGGACATTTAAGAGACTGCTGGACGTGCATATGGTCACAGAAATTTGAGAGTGCATACATGAGGATCAATGGTCGGCACAACATCGTGGGCTGAAGGGCCTGTTCTGTGCTGTATTGTTCTATGTTCTATGAATGTCCAACATGGCTGTTACTGATGTGTGTGGACTGCCAAAAATAATTATGTCAGCATCCTAACTAGCACAATTGGCCCTGGAATTACCTGGACACAGTTCACGGAACCAGGATTGAAATTCAATCTCATCAATACAGTTGATGATTAATCAGAGATCCAAATGAGGACAAACTCTTTCCAAAGACAGAAGGGACTGTAATGAAACACAGATTTAGAGTAATTGGCACAAAAGTGGCATGTTGAATTCCGTTTTTAGACAGTTAATTATTTTGATCTGAAATATGCTGCTTGGTAGTGTTGTAAAACATCAATCAGTAGTAATTGTCCAAAGGAATTTAGAGAGTGTAGAAACGGAATGGTGCAGTGTAAAAGGGGGGGGAAATAAGAGTAGAACAGTCAGTAGAGTGCAAAGATTAATTAAATGGATGGAGGTGAGAAAAGGAAAGGTGCAGAGTGAAAAATTGAGATGGACAAGGAAGTAGGAGTCTATGATCAGTGAGTGAACATGATGGGGAGGGAGACAATGTGATAGGAGGGTTAGCAGAAAAGGTGAACTGGTAGAAGTCAGGGTGCCAGAGTGTCTGGTCGGCAGGAGGAGAGTGACAGGGATGTAAGATATAAGTGGAGGGTACAGGAGAAGAGTTGAGGAAAAGGAGCAAGAGTACAGCGTATTCGCAGGTGCAACTTGAGAAGGGGTGGGTGAAGAAGGAGATATTGTTTGGCAGAGAAGTAAGCAGGCAGATTGTTCAGGCCAAGAAAGGCGGCCAAGGCAGCGGGGGGCGGGGAGTGCGCGGCTGTAGGGAGCGCGCGGCAGAGGCGGGAACGATCCTGTAACTAACGGAAATTGCAGCTCCATCAGAGGTAAAGAGATTATTCTGAAATTCAGTGGAAGGCGGCGTTAATGGTTTTCGAGGCAGCTGTTGGAGATTTAAGAAATTGTCTGAGATACATTGTGTTGGAGCCCTCTGTGGTCTCAGAGCTCACACACACAATCGTAAGGCCGGCACTGTCGGCCCAGGGGTAGGATCGGTGTATGTGGAATCAAAGGAAAAGTAGTAATACATAGCATCGTGTCTGCAACCTGGCAACGAAGTTGTACGTGATCACCATTTACAAATGCAAATAAATCCGAGTAAGGCAAATTCGGAGCTGGATTTCAATACAAGAATACGTTTAACAAATGTATGGAACATATATAGCAAGTGAATTTCAATATATTCCGGTGTTGGCTGGTACATTTTAGGGAAATAAGGGGTGTTGGGTGCGGTAAACAAATCAATCGTAAGCAAAATAATTTAACAAAACAGTAAAATGTTAATGGAGTATGGCATTCATTTCTAATGGAATAGAATTCGTTTGTGTTAGAAATAACGAGTTAAACTGCTGACACCAGTTGATTAACTAAGTGAGAGTGCACAAGTGGTAATGAATGTGGAATGAACTTTAGATAGAGTAAACACAATTCACAAGGAGAAAGTGTCTTGAGTTATTTCATCAGACTTAGATCCGAATTAATATTGACATCAAGTGATGGTTGCCTAAAAATGATAGTTGTTTTTTTCTTTACAGTAGAAAGGTTATAAATTTGAGTTACTTTTGAGAAGAATGGCTGAAACCAAGTCTAAGGAATTGGGGCGTGATTGCCCCTTGATGTTTTGTGAAGTTGAATCTTATGATCAATAGAAAAATGAAGTGGAAATATCAAAGTAGTTACATCCTGATCAAAGGAAGTAACACAATATGGTTTTGGCAGTGTTGCTTCCAAATAGAAGGATGGTCAGGCATAAAGTACTCAAACCTTGACCCTGAAGAATTGGACACGAAGGACACCTTGGATAATCTATTAATGTTAGAACATAGAACAGTACAGCACAGAACAGGCCCTTCAGCCCACAATGTTGTGCCGAAAATGCCGAAATGTTATCAAACAAAATTTATAAAAAGTAATAAGGTGTAGAGCTGGATGAACACAGCAGGCCAGGCAGCATCATCGGAGCAGGAAGGCTGATGTTTTGGGCCTAGATCCTTCATCAGAAGTGGGGGCAGGGAAGGGGGTTCTGAAATAAATAGGGAAAGAGGAGGAGGTGGATCGAAGATGGATAGAGGAGAAGATAGGTGGAGAGGAGACAGACAAGTCAAAGAGGCGGGGATGGAGCCAGTAAAGGTGAGTGTAGGTGGGGAGGTAGGGAGGAGGTAGGTCAGTCCAGGGAGGACGGACAGGTCAAGGGAGCGGGATGAGGTTAGTAGGTCAGAAATGGGGGAGAGGATAGGTGAGAGGAAGAACAGGTTCGGGAGGCAGGGACGAGCTGGGCTAGTTTTGGGATGCGGTAGGGGGAGGGGAGATTTTGAAGCTTGTGAAATCCACATTGATACCATTAGGCTGCAGGGTTCCCAAGCAGAATATGAGTTGCTGTTCTGCAACCTTCAGGTGGCATTGTTGTGGCACTACAGGTGGCCAAGACGGACTTGTCATCTGAGGAATTGGGGGCGGGGGGGGGGTGGGGAATTGAAATGGTTCACGACTGGGAAGTGTAGCTGTTTATTGCTAACTGAGCGTAGGTGTTCTGCAAAGTGGTCTCCAAGCTTCCGCTTGGTTTCCCTGATATAGAGGAGGCCACCACGGGTACAGCAGATGCAGTATTCCACATTGGCAGATGTGCAGGTGAACATCAGCTTGATGTGGAAAGTCTTCTTCTTCTCCCCCCCCCCCCCCCCCCCGCAGTGGTCGAGAATGTCCTTGACCGTGTCTCCGTGATCCCAATGCATCCCTCACACCCTGTAACAACCAAAAAAGAATGCCCCTCATCATCACGTACCATCCCACCAACCTCCGGATCCAACACATCATCCTCTGACACTTCTGCCATCTGCAATCCACCAAAGACATTTTTTTCCTCCCCACGCTTGTCTGCTTTCCGGAGGGACCACTCTCTGTGACTCTTGTCCGCTCCACACTCCCCTCCAGCCACACCACACCCGGCACTTTTCCCTGCAACTGTGGGAAGTGCTACACGTGCCCCCACAACTCCTCCCTCACCCCCATCCCATGCCCGAAGAAGGCTTTCCACATCAAGCAGATGTTCACCTGTACATCTGCTAATGTGGTATACTGCATCTGCTGTACCCATTGTGGCCTTCTCTACATTGGGGAAACCAAGCAGAGGCTTTGGGACTGCTTTGCAGAACACCTACGCTCGGTTCGCAGTAAACAGCTGCACCTCCCAGTCATGAACCATTTCAACTCTCCCTCCCATTCCTCAGATGACATGTCCATCCTGGGCCTCCTGCAGTGCCGCAATGATGCCACCTGAAGGTTGCAGGAACAGCAACTCATTCCGCTTGGGAACCCTGCAGCCTAATGATATCAATGTGGGTTTCACAAACTGCAAAATCTCCCCTCCCCCTACTGCATCCCAAAACCAGCTTGTCCCCGCCTCCCTAACCTGTTCTTCCTCTCACCTATCCCCTCCTCCCATCTCAAGCTTCTCCTCCATTTCCTACCTACTAACCTCATCCTGCCCCCTTGACCTGTCCGTCCTTCCTGGACTGATCTACCTCCTCCCTACCTCCCCACCTACACTCACCTTTACTGGCTCCATCCCCGCCCCCTTGACGTGTCTGTTTTCTCTCCACCTGTCTTCTCCTCTATCCACCTTCGATCCACCTCCCCATTTTTCCCTATTTATTTCAGATGAAGGGTCTAGGTCCGAAACATCAGCCTTCCTGCACCTTTGATGCAGCTTGGCCTGCTGTGTTTATTCAGCTCTACACCTTGTTATCTCAGATTCTCCAGCACCTGCAGTTCCTACTATCTCTTATAAAAAGTAATTGTCTGTTCTGTGATATAGTCAGATTTTGATAAATTTGGAAAGCAAGACAGTTTCTATATTCAAGAATTTGTAATAGAATTTAACAGAATATATTCAAGATTGATGAAAACAATACATTGGGGATTCCAACTCAGTGCTCGCTTTTAAATTGTTGGATTGTGTGCATGGATAGACTCCTAATGTTAACTGGCATTAGATTTTCAGAAAGAAGAATGTTTCTGGAACAGATGTCCAAAGTCTCATATTTCCAGGGAAACATTCATTCTAAGTGGCCTTAATAGCTGTATTGGGCATTTAGCAGTGACACAAAGAATGGAGGATTCAATGATAGCAGAAATGCAAGACCACCTATATATCAGCTGAAAGCATTCTTTTTCCTCTGATCATTTTGTGGAATGTAGGCGTTGCTGGCTGACCAGCATTTCTTGCCCATCCCTAGCTGCCCTTTCGAAGGTGGTAGTGAGTTGCCTTCTTTGTTACAGAAGTAGAATCCTTTGATTTGATTTCCATAGGAATTCTTGGGATTGTGTGGGTCTGTGTGGAGTTTGCCTATTCTCACCATGTCTGCATGGGTTTCCATCAGTGCTCGTGTTTCCTCCCTCAGTCCAAAGACACTCATGAGTTGATGCAAGTCATCAATTTGTTACCTGAGTGTTTCACAAAGAAATTAAAAGAGATAATTGGAAAACACTGAACCTGACTATGAGAAGTTGTGGGAAATTGAAAACAATTGAGGTCATTTATTGATAAAGCTTATTTTTTGTTAGTTAAAAGAGGAGAAAATATAGAAGGGCCTATTATAAGAAAAGATGTAGAACATGAAAAAAATTTGTATCTTTTTCATTATTTTATGTTAAAAGTTTGTTTGTATGTCTTTAAAGTTTGATTCAAAGAGGGAAAACTGTCTATAAAGCAAGAGTTGAGCCAATGACTGGATTAAGTAATTGAGTAAATATGAAGAGGAATCAGGTTGTCCTATTTGCAGAATGAGCTGCGTGACTGAACACCCTAACCCTGTCTATAAAAGGAAGGGATCTTGAGTTCTATTTTACCAACAGTCTTTGATCTGAACTAAGAAAATAATCAGCTAAGTTATGTTGTTTGTTTAAAACTATTTGCTTGATAATATTAAACATTGCTAAAAGGAGACAAGGAATCGAAGGCTTTTGGCTTACACTCATCAGGACCAGGAGATAAGAAATATATTTGGCAGCGGTGGTGGTGTTGGTGGGGACACCAATTTATGCAGCATTAGGGCAGGGTTTCAGTTTATTGGCCATTGTCAATATGGACATGATGCAGCAGCAGTTAATTAGCAATTTCAATTCCCAAACCAAAATTCCATAGACCCTTTAAAATTTTTCATAGATTGAGTACGGTAGATGTAGAAACATGTTTCCACTTATGGGACTGAAAAACTTATATCCAATTAAAGATAAATACTAATAAATCCAATTAAATAAACCAGGAGAAATTTACTTACTTGGAGATCAGTGTAATGACTAACTTGCTTACCAGTATCTGAGGAAAACAACAATGTATTTCACTAGAGAAAGAAAAATACTTCGGGGATAAATGAATATAAGCATATATTGACTGGGTGAGATTAAACAGAGTAGGAAAAATGGACACAAAATAGCCTGCTTCTTTCTGTAAACTTGAAAGAATAAATAAGCCATTGATTTTATTGTGTGTCATTGGAATATTGCAATTATGGAAACAAGTCTAACACTTGTGTTTTGGAATTTTCTTTTCATAGCAATTATTTTTCAGTCCATATTGGAAAACAATCTTCCATCTTGATCCTTTTGCATATTTCTAAAAGGTGGTAGGAGAGATAAGAACAGAAGATGGACCTTACCTTAGGCGTAATGTTGAGCTTCTCAATTATGCGTATCTTGTTTGCTAGTCAAAATTTGGTAAGAAATCAATGAAATATCAATGTTGTCTCTTAAGTTCCTAAATTTAGAACATTAGTTTTGTAACACTATTATTTTGATGCAGGTAAACAGTTCAATGATGTCCACAGAGCAAGGTTCGTATCTTGTAAGTAATTTCACAGCCGGGTATTTTCAAAAACTTGACAATATAATTCAACCACCTACACAATGCAGGTTTAAACTAACTATAAAGAAGGGAATGAAAGATTTTTTAGAATAATACCATGTCTAATACAGTGTTTGTAGATTTCATATTGCAAGAGATCATCAGGGGTTTGTGCCATTATGTTAAAAAAGTACTCATTGTGGTTTTTATAGAATATATTAAAGTGAGTTATACTCACAGAACTCACCCTAGTATATGAAAACAGCAGGAAACAATACGTTATAATTTTTGAATTTGAGCATAGGGTAATTATCTTTCCCTGCCCAATGCCCAAAGTCCCTGGACGCTCTCTCCCTAAAACAGTCATGCATTTTACCCTTAGTCAAAAGGCTATAACATCATAGCTCGCCATGACTTTCTTAACTCTTTTGTCTGCATCAAGTTATTTTAATAACAGAAAATGAGTTTTGTAACACAAACTGAACTGATTATTCCTTTTTTAAGAACAGTGTAACCATATTTTCCACATAAAGAAGCACAACTGACCCTATCTCAGTTAAACTTATCTTCTATTGTTTGAAAAATATTAGTGGCAAATCCAACAAAGACTTAATTTTAACTTTTTTTTGTAACTTAGTTTTAATTCACTATAAAGGTTGACCACAAGGGCCTGAAGCTTACTCTGGCCATGGGAAAGTTTTTGACAACTGCATTGGCAATCCATGAGTAAACTTCACATACCATTTTTTTGCCTTTTCACACTCCAGTTTGAGAGTGTAGATTAGACTAGATTCCCTACAGTGGGAGAGCAGGCCCTTTGGCCATGCTAAACTGCCCATAGTGTTCAGGTTATAGTGTTCAGTGAGGATTTAGATTAGATTACCTGAAGTGTGGAAACAAGCCCTTTGGCCCAACAAATCCACACTGCCCCTTGAAGCATCCCACCCAGACCCATCCCCCTATAACCCACACACCCCTGAACACTATGGGCAATTTAGTGTAGCAGATCCACCTAGCCTACACATCTTTGGACTGTGGGAGGAAACCAGAGCACCCAGAGGAAACCCACACAGACATGGGGAGAATGTGCAAACTCCACACAGACAGTTACCTGAGGCTGGAATCAAACCCAGGTCCCTGGCACTGTGAGGCTGCAGTGCTAACCACTGAGCCACCATGCTGCCCCAAGCTTGTGAGATGTGTGATTGCAGAGGTGAATCTGTTAGAAAGCCTACCTTTGTTCTTGAAAACAGTATGCAAGAAATCAACAATGTTCAATAATATTAGATGTAGGAGCAGAATTAGACTATTTGGCCCATCAAGTTGTCTTCATCATTCAGTGAGAATGTACTTGATATGGTAACTCTCAGTAAATAAAAACCAAAAGAACTGCAGATGGTATAAATCAAGAACAAAAACAAAATTGCTGAAGAGGCTGAGCAGGTCTTGCAGCATCTGTGAGGGGGGGGTGGGGGGGTGTAGTGGTGGGGGGGGTGCGGAGAGTGGAGGAGGGAGGAGGAGGAGGAGCAGTTACTATTTCAGGTCTGGTGACCTTTCCTCAGAACTGATGATGGCTGGGAAAACGTCACTTTATATATAGGGTGGGGTTGGGAGTAACCATTAGGGAGCAAACAACAAAGAGAGAGCAAGTCAGTTGGACAGACAAAGGAGTTGCTAACGATCAGGCTGGGAGGGTGAATAGTTGTTAATGGGGACTATTAGTGACTAACAACAGGGTACAATGGCAGGCTATGCCTTAACAAGACCCAGTGTGTGGGATTGGGGGCTGGGACATGGGACAGTTTAGGCCCGAAATTATTGAACTCAGTAGTGAGTCTGGAGGGCCGTAGGGTCCTCAAGTGGAAAATGAGGTGTAGTTTCTCCGGCTTGCATTGGGCTTTGCTGGAACAGTGCAGCAAGCCAGAGACAGAGATGTTGGCCAGGCAGCAGGGTGGTGCATTAAAGTGGCAGGCAACAGGTAGTTCAGAGTCTTTTTTGCAAGCAGAACATAGATGTTCTGCGAAGCGGTTGCTAAGTCTAAGCTTCATTTCCCCAATGTAGAGGAGATCACATTGTAACTTAGCAGCGAATGCAATAGACTAGATTATGGAAAGTGCAGGTGAAGTGTTGCTACACCTGGAAAGTATGTTTGGGCCCTTGGATACTGGGAAGGGAGGAGTTAAATGGGAAGGTGTCGCACCTTCACCGGTTACAGGGGAAGGTGCCGTAGGGCTGTGGGGAGGTGTTGAGGGTGAAGGAATTGTGGACCAGGGTGCCCCGGAGGGACCCTGGACTATACATCCTCACACCCCACTTCTTGTAAAGACTCCATTCACTTTCTCAGTTCCTCCATCTCCGTCGCATATGTTCAGATGAGGCCAACTCGATAAGGGAACCTCCAAAATGTCTACCTTCTTCCTCAGTCGAGGATTCCCCAGCTCTACTGTTGACAGGGCCCTCAACCAGGTCCAACCCATCTCCCGCATTTCTGCCCTTGCCCCTTCTCTTCCCTCCCGCAACAGCTACAGCATTCCCCTCATCCTCACGTACCATCCCACCAGCATCCACATCCAGAAGATCATCAGCCGCCATTTTCACCACCGCCAGCAAGCTGATATTTCGGGCCTAGACCCTGTATCAGATAATGATTTTCTAATGAAAGGTCTAGGCCCGAAACGTCAGTTTTCTTCTCTGAAGATGCTGCTTGGCCTGCTGTGTTCATCCAGCTCTGTACCTTGTTATCATTAGATTGATGATCTGCAATGGGATAATAATGTAATTTGGGAGCTCATCCTAGATCCATCATCCACAAACGACAGTGCTGGGATTTGCTAAATTTGAGGCTAATAAAGATTTTTAAGGTGAATGTTATGGTACAGATTAAGAAACAAAAAGTCTTTGTCAGTTGCTATAACTTTACTGGAGAGAGAAGATTTATCCTGAGACTGTGACCCCTGTTTCTAGATTCCCCAACCAAGGAAAATATCCTCCCTGCATATTGACTTTCCAGCCCCGGTCAGAATTTTCTATATTGAAATCAGATCCACTGTCACCTTTCTAAATTCTAGTGAATATAGGCTCAATTGAACCAATATTCCCTCACAGGATAATCCTGCCATTTCTAATACCAGCCTAATGACCTCCACTGCACTCCCTCAATGGCAAGTATATCCTTTCTTGGGTGGGAAGACCAAACTATTCGCAATTCCTCAGGTGTGCCCCCGCCAAGGCTTGTGTAACTGCACTGAGATGTCCATATTTCTGAACTCACATTTCCTTGCAAACAAGGCCAATATGCCATTTGCTTTCCTAACTGCTTGCTGCACCTGCCTGTCTATTTTCATTAACTGATACAAGGACTCTTTCTGTTCATCCACACTTCCCAATTTATCATCTTTTAAATGATGCTCTTACTTTCTGTTATACAATATTTTTCATGTGGTGTATGGAATAAGACCATGTGTTTGCCCAATCACCCACTTGTCAAAATTACCTTGAAGCCTCCTTGCATCTTCTCATAACTCCCAATCTTGCAAACTTGGAAGTGTTGCACATAATTTCCCCATCTAGATTGTTTATATATAATGAATAGCTAGAGTGCAAGCACTGATCCTTGCAGTATCCCAGTAGTCATTGCCTACTGTTCAGTAAAATAAATATTTCTTCCACTCTGTTTCATAACTGTCAACCAATTCTTGATCTATGCCAGTGTAATGCACCCCATCCCATGTAATTTAACTTTGCCACTAATCTCTCATGATAGACATTCTGACAATTCAAATATATCCCATCCACTGGTTTCCTATTGTCTATTCTCCTGGTTATATCCTTGAAATATTCCAGTAGATTTAGTTAAGCATGATTTGCCTCTCATACAGGATCTAACAGCAGCAATCAATACAAGTCAAACCTTTGGGACAATGTTGTTTCTCTTCAGTTAGCTTGAGTTTTTTTCTAAATAAGCAGCTATAATCTTGTTAACAATTAGTTGTTGCTGCCTTCCCCAGGACAGATTTCAAACCAACTGGGTTATAGTTTAAGATAACAAAGTGTGTAACTGGATGAACACAGCAGGCCAAGCAGCATGTCAGGAGCACAAAAGCTGACGTTTCGGGCCTAGACCCTTCATCCAAGGCCCGAAATGTCAGCTTTTGTGCTCCTGACATGCTGCTTGGCCTGCTGTGTTCATCCAGCTACACACTGTGTTATCTTGGATTCTCCAGCATCTGCAGTTCCCATTATCTCTGGGTTATAGTTTCCTGTTTTATGCCTCCATTCCTTCCTAAATTAAAGGGTTACATCTACTTCTTCTCAGTCTAATGGAACTTTCTTGAATCTACAGAATTTTGAAAAGTTAACATAACATACCTACTGAGATAACAAGGCACAGAGCTGGATGAATATAACAGACCAAGCAGCATCAGAGGAGCAGGAAAGCTAATGTTTCGGGCCTGGACCCTCCTTCAGAAAATGACATACCTATTGCCTCATTAGCAATATGTTTATAATCCTAAAATGAAATCTATCTATATTCTAATTTGTCATCTTGCAACTCCATCCGTTTGCTGCAGAAGGCTCTTAAGGCTGAGAAGCAGTTTTTTAATAAGTAAAGGAATCAAGGGTTATGTGAAAAAGGCAGGAAGATGGAGTTGAGGATTATCTGATCCATCATGATCTCATTAAATAGTAGAGTAGACTTGATGGGTTGAATGAACTACATCCTTTCTGTAATTTTAGGCAGGCTTGTTCAAACTGAAGTATTTTCTTACTAGGTTATGACTTCTATTTGTCTCCTCAAATCATGTATCAGCATCTAGTGAATAAAACAAAGAATTGTGGATGCTGCAGATCTGGAAAAAATACCAGAAATTCCTGTTGAAACTCAGCAGGCCAGGCACATCTATGGAAGAAAGCAGTGTTATAGTTTCAAGCCCAGTGACTCTTCATTCGTTGAATCTTTCTTTGACTGCACCATTTCAAGCTTGAATTTCCTCTCTTCCTTTTCCCTCTGGAATTTTAATCCTGTTTGTTTCATTTCTTAGAATTTTAAAAAGACACGAAATGGAAATGCATTCTTCCCTCCTTTGTGCTTTGTTCCTGTGGAATTCCTTCTCCAGATTTTCTGTTTTCATCATGCTCAAGCTGCTTCAACCAAATTGATATCACTTGATTCTGATATTTTACTACCTTGAGTATTTGGTCACTCTCGTATTTCTACTAAATCTAAGTGCCTTGCTGGTACCTCAGTTATGTTTACCTTCAAGGCCACTGCTAGTTTACTTGCAATTCAAGCAAACAGCTTTTTGCAAGTTTACTTAAGACTGTCGGGGACCGTTGTGCCACCTGCTAGAAAACTTTTGCAATTTCCACTGCATTTCTTATTTGCAGTACAAAACCTGTAGTTTTATTTTTATTTTAATAACTTAATAATGCCAGACTCTAATCTATGATAACAAGGCATCGAGCTGGATGAACACAGCAGGCCAAGCAGCATTATAGGAGCAGGAAAGCTGAAGTTTTGGGCCTAGACCCTGCTCCTATGATGCTACTTGGCCTGCTGTGTTCATCCAGTTCTACACCTTGTTATCTCAGATTCTGCAGCATCTGCCGTTCTTACTGTCTTTGAGACGCTAACCTATATTGTCTTGGTTTCAAAATAATGTGTTTAAGAGCCCCAATCTTTTTTTATGGCCCACTTGAGAAAATGTATTGATACTTAAGCATCCACTACTCTTGAGGTTTCCACAAAACCTAACAATTTAGTCAAAGGGCCAAAGTTGCAATTTATGTGTTTGGTGAAATCAAGATAATGGAAAACCCAGACCAGGTTCCTGTGATTAACATTAGCTACTAATTATTACAATTAAGCAAATTATAATCACTAGTGTACAGCTGTGAACTATTAACATATGCCCTACCAGTTACGATTCTAAACTTGTTTTTAAAACCACTACACTTGTACAGACAGACATAGACAAACAAACAAAAAATATGATTGGGGGAAAATATACTGGGGAACAGAATTTTTTTATCACCAGTCTACAGTATTCATTGAGCTATTCCTTTTAGTTTGCGAGAATTTTCTGTTCTTCATGTTCTCTCACTTCATTGAAGGAGGGGACAATTGACACATTAAGTAAAAAGTTTCATAGTTGTTCATTAAAGGTAACAGCTTACAGCAACTGGTAGGGTTTTTGGTTGGTTGACTTCAACTTTCAGGTATTTATTTACTGCAGAGAGAAATACATACATTTCAGAGTTGTCAGGATGAAGATCTTTAGTAATTGGTTGCAATTGCACAAACAAATCAGATTCTTGTTACTGCCCAAATCATAGTCAGCATAACAATACCTGTGCTGTACCATCCAAAAATATCTTTCAGTACAGCTTGAATAAAGCAGGATTTTAAACACCACACAAAATGAGTTTCAGTTACTTGGTTTTAAAAGTGTAGTCATTCCTTCCACACAGTCCTTGATTCTAAAATAGTCCTTTAATCCATTTTACTCTGCAATCAAAAATGCAGAAAATGATATCATACCATCTTTACAATTGTCATCATCACTTTCCTGCATTCTGCCCAAAAAGGTTCTTGTGTAAGTACCCTGTAGCAGAGCTGATGTATCCACTGTCCAGATTGCAGCCACTGGTGTATAATTACGCATCATGATTTGTCACTAGTATCAAACATTTGTAAATGACCTGCTATCTGAGCTGACAGCTGCAAGTATAAGCTGTAAGTGATTCAGTTTCTCAGACTCACATTTTCTCATAGATTTTTGAGGACGGGTAGCCGTTGATCCTTGCCATGTGAAAATACAAAATTGCAAGCGATTTAGGTGTGTTGGAAAGGGATATTAGGAGGAAGGAAAGAACTTCCTTTTGTCCATCTTCAGTTTCCACCCCAGGGTGGGGTGAGGAGTGAAGGGACAAGATATTCAAGGCATTAACTAACCAGTTCCTGATAATTTGCTCGGCTGGGGTGCTGAGAGAATGCAGGAATGCTGGTGTTCTGCAGATTCACTGGTTTCCCTCTGAATGATAAACAAGTGCTGCTGTTGTCAGTGATTCTCAGATTTCATGAAAAAGTATTTTGAATGTTTTTCAGTGAAGGAGAGGCCTTTGTTTAGATTTTTAAAAAAGGGTGATCCAGTGATTTTCATGGATGAAGAAAGATTAAAGAGTTAGCAGTGGAATTTTAACAGTTTATTAAAATTAAAATATGACATGGGATTCAATATTGAGATGAGCTGTAGTATAGAAGAATCAAATAGAACATAGAACAGTACAGCACAGAACAGGCCCTTCAGCCCACAATGTTGTGCCGACCATTGATCCTCATGTATGCACCCTCAAATTTCTGTGACCATATACATGTCCAGCAGTCTCTTAAATGACCCCAATGACCCTGCTTCCACAACTGCTGCTGGCAACGCATTCCATGCTCCCACAACTCTCTGCGTAAAGAACCTGCCTCTGACATCCCCTCTATACTTTCCACCAACCAGCTTAAAACTATGACCCCTCGTGCTAGCCATTTCTGCCCTGGGAAATAGTCTCTGGCTATCAACTCTATCTATGCCTCTCATTATCTTGTATACCTCAATTAGGTCCCCTCTCCTCCTCCTTTTCTCCAATGAAAAGAGACCGAGCTCAGTCAACCTCTCTTCATAAGATAAGCCCTCCAGTCCAGGCAGCATCCTGGTAAACCTCCTCTGAACCCTCTCCAAAGCATCCACATCTTTCCTATAATAGGGCGCCCAGAACTGGACGCAGTATTCCAAGTGCGGTCTAACCAAAGTTTTATAGAGCTAGAACATAGAACATAGAACATAGAACAGTACAGCACAGAACAGGCCCTTCAGCCCACAATGTTGTGCCGACCATTGATCCTCATGGATGCACCCTCAAATTTCTGTGACCATATGCATGTCCAGCAGTCTCTTAAATGACCCCAATGACCTTGCTTCCACAACTGCTGCTGGCAACGCATTCCATGTTCTCACAACTCTCTGCGTAAAGAACCTGCCTCTGACATCCCCTCTATACTTTCCACCAACCAGCTTAAAACTATGACCCCTCGTGCTAGCCATTTCTGCCCTGGGAAATAGTCTCTGGCTATCGACTCTATCTATGCCTCTCATTATCTTGTATACCTCAATTAGGTCCCCTCTCCTCCTCCTTTTCTCCAATGAAAAGAGACCGAGCTCAGTCAACCTCTCTTCATAAGATAAGCCCTCCAGTCCAGGCAGCATCCTGGTAAACCTCCTCTGAACCCTCTCCAAAGCATCCACATCTTTCCTATAATAGGGCGCCCAGAACTGGACGCAGTATTCCAAGTGCGGTCTAACCAAAGTTTTATAGAGCTGCAACAAGATCTCACGACTCTTAAACTCAATCCCCCTGTTAATGAAAGCCAAAACACCATATGCTTTCTTAACAACCCTGTCCACTTGGGTGGCCATTTTAAGGGATCTATGTATCTGCACACCAAGATCCCTCTGTTCCTCCACGCTGCCAAGAATCCTATCCTTAATCCTGTACTCAGCTTTCAAATTCGACCTTCCAAAATGCATCACCTCGCATTTATCCAGGTTGAACTCCATCTGCCACCTCTCAGCCCATCTCTGCATCCTGTCAATGTCCCGCTGCAGCCTACAACAGCCCTCTACACTGTCAACGACACCTCCGACCTTTGTGTCGTCTGCAAACTTGCTGACCCATCCTTCAATTCCCTCGTCCAAGTCATTAATAAAAATTACAAACAGTAGAGGCCCAAGGACAGAGCCCTGTGGAACTCCACTCACCACTGACTTCCAGGCAGAATATTTTCCTTCTACTACCACTCGCTGTCTTCTGTTGGCCAGCCAATTCTGTGTCCAAGCAGCTAAGTTCCCCTGTATCCCATTCCTCCTGACCTTCTGAATGAGCCTACCATGGGGAACCTTATCAAATGCCTTACTGAAGTCCATATACACCACATCCACAGCTCGACCCTCATCAACCTTTCTAGTCACATCCTCAAAAAACTCGATAAGGTTTGTAAGGCATGACCTACCCCTCACAAAGCCGTGTTGACTGTATTTGATCAAGCCATGCTCTTCCAGATGGTCATAAATCTTATCCCTCAGAATCCTTTCTAACACCTTGCAGACGACAGACGTGAGACTTACCGGTCTATAATTGCCGGGGATTTCCCTATTTCCTTTCTTGAAGAGAGGAATTACATTTGCCTCTCTCCAGTCCTCAGGTACGACTCCAGTGGAGAGCGAGGATGCAAAGATCTTCGCAAGTGGCGAAGCAATTGCATTTCTCGCTTCCCAAAGCAGCCGAGGACAAATCTGATCCGGGCCGGGCGACTTGTCAATCTTAATGTTTGACAAAATTTTCAGCACATCAGCTTCGTCTATCTCTATCCATTCCAGCATGCACACCTGCTCTTCAAAGGTTTCATTCACTACAAAGTTGGTTTCTTTCGTAAAGACAGAAGCAAAAAACTCATTTAGGGCTTCCCCTACCTCCTCAGGCTCCACACACAAGTTCCCTATGCTATCCCTGATCGGCCCTACTCTTTCTTTGACCATTCTCTTATTCCTCACGTAAGTGTAAAATGCCTTTGTGTTTTCCCGGATTCCTTCTGCCAAGCCTTTCTCGTGCCCCCTCCTGGCTCTCCTCAGACCATTTTTGAGCTCCTTCCTTGCCTGCATGTAATCCTCTCTAGCTGAACTTGACCCTAGCTTCCTCCACCTTATGTAAGCTACCTTCTTCCTTTTCACTAGAAGCTCCACCGCTCTCGTCATCCAAGGTTCCTTAATCTTACCCCTTCTTGCCTGTCTCAGAGGGACATATTTACTCATCACTCCCAACAACTGTTCCTTAAACCGTCTCCACATGTCTATAGTTCCCTTACCATGGAACAACTGCTCCCAGTCCATGCTTCCTAACTCATGTCTAATCGCATCATAGTTTCCTCTTCCCCAATTAAATATCCTCCCATTCTGCCTAATCCTCTCCTTCTCCATAGCTATGTAGAATGTGAGGCAGTTATGGTCACTATCACCAAAATGCTCTCCCACCACAAGATCTGATACCTGCCCCGGCTCGCTTCCGAGCACCAAGTCTAGAATGGCCTCTCCCCTCGTCGGCCTGTCAACGTACTGCGTTAGGAAACCCTCCTGAACACACCTTACAAAAACAGCTCCATTCAAATCTTCTGCTCGAAGGAGGTTCCAATCAATATTAGGAAAGTTAAAGTCACCCATTACAACAACCCTACTGCGTGCACACTTTTCCAAAATCTGTCGACCTATGCTTTCTTCAATCTCCCTGCTGCTATTGGGGGGCCTGTAGTAAACCCCTAACGAGGTGACTACTCCTTTGCTGTTCCTAATTTCCACCCATACTGACTCAGTAGGCAGATCTTCCTCGACAAAGGAAGCTTCTGTAGCTGTGATACCCTCTCTGATTAGTAGTGCTACACCCCCTCCTCTTTTTCCCCCCTCCCTATTCTTTTTAAATGTTCTAAACCCTGGAAAATCCAGCAACCAATACTGCCCATGAGAAACCCATGTCTCTGTTATGGCCACAACATCATAGCACCAGGTACTGATCCATGCTCTAAGTTCATCACTTTTATTCCTGATACTCCTTGCATTAAAGCAAACACACTTTAACCGATCCCTTGGTTCCTTCCCAGGAAAATCCTTCCCACTAGCTGGTCTACCTCTTGCTACAGCCTCACCTGCATCAACGCTCACCTCTGGTATACAGCTCAGGTTCCCACCCCCCTGCCATACTAGTTTAAACCCTCTCGAACTACTCGAGCAAACCTTCCACCCAGGACATTGGTCCCCTTCCAGTTCAGATGCAACCCGTCCTTCTTGTACAGGTCCCACCTTCCCCAGAAGGCATCCCAATTATCAACATATCTGAAGCCCTCCCTCCTACACCAGCTGCGTAGCCACGTGTTCAGCTGCGCCCGCTCCCTGTTCCTCACCTCGCTATCTCGTGGCACCGGTAGTAAACCAGAGAACACTACTCTGTTCGTCCTGCTCTGCAGCTTCCATCCTAACTCCCTGAAATCACTTTTTATATCCTCAAACCTATTTCTGGCTATATCATTTGTGCCAATATGTAACACGATTTCTGGCTGTTCGCCCTCCCCTTTTAGAACTTTATACACCCGATTGGAGACGTCCCGGACCCTGGCACCAGGGAGGCAACATACCTTCTGGGAATCTCGATCTTGCCCACAAAATCTCCTGTCGATTCCCCTAACTATCGAGTCCCCTACCACGAGTACTTTTCTATTCTGCCCCCTTCCCTTCTTTGCCACAGTGTCAGGCTCAGTGCCAGAGAATTGACTGCTATGGCTTTCCTCTGGTAGGTCATCCCCCCCAGCAGTATCCAAAACGGTATACTTATTGCTGAGGGGAATGCCCACAGGGGATCTCTGCACTGTCTGTCTGTCCCCTTTCCTCCCCCTAACTGTAACCCATCTATCCTCGTCCTGAGCCTTAGGAGTGACCAACTCCCGATAACTCCTCTCAATTACCCCCTCTGCCTCCCGAATGATCCGTAGTTCATCCAGCTCCAGCTCCATTTCCCTAACACGGTTTTCAAGGAGCTGTAGCTGGGTGCACTTCCCGCAGATGTAGCCAGCGGAGACGTGTGCCACATCTCCCAACTGCCACATTCTGCAGGAGGAGCAAGCAACTGCCCTAGCATCCATACCCCACTTATCTGAACACCCACTCAATACTAAAGCAGAAAGCTTACTTCAAGTAATAATAACAAATTAATAACAAACTTATGTTCAATAGAGAAAGTTTAGAATGAACCTTACCTTATTAACTAGGTTAGAGGAGGAGGGCGGGTGGGAGACACTACAGTTGTAGAGTCTCGGGTTTAGCCGCCTTGCTGATATATACGGTCACTGCTTTCCTTCCCGGCTGCCCCTCTGGTCCTCGTCACTTCCTCTGGTGCTCCCACTCCTTCTCTGAAAGAGGAAAAAAAAACACCGCTGCCCGCTACCGGTAAGTAATTTTAAAAATAAACTGCTTTACCTTAGCTGCAGTCTTCCGGGTCCGTCTTGCCTCCGCTGCTGCTCGCCATAGATAATGTAATACAGTTGCTTTAAAATACTTAAAATTGTTTTCAACTTCCAGATATTTTCAACACAATATGGACAGACTCTGAAGAGCTGGATATAGTTAGCAGAATAATGAAAATTAATAAACATCTGGGTAAGAAAAGTGCAACTGATATGTCTTTTGGCCAATTGTCTTGGAAACATGCATGTTTCTCTAGCAAAGATCTGTTTATTTGAATCCTTCAGTATGCCAATTGGGTATTGTTATTGTCTACATTTCAATAGTAGCACAGTAGCTACACTTAAAGTGCATTATTTGTATGATTATTGTGAGCAGTTTTACATAGCATCTCATTCTTCTGAACTTCAGATTATACAGGCCTCCTTAATGTCACCTCAAAATATGGCCCCATCATCTCAGAAATCAGTCTGGTAATTTTCTACCACAGTTATTCATAGAATCCGTACAATGTGAAAACAGGCCTTTCGGCCCAACAAATCCACACCACGCCTTTGAAGAGCATCCCCCCGCCAACTCATTCCCCTATCCTGCATTTTCCCAAGTCTACCCTGCACATCTTTGGACTGTGGGCGGAATCCGGAGCACCTGGAGGAAACCCGCACAGACATGGGTGGAATTGAACCTGGGTCTCTGGCACAGTGAGGCAGCAGTGCTAACCACTGAGACAGTGTGCTGCCTGCATTCTATGTCTTCATTAGGCAAGGGGACAAGAACTACATATAATACTGTAGAGGCAGTGTAAACGGTGTTCTGTGCAATCATTGGGTCATAGTGTTGTATAACACAGAAACATACCCTTTAGTCCAACCAGCCCATTCTGACCACAGTCCCAAACTAAACTAGTCCCACCTGCCTGTGCTAGGCCCATATCTCTCCAAACATTTCTTATTCATGTTCATATCGAAATGTCTTTTAAAAGTGGTAACTATACCCACAAGTACCACTTCTTCTAGAAGTTTATTCCACACATAAACCACTCTCTGCGTAAAAAAAAGTCTCCATGTCATTTTTAAATCTTTCCCATTTCACCTTAAAAAATGTCCCCTAGTCTTGAAATCCCCAACCCTAAGGAAAAGAAACCTGTCATTCACCTCATCTATACTCCTCATGATTTTATAAATGTCTGTATGGTTTTCTCTTGAAAAAAATTCCAGCCTATTCAGCCTCTCCAAATAACTCTAACCCTCCATTCCTGATAATAACCTTGTAAATTTCTTCAGAATCCTCTCTAGCTTAATGATGTCCTTCCTTTAATACGGTTACTAGAACTGGACACAGTACTTCAGAAGAGGCCTCACCAACATCCTTTACAACGTCAACATAATGTCCTAACTGGTGTAATCATAGGTCTGAGCAATGAAATCAAGCACAGTAAATGCATTCTTAACCACTCTATCTATATGTGATGCAAACTTCAAAGAATTATGTAACTGAACCACTCGGTCTGTGTTCTACAATGCTGCCTAATGCCCTACTTTTAGCTGTGTAAATCCTGCCCTGGTTTGTTTTACTAAATTGTAATACTTTGCATTTATCCAAATTAAACTCCATTTGCCATTCTTCAGCCCATTGACCCAATTGATCAGGATCTCTTGGCAATCTTAGTTAACCTTCTTCTCTGGGCGGCACGGTGGCTCAGTGGTTAGCACTGCAGCCTCACGGCACCAGGGACCCAGGTTTGATTCCAGCCTCGGGCAACTATCTGTGCGGAGTTTGCACATTCTCCCCATGACTGTTCTTTAATCAAAGAGTGGTAAGGGCGTGAAACGCCCTGCCTGCCAATGTAGTGAACTCAGCCACATTAGGGGCATTTAAACAGTCTTTGGATAAGCATATGGATGATGATGGGATAGTGTAGGGGGATGGGCTTATATTAGTTCACAAGTCGGTGCAACATCGAGGGCCAAAGGGCCTGTTCTGCGCTGTATTGTTCTATGTTCTATGACTGTGTGGGTTTCCTCCCACAGTCCAAAGATGTGCAGGATAGGTGGATTGGCGGGCTAAATTGCCTGTGGTGGTCAGGGGTGTGTGGGTTATAGGGTGGTGGGGATGGGTCTGGGTGGGATGCTCCAAGGGGTGATGTGGACTTGTTGGACCGAAGGCCCTGTTTCCACACTGTAGGGAATTTAATCTTTTAATCTGTCCACTATACTACCAGTTTTGGTGTCATCCACAAACTTACTAACCATGCCTTATATATTCTCATTTGAAATATTTGTATAAATGGCGAACAAAACTGGAATCAACACCGATCCCAGCAGAACTGCTTGTCACAGGCTTTCAGTCCAAACAATAACCCTCCAGCATTAGTCTCTGTCTCCTACCATTAAACCAATTCTGTTTCCAATTAGCAAGCTCACCCTGAATGCCACTTGATCTAACCTTACTAATTAGCCTACCATGGAGAACATTGTCAACGCAACGTCCATGTAATCAATGTCTACTGGTCTGCCCTCATCAATCTTCTTGGTTACTTTCTCAAGAAACTCAAACAAGTTTATGAGACATAGTTTCCCTCACACAAAACCATGCTGACTATTTCAAGTATTTCCTTGCCTCTTGAATGGAAGATGGCAAATGGAATTCAACCCAGAAAAGTGTGAAGTGATTCATTTTGAAAGATCAAATTTGAATGCAGAATACAGGGTTAATGGCAGGTTTCATGGCAGCATGGAGGAATAGAGGGACCTTGGGGTCCACATCCATAGATCTCTCAAAGCTGCTACTCAAGTTGATAGGATTGTAGGCATATGGTGTGTTGGCTTTCATTGGCAGGGGAATTAAGTTTAAGAGCTGTGAGGTTATGCTGCAGCTCCATAAAACCCTGGTTAGACCACACTTGTAGGAAGGATATGGAAGCTTTAGAAAGGATGTCAATGAGATTTACCAGGATGCTGCCTGGACTGGGGGACTGGCCTTATGAGGAAAGGTTGAGGGAGCTAAGGCTTTTTTCATTGTTGCAAAGAAGGATGAGAGGTGACTTGATAGAGGTGTACAAGATTATGAGAGATAGAGTGGATAGCCAGAGACTTTTTCCCAGGGCAGAAATAATTATTATGAGGGGCCATAATTTTAAGGTGATTAGAGGAAGGTATAGGGGAGATGTCAGAGGTAGGTTTTTCACACAGAGAGTGGTAGGCACATGGAATGTGCTGCCGGCAGTGGTTGTGGAATCAGATATATTAGAGACATTTGAGTGACTCTTGGATAGGCACATGAATAATAGCATAATGTAAGGTATACAAGATAGTTTGATCTTAATAGGATAAAAGGTCGGCACAACATCGTGGGCCGAAGGTCATGTACTGTGCTGTACTGTTCTATGTTCTAAATGCATCTAAATCCTATCTTTCAGCATCACTTCCAAAAACTTATACGCTACTGAAGCCAGACTCTCAGGTCTATAGTTACAGGTCTTCTCCTTTCATCCCTTCTTGAGCAAAGACAGCACATGAGCTACTCTCTAGTCATTCAGCATCTCACATATAGTTACAGAACAAAGAAAATTACAGCACAGAAACAGGCCCTTTGGCCCTCCAAGCCTGCGCCAATCGAGATCCTCCGTCTAAACCTGTCATCTATTTTCTAAGGGTCCGTATCCCTATGCTCCCTGCCCATCCATGTACCAGTCCAGATACATCTTAAAAGACACTATTGTGGCTGCATCTGGCACTTCCGCTGGCAACGCATTCCGAGCACACCACACTCTACATAAAGAACTTTCCATGCACATCACCAATAAACTTTCCTCCTCTCACTTTGAACTCATGACCCCTAGTGATTGAGCCCCCGACTCTGGGAAAAAGCTTCTTGCTAGCGAGTTTTGAGATGATTTGTAGCTCAGTTTGAGGTTCTGGATGTGAGTTTGCTCGCTGAGCTGGAAGGTTAGTTTTCGTTAGGCTTCGTCGGAGGCTCACTGATGATGTTATCTAGAATGGTGACGAGACGTCTGAAAACTAACCTTCCAGCTCAGCGAGCAAACTCACATCCAAAGCTTCTTGCTATCTACCTTGTCTATACCCCTCATGATTTTGTAGACCTCAATCAGGTCCCTTCTCAATCTCCGTCTTTCTAATGAAAATAATCCTATTCTACTCAACCTTTCTTTATACCTAGCGCCCTCCATACCAGGCAACATTCTGGTGAACCTCCTCTGTACTGTCTCCAAAGTATCCACATCCTTTTGGTAATGTGGCGATCAGAACTGTACATAGTACTGTAAATGTGGGTGAACCAAAGTCTTATACAACTGTAACATGACCTGCCAACTCTTGTACTCAATACCCCGTCCAGTGAAGGAAAGCATGCCGTATGCCTTCTTGACCACTCTATTGACCTGCGTTGCTACCTTCAGGGAACAATGGACTTGAACACCCACATCTCTATGTACATCAATTCTCCCCAGGACTTTTCCATTTACTGTATAGTTCGCTCTTGAATTAGATCTTCCAAAATGCATCACCTCGCATTTGCCTGGATTGAACTCCATCTGTCATTTATCTGCCCAACTCTCCAATCTATCCATATTCTGCTGAATCTCTGACAGTCCCCTTCATTATCTGCTACTCCACCAATCTTCCTGTCATCTGCAAACTTGCTAATCAGACCACCTATACCTTCCTCCAAATGATTTACATATATCACAAACAACAGTGATCCCAGCACAGATCCCTGTGGAACACCACTGGTCACAGGTCTCCAATTTGAGAAACCCCCTTCCACTACTGCTCTCTGTATCCAGTGGCCAGTTTTTTAATCCATCTAGCTAGCACCCCCGGACCCCATGCAACTTCTCTTTCTCCATCAGCCTGCCATGGGGAACCTTATCAAATGCCTTACTGAAGTCCATGTATATGACATCTGCAGCATTTCCCTCATCAATCAACTTTGTCACATCCTCAAAGAATTCTATTAAGTTGGTAAGACATGACCTTCCCTGCTCAAAACCATGTTGTCTATCACTGATAAGCCCATTTTCTTTCAAATGGGAATAGATCCTATCACTCAGTATCTTTTCCAACAGCTTCCCTACCACTGACATCAGGCTCACCAGTCGATAATTACCTGGATTATTCCTGCTACCCTTCTTAAACAAGGGGACAACATGAGCAATTCTCCAGTCCTCCGGGACCTCACCCGTGTTTAAGGATGCTGTAAAGTTATCTGTTAAGGCCCCGGCTATTTCTTGTCTTGCTTCCCTCAATAACCTGGGATAGATCCCATCCGGACCTGGGGACTTGTCCTCCTTAATGCCTTTTAGGATACCCAACACTTCCTCCCTCCTTATGCCAACTTAACCTAGAGTAATCAAACATCTATCCCTAGCCTCAACATCTGTCATGCCCCTCTCCTTGGTGAATACCGATGCAAAGTACTCGTTAAGAATGTCACCCATTTTCTCTGACTCAACGCATAGCTTTCCTTCTTTGTCCTTAAGTGAGCCAATCCTTTCTCTAGTTGCCCTCTTGCTCTTTATATATGAATAAAAGGCTTTGGGATTTTCCTTAACCATGTTTCCTAAAGATATCTTGTGCCCCCTTTTAGCCCTCTTAATTCCTCGTTTCAAATTCGCCCTTCATTCCCGATATTCTTCCAAAGCTTCGTCTGTCTTCAGTCGCCTAGACCTTATGTATGCTCCCTTTTTCCTCTTAGCTAGAATCACAATTTCACCTGTCATCCATGGTTCCCTAATCTTGCCATTTCTATCCCTCATTTTCATAGGAACATGTCTCTCCTGCAAGCTAATCAACCTTTCTTTAAAAGCCTCCCACATATCAAATGTGGATTTACCTTCAAACAGTTTCTCCCAATCTACATTCCCCAGATCCTGCCAAAGTTTGGTATAGTTGGCCTTCTCCCAGTTTAGAACTCTTCCTTTCGGACCACTCTCATCTTTGTCCATGAGTATTGTAAAACTTACGGAATTGTGGTTGCTATTTCCAAAGTAGCCCCCTACTGTAATTTCAACCACCTGGCCGGGGTCCTTCCCCAACACCAGGTCCAGTACGGCCCCTTCCTGAGTTGGACTACATACATACTGCTCTAGAAAACCCTCCTGGATGCTCCTTACGAATTCTGCTCCATCTTGACCCCTAACACTAAGTGAATCCCAGTCAATGTTAGGAAAATTAAAATCTCCCATCACCACCACCGTGTTTCTCCTACACCTTTCCATAATCTGTTTACATATTTGTACTTATATCTCATGTTCACTGTTGGGGCCCTGTAGTACAGCCCCAACATTGTTAGTGCACCTTTACTATTTCTGAGTTCTGCCCATATTGCCTCACTGCTTGAGTCCTCCATAGTGCCCTCCTCCAGTACAGCTGTGATATCATCTTTGACCAGTAATGCAACTCCTCCACCCCTTTTACCTCCCTCTCCATCCCGCCTGAAGCATCAATATCCTGGGACATCTAGTTGCCAATCATGCCCTTCCCTCAACCAAGTCTCAGTAATAGCAATAACATCATACTCCCAGGTACCGATCCAAGCCCTAAGTTCGTCTGCCTTATCTACTACACTTCTTGCATTAAAACAAATGCACCTCAGACCACCTGTCCCTTTGTGTTCATCATCTGCTCCCTGCCTACTCTTCCCCTTAGGCACACTGACTTCATTATCTAGCTCCCTACAGGCTTTAGTTACTACCTCCTTTCTGTCCAACAACCTGTCCAATATTTGGTTCCCATTAGTTTAAACCCTCCCCAACAGCATTAGCAAAAGCACGCCCAGGGACATTGGTTCCAGTCTGGCCCAGGTGTAGACTGTCCAATTTGTAATAATCCCACCTTCCCCAGAACCGGTCCCAATGTTCCAAAAATCTGAACCCCTCCCCCCTGCACCATCTCTCAAGCCACGTATTCATCCTGGCTATTCATTCATTTCTGCCCTGACTAGCATGTGGCACTGGTAGCAATCCTGAGATTACTACATTTGAGATCCTACTAGTTAACTTGGCTTCTAACTCCCTAAATTCTGCTTGTAGGACATCATCCCATTTTCTGCCTGTATCATTGGTGCCTATGTGCACCACGACAACTGGTTGTTCGCCCTCCCCCTTCAGAATGTTCTGAAGCCGATCTGAGACATCCCTGACCTGTGCACCTGGGAGGTAACTTACCATTTGGGAGTCTTGTTTTCAACCACAGAGCCATCTATCTACTCCCCTTACAATTGAATCCCCAATGACTATAGCCCTTCCACTCTTTTTCCTGCCCTTCTGTATAGCAGAGCCAGCCATGGTGCCATGCGCCTGGCTACTGCTGCCTTCCCCTGGTGAGCCATCTCCCCCACCAGTATCCAAAACGGTGTACTACATTTTCCCACACTCTCTTCGGTGAACATCATTGGGCCTTAGAGATAATATACCTGTTTTGGAGGGAGATGACCGCAGCGGACATCTGCACTGCCTTCCTGCTCTTTCTGTGCCTTTTGGTCACCCATTCGCTTTCTCCCTCAGCAATTCTAATCTGCGGTGTGACCAATTTGCTAAATGTGCTATCCACAACCCCCACAGCATTGTGTATGCTCCAGAGCTGTCAGGTGGACTAACAAGAGCTGCAGCTGGACATACTTCCTGCACGTGAAGGAGTTAGGGACATCAGCCAAGTCCCTGAGCTCCCACATTGAGCAAGAGGAGCATAACACGGTTCAGAGATCTGTAGGGTCTGTTATAGATTATATAAATATGTCTGCAAGGGCCCCGTAAATTCCTCCCTAACTTACAATAAACTCATGAGATACACTAGATCATGTCCTGGATATTTATCCACCTTTCTATTTTCTTAGTCCCCAGCACTTCCTTTTCTGTAATGTGAACTGTTTTCAAAGCATCAATATTTATTTCCTGATTTCGCTTGCCTCCATTTCTTACTCTACAGGAAAAAAACTGGCACATTGATATCTTTCTCATCTCCTGGGGTTCAACACAAAAACAACCTCTTTTGATCTTTAACAGGCCCTACTTTCTCTCTCTAGTTGCTGTCTTGTTCCTGATGTATGTGTAGAATCTCTTTGGATTATCCTTAACCTTATTTGCTAAGGCTACCCCATATCTCATATCCTCACTTTCCCTTCCCGATCTCCCTCTAAGAATGCCTCTACATTCTTTATTCTGTTCAGGAGATGCATTTGAACCCAGTTGTCCATACCTAATTGTTTTTTTATCCTTGACTAGAACCTCAATACCTTTATTATCCATTGTTCTCTTATCCTACCAGGTTTACCAATACATCCATTATTTCCGGAACCACATTTTCCCACACTCTCTTCAGTGAACATCATCGGGTCTTAGAGATTTGTCAGCTTTCAGCTGCATTAATTTGGGCAACACTCCATTTTATAAATACTAATTTCTTCCAGTTCCACACTTTCACGAGACCATTTGATGTTAATTATTTCAGGGAAACCTCTTGGGCCCTTCCTCTGTGAAGACACGTCTTTTTCTCTGCCGTTTCCCTGTTTCCTATTATAAAGTCTCCTGTATGAGTGTAATGGTCTGACATTGATGTTTGTTTTCTTTATTATTTACAAAGCTTTAAAAGCTTTTACTATATATTTTTACGTTACTTTTTATGTTTTATGTCACTTTACATTTGTACTCCTTTTTTAAATCAATTTCTTGGTACTGATTTGCTGAATTATAAAATGTCTCCAATCTTCAGGCTTACAGCCTTTTTGGACAACTTTATATGCCTCCTCCTTTGATACTAGCTTAAAGTTTCCTCGTTAGCCATGGATTGTTCACTTTTCCCTGTTCGGCATTTTTGCCTTTAAAGGAAGATGTCTTTTTTTTAAATCAAGCAGTTAGTTTTTTAAAAATATGAGCCTTTGCCCATTTCCTGTCAAATATTTTAATGTATTTTCCAGTCCACCACAGCCAGCTTCCATCTCAGACCCCCACAGTTTCCCTTGTTTAGATTGAGGACTCTAGTTTCAGCTTAAACTATTTATTAATGGAAAATTCTTTCATATTATTGTCTGTATTCGTTTTAATATTCTTTTATAGCAAGATTATTAGTTCCCCCTTTCTACCGTATAATACTCACTCTAACATACTGTGCTTGGTTCTTCAGCATATTGCTCCAGAAAACTGTCTTGAACACATTCCAGGAATTCTTCCACCACAGCATTGGTGCTGGTTATAGCCAGTCTTTTTATAAATAGATTGAAACCACCCATTCCCTCATATGAGCACCTCTAATTTCCTCTTTTATACCATGCCCTATATTATCACTACTGTTTGGTAGCCCCTAAATCATTCCTACCAACGTTTGCTGCTCCTTGCATTTCTTAGCTTAACCAAACAGCTTCTACATCCTTTGTTGTCTGATTACAGATCTATTCTCATTAATTCACAGAAATATAAACATAACCGCGACCTTTAATTTTCACTGTCCTTCCAAAATGTTGAATATGCATTAATAATCTTGACCACCCTGCAGTCTTATCTTAGTCTTATCTCCATAATGGCAATTAAATCATTAAATCACTTGTTATTTTCACTTGCACCATCTATTCACATTTTTATTTGTGAACGTTGTATGCATTCAGATAATAGAAAATAGAACATAGAACAGTACAGCACAGAACAGGCCCTTCAGCCCATGATGTTGTGCCGATCATTGATCCTCATGTATGCACCCTCAAATTTCTGTGACCATATGCATGTCCAGCAGTCTCTTAAATGTCCCCAATGACCTTGTTTCCACAACTGCTGCTGGCAACGCATTCCATGCTCTCACAACTCTCTGTGTAAAGAACCCGCCTCTGACATCCCCCTTATACTTTCCTCCAACCAGCTTAAAACTATGACCCCTCATGTTAGCCATTTCTGCCCTAGGAAATAACCTCTGGCTATCAACTCTATCTATGCCTCTCATTATCTTGTATACCTCAATTAGGTCCCCTCTCCTCCTCCTTTTCTCCAATGAAAAGAGTCCGAATTCAGTCAACCTCTCTTCATAAGATAAGCCCTCCAGTCCAGGCAGCATCCTGGTAAACGTCCTCTGAACCCTCTCCGAAGCATCCACATCTTTCCTATAATAGGGCAACCAGAACTGGACGCAGTATTCCAAGTGCAGTCTAACCAAAGTTTTACAGAGCTGCAACAAGTTCTCACGACTCTTAAACTCAATCCCCCTGTTAATGAAAGCCAAAACACCATATGCTTTCTTAACAACCCTGTCCACTTGGGTGGCCATTTTAAGGGATCTATGTATCTGCACACCAAGATCCCCCTGTTCCCCCGCACTGCCAAGAATCCTATCCTTAATCCTGTACTCAGCTTTCAAATTCGACCTTCCAAAATGCATCACCTCGCATTTATCCAGGTTGAACTCCATCTGCCACCTCTCAGCCCATCTCTGCATCCTGTCAATGTTCCGCTGCAGCCTACAACAGCCATCTATACTGTCAACGACACCTCCAACCTTTGTGTCGTCTGCAAACTTGCTGACCCATCCTTCAATCTCCTCATCCAAGTCATTAATAAAAATTACAAACAGTAGAGGCCCAAGGACAGAGCCCTGTGGAACACCACTCACCACTGACTTCCAGGCAGAATATTTTCCTTCTACTACCACTCGCTGTCTTCTGTTGGCCAGCCAATTCTGTATCCAGACAGCTAAGTTCCCCTGTATCCCATTCCTCCTGACCTTCTGAATGAGCCTACCATGGGGAACCTTATCAAATGCCTTACTGAAGTCCATATACACCACATCCACAGCTCGACCCTCATCAACTTTTCTAGTCACATCCTCAAAGAACTCGATAAGGTTTGTGAGGCATGACCTGCCCCTCACAAAGCCGTGTTGACTGCATTTAATCAAGCCATGCTCTTCCAGATGGTCATAAATCCTATCCCTCAGAATCCTTTCTAACACCTTGCAGACGACAGACGTGAGACTTACTGGTCTGTAATTGCTGGGGATTTCCCTATTTCCTTTCTTGAAGAGAGGAATTACATTTGCCTCTCTCCAGTCCTCAGGTATGACTCCAGTGGAGAGTGAGGATGCAAAGATCTTTGCAAGTGGCGAATCAATTGCATTTCTCGCTTCCCAAAGCAGCCGAGGACAAATCTGGTCCAGGCCTGGTGACTTGTCAATCTTAATGTTTGACAAAATTTTTAGCACATCAGCTTCCTCTATCTCTATCCATTCCAGCATGCACACCTGCTCTTCAACGGTTTCATTCACTACAAAGTTCATTTCTTTCGTAAAGACAGAAGCAAAAAACTCATTTAAGGCTTCCCCTACCTCCTCAGACTCCACACACAAGTTCCCTATGCTACCCCTGATCGGCCCTACTCCTTCTTTGATCATTCTCTTATTAATGTGCTTTTAATTCTGCATTTTTGACAGTGTTCTGTGACTTGACCCTGGTTGATTCTCGAGTTTATCTGTGCTGCTTTCCTGTTTCATTTACAGCTTTTCTACTTCCTGCCTGGTTTTATTCTATCTGAATTCTATTTTAGCTGTGCAGAATCCTGACAAGCTAGCTTAAGCCGTCTTCAATGGCACTAATCCTCTTACCATGAGAATATTAGTCCCGCACCTATTAACGTGTAACCTTTCCTTCTTGTACATGTCCCACCTGCTCCAGTACTGGTTCCAGTCCTGCAGAAAGCTTAAGCATTCCACTTGCTCCATTATTTTTCCAACCACATATTTGTTTGCTCAATCATTCCACTGTACACTCACAACATGTGCCACTGTGAGCAATTTTGAGATTAATGCTTTGGAGGCTCTGCTTTCAGTCTCTTGCCTATGTCCTTAAATTCTACTTTCACGACCACATCCCTTTCTACTTATGTTATTAGTACCAATATAGACAATGACCTTCATCTTCCTCAAAGAAATATCTAACTGCCTCTTTGTGACGTCCTTGAACTTGGCACCAGGGAGGCCATATAACTCTTGGAATCTGGTCTACTGCCATATACATAACTGTTTGTTCCCCTGTCAAATTGCTTACCAATATTGCCATGCCATTCTTCCTTCCCCTGCCTCCATCACCTGTATAGCCAAGTTGATTTGGTACTACAAACTAGCTACATTCCTCCAGTGAACCATTACCCTCACCAGTATCAAAAACTCCATGGACTCCTCCATTTGCTACCTGTTATTTCCAGTGTTCTTCTGAGGTTTTCTGCTGGTCACCCATTCTCTGCTTGCCTGCCAGGCCATGCTACCCATCTAGTTTTCAGCTATACTGATGCACCACAGTGACACCATTTACTGCTCCAGTTCTAGATCTCAGAGCTAAACTTTTTGCATTGGAAGACATTTTCCACATGTGATTATCTAAGCCATATGAAGCACTTATCGAGTTTTCACATGGCACAGAATGGGCTATCCATGTAACCAAGCTGTCCTCCAAAGCCTTATTCCTACCTTCAGACTATTTACTTTGAAGTGGAGATGAGGAAGTAAAAAAGAAAGTAAAAAGTAAAATTACTCATTAATCAGCCCTAATTAACCTAGGCCTGTCTGACTGCCAATCTCAGGATTCCTTTCTCACCTCCTTCCATTGGTGTGCTGCAAGAATCGGCGTTGAGTCCACAGTTTTTGTCATTTATATAAATGATCTGGCTGTGAACATAGAAGGCATGGTTAGTAAGCTTGCAGGTGACCTCAAAATTGGTGGTGAATTGGAGAGTGAAGAAGGTTATCTCAGAGTACAATAGACCTTTGTTCAATGGGCCCATAGACCCTGGAGAGACAGATGGAGTTTAGATAAATGTGAGGCGTTGCAATTTGGAAAGGCAAATCAGGGTAGGACTTATACACTTAATGGTAAGATCGTGGGGAATGTTGCTGAACAAAGAGACCTAGGAGTGCTGGTTCATAATTCCTTGAAAGTGGAGTCGCAGGTTGACAGGTTAGTGAAGAAGGTGTTTGGTACACTTATCTTTATTGGCCAGTGCATTGAGTATAGGAGTTTGAAGATCATTGATGTGGCTGTACAGGACATTGGTTAGGCCACTTTAGCAATACTGCATTTGCTTCTAGTCTCCCTGCTGTAAGAAAGATGTTGTGAAATTTGAAAGGCTTCAGAAAAGATTTCCAAGGATATTGCTGAGGTTGGAGGGTTTAGGCAATAGGGAGCTGCTGAGTAGGCTGGAGCTATTTTCTCTGGAGCACTGGAGGTCGAGGGGTGACCTTATAGCGTTTATAAAATCATGAGGGGCATGGATAGAGTGAATAGCCAAGGTCTTTTTTCCAAGTTAGGGGAGTCCAAAACTAGAGGCCATAGGTTTAAGGTGAGAGGGGAAAGATATAAAAGGAACCAGAGGAGAAACGTTTTCACACAGATGGTGGTGCATGTATGGATTGAGCTGGCAGAGGAAGTGTTGGAGGCTGGTACAATTATGATATCTAAATGGGTACATGATGTGTACATGAATAGAAAGGGTTTGGAGTAATATGGGCCAAATGCTAGCAAATGGGACTAGATTGATTTAGGATATCTGGTTGGCATGGATGAGTTGGACTGAACGGTCTGTTTCTGTGCTATACATTTCCATAACTCTATAACTGCTGGTACGAGGTCTTCCTGTCACCTGATTTTCAAAGTACTACCGACTGCCTGTCTCAGTGTCATGCTGTCACCCACTACTCTTGCTACTGTGATCCTTCCCTGAGCTGGATGCTTCGCAGCCTTCTTGGTAGCTTGCTACTGCTGGGATTGCTGTTCACTTTGGTCCTCTTCCATTCACCTTCGCCATCAGTATCCCCCCAATGCTTAGGTGCAAGAGTTTTGCTGGAAATGATCTACATTGGGAATGTAAGGAATGAGAAAGAATCTTGGCTCTGAAAACAGTCAGTGATTGCATACCTAGCAGGTGAGGGCTGTACACACTCATCCACACAGCAAGACATAAACCACCCTGATAATGATGCCCATGTCTCCATCACTATTCAACTTCAGCCTCAGTGTGTGCACCAATTTGAAGGTGGACACTGTTTGAATGACCAAAATATTGTATCAAATGGGAATGCCTGCTGCACTCTGACTCCCTTCCCATCCTAGACTCGCAACAATCATTCAACTTTTCATGGCATTTATTAAAGACTATCATCAAACTTACTCAACAGATGATCAAGTGACGCTCCCTCCCTCCCACAGCAGACCTAGAAGTTGCACAAATAATGGATAGCCTTTCGTCAACATTTGCCTCTTTTTAAGTCATTGCTGCTAACTGCAGCATTATTGAGATGTTAATGTTCAATTTGGAAGACCTTTGACCATCATTTTAATCCTAAGTATGTTTACGTCACATACATTACAAATAGGTAATAAAATTATTGCAAATTTAGCATTGCTGCTGATGGCAAGTGCCTGCTGCATGTATTTGCCCCTCAGTGTTGTAGCCTCCTGCAGATATAGATCCCATGCTTTTGCCCACTGACTCTGCCCATGCTAGGTATCATCCTAGCCATTTCTTAGTTGCATTTCACATCTTCAGAATGGCACAAGATGGCAGGGAACTTCACTCACAGTGGAGACCATCAGCGCTACGCTCCACTTATAGCTAGGTCTCCCCCAACAGAGACTCTGTATTCCTTTTTACTTAACACTCCTTCAATAACCCATTTTGACCTATCCCCTCCTTGTGGAAACCCACCACATTGAACTTCCAACCATCAGTTGCAATTTCATATGGAGCAGCTCATTTTTTAAAAAGCAAAAAGAGACCTTTTGGCTTTGTAAAGTTGTGGATTTTGGAAACCAGTCACTTAAATTTAACTGTAAACTGCTTGTAAGGTTTAAACTTCACCAATCATGTGATCTATTTATTTGAAAGATTGTGAACTGAACCACCTCACAAGCTGTTTAAATTTCAATTAGATTAAAAAGATGATGGTAGAAATGATGAACAAACTTCTGGAGAAATGCTGCAGGTCAGTTGAGAGAGAAACAGATTTAATATGGCGGATGTAATGGCCAAATTCTATCATTGCTAGACTAATAATGCAGAAAGTCAGGTAATATTCTGGGTTCAAATCCTGCCACAGCAGTGGTGGAAATGGAATTCAATAAATATCAGGAAATAAGAGTCTAAAGATAGCTGTGGAACAGCCATCAATTGTTCATTGTCTAGAAATCAAATCTGGCTCACTCATGTCCTTGAAGGAAGGAAATCTAGCATCCTGACTTGGTCTGGGCAATGTGTGACTCCACACCTACAATAATGTAGATGACTCTCAGCTGCCTTCTGAAATGGCCTAGCGTACCATTCTGCCGCAACAGACACCATAGAGTCTCAAAGGAAAACAAAACCAGATTGGCAACCGTGTGTTGACCAAAGCACCAGAAAGGATGGCAACAAAAACTGCACTGTTGACCCGGTGAAGCCTTACTTACTAACACCTGGAGGTTAATCTCTTAATGAGCTAAACACATGCATATGGTCACAGAAATTTGAGGGTGCATACATGAGGATCAATGGTTGGCACAACATCGTGGGCTGAAGGGCCTGTTCTGTGCTGTACTGTTCTATGTTCTATGTACATATTCATAGAATTATATCCAACAGACAATGAACCAAGCACCACCATCACTGTCCCTGGATATGCCCTGTCTTACTGACAGGAGATTCTTAAAAGAGAGATGGTGTCACAGTGATATAAAGAAGGGAGGAAGTTGTCCTGGGAGTCCTCATCATTGACTCCAGACACTATGCAGTGTTATGGCATCAAGTAAATATGGGGAGGAAACTTTCTCCTGTTTGCCACATACCTTCCTCCCTTGACTGATGACACTGTGTTTATCTGAATTGAACAACATGTGGAGGAAGCACTGAGGATGGCAAGAATGCAGACTGCACTGTGGGTAGGGGATTTCAATGTCCACCACTGAGCACTGCTGATCGAACTGTTGGATCCTAAAAGACATTGCTGCTGGACTGGTTCAGAGAGAGAGAGAGAGAGAGAAAGACGGACAGAGACAGAGACAGATCAGCTTTTGGTGCTGCATTCACTGAACTAAGTGTTGTCTGGTTTGAGTGCACCTTTGTTCATTGGTGGATAAATGTTGTCTTATATAATATTGTATTTTTGTTCCTTGAAGCTCAAGATCCAGGAATGCTTTGAAATTAGTTTGAATTTTGGGAATCTATGGTGATTTGAAAATGTAATGTATGCCTGTAGCAGTGTGGAACATGTATGATTAATGCTGTGTCCCTTTAAGGAACTATCAGTGGTTGTGTAAAGCAAAAATCCGCAATGAAATGTTGATTTAAATATGGGTCAAAAAGCTTGGTAAAAATGTATCTCGTGGCATTGGAAGTTATCACATTTGGAATTTCACTTGGCCAGAGTAAACTTCCAAATACCGTTTTAACACAAGCAAATCTTTAATTCTGTATCAGATTTGCTCATTGTAAATGTATTTTGTGGTGAAAGTATCCAAGTAATAGGAAAATTGGAGATTTTAAAAGGAGAGTACAATCTAACAAAGGAGGTAGGCTTTTCCTGTATCAATTATAAAACAGCTATTTCTGTATAGGAAGAGGAGACTGTTGACTTAGATATGTCCAGGAGGTTTCACCCGCTCCCCTTAAACCACAATAATTAATTCATTCTTCTTGATGTGGAATGGATGGATACTTCTGTTTTTCAGACAAGAGTACAAACTTCTGAATATGTCTGCAAACTTTCAGCGTCGCAACACAGTGATGGATGAAGCATTCTCAAACCATCAAGCCATTTGTCAACAACACATCTGAACATTGAAGAACTACTGTGAAAACATTCAGGAATTTCAATGCATAAAAATTGTTGATAACTTTGGAGTAGTAAACAGAATTTTGAATTTGGACAAATTTGTGTAGAGATATACCAAATATTTAGAATGAGTTATAAAGTAAGTTTAAAATATGTGGGTAATCTTGGAGAAAGAACAACGTATGGTTTGTCAGAATTGAACAGAAAGTTTAACTTCTGTTTTAAAATATGATAAGATGATTTACGATGGACTACTGATCTCTGCAGATCTCTGGAATTAGATAAGTGGTAATAGTTAAACGGCAAAATTGGATGAGATGATGTAATTTGCAGTGGAGAGTAGTGGCAGAAAAAAAGAAATTAGAATATTGGGTTGACATGCAGGTTGAAGTTAATATACATTTTAGCAAAGAGACAAGTATAGGTGAGAGTACTAACTGATAGTTTTCTCCTGGTGATGCTTGTGTCCTTGTCTCTCCATGGTGAACTTGGTGATTGAGCCACTACCCAAGAGAGATAAGTAAAATCTCATAGATCTTTTGATAAAATCAAAAGAAAATCAAGAGTATGTGACATGGTCTTGGGATACCAATGTAAGTGTGCAAAAGTGAGCATTACCTTAGAAATAACAAACATGAGTGAATTCTTCATAAAAAATTGCACTGAAGAATGGACCTCAGACATGTACGCCTACTTGACAAATGGATTCATATGGCTTAGAAGAGCAGAACAGTATAGTTTAAACAATAGGATACTGACCCATTATCCACAGAAAAACTGACTTTAAAACAGTGATAGTGAGCTGAGGTGAAAGGGCCCGAAAATGATGATATACAGACACCTTGTAAAAGAAATCTGAAGAATTTTGAGTCCATGCATGATGTTAGTGAGCAACCAGGAACTGAATTTGAAGCCTGGTAAGTATTGTTACAATAGCCCAAGATGGGGAAATTGATTGTATTACTTTCTATTGTTTGATTCTTATTCTGTACTTCTTGTTTATTTTGCTCAGATGTTGTATTCAGCAAATGCTGAAGCCTAAAGTTTGGTGTTTAACTGCCCTTCAACACTCTAGGTGACCTACATATTATTGTTAGCTTGCTTTGTTTGCGTAATTCTGTTGGGGAAGAATTGAAAGGGGGGAGTTGTGGAGTATATGGGCGGCACAGTGGCTCAGTGGTTAGTACTGCAGCCTCACAGTGCCAGGGACCTGGGTTCCATTCCGGCCTCGGGTGACTGTATGTGTGGAGTTTGCACATTCTCCCCGTGTCTGCATGGGTTTTCTCTGGGTGCTCCGGTTTCCTCCCACAGTCCAAAGATGTGCAGGCTAGGTGGTTCGGCCATGCTAAATTGCCCGTAGTGTTCAGGGGTGTGTGGGTTATAGGGGGATGGGTCTGAGTGGGATACTTCAAGGGGTGGTGTGGACTTGTTGGGCCGAATGGCCTGTCTCCACACCGTGGGGAATCTAATCATATTGAAAATTGTGTGATTAGGCTACAGCATAACAAGGGTTAAATTACAAATGCTAAGGCAAAAAGGGAGTTTGCAGGTCCAGTTGAAAATGGCTTGAAGCAGGCATAAACATATGTCAAAAGTAAACTTTGGCCTAGACCTGGTGGTTAAAGTATGGGAACCTCTTACAATTGTACATGATAAACAGATTGTGGCCTAGACCTTGTGGTTAGGGTATGGAGAACAGTTTGTGGTTTTGGGGAGGATCCAGTTTAAAAAAAAGTGCATAGAGGCACGAGAAAAGCTGTAGCTGTATGGACCTTAACATGTAACCATCTGATCGACATTTAATAAGAAATAAAGCTGGATATTTGAAAAAGATTGCGGATTCGATCCTATTGTTTAAGGAGTCTAACACCTGGGTAGCTGAATATTAGAGTTAATTGAGGCTTTTAACAAGATGTAATCGTTTATTTATTTACATACGATGGACAAGTTGTAAATTATGGCAACCCCTCCACCTACTATTGAGGTGACTTTGGGAGTGAGTGGGAAAGTTGTTGGCTCATCACCCTATCTATGTTACATGGCATCCACCACAAATACATCTGGCAGTATTACCTAGTCCATTGTCTCAGCTGTTGCTGGCCATAGCTTTGAACTCAGCAAGGAACAGCAATCCCAGGATATTTATTTCTGATGGTTTAAATGAGAAGGAGCAATTGTGAAAAAGACTGTATCAGTTGGTACTACCAACCCATTCCCAAACCAATTATGAAGAAAGTGAAAAGTTAAGGATCTTTGGACAAAAGTTTTTTGGGTTGACTTGTAAGACCCTTGTTTGAAAGACCATTGGAGTTGACCTTTACATGAAATTGACTATTATTCAGGTATGCATGATATTGGTCAAGGTAAAGTCGCCATAGACTGACCAGATCACATGGCTGCTCTCTCAGAGAGAGATGACTGTTGGTGGTTTAACCTGGGGGTCATTACACCTCAGGCAAGGGAAGAAGTTGAGAGGAGAATCCTTCATGGATTTTAATTCTACTATTTGCTCTGGCAGGACTCGAACATGGGTTTGCAGAACATTAGCTGGGTCTCTGGGTTAATGGCCCAGTGATAATGATACAACACTGTAGCCTCCCAAAGTTGAGTACATTTAGGCTAGATTTCACAATACAAAGTAGTGGTCGTGAGGTCTGACCACAAGCTGGGCGTGAATAAAAACTTGATAATACAGGCTGTATGGTATTTACGCAAGATTGGAAAATATTGCTTTGAGACAATATTGAAACAATTTGCATGAACGTTATCACAACGGATGAGCAGGAAATGGAACTTTAAAAAAATATAAATAGCAAAGGATGAAAAATGGTGAAAGTCAAACATTTCCTAAAAACAATGATTGAGTAACAGTAATTGAAGCCATGCTGTTGATATCACTCTGCATTGCACACCAGCTGTCCAAGCTAACCAGTTCCATGATATATAGGTACGGTATGCCAATTCAGCCTTATCGAAGGTCTCTAAGCACAACTGTCGTATTTTTTAAAAAGTCAGCTGCTTTAACAAAACATAGCCAAATAGGCATCCTTGTTGACACAGTGGCTTTTTAAAATACTTGACATTTTTCTTTTCTGTTTCTGGAAAACACGTTTGCAGGGAAGCAGTATACAGGTGGAGATATCAATGTTGACATTACCAGAGCTGCTAAATTATGCCAAGGAAATGACAACCTTTGTTTATGGACAATCTCAAAAGATGGCAATGTTTATATACCTTACATTTTCAAAGCAAACTTTGGTAAGTAATGTGAATTATTATTTTAAAATAACTTTCCCAAGTTTGTTGTGTAATTGTTATTAATCTATTTGTTTTAAAATATTATAACCTTGTTGATGGAGACATTTTATTCTACGTGTGAATAGAGAGGATAATGTTAAAGTTTAAATATATGTTCAAATGTAAGTACTACAGATGCTAGAAATCTGAAATTAAAACAGAAAGCTCTGGAAATCAGCAGACCAGACAGCATTTGTAGTGTGAAAAGTTCTGATGAAAGGTCATTGATCTAAAACATTTAATTTCTTTCCCTCCAAAGATGCTTTCTAACATACTGAATCTATGTAGCATTTTTCTGTTTTTGATTTACATGTCTCTAATTGAGCTGTTTTAGTTCATGGGATTTGAATCATTGTCACTAAATCTGAAGGTTTCAGTTTTAAGCTTTATTCTGGTAACTTTTTAAAATTCATTCATGAGATGTGGGTGTCACTGGCCAGGCCAGCATTTATTGCCCATCCGTAATTGCCCAAAGAGATTTTGAAATTTAGCTGTGACTGTGCATGTGCTGTATGGAAACTTGATCCAAATTGGGGTGGCACTGTGGCTCAGTGGTTAGCACTGCTGCCTCACAGTGCTAGGAACTTGGTTTCTATTCCACTACCGGGTGACTGTCTGTGTGGAGTTTGCACATTCTCCCTGTATCTGTGTGGGTTTCCCCCAGATGCTCCAATTTTGTCCCGCAGTCCAAAGATGTGCAGGCTTGGTGGATTCGCCATGCTAAATTGCCCATAGTGTTCAGGGATGTGTAGATTAGGTGAATTATGGGGGGATAGGTCTAGGTGGGATGCTCTGAGTGGCAGTGTGGACTTGTTGGGCCGAAGTGCCTGTTTCCACACTGTGTGGAATCTGTGATGATTCAATGATTCTATGAGATATGCTATTTAAGTGTCCTACCTCTCCACAGCAAGATAGCTGGAGGTCATGCTGTATGTTGCCACACAGTAGATGATATATGCATTCATGCATGCTGTGTTAGAGGTGCACTCTTTGCGCAAACTCTTCAACCACAAGATGTTCTGCTCAATATGGGGGTGAATGAGGTTTTGATATGAAGACCAAAATGGTTTTGAACCAACAAGGCAGCAGCTATACTGGAATTAATACACTGATAGTAAGGAACTGTCTTCCAAACTTTGACAATAATGTGATGTTTTGGTGTTATGTCTACCACAGTCTCATTTACTTGTGTGGTGTCTGAAGTCAAACCTGTGGCATATCTTCCACCCTTACAAAGAAGTATTGCTGTTCTATCAGGACACTTCTAACTGTTTCATTCCATCAGCACTGTATGTGTCCATACATCCTGTTGTAATATTTTACATCAGTCTTTATAGTAGAAGACCTTACGAACATCCCATTAATATTAAAGAATGGGGGCGAGGAATCACGTATCATTACCATGACTAGAGAAGTAGTATTAGATAAATGAATGGAGCTAAAGGGAGATAAGTCCCCCAGTCCTGTTGGCTAGCATGGTTGGATCCTAATAAAAGGTAGCAACAGTGGAAGAAACACTTGTAATTTTCCAAAAAATCTTTGCACTCTGGAGAAGCACCAGGTGATTTGAAAACTGCCAAGTGACACTTATTCAAAAAGGGAGTGAAGTAAAAAGTGGGTAACTATAAGCCAATTAGCCTTATATCTATTGTTGGAAAAATATTGGCATCAATTATTAAGGAAGTAATCACATATTTGGAAAACAGTAATCTAACCCGGCTTTGTGACGGGTAGGTCATGCCTTACAAACCTTATCGAATTTTTTGAGGATGTGACTAGTAAGGTTGATGAGGGTCAAGCTGTGGATGTGGTGTATATGGACTTCAGTAAGGCATTTGATAAGGTTCCCCATGGAAGGCTCATTCAGAAGGTCAGGAGGAATGGGATACAGGGGAACTTAGCTGCTTGGATACAGAATTGGCTGGCCAACAGAAGACAGCGAGTGGTAGTAGAAGGAAAATATTCTGCCTGGAAGTCAGTGGTGAGTGGGGTTCCACAGGGCTCTGTCCTTGGGCCTCTACTGTTTGTAATTTTTATTAATGACTTGGACGAGGGAATTGAAGGATGGGTCAGCAAGTTTGCAGACGACACAAAGGTCGGAGGTGTCGTTGACAGTGTAGAGGGCTGTTGTAGGCTGCAGCGGGACATTGACAGGATGCAGAGATGGGCTGAGAGGTGGCAGATGGAGTTCAACCTGGATAAATGCGAGGTGATGCATTTTGGAAGGTCGAATTTGAAAGCTGAGTACAGGATTAAGGATAGGATTCTTGGCAGCGTGGAGGAACAGAGGGATCTTGGTGTGCAGATACATAGTTCCCTTAAAATGGCCACCCAAGTGGACAGGGTTGTTAAGAAAGCATATGGTGTTTTGGCTTTCATTAACAGGGGGATTGAGTTTAAGAGTCGTGAGATCTTGTTGCAGCTCTATAAAACTTTGGTTAGACCGCACTTGGAATACTGCGTCCAGTTCTGGGCGCCCTATTATAGGAAAGATGTGGATGCTTTGGAGAGGGTTCAGAGGAGGTTTACCAGGATGCTGCCTGGACTGGTGGGCTTATCTTATGAAGAGAGGTTGACTGAGCTCGGTCTCTTTTCATTGGAGAAAAGGAGGAGGAGAGGGGACCTAATTGAGGTATACAAGATAATGAGAGGCATAGATAGAGTCGATAGCCAGAGACTATTTCCCAGGGCAGAAATGGCTAGCACGAGGGGTCATAGTTTTAAGCTGGTTGGTGGAAAGTATAGAGGGGATGTCAGAGGCAGGTTCTTTACGCAGAGAGTTGTGAGAGCATGGAATGCGTTGCCAGCAGCAGTTGTGGAAGCAAGGTCATTGGGGTCATTTAAGAGACTGCTGGACATGCATATGGTCACAGAAATTTGAGGGTGCATCCATGAGGATCAATGGTCGGCACAACATTGTGGGCTGAAGGGCCTGTTCTGTGCTGTACTGTTCTATGTTCTATGTTCTATGTTCTATGTTCTAATCAAGCAAAGGTCAGTATGCCTTCTTGAAAGGGAAATTGTGTCTGACTAATTTATCATATTTTTTAAGGAAGTCTCCTTAAATAAATGGAAGGGAACAAGTAAATCTGTTGCATTGGACTTCCAGAAGGCATCTGACATGGTACTCACAAACAGTTAAATCAGAAGAGCCCATGTTGTTGGACATAGTGTGTTGCTGAAGATCGAGATTTTGCCAATGTGCAAGAAACAATGAGTAGAGTTCAGGGGTTCCTTTTCAGGTTTGGGTGATCTGTAACCCTGGGGTTCTAATGGGATTAAGTGCTGGGACCGCAAATATTTATAACATATATTAATAACGTGAAGGAAGAAAGCTAAATTTGCAGACAACATAATAATAGCTCAAAAGTGAAGTTGTGAGAGGGAGACACACAGTTTACAGAGAAATATTGATAGATGTAGTAAGTGGGCAAATGTTGGCAGATGCGGTATAAAATGGGGAAATGTTTGATTTATTTACTGTCACGTACTGAAATGTAGTGGATGGCTTTGTTTATGAGTGGCACAGCAAGATCATAACAAGCAAAGGATGTACAGATCAAAAAGACTTTGAGGCATTTAGGTTACATCGTTCACAGTGTGCACTAGGTGAGATCAACATTAGCAACTTCAGCGTCATTTGAGGCTAGAGAGTCCATTCGTCAGTCTGATAATGGCTAGGAAGAAGCTGTTCCTGAATCAGTTTGTGCACGTGTTCAGGCTTCTGTATCCCCTGCCTGGTGGAAAAGGTTGTAGGAGGTCATTACCAGGGAGCAATGGGTGCTTTGATGATGTTCGCAGCCTTTCTGTGGCAGCGAGTCATGTGAATGGAGTCCGTGGATGAAAGCTTGGCTTCCGTGATGGTCTGGGCTGTGCACGCCACATTCTGTACTTTTTTACGGTCCAGGGCAGAGCAGTTGCCACACCAGGCCTTTATGTACCCATGACAGTATGCTTTCAAAAGAGCGTCTGTAGAAGTTGGTGAGGGGCCTTATGGATATGCCAAATTTCCTGAGCTGCCTGAGGAAGAAGAGGCTTTGTTATACCCTCTTGATTGTGGCATCTATGTGGAAGTCGAGGACAGGTTGTCGGTTATCATCATTCTGAGGAATTTGATGCTGTTCACCTCTCAATTTCAGTTCCTTTGATGTAGGTGGGGGCATGTTCTCCTCTCTTTCTGAAGTCAATGATCAATTCTTTAGTTTTGCTGATGTTGAGAGACAGATTGTTTTCATCGCACCACATCACCAAGTAAAGGAAGTACAGTAGGGGGCTGAGGATGCATCCTTGTGGGGCTCCAGTGTTGAGTGTTATTCTGGAGAAGGTGTAGTTACCTATCCTTACTAATTATGGCCTATGGGCCAGAAAGCTGAGGATCCAGTTGTAGAGAATGGAGCCGAGACCAAGGTCACGGAGCTTTGAGATCAGTCTGAAGGGGATTTAATGGTGTTGAAGGCAGGGCTGTAGTCAACGATCACGAGTCCGATATTGTTGTCTTTGACGTCTAGATGTCCCAGGGATGAATGCAGGTCTAGGGATGTGACATTCCCTGTGGACCTGTTACGTTGGTAGGCAAATCGCAGCGGATCAAGGCAAGCTGGGAGCCTGGACTTGATGTGGGCCATGATTAGCCTCTCAAAGCACTTCATGATTATTGAGGTCAGAACCACTGGGCGATAGTCATTAAGGCATGTTGCATGTGCTTTCTTAGGTACGGGGATGATAGGTGGTAGGAATGTGTCTTTGTCCACTATTTTGACTGCTTCATTTTGTGTCCCATAATGTTGTTTCGGCCTTGCCAGAGGTAAAGGGAGTTGTTTGGTAGGTTTGCATCTCTAACTTGGTCTGGTACTGCCTCTTGGAATCCCTGATGGTTTTGTGCAAGCTATTTCTGGCTTTTCTGTATTGGTCTGGGTCACCTGACTTGAAAGTTGCACATCTGGTCTTCAGTAGGAAGTGTAAAGCTGTTCATTTTGGAAGGGAGAACAGAGGTACAGTAGTATTTAAATGGAGAAAGTCTGTGGAAAGCTGAAACAAAAAGGAACTTGGGAGTACTTGTGCATGAAACACAGAAAGCTCACAAGCATGTGCAGCAGGTAAAGCTGGAAGCCTAACAAAAAATTGGCCCTCATTTCAAAGGGTTTAGAGTTTAAGAGTAAGGAAGTCTTACTGCTACTGTGCAAGATGTTGGTGACACCTCACATGGAGTACTGTGAGTAGCTTTGCTAAATGTTGTCAAAGGAAAGATATCATTTAATTGGAGGTGGTTTAGAGAAGGTTCACTGGGGTGGTCCCTGGTATGGACAGATTGTCTTATGAACAAAGGTTAAACAGGTTAGGACTCTGCGCTTTGAAATTTAGAAGAATGAGAGGTGATCCCATTGAGACATATTAGGATTCTAAAGGGAGACCTGAAAGAACTGTGAATGCTGTAAATCAGGAACTCAAACAGAAGTTGCTGAAAAAGCTCAGCAGGTTTGGCAGCATCTGCGAAGAAAAATCAGAGTTAACATTTCAGGTCCAGTGATGCTTCCTCAATATAGCATCTTCTGTTTTTGTTCAGATTCTTAAGGGGCTAGATAGGGTAAATACTGAGAGGATGTTCCTCCTCATGGAAGGATCTAGGACCAGATGGCATAGTCTCAGAATGAAGGATGCCATTTTAAGACTGAGATGAGTAGGAATTCTTTCCCTTAAGTCTATGGAACTCCTAGCCACAGAAAACTTTGGGGCAGAGCCCTTGGTTAGTGCTGAAACAGATAGATCCATGATTAGTAAGGGAATCAACAGTTAGGGGAAAAAGGCAAGAGAGGGGATATGAGGAATGTTGAATCAGCCGTGATCCAATTGAATGGTGGAGGAGGCTTGAGGAGCCAAATGGCCTACTCCTGATCCAATTTTCTTATGGTCTTGTGGTTAAGCCAGCAAATCATAGACATAGTGTTTGAATAGTATGGCCAAACCTTCCAGAGATAGCTATCAGGGATGTACATTTTATCCCATCTGTTCAACAGCAAAAGATTGAGCTGCAACACACGCAAAGCTAGCCCTGCATCAGCAATTCAAGAAAGTGATGGAGAGAAGTCACTGACATCTACATGTTGCAGGAGTCAAAGGTCTTTTTCTTGGCTGGAATTTCATAAGGCATTCCGAGAATAGGACAGCATCATAAAATCCCTACAGTGCAGAGGCTATTTGGCTCATCGAGTCTGCACCAACCTTCCGAAGAGCATCTCACCCAGACCCAGGCCCCCACCCAATCTTCACAACTCAGCATTCACCATGGCCAATCCACCTATCATGCACATCTTTGGACTGTGGGAGGAAACTGGAACATCTGACAGAAACCCACGTGGACATGCTGACTCCACACAGACAGTCACATAAGATTGGAATGCAATCCGGTCCCTGGTGCTTTGAGGCAGCATTGCTAACCATTGAACCACTGTGCCACAATGCACATCTGAGAGGTGACTTGTATCATTCCTCAGGTGGAGTCATTGAGGAAGAGCCAGCATTTATGCAGCTTACTGTACAGGAATCTCAGTCACTGAGGATAGTCCGTAGCAACGGCACACAAACATTTTTAGATAATTAATCGTGGAATGTGGGTTTTGCTGGTTGGTTCAACATTTATTGCCCATCCCTAGTTGCTCTGGAGGAAGTGGTGATAGGTTGCCTTCTTGAACTGCTGCAGTCCTTGTCACATTGAAGACATTGCCTGTTAAAGACCCAGTTCCAGGATTTTGACCCAGCAGCACTGAAGGAACACCAATTTATTTCCAAGCCAGGATGGTGCCTGGTTTGGAGGGGAGCTTGCAGATAGTGCTGTTTTGTATCTGCTGCCTTTTGTATCTGCTGTCCATATCCGGTATAGGTTTGGCAGGTGCTATCTAAGGAGTCTTTGTGAATTTCTGAAGCGCATCTTGTAGATAGGACATATTACTGCTATTTGCTTTGGTTATGGAGGAACAAGCATGAAAGAGTCTTCAGCTGTATGAGTACCTCACTGTGACAGTAGATAGGATTTGTCCTGGATGGTGTCAAGCTCTTGAATGCCATTGGAATGACACTAATCAGGAAAGTGATGAGCATTCCATTACACTTCTGACTTATGCCGTATAGAAAGGATGGATAAGCTTTGGGAAGTCAGGAGGTATCAAAGTGTAGCTGTACTGAACCATCTTGGCTAGGATCGCAGCCGGTTTTGAACCATTATTCTTCAGGAATATTGCCAGAATGTTTTCAGAGCCTGTATCCTTTGTAGAATCCAGTGCCTTCAACCATTTCCTGATAGCGCAAGAAATGAATCAAATTGCCTGAAGACTAGCATCTGCCTTGCCAGGGACGCTCCAGTGGAGCCTGAGTTAGATTATCCAGCCAACACTTCTGCCTGAAGATGCGTTCATATGCTTCATTTGTATCATTTACTACTTTGTGATAGGCTCTCCCATCATAGAGGATGGGATATTTGTGGAGTTTCTTCTTCCTGTTAGTTAATTAATTGCCCACTACCATTCCTTGCTTAATGTGGCAGATTGCAGAGCTTTGATCTCTTCACTTAGTGTGGAATCATTTAGCTCTATTTATTCAATTCCTGTTCTGTTCCTTGACATGCAAGTAATCTTCTGTAGCTTTACCAAGCTGATATCTTATTTTTAATTATAGCTGGGGCTATTTGTGAATTTCCTTCCTGCGCACTTCATTGAAACAGGATTGACCCGCAACAGTTGATGGCAATATTGGAATTGGGGACCTGTCACTGCTAATGATCCTCAGCATCTCCAGGATGTCCAAATCAGAACTTCTAGATCTGCCCCATTTAGCATGTTGGTAGTGCCATGCAACTTGATATAAACTATCCTCAGTATGAGGCGGGACTTTATCTCAACAAAGACTATATAGTGGTCAGTCCTACCAGGTACATTTTCACTCTGACTGGCGCCTTCACCACCTCCTACAGACTTTTAGTCTCAGAAGATACACTGTTTTAAGTTTCTCCCTTTATATCCTTGATTTTCTACCACTAATGGAATGCTTTTACTCTCATCTGCCACAAAGCCAGAAACAAAATATTTGTTCAAATGCTTTATTTCCTTATTTCTGATTATTAACCCTGTCGACTCTTGTAAGGGACAAGTGTTGTCTTGAGCTGCTTTCTTCCTAGGATCAGGGAACCATAGAATATTTCCAGCACAGAAGGGAGGTCTTTGATCCATTATGTCTGTTATGGGCTGACTTTCTGCAACTCCTTTATTCTCACTGCCCCAACTTCTCCCTGTAGCCATTTGGTTTGTTCCTTAGTTACTTTTATTTTTAAATTAAAGGAGCTGTTACTTGGGTGTCTTTGCGTTATTGCTAGTTTAGTCTTATGTTCTATTTTGTCCAACTTTTTAGCCATCCTTTTGCGCCTTTATAAAATTTTTCAATCTTCTCAGCTGATCACTAATTTTGACTACACTATCTGTCTTTTCTTTCAATATATTCTGTCACCTTGAGTAAAAAAATTCCAAATTATCATAGCGTCAGCCAATAAATTGGAGGTGGAATGGCTTATTCAACATGAAAATTAGGAAATTATCCATTTACAACTAAGTTTATTTACTGAGCAAACAGCATAGCAGTTAAAATTTCTGCATCATTGTAAAGGAATTGCCCAATCCCCTCCATTTTGATTGATAATAATGATGTCACCATATGTCTTCCAAAACGACTTCCCTGAACAAATTTTCTAAACTGAACAAGTCAGATGATTTGCAATTTTTAAAAAAATTACTCTAGAATGAAATGTAGTATAGCGTTAACACCTATAGATGGAATATCTCAAACTAATTGTGCTATTAAAAATGACCAGCTGTGTGATTTTTTTTTGTCATATGATTCTTGTATTGGATATGGACATCACGGGTAAGGATAGCATTTGCTGCCCATTTTCAGTAGCCCCTGATTGGCTCTCTAGGCTATTTCAGAGGGCACATTGCTGTGAAATTATAGAATCATAGAATCCTTACAGTATGGAAGCAGGCCATTAAGCACACACCAATCCTTCAAAGAAATTCCACCCAGACACAACCTCCTATCCTATTCCTGCATTTCACATAGCTAATCCATCCAATCTACACATTCCTGAACACACAAGGGCAATTTACCTGGCCAATCCATCTGTCGGTCTGGTTTCACATTGAGGCCAGATCAGAGTTTCCTTCCCTAAAGGATATTAATGAACAAGATGGATTTTATTGATAAACAACAAGGGCCACTGGTGTTCAATTCCACATTTTATTGAATTCAGATTTCACCATCTGCCATGCTCATCCTTGTTCCCAGAATATTAGCTTGGGGCTCTGAATTACTTTTCCAGTAGCATTTGTTGTGGACTAGACAAAACCCTTCAAATTATTCAGAAGTTAATCTTGACCCTAAGTTTTTCTGATTTTAAAGGTGAGTGTAAGGGGTTGCATTCCAGATGCAATTGGATTGGCCAAACTATCAAATTTAAAGCAAAACACACTTTATTCATCCACTATAGTTAAAATACAATAAAAAAGAAGGAATTGGAATAACGTAAGTCTATTGGAAAACTTAACAGAATGATGGATACAGCAGCTATTACGAATTAATTGTTCTAATTTAGTGACATCCCATAAACACACCCTTGGCAAAAAGGCAAATTCAAAAAACAGATTGTCTCATGTGCGACTCTAGCAGTGGACAGAGAACCTCCAGCTTTTGACTGTAACCAAGAGAGAGATTTAAAAAATAGCTTCCACCCCTTCAAGACCCCAACAGCAATTGCTGAAAGCTAAACTAAAGATCCTGATTCTGTGAGAGTTTGATCACACTCATTCAGACTGCTTATATTGTTCCAACTATTAAAAAAAGACCTCCAAAGCTGTTGATTTTACTAGCTTTCCAACTAGACAGCTCGGTAACGCTGTCTTAAAACCTCTCTTTAAGAAAGAAATATGAAAGAAAAATGTTTTAATGCCACAGCGTCATCATACCTTCCCTTTTTACAAAATAAGTAAACCATCAATATACAAAGATGGCTTCATTTTAAAAAAACCATTAGCCTTACACTATTAGTACACTATAAGGCATATATATATTACATTAACTCTGAGCATGCAAACATCCACCACTGTCATTTTTTATATGTATGTGTTCATTTTTCTCCCCGCCACCGAACACCTTTGCCTTTCTTCAACAAAGCCAGTATAACATGCCGGCAATTATGTTCTCTCATTCTGCCATGTGTATAATTTTCAAATTGAATAGCTGCAATAAGATGATCCATCTAAACAGTCTGAAGTTTTTAATCTTTTAATTTCTCCAAAAACTTTAAACAGTAATGATGAGTATAAACAATTGTCTCATACTCATTACTGGCAATGGACATGTTGAAATTTTGTAACGCCAACACTGACCTCGAGGTTTCCTTCTCAATCGTGGAATATTTCCATTGATGATTATTCAATTTTGGAGAAATACCCAATAGGTCTTTCTGTCTTCTCTTCATCTTCTTGTAGGAGTACAGCATTGACACCCACATCACTTGCGTCGCCAGTCACCTTGAATGGCTTTGCACAATTAGGTGTGTATAATACTGGGACAGTGGTTAACACAGCTTTCAGGCTGTCAGATACCTTCCAACAGTCTGCTGTCCACTGAAATTTTCTGTTCTTCAATAAGTCAGTCAGTGAGCAACCAGGCTGTCAAAACTTGGTACAAACGTATAATAAAAAAAACACTCAAGCCTAGGAAGCATAGCACTGTCCTCTTCAATGGTGTGAGAAACTCCCCAGTAACTTTTGGACATGAACAGATGGTCCCACAAGATGTGAAAATAATGACCTGGCCCAAGAATGTGACCTGGGCTTTTGCGAACTTCCTCTTAATTAATTTGGATTTATTTATTTGTCACATGTACTAAGTACAGGAATACTTAAAGACAGTGAAAAGTGTACAAAGTTACCATTCGCTGGCACCCACTTGATTACAAAAACCAAAACTAAAAGATTTAACAGAGCCAAAAGATAATCAAGAAAAAGAAAAGTCCAGATCTCAGAGTCCCAACTCCCAACTCCACAAAAGTGCAGACGCCGCTTAAATCGCTAGGACACCCAGGAGGCCGCCGCCGCTGTCGTAATGCAAAAGGCCCACTCTCGCTGCCAACTGCACCCGCCTCTCTGGTCTACCCATGCTGCCACTGCTGCACCAGCCTGTTGTTGCCACTGAACTGGCCCACTCTTGAACTGTTGTCATCATTCTGCCCCATGTTCAATCTGCTGTCACTGCAGGACACAGGGTACCCATTCAGCTCCCACCACGTGGCTCCTGATCATGACCCAACTCTTTCCCAACTCATTAAGGTATAACATTTTAAGATACAGTCAGATTCTTCTTCTTTGCATGCTTTTTGATAAACTGCTTCAGTTTTTCATCTTTCTGCTATAATTCAGTTAATTTCTCTGAACTAAAAATATCTACTTTATCTTCCACCTGTTTTCATTTTCTGTCTTAACCATTTGATCAAACATAATCTCTGACGAATGAACTTCAATCTCCTGATCTTTATTCTTTGATTTCTTCTCCTGCTTCAGCCTGTGGCTTTGTGTCCTTGTTACCACATGATCAGGAAAAATCCCAGTCAACTGCCTGATTTTCTACTGGTTTTTCAACTACAATAGGCACCACTCCCAACTGTGATCTAGCTATGTCATTACCAATGATAAATTGTTGTCCCAAAACCTAGAATTTTTCTATTACTCCTACAACCACTTTACTTTTCTCCAGATTCTCCAACCTCAATTTATATAATGGAATACGGCTCTTCTCACCATGAATTCCACATAGGACCATAAGACGTAGGAGTGGAAGTAAGGCCATTCGGCCCGTCGAGTCCACTCCACCATTTAAATCATGGCTGATGGGCATTTCAACTCCACTTCCCTGCACTCTCTGCATAGCCCTTGATTCCTTGAGAGATCAAGAACTTATCGATTTCTGCCTTGAAGGCATCTAACGTCCCGGCCTCCACTGCGCTCCGTGGCAATTAATTCTACAAGCCAGCCACTCTCTGCCTGAAGAAATGACTCCTCATTTCCATTTTAAATTTACCCCCTCTAATTCTAAGGCTGTGCCCACGGGTCCTAGTCTCCCCACCTAACGGAAACAACTTCCCAGCATCCACACTTTCTAAGCCATACATTATCTTGTAAGTTTCTATTAGATCTCCCCTCAACCTTCTAAACTCTAATGAATGCAATCCCAGGATCCTCAGCCGTTCATCATACGTTAAACCTACCATTCCAGGGATCATCCTTGTGAATCTCCTCTGGACACGCTCCAGGGCCACTATGCCCTTCCTGAGGTGTGGGGCCCAAAATTGGACACAGTATTCTAAATGGGGCCTAACTAGAGCTTTATAAAGTCTCAGAAGCACATCACTGCTTTTATATTCCAACCCTCTTGAGATAAATGACAACATTACATTCGCTTTCTTAATCATAGACTCTACCTGCAAGTTAACTTTTAGAGAATCCTGGACCAACACTCCCAGATCCCTTTGTAGTTCTGCTTCATGAATATTCTCACCGTTTAGAAAGTAGTCCATGCCTGTATTCTTTTTTCCAAAGTGCAAGACCTTGCATTTTCTCAAGTTGAATTTCATCAGCCATTACCTGGACCACTCTCCTAAACTGTCTAAACCTTTCTGCAACCTCCCCACCTCCTCAGTACTAACTGCCTGTCCACCTATCTTCGTATCATTGGCAAACTTCGCTAGAATGCCCCCAGTTCCTTCATTCAGATCATTAATATATAAAGTGAACAGCTGCAGCCCCAACACTGAACCCTGCGGGACACCACTTGTCACCGGTTGCCATTCTGAAAAAGAGCCTTTTATCCCAACTCTCTGTCTTCTGTCAGACAGCCAATCCTCAATCCAAGCCAATAGCTCACCTCGAACACCATGAGCCCTCACCTTGCTCAGCAGCCTCCCATGAGGCACCCTATCAAAGGCCTTTTGGAAGTCTAGATAGATAGCATCGACTGGGTTTTCTTTCCCTGGTCTGACATACTTGTTAACTCTTCAAAGAATTCTAACAGATTTGTCAGGCACGACCTCCCCTTACTAAATCCATGCTGACTTGTTCTAATCTGACCCTGCACTTCCAAAAATTTAGAAATCTCATCCTTAACAATGGATTCTAGAATTTTACCAACAACCGAGGTAGGCTAATCGGCCTATAATTTTCCATTTTTTGCCTTGATTCTTTCTTAAACAAGGGGGTTACAACAGCAAATTTTCCAATCATCTGGGACTTGCCCAGACTCCAGTGACTTTTGAAAGATCACAACCAAAGCCTCCGCTATTTCCTCAGCCACCTCCCTCAGAACTCTAGATGTAGCCCATCGGGGCCAGGGGATTTATCAATTTTAGCTTTTCTAGCACTTTCTCTTTTGTAATGCTTACCATACTCAACTCTGCCCCCTGACTCCCCTTAATTTTTGGGATACTACTCATGTCTTCCACTGTGAAGTCTGACACAATGTAATTATTAAGTTCTTCAGCTATTTCCTTATCTCCCATCACTAGCCTTCCAGCATCAATTTGGAACGGCCCAATGTCTACTTTTGCCTCTCGTTTGTTTCTTATGTATTGAAATAAACTTTTACTATCATTTCTAATATTATTAGCTAGCCTACCTTCATATTTGATCCTCTCCTTCCTAATTTCTCTCTTTGTTATCCTCCATTTGTTTTTGTAGCCTTTCCAATCTTCTGATTTCCCAGTGCTCTTGGCCACCTTATAGGCTGTCTGTTTTTCTTTGATACATTTCTTGACTTCCTTTGTCAGCTGCCTAATCTCACCCCGGACAATCTTTCTTTTACCACTTTTGCTGGCAATTCTCCTGAATTACATATCTCTTCATCTCTTACCATTAAAGGTTGACTTGTCCCCATATCTCTTAAAATTTTAATTTCTTTTCCTGCTCCTCCTGGTAACGGCGAGAAACCTTTACCCTCACAAGTAAATTTTTTAAAGAGACCTGGCACTTCCTGCTCGACCAACCCCTGATCAGGTTGTATATCCTGATGCAGCTTTTTAGCTTCCATTGTTCTCACCATTACTACTTCAACAAAACTCACTGGCTCGTCCTGTTTTCCCACATCTGTCTTTCCAGTGCTTTTTCTAAATCACCAACACTGTGACTTCATGTGGCCTACTTTACTACAGTGAAAACATCTAAGCTTTCATATTCCACAGACGACATGTCCATCCTGGGCCTCCTGCAATGCCACAATGATGCTCTGAAGGTTGCAGGAACAGCAACTCATATTCTGCTTGAGAACTCTGCAGCTGAATGGTATCAATGTGGATTTCACAAGCTTCAAAATCTCCCCTCCCCCTACCGCATCCCAAAACCAGCCCAGCTCATCCTTGCCTCCCTAACCTGTCCTTCCTCCCACCTATCCCCTCCTCCTACCTCAAGCCCCACCCCCATCTCCTATCTACTAACCTCATCCCACCTCCTTGACCTGCCCATCCTCCCTGGACTGACCTATCTCCTCCCTACCTCCTCGCCTACACTCACCTTTACTGGCTCCATCCCCGCCTCTTTGACTGGTCTGTCTCCTCTCCACGTATCATCTCCTCTATCCATCTTCTATCCGCCTCTCCCTCTCTCCCTATTTATTTCAGAACCCCCTTCCTCTCCTCTATTTCTGAAGAAGGGTCTAGGCCCGAAATGTCAGCTTTCCTGCTCCTATGATGCTGCTTGGCCTGCTGTGTTCAGCCAACTCTACACCATGTTATCTCAGATTCTCCAGCATCTGCAGTTCCTACAATCTCCAAATACTTTTCTTTCCCCTTCATGGGGTTCCTTTTTACCCTGTGGTAAACTATCTTTACTATCTTCAGTGTGATCTCCTTTTCCCTTATCAACTAAGAATTTCTGTTTTCCCCAATTTCTATCCCTCATAGATTAAATTTGATGTCAGAAGCCAAACTTTTATTTTTGAACCAACTCATAATTAACTGCCATTTCTGCTGCTAATCTTGCAGATTTAACTCTCTGCTTTTCCACATGAGTTCTCACCACTTCAGGAAGTGAATTTCTGAATTCCTCCACAATAATCATCTCTCTAAGAGTGTAATATGTTTGATCTATTTCCAATAAAGTTGTCACCCTGTCAAAATTACTTTGTTTGATCCTTTCAAAATCATTATACGTACGACCAGGTTCCCTCCTTAGATTCCTGAAACATTGTTTGGAGGCCTCTGGTATTAGCTCATTTGCACTTAAGATGGCATTTTCACCTCCTTGTACTCTCCAGATACCTCCTCTGATAATGGTGCAAATACCTCACTTGCTCTACCTACCAACTTTATTTGAATCAATAATAACCATGTGGTCACCAGCCATTCCATTTGTTTAGCCACTTTCTGAATTGAAATGAAAAAGGTTTCTACATTCTTCTCATCAAACTTCGGCAATGTTTGGACAGATTTAAGCAGATGCCCATTAGGCCTTCGGTTATGGTGGGCTTGGTCATCATCACTAACCTCTTCACTAAGCCTAACTTCATTTCCACCCTCTTAAGTCTATTTTCCTCTCTAATTGCCAACTTCTGAGGCCCAAACACTCCCTCTTTCTGCTTTTCTTCTCCCTCTGTCTCCCTTTCTTCTGCTAGGGCAATTCTTTTCTTTTTCCTATGCTACAGCTATTCTTTCTTTTTGCTGTTCCTCTACTTTCAAATATATTCAAACTGTTCATTTCCGTTTCATATTCAAACTGCTTCATTTTCATTTGAATTTTAGCCATTTCCAAAGATTCGGATAGAATTCTTAGCAATTGTAAATGCTGCACAATTGCCACAACTATTTCTCCTTTTCTCACAGACAGAGGCAACTCCAACTTAGGTTTGTTTGCCAATTTGTAAAATTTTGACTTGCTCACTTATTCTAAAACTCCCAAGGTGACTTCTCCCACTCCCAGGCACGTACCATTTAAACCAATAAAATTCTACACCTGAAATAAAAGACCCTAGCACTTCATACTCACTCCCTTCAGTCTGATAATCCTAAACCCAACCTGGATCCCAACAAGATTTTGGATTATGTTCTGGATCAGACCAAACCCCATCAAAATATTCAAAATAAGATAGTCTAGATCCTAACTTTTTCCATTTTACAGGTAAATGTAAAGGGTTGCATTCCAGTTGCAATTGGATTGGTCAGACTATCGGATTTAAAGCAAAACACACTTTATTTGTCCACTGTAGTTAAAATACAACAAAAGAAAGAAGGAATTGGAATAACTTAACTCTATTGAAAATTTTAACAGAATAATAGATGCAGTAACTATTACTAATTAACTGTTCACAATATTGAAACATCCCATAAATTCAACCTTGACAAAAAAATCAAATTCAAAAAACAGATTGCCTGCTTTGGGAGTCACAAGTGAGACAGAGAATCCCCAGCTTTTGGCAGTAACCGAGGAAACAAAAAATAGTTTCCATCTTTTCAAGCCCTAACAGCAACTGCTGAAAGCTAAACTAAAGATCCTCGTTCTGTGGGAGTTTGATCACACCCATTCAGGCTGCTTCTATTGTTCCAACTTTTAACCAAGGACACACAAGCTGTTGCCTTTACTGGCTTTCCAACTAGATAGCTTGGTACCTCTGTTTTAAAACCTCTCTTTTAATAAAAAAAGCTTAAACCTCAACATCATCAGACATTATGATTGTGCTGCCACCATATTTAAAGCTGTTTTGCTATTTATAAATAACATTAGATTTATTTTATTTATTAATGAATACTGTGTCTTTTTATATCTAGATAAACAGCAGCAGAGAGTCATAATTGCTTCTTTAATGCAATTCAACATTTTGACATGCATCAGATTTATACACAGAACAAATCAGGATGAGTACCTTGAGTTCACTAATGGAGACGGGTGAGTGAGAAAGACAGGTGTTATACGTGCTGTGTCAGGAAAAAAAGTGTGTTGAGTTGTAATTTCATTCATTTTAGTAGGTGACACTATTAAGGGGATTTTAAAGTTCACTTGCAGCAAAGCTGCAACCCCTTGACTACCATAAATTAATACAGGTGTTAAACTGTGAAAATCTGTTCAGATTTCTAAAGGTAGGAAACAGAGAATCCAAATTTAACGAAAAGCATACAGTGGCTAAATTCATTGGGATTTAATCCACTTGATAGGCCTGGTTCATTTTTCCAGAAATGTGAGGCATGACCGGTGTATTTTTACTTATAATAATTTACTCCTTCAAAAAATAGTGCTTGCAATGTTAAACATGAAATTTCACAATTCACTTATTAAGCATGCATTCAACAGCAGTATTCATGATATTGAGATTGCAGGTTTGCAGATATTTTCAGTTCATAGGTAACTTTCATACCTCCAGTTCTCAAGCACTTTATCGCAAAAGATATGAAATGACATGAAAGGGTTAAAACCAAGCCTTTGAAGGCCAAAACATTGAGTCTGTAGAGGAGACAAGGTAAAGAAAGGCTCACCGTTACTGTTAGCTTCTAATTGTGGCAGTAATGGATATAGTGGCATAGGTGATTGCAATTAAACCAGCACATCAGGTCACCCATTCTGACCACTAAGGTGCTAGATGGTCTAGATTTGTGGCCAGGCAGTGGGCCTTCAGATACTACTCAGAGGACTCCCTTGAAGTTATCTTTCTCTCATTTTGATGTGAGACCTTGAAAAATTGCCCACTTTGACATGAGGAGAAGGGGTCAGTGTTCATATCATACAAGTTTGGTTTCTTAATCAAAGCTCCACCAATTCTGAAAAGGATTGGAAATCCACCAAATCTGACAACACACAGGGGCAGGACTTATACAATTAATGGTAGGATCTTGAGTTGTGTGGCAGAACGGAGGCACCTGTGGATTCAGGTACATAATTCTTTGAAGTTTGTGTCACATATCAACAGTGTGGTTAAAATGGTGTTTAGCATGCTTGCCTTCATTTCTCAGTCCTTTGAGTACAGAATTTGGGATATCACGTCAAGGTTGTACAGGACATTGGGCAGTACTGTTCTGGAGTACTGTGTCCAGTTCTGCTTGCCTTGTTATAGGAAAGGTATTATTAAGCTAGAGAAAGTTCAAATGGGACTCCATTTCTGAAGAAGGGTCCTGACCCAAAACCAAAGTGTGAGGTGATGCACTTTGGTAGGAGTAACCAGAAGGCAAAGTACAGGGCTAATGGTAAGATTCTTAGTAGTGTAGATGAGCAGAGACATCTCGGTGTCCATGTACACAGATCCTTGAAAGTTGCCACCCAGGTTGACAGGGCTGTTAAGAAGGCATACAGTGTTTTAGCTTTTATTAATAGAGGGATCGAGTTCTGGAACCAAGAGGTTATGGTGAAGCTGTACAAAACTCTGGTGCGGCCGCACTTGGAGTATTGTGTACAGTTCTGGTCACCGCATTATAAGAAGGATGTGGAAGCTTTGGAAAGGGTGCAGAGGAGATTTACTAGGATGTTGCCTGGTATGGAGGGAAGGTCTTACGAGGAAAGGCTGAGGGACTTGAGGCTGTTTTCATTAGAGAGAAGAAGGTTGAGAGGTGACTTAATAGAAACATATAAAATAATCAGAGGGTTAGATAGGATGGATAGGGAGAGCCTTTTTCCTAGGATGGTGACGGCGAGCACGAGGGGGCATAGCTTTAAATTGAGGGGTGAAAGATATAGGACAGATGTCAGAAGTGGTTTCTTTACTCAGAGAGTAGTAAGGGAATGGAATGCTTTGCCTGCAACGGTAGTAGATTCACCAACTTTAGGTACATTTAAGTCGTCATTGGATAAGCATATGGATGTACATGGAATAGTGTAGGTTAGATGGGCTTGAGATCGGTATGACAGGTTGGCACAACATCGAAGGCCGAAGGGCCTGTACTGTGCTGTAATGTTCTATGTTCTATCAACTTCTGATGCTGCCTGACCTGCCGTGATCCTCCAGCTCCACATTGTGTTATCTCTCACTCCAGCATCGACAGTTTGTACTATCTCTGAGGTAAGAGTGATTCTGTGTTTACTTCAACGGACTGTTTTGCTTTTGTTAATCGTTTGTTCAATAAGCCAATGACCAAAAGATAGGTGTCCTCCCCTCTGTTCATCATGTTAGCTGTATGGATCTTTAAGCTGACTCCTGCTGGGTACCAAACATTTAAGTACCTATTTAAGAAGGTACACAAGTTATCACAAGACTCACCAAAAGCTCTATTTTCCTTGATTACTAACTTTGTATCACTTCGGCCTGAATGTGAAACACACTTCTTTTTAACAAAGAGGAACGACAATAACCTTTTACTCGTCTGTTTCATCCAAGATGAAATTCTGAGAAGTGTCATTTCTGAGAGCAGTTCAGTAATTACTGCAACCAAAATTGCCGTACATTTCTACATTAATTAAGTGACAATTAACAATTATTATTAAAAGTAAAACAAATCAAAAATATGAACAAGTTTCTGGAGAGTCTGATGAACACTTTGACCTTAAAGCCATTTCAGTTGCCTGGGTGATTGTTGCATCTATTAGGTCCAGATATTTCCTAATAAGTCTGTTCAGAAATGCTATAACACATCTCGAGCAGATGGGACTTTACTTCAGGCCCACGTACCTCAGAGATAGGGACACTTATAACTGCACCAAAAGCGTCCTCTAAATTATTTTCAATCATCCTGCTCAGACATGTTATTACATAAGTCTGAGACAGGTGGGACTTGAACCTGGGCCTTCTGACTCACTAGTGGTAGGGACACTACCACTGAGGCCTCTCTCAACATTTGATAGAAATTTTTTAATTCAACCTGTTCAGAAATATTATACCATATCTTTGGAACAGGTGGGACTTAAACCCAGGCCTTTTGGCCCAGACATCAGGACACCACCACTGTGTCACCACAACCCTTTTAAAAATGACATTTTGATATTTTCTAATCAGCTTCTTCAGAGGTGGACTAGGTAGAATTTGAAACTGGTTCTAAGTTAGATATAGCAATATCACATTACTGTGGCATTGTGCCGCAAGAACCCAACAACAATACTTTACATTTTTATTGATATTATAGATATTTTCTAACCAACTTGCTGAGAGATGCTGTTGTCTATCTTGGGTAGGTGGGACCTGAAACCGGGCTCCTCGTTATGAGGTAGGGACACTATCACTGTGCCACAAGAATAACAGCATTTCATATTGGAAGAACAGCACTGCAGACTTTATTACTTGAGTTTGCAAGAATTTAATTGCAGTAGAAGCAGCTTGAAATGAAAATAGAGAAAGCTTGAACTTCAGCAAGCAGAAAGGAAAAAGGAACTAGCATTCCAGAGAGAAAGAAAGGAAAGAGATTTTAAACTGGAAGTAAAATCACAAAAGGCAAAAGAAGACAGTATGGGAATCACTCTGATTTCAACCCAAGACCCTCCTGGGGATTGATTTGAATTCATCGAAGTCCTCCCAAAAATTATTGAAGAGTCATAGACATTCTTTGAAATTTCCTTTGAAAATATAGCTGAGTAGATATTGAAAGAAAATTGGACATTGCTCATGTAAAGCAGGTTAACAAGCAAAGTTTATGAGGCTTATGCCTTGCTTTCTGAAAAGGCCTTTATAGATTATGAGGTAAAAAGGTATTCTAAGTGTGTAAAAACTGAAGCTTACAGGCAGAAGTTTCAGAATATTTGGCTTGGCCATATTTGTTTCAAATTTGCGAAAGGGAAAGGAAATAAATTTTGACCATCGGATGTGGGCATTGAAGATCAAGCCTACATTTGAGGCCCTTAATTTTCCAATTTAAGTTTTAAACATTTACTTTGCTCAATCTTAGCTGTCACAAACCGATTGAACGTGTTTATAATTAATTAATAATACAATCAGCTTCATTATGTGGTTGCATGATCAGCCCATGGACAGCTTTGGGGTCATCCTTGAGCTCATGATGTTTAACAAGCCTCCCCACCCCCCAAACCCAACCCCCACCGCCAACCATATCACTTTTCAATTATCCTTGGGCCTTTATAATACATCTTATTCAACCTCGTTTTAGACTTAGCTCCTCCACCAATTATACAGCATTCCCCTGCTCTTAGGAGGGAATCAGTTGGAACTGCCTTAGATTGAATATCCACAGCAATGCAGTTAATGTCTGTATATTTAATACTCTATTTTGATATATGACGTGGCTACACTTTGTTATATAGCACAATACATGGCTATACTTTGCTACATCACACAATATGTTACCATAGGTAGCTGCTTCTGCCATGGTTGGCCCCTAACAGTAATAGCTCTCACAAAAAACCAAAAGGTTGCAATAGCAATGAAGATAATTATAAGCTGATCTTGCTTAGCCTATTATCCCACAAATCTGAGAAGGATACAAGATGGGATGGTGAAGAAAAGGTAAGTATCCAGTCTAGGATCTCCTCCTTCGGTCAGAAAGGAAGACGTTGAGGGAGGACTTGATATCCAAAAGTTCAAGTGTTTCCATTGTCATAAGGTCGGACGCCTTTTACATAGATAGCTTGAAGTTACAGGGTAAAGAGAAACAGTCTGATTGAGAGTATAGCAGACCAAGTTTTAGCTCTAATTGCAGCTGTACCAGATATAAACACCATAACAAGTAGGGGGAAGTAAACAAACTAACGTGAGTGTGTCAGAAGTTTTTATCAAAATAGAAAGTAACTCCTCATGCAGAATATGGGAAGTAAACAGTCATGATGCTTAGTGATATAGCAGTCACTGAAAATCTTTTGTTGCAAAAGGGCGCAAATTTCCATTGGGAAGTGATAATAATGCCAAGGTTTTAATGAATGTATTAGTCAAGAGTATGTCGGGTACACCTAGAGTGTGACCTAATATCTGGAATGGTAACTGTAGGAGTCGTCCATACTTACCGATGGAATTGACCTACTCTTGGGAAACAATTTGTCAGGAGTGAAGATAGTAGCTTTCCCAGTAGTCCGTGTGTGGTCAAAGAAACAGAGTGTTCACAGGGAAATGCTCTCAAATCTTTACCTTCATAGCTAAATAAATCATTGTTGGAAGTCAAATTGGCTCCATTGGTTGATGTTTGGTTAAATTAAATGTTTCCAACGAAGTTGGATAATCCAAAAGATTTATTCAGTAAGCCTCCTCCAATTGAGGCTCAACAAGCTAATACTGAGATAAGTTTGATTTGATTAATTTATTGTGTAAAGTAGCCAGAGCAACTCAAACTGAAGTTGAAACCAAGGGAGCTCCAGAATGCTGCAACATGAAAAACTGAATTCTCATGAGGATATGGATACTTCTTCACAGAACTGTGGACAAAGAGTGGGTGGTAGTTTACCAGACAGCAGTACCACCAAAACACTGTTGAGAAATATTAAGGATAGACCATTAAATTTATATGACAGGACTTGGAAAAATCCCAAAATAAAAGCAAAGCAGATGCAGGATATCTAAAATATAAACAGAAAGTGCTGGAGAAACTTAGCAGGTCTGACAATATCTGTGGAGAGTGAAACAAAGTGAACAGTTCCAAAAGGAGTCATATTGGACCCAAAACAGTAACTCCGTTTTTCTCTCAAAAGATGCTCCCAGACCTGCTGAGTTTCTCGAGCTCTTTCTGTTTGTGTTTCATGGGGCTGCGCAGAGGAGGGAAGTCATCCCCGCTCAGGGCCAACAGAAGAGACCACGCTGCCAGATGGAGCCAGCCTGCCCCAGGTTACCACCCATGTCACTAATGCATCACAGTCCATTTAATGCCCAGCAATGTAGAAAAAATGCCAATCCCTCCATGTGTCTCTGTCCAGGAGAGAACAGACCACAATAGGGCATAGAGAGCCAATCAGGGTGGGGGGGTCTCTCATATATTTCTCTTCAACCTTACAAGGAGACAATCCTGGCCCTGGCTGGTGAGGATCATGAGTGTTTATGCAGTGATGCCAAAAACTCCATGCTTCAGCAACCAAGTAAGAATCATTGCTCACTGCTGTGATGCTGTCATATTACTGCCATTTTGAATGTACTGTTAATGTGCCCATATTTCTCGCCATTTTCATAATGTTTTCTCGCTTTTGACTCCTGCAGCTACTAGCAGCATGCTGTCCACAGCCATGACAGCAACCCTGCCATACATCACCTCCTTCATCTCTGAGGAAGTGGCTGTAAGTCTCTCAGAGGAAGCACTGATAAAGCTGCTTCCTGAAACACCCAACAGCTAAGATGGTGATGCTTCGTTGTGCATTTTAGCTAGATCAGAGTTTGGAGCACAGGCTGGTCAATACACCACTGCTATGCCTCTGTGCTTAGTCAAGGAAGAAATACCTCAGGTTGTTGGCACTCGGAGAAATGCTGGAGACCAAGACACCTGCTCAGCCCTAGATAGACAGGACCTTATGGAGTCGTCAGTTAAGAATTTCATAGAAATGCACAAGTTGACGCAGGTTTGTCAGAAGCTCTGGACAAACTGACTCAAAGGCTGGAAGGCTCCTTTAATGCTATTTACACCCTGCTACCTCTGGTATGCAACTGGTGATAAATGTTTCCTTTGCTGTCAGTTGCTGCTTGGCCTGTTTGAACTGCAACACTGACTGGGAGAGTTTAAGATAATAAAATGTGAGGCTGGACGAACACAGCAGGCCAAGCAGCATCTCAGGAGCACAAAAGCTGACGTTTCGGGCCTAGACCCTTCATCAGAGAGGGGGATGGGGGGAGGGAACTGGAATAAATAGGGAGAGAGGGGGAGGCGGACCGAAGATGGAGAGAAGATAGGTGGAGAGAGTGTAGGTGGGGAGGTAGGGAGGGGATAGGTCAGTCCAGGGAAGACGGACAGGTCAAGGAGGTGGGATGAGGTTAGTAGGTAGCGGGGGGTGCGGCTTGGGATGGGAGGAAGGGATGGGTGAGAGGAAGAACCGGTTAGGGAGGCAGAGACAGGTTGGACTGGTTTTGGGATGCAGTGGGTGGGGGGGAAGAGCTGGGCTGGTTGTGTGGTGCAGTGGGGGGAGGGGACGAACTGGGCTGGTTGAGGGATGCAGTAGGGGAAGGGGAGATTTTGAAACTGGTGAAGTCCACATTGATACCATATGGCTGCAGGGTTCCCAGGCGGAATATGAGTTGCTGTTCCTGCAACCTTCGGGTGGCATCATTGTGGCAGTGCAGGAGGCCCATGATGGACATGTCATCAAGACAATGGGAGGGGGAGTGGAAATGGTTTGCGACTGGGAGGTGCAGTTGTTTGTTGCGAACTGAGCGGAGGTGTTCTGCAAAGCGGTCCCCAAGCCTCCGCTTGGTTTCCCCAATGTAGAGGAAGCCGCACCGGGTACAGTGGATGCAGTATACCACATTGGCAGATGTGCAGGTGAACCTCTGCTTGATGTGGAATGTCATCTTGGGGCCTGGGATGGGGGTGAGGGAGGAGGTGTGGGGACAAGTGTAGCATTTCCTGCGGTTGCAGGGGAAGGTGCCGGGTGTGGTGGGGTTGGAGGGCAGTGTGGAGCGAACAAGGGAGTCACGGAGAGAGTGGTCTCTCCGGAAAGCAGACAGGGGAGGGGATGAAAAAATGTCTTGGGTGGTGGGGTCGGATTGTAAATGGCGGAAGTGTCGGAGGATAATGTGTTGTATCCGGAGGTTGGTAGGGTGGTGTGTGAGAACGAGGGGGATCCTCTTGGGGCGGTTGTGGCGGGGGCGGGGTGTGAGGGATGTGTCGCGGGAAATGCGGGAGACGCGGTCAAGGGCGTTCTCGATCACCGTGGGGGGAAAGTTGCGGTCCTTAAAGAACTTGGACATCTGGGATGTGCGGGAGTGGAATGTCTTGTCGTGGGAGCAGATGTGGCGGAGGCGGAGGAATTGGGAATAGGGGATGGAATTTTTGCAGGAGGGTGGGTGGGAGGAGGTGTATTCTAGGTAGCTGTGGGAGTCGGTGGGCTTGAAATGGACATCAGTTTCAAGCTGGTTGCCTGAGATGGAGACTGAGAGGTCCAGGAAGGTGAGGGATGTGCTGGAGATGGCCCAGGTGAACTGAAGGTTGGGGTGGAAGGTGTTGGTGAAGTGGATGAACTGTTCGAGCTCCTCTGGGGAGCAAGAGGCGGCGCCGATACAGTCATCAATGTACCGGAGGAAGAGGTGGGGTTTGGGGCCTGTGTAGGTGCGGAAGAGGGACTGTTCCACGTAACCTACAAAGAGGCAGGCATAGCTGGGGCCCATGCGGGTGCCCATGGCCACCCCCTTAGTCTGTAGGAAGTGGGAGGAGTCAAAAGAGAAGTTGTTGAGTGTGAGGACGAGTTCAGCTAGGCGGATGAGAGTGTCGGTGGAGGGGGACTGGTCGGGCCTGCGGGACAGGAAGAAGCGGAGGGCCTTGAGGCCATCTCCATGCGGAATGCAGGTGTACAGGGACTGGACGTCCATGGTGAATATGAGGTGTTGGGGGCCAGGGAATTGGAAGTCCTGGAGGAGGTGGAGGGCGTGGGTGGTGTCACGGACGTAGGTGGGGAGTTCCTGGACCAAAGGGGAGAAAATGGAGTCCAGATAGGTGGAGATGAGTTCGGTGGGGCAGGAGCAGGCTGAGACGATGGGTCGACCAGGGCAGGCAGGTTTGTGGATTTTGGGAAGGAGATAGAAACGGGCCGTGCGGGGTTGGGGAACAATGAGGTTGGAGGCTGTGGGTGGGAGGTCCCCTGAGGTGATGAGGTCGTGAATGGTGTTGGAGATGATGGTTTGGTGCTCGGGTGTGGGGTCATGATCGAGGAGGCGGTAGGAGGTGGTGTCGGAGAGTTGGCGTCTGGCCTCGGCGATGTAGAGGTCAGTGCGCCATACTACCACTGCGCCACCCTTGTCTGCGGGTTTGATGGTGAGGTTGGGGTTGGAGCGGAGGGAGCGGAGGGCTGCCCGTTCTGCGGGGGAGAGGTTGGAGTGGGTGAGAGGGGTGGAGAGGTTGAGGCGGTTGATGTCTCGACGGCAGTTGGAGATGAAGAGGTCGAGGGAGGGTAGGAGGCCTGGGGGTGGTGTCCAGGAGGAGGACTTGTGTTGGAAGCGGGTGAAGGGGTCAGTGGAAGGAGGGTTAGGTTCCCGGTTGAAGAAGTAGGCATGGAGGCGAAGACGGCGGAAAAACTGCTCTATGTCCGACCGTGACTGGTATTGGTTGATGTGTGGTTGTAGGGGGACAAAGGTGAGCCCCTTGCTAAGGACTGACCGTTCGTCCTCAGTCAGTGGGAGGTCTGGGGGGATGGTGAAGATGCGGCAGGGCTCAGTGTGGCTGTCTCCTCTGGGGTTGCAGGCTGTGGAGGTTGTGGGCGGAGCGATGAGGTCGTCGGCCGTGGGCGGGGTTCCGTCGGCCATGGGCGGGGTTCCATCGGCCGTGGGCGGGGTTCCGTCGGCCGTGGGCGGGGTTCCGTCGGCCGTGGGAGAGTTTCTTGTTTTATCTATTTTTCAGCTGGAAAACAACAAACCCATAAGGAAGGGCTTCCCAGCAATATCTCTCTTTTTCTGAAATAAAGCCTTCTGTTAAGTTCAGGCTGAAATGTCTTTAGCGAGTTTTGAGAAGATTTGTAGCTCAGGTTGAGGTTCTGGATGTGAGTTTGCTCGCTGAGCTGGAAGGTTAGTTTTCAGACATTTCGTCACAATTCTAGGTAACGTCATCAGTGAGCCTCCGACGAAGCCTTTAGCGTATTGCGCCCATAGGTGCTAGCGAGTTTTGAGAAGATTTGTAGCTCAGGTTGAGGTTGAAGGCTCAGGTTGAAATGTCTTTGTTCTTCTGAATGAGTAGTTTTCAGAATTTGTAGACATGGTATTTCCTGAACGAGTGATGTCTGATAATACTTAAGCTAACTGTGCCCGATCAGTGACTTGATCACATATGATAGACTTTGGAATTTTTTAGACTTTATTCTTTACCTTTAAGAAAACTGTAATCGGGAAATTTTGAAGAGGAGTCTTAGCCCTGTGTTCAACAAGTTGATCTTTATTTGGAGCTCATTACCACCTATCTGAAACTAGATACAGACTCCAAGACACTCACCCCCACCCCCTCCCAATAAAGTAGGGGATGTTATACATTCCAGATTACAATAATTACATGCAACATAGAAATCAGTGCTTGCCACCTCCCCTCTGACCATTATGCCTGTCCCAAGACATTTGCAAGCTGCATCATACTGAGTGGGTGCTATGTAGTACCTTGTGAAGCTGTGACTATTTATTTTCCCAGGGCCATTATGACTAAGTAATGTTTTGCACTTGTCTGAAGGAATTCAAATAAATTTCCTTTATTTTGTTAGTTAGTTTCATTTATAATCTCAGTATGCCTATGAGTGTAATTCGTGATGGTGACTACTTTAAAAGTCTTTGATTATGGTAGGATCAGACTTTCCCTTCTACAATTCACAAAATAACTCACTGAGATTTCTATAAGGCAATAAAATGTGAGGCTGGATGAACACAGCAGGCCAAGCAGCATCTCAGGAGCACAAAAGCTGACGTTTCGGGCCTAGACCCTTCATCAGGCACTTTGTTTATCTGATTGCCATGTGTAGGCTATGATTCTGATTATGGAAACTGCTGCCTCAACAAACAATTTGCTTCAGCAATGGGCAACTCCAACAAATACCATTATGACCTAAACACATTTTTTTCAGAAGTTAACCTCTGCAGTGAAATTCATTTTTTCCCCTTTTCCTAAATGCATGCATGTGTGATTTGGGTTTATTTCAAGGGATAAATATTCATTATTCTATATTACTGACTGTACATTAATCACTTATTGCATCTCAATTGAGTAATTACCTTTTTGACAATAAAATCCAATAATTTTGTTCATGAAGAAACTTGGTCGAATTTTTTTTTACAGCCTAACATAGCTGAAGTACTTAATTGATCATCTCAGTAAATAGGAAATCAAATTAAAAATATATGTAGTGACCAATTCCACAATGGGACTACAGTAAAAGCACATTCCTCTAATCACAGTCATAATACATTCTTGACTGGAATTTTTGTTATTGGAAAGACATTGGGAACAAAGGACGTGAGTTATACACTATGGAATTTCTAACTGTTCACCTGCTTTTGTATTTGACATGCTTTTGTGTCCACAGTAGAAAATAGGTTAGCTCAGCTAGCTGTATAGCAGGTCTCTCTCCCTCTCTCTCTGTCTCTCTATCTCAAGAATAGCAACCCTATGGCTCTGTGGGATGACAGCGACTTTACTTACCCACAGTACTTAAATAGTTGGCCCAGTTCACTTTCTCCTTAATGGAACCCTCAGGATGTTGATAGATCAGGACACAACTATGGTAATGCTACTGAATGTTAAGGGAAGATGTTTGATTTTCTCTAAAGTTATTATCTGGCACTCATGTGATTTGAACATTGCTTATCTGGATAATTCTGGACGTTGTCCAGGACTTGCTGCAGATGGTCATGCCTTAGTGTCTAAGGCAGAGCTTCCCAAAGTGAGAGTAAGGACCCTAAGTGGTGTGAGGAGCTAATATTTTGGGATCACAAGCTCCAAGGCAGCAACAATAACAAGGTGTGTCCAACTGAGCTAGAACAGCTCTGCACCTATTCACATCATCGTATTTCTCTGGCTCTCACAGGTGTGCAGTCTCACTCACAGATCTATTCCCCACCTCGACTCTTGCAAACCTCTTTCCCCATTGTCAACCTTACCCTTCCCGTGCTTCCTCTGGATCTCAATGAAGGGTCACAACAATTTTCAAGCTTCAAAATGAAGTTACAGTGGAAAAAGGTTTGGTTATCACAGAGCTAAGGAGCTGCAAATGGTGCTGAATGTTATACAATCATCAGAAAACATTTCCAGTTCTGACCTTCCAATGGAGGAAAGATCACTAATGAAACAGCTGAAGATGCTTAGTCATAGTACATTACCCTAAGGAACTCCTGCATAGATGTCCTTGAACTGATTGACCTTTAGCTGCCACAATCCACTTCCTTTGAGCCAGGTATGTCTTGGAACAATTAAGAATTTCCTCCTCATTTCCATTAATACCAATTTTGCTCGGACTCTTTGAAGTTGCACTGAGACAAAAAGTGCCTCAATAGTGCTAATGTTGTGGGGACCTAGGTTAAAATCCTGCCACCGTAGATAGTAGAATTTGAATTCAAGTTTTAAAAGTCAGGAATTATGAATCTACTGACGACAATGAAACCATTGTTGATTGTTGGAAAAACTCATCTGGTTTACTAATGTCCTTTAGAGAAGGAAACTGCCATCCTTACCTAGTTTGGCCTACATGAAACTCCAGACCCACAACAATGTGGTTGACTCTCAGTTGCCCCCTGAAAGCCATTCAGTTGTACTAGGCACCAGAATAGACAACAGCAGAAATACCCCTGCTGACTCTGCAAAGTCCTCCTTATTAACATTTGGGAGACTGGTACCAAAATTGGGAGAGCTGTCTTGCAGACAATGTCCCAGACATCACCATCTCTGAATATGTCCTATCCTACTGGCAGGACAGACCCAGCAGAGGTAGAGGCACAATAGTTTGGAGTCAGTAGGGAGTTGCTCTAGGAGTCCTCAATGTTGATTGTTGATTTTGAGGTTTATTGCTTTAGGTTAAACATAGGCAAAGAAACCTCCTGCTGATTACCACATACAGTCCTCCCTTGGCTGATGAATCAGTACTCCTCCATGTTTAACAACAGTTGGAGGAAACATTGAGGATGGAAAAAGAACAAAATGTACTTTGGGCGAGGGATTTCAATGTCCACCATCAAAAGTATTGTGACAGCAGCACAACTGAGCAAGCTGATCGGGTCCTAAAGGACATAGCTGCTAGACTGGGTCTGCAACAGGTGGTAAGAGAACTAACAAGAGGAAAAAACATACTTGACCTCATGCTTACCAATCTGCCAGCTACTGATGTATCTGTCCATGTTAGTATCAGTAAGAGTGACCACCGCAGAGTTGTAGAGACAAAGTCCTGTCTTCACATTGAGAGTAACCTCCAATATGTTGTCTGGCACTATCACCGTGCTAAATGGGACAGACTTTGAACAGATCTAGTAGCTCAAGGCTGGGCATCCGTGAGGCAGTGTGGGCCATCAACAAACAACATCAGAGCAGTGATAGACTTTACGAAATGATGAATGGATCAGATCCATGTTCTGCAGTCCTGCCATATCCAATTGTGAATGATGATGGACAATTAAACGACTCACTAGAGGAGGAGGATCCACAAATATCCTCATTCTCAATGATGGAAAAGCCCAGCACATCAGCGCAAAAGATAAGGTTGTAGCTTTTGCAGCAATCTTCAACTAGAAGTACTGAGTAGATGATCCATCTCAGTCCTCTCTCACGGTCCCCAACTTTAAAGATACCAGTCTTCAGCCAATTGGATTCACTCCATGTGATATCAAGAGATGCTTGGAGACAGTGGATTGTGCAAAGGCCCTGACAACATGCCAGCATTCGTACTATAGGCCCCAACGACATTCCAGCAATAGTACTGAAGATAGTGCTCCGGAACTTGCCACTCTCCTAGCCAAGCTGTTCCAGTACAGTTACACTGTGGTATTCATCTGACAATGTGGAAAATTGCCTAGGCATATCCTGCATATAAGAAGCAGGACAAATCCAATTGCCACTGTATCAGTCTTCTCTTGATCAGTAGTAAAGTGATGGAAGGCGTCATCAACAGTGCTATCAAGTAGCATCTGCTCAGCAATAACCTGCTCAGTGAAGCCCAGCTTGGGTTTTGCCAGGACCACTTAGATTAGATTAGATTCCCTACAGTGTGGAAACAGGCCCTTCGGCCCAACAAGTCCACACCGCCCCTTGATATATCCCACCCAGACCCATGCCCCTATAACCCACACACCCCTGAATACTATGGGCAATTTAGCATGGCCAATCCACCGAACCCGCACATTTTTGGACTGTGGGAGGAAACCGGAGCACCTGGAGGAAACCCACGCAGACATGGGGAGAATGTGCAAACTCCACACAGGCAGTCGCCCAAGGGTGGATTTGAATCCAGGTCCCTGGTGCTGTGAGACTGCAGTGCTAACTACTGAGCCACCATACCGCCCCTTAGCTCCTGACCTCATTACAGCCTTGGTTCAACCATGGACAAAAGAGCTGAATTCCAGACGTGAGGCGAGAGTGACAACCCTTGACATCAAGGCTGCATTCAACCAAGTTTGGCATCAAGGAAGCCCTAGCAAAAGTGGCATCAATGGGTATCGGGGGAAAACTGACTGGTGGTTAGAGCCATACCTGACACATGGAAGGATGGTCGTGGTAATTGGAGGTCATCCGAGCTACAGGATACCTCTGCAAGAGTTCCACAGGGGAGTGTCTCCAAAGCAACCATCTTTATCTGCTTCACTAATGACCTTTCCTCCACAATGTCAGAAGTGGGGATAACAAGGTGTAGAGCTGGATGAACGCAGCAGGCCAAGCAGCATCGTAGGAGCAGGAAAGCTGATGCTTCAGGCCTAGGCCCGAAATGTCAGCTTTCCTGCTCCTATGATGCTGCTTGGCCTGCTGTGTTCAACCAGCTCCACACCTTGTTATCTCAGATTCTCCAGCATCTGCAGTCCCACTGTCTCAGAAGTGGGGATTTTTACTGATGATTGCACAATGTTCAGCGCCGTTTGTGACTCTTCAGATACTGAAGCAGTCCATGTTCAACTGCAGCAAGATCTGGACAATACCCAGACTTGGGCTGACAAGTGGCATGCCACACAAATGCCAGGCTATGATCATCACCAATAAGAGAGAATCTAACTACCGTCCTTTGATATTCAATGGTGTTACCTCACTGAATCCCTCACTGTTAACATTTTGGTTATCATTGACTAGAAACTGAACTTGACTCACCACATTGTGGCTACAAGAGCAAGGCAGGGACTAGGAATGCTGCGGCAAGTAACTCACCTCCTGACTCCCCAGAGCCTACAAGGTACAATTCAGGAGTGTGATGGAACACTCCCCATTTGCCTGAATGAGTGTGGCTCCAACAGCACTCCAGAAACTTGACACCATCCAGGATGAAGCAGCTCATTTGATTGGTACTACATCCACAAGCAGCACTCCTTCCTCCACTGAATTTCCATAGCAGCAGTGTGTGCATCTACAAGATCCTCAGACAGCAGCTTCCAAATCCCATGATCACTTCTGTCTGAAAGACCAAGGGCTGCAGATATATGGGAATACCTCCACCCTCATGCCCCCCTCCAAGCCACTCACCATCCTGACTTGGAAATATATCACCATTCCTTCATTGCTGTGGGTTCAAACTCCTGGAATTCCCTCTCTAATGGCCTTGTGGTCAACCCATTTCAGGTGTACCACAGAACTTTAAGAAGACAACCTTACCACCACCTCCTCCAGGGTGATAAGGGACAGGCAATAAATGCTGGCCAGGCAGCAATGCTGACATCCCGCAAGTGAATAAATAATATAATGTCAAGGGTAGTCACCCTTACCTCTTGAATTCACCTCTATTATCCAGAGGTTTTAATAAGGTCAGGAGCTGACTGGCCCAGCAGATGCAAATTGAATGTCAGTTTTCAGTTTACTGATCAGCAAGTTATGCATAATAGCACTGTTAGAGACTACTTTTATCACTTCGCTCAAAGTCAAGAGTGGATTCATGGATAGCAATTAGCTGGTTGGATTTTTCCTGTTTTATTATGTACAGGACATACCTGATCAGTTTTTCATAATGCACGTTAGGTGCCAGCTTGAATAAGTTCATTGCTAGCTGTGGAGCTCAAATCTTTTGTACTATCACCAGATTTTTGCCATATCCCATTGCCTTTGCTAAGTCTAGTGCCTTAAGCCATTTACTCTCGTTTAAGCCTTATCATTGATTAAAAAGCATATCACGAAAGTTAATTTCAGTAAATGGTGGACAGGACGAGAATGCATCATGAGCCTCTGGAATGATGTTTCAATTTAATTTTAGAAGTTTCCTTTGACAATTTAATCTTTGTTAATGTCTCTTTAAAGGCTGATCCTTTAAGATTATTGGTTAGTTTGTATCTTAGTGTGCAACAGAGCAGAAAGTAGGTAAACTGGGACACTCGAAGATGCAGAGACCTGTAATGCTGCATTCTAAACTATCATATGAACAAAATCTCTAGGAGTTCTGGATTACTAGTCCAGTGACATTACCACAGGCTCCAGTGAGTCTAATGAAAACAGGAAGAACAACACCTCGTCTTCAGCTTGGGGACTTTACAGTTTTCAGGACCCAGTATTGAGTTGAATAATTTTAGAGCATAGGAACATAGAAGATAGGAGCGGGAGAAGGCATCCTTCCTCAGAAAAGGAGACCAAAACTACACATGATATTCTAGGTGTGGCCTCACCAAGGCTCAATATAACTGTAACAACACATCCCTGCTCCTGTACTCAAAACCTCTCGCAATGAAGGCCAACATGCCATTTGCCTTCTTTACTATCTGCTGCACCTGCACCTTCTTCCACATTGATTAGCCAATCCCACACCCCAGGCCCTGTCATGACAGGGATTGCTTCCAGCACAGCCACCCCATTTTCACCCACTCATTGCCACCATTATCACTTATCTAGCTTTTCTTCTTCCCTGGCTTACTAACAACAATCCTCTTGGAATGCCAAACATTTTTTCCTCTCTTTCTCTGAACTCCATCTACATGTGTCTGTTCACCCCTTTTCTGCCTCCCTACCCCTGTCATTGGCATAAATACCACTTCTACCTAGCCTCTGTCAATCTGAAGAAGGCTAACAGGACTCAAAATATTCTGCCTTCTCTGTACAGATTCTGCCAGATCTGCTGAGTTTCTCCAGCAATTTCTGTATTTGTGTGTATCATTATGGGGTAATTTGTTCAGAATGGATAAGGGTTTTCAAGTTGACTCTTGCCATAGAAGATTCAGAGAAGAAGATGATGATATTGATCAGTTCAAAAGAACTGTACTGAAACAAGAAGCTTCAGTCCAGTAATGAATGTACTAGACATAAAATCATTTTATTAGTCTCATCAGATGGAAGGGAGGGTGGTTGCATATTCACATTGTTCGAAACAGAACTGTTATTTGGATTTGTCAGGAGTAAAGATTGAAGTAAGATCAAGGAATAACTTGTTTCAAGTTCAGATGTAAAAACACATTAAGATCACTGAAAAGAGTCCTGATTCTATGTAGAAAAGCTGAGAAAAGCCACTTTATTTGTAGAGACTATATCTTGCGAAGTACCTTTGCTGCTCAGCGAGCTGTCCATAAGATTGGACATGGAACATGATAAAACAGTTGTTTTTGGAATGTTAGTAAATTTTCTTTTTACATAATCAATGTATTGTTATGACCTTTCAACAAAACCTAAGATCTCTAATCCTTTTTTTAAAAAATATATAGCTGCAGAGTGCCCATCTTCTGAAATATGCACTCAAGGAAATTCTCGGCTTTCCTTTTGGCCTGCTGTGACTTGAACCTCCCTTCATGCTGATAAGCCAGTCAGTTTGATATGTGTCATTGGGACATTGTTAGAATCCATAATTAAGGAAGTAATGATAGGACATTTGGAAAGTCAAAACACAACCCACCAGGTTCAGCATGGTTCTATGAAGGGTAAATAGACTTGGACTAATTTTCTGTTGTTCAAAGTTCTTTGAAGATGTAACAAGTGTTACAGAGGGGAATGGTCGAACCCCTCTGATATTTAAACCAAAACACGTACCCCAACCTGTTATGATGGGATTAAAGGTTCCCTTCTAATAATTACACCCCAAAACACCCAGAGAAGCTTCCCCCCCCGCCATAATGTATGAAAAGAGTCATTAAAAGAATGAAAATCCCTGATCTCTACTTTACAAGTAACAAGAAATAATTTATTTATTTAAGCCAGCAATGAAGAAATTAACAAAATTACTAACAAACCGATAACTCCCCCTTAAACTACTCATTACTCTCCAGCTGCTGTATGTTCTACTGGAATTTAAATTAAGACAAGTCCCACTAATTTAAAACCAATTAATAAGAAGCTACAAATTGTAACTTAATCTCTCCAAATTCACATGGACTGTCTTCTGGAATATTGGCCACATTTTGCCACTGATTCTCTCTGTAATTTCTCCTGTGACGACTTTGAGTTAAAATACCTTGATACCTTTGACTAATTATGTGGGCTTTCTCAGAGATGTAAATGGTGCTAACTCTGGCAGGTGGCAGTTGGCTCTCTGCCAATTTTCAAAAATTACTTCATTAATGACCACAGATGATGCATCAAATTCTCACAATATAATTGGGTTCAGGTTGTTAACATGATGAGTTTTTCAATTGAATTGGCTGTAAATCCCTGTGTGTTTGGTTTTAAACTAATTGGCCAAATTCAGAGTTGTTGTCACAACATCAAAACAAGACTGCTGTTTTGCCTGCCACATGTAATTTTGACATGGATGAATGTGAGCTCAGGATAATAGAATGGAAACCTATTATCTAAATGGAGAGAAACTTCAGGGTGTTTTGGTGCAGAGAGTTCTGGGTACTGTCATATCACAGTGTATCATAGAAAACTAGTATGCAGGCACAACAGTAATAAGGAAGGCAGAAGGTATTTTGGTATTTATTGGTAAATGGATAGAACAAAAAAGTAGGAAAGTATTGATGCAACTGTCCAAGGCAATAGCGAGACCAACTTGGAACATTGCAGACAGCTTTGGTCCTCTTAGTTGAGGAGACCTGTAGTTACACTGGATTAAATTCGGAGGAGATTTATTCCAGAGATGAGAGGAATGCGATATGAAGAGATATTGTACAGTTTAGGCTTATACTCTCTAGACTTTAGAAGAATGAGAGGAGATCTAGTTGAGGTATGTAAGATGCTAAAGGACAGTGTCAAAAATATGTAGAGAGGATGTCCCCTCTTGTTGGGCAGTCTAGAATGAGAGAATAGGAAAAGGAGTAGCAGATTTAAAACTACTTTTGTCAATCTTTGGAATTCACAGCACAGAATATGGTGGATGCTGGGACATGGAGTAAATTTAAAGAGGCAATAGACAGATTTTTAATTTGTTATAAGTGAAAAGATCATGGGCAGCAAGCAGGTAAGTAGAGTTGAGGCTGAGATGAGATCAACCATAGTTGTACAACATGTTGGAGCGGACTCAAGAGGTTGAATTGCCTACTCCTGCTCCAACTTCTTGTGTTCTAAACCATAAACTCAGCTTCTGGCAACTGGTTGCTCTTGCACAATGCACTTTACTGCCCTGGGCATGTGAAAATACCTTGGAATTCCCATATGACATTGGAATTGCAGGCAATAGTCTCAACTGTCCCATCATACATTGACTTATGAGTATATAATATAGTTACCCTCAGCTTAAAGCACGTAACATCTCCCTGTCTCGGACCAAATTCTTAAGTATGCTGATAGGTTATTGAATAGGTTCATGATTTATGTTTATATATTAATTTTTACAATTTGCTCAAGCTTATGGGTAAGAAAGCTCATTTATTATATTTTAAATTCATTTTTTCTAGATGTTGGTCATATATAGGACCAAGGAAGGGAAAGCCACAAGAAATATCACTCTCTGCAAGTGGTTGTGTACATGTTGGTATAATACAACATGAAGTGATGCATGCACTTGGTTTTCATCATGAGCATACCAGAAATGATCGTGATAAATATATTGATATCATAATAAATAATATTGAACCAGGTAAGGTGATTTTTTAAATGTCACATGTAAATAAGAATATCTTTCTTTCCTAATATGAGCACTTTTTTTCTCAGTCCTGGAGTAGACCAGTACACTGGAATATCGTACATTCCAGTGTAGAGAATTAAAGTGTGGACTACTTTCCTTTAAGGTATTTCAAAATCAGGGTGACAGCAATAGTTATTTTGGGTTTCACTTTAACATAAATACCTCAGACTGCCTGATATTTTACATAATCTTTCCCACAAAGTTGGATGTGTATGATAACTCTGTGATTTCCTTTACTGGCTTCATGTTTTTATTTCATGCATTTAGTCTTTTGGAACATCTTGTTAAATTGACTAATACTGTTCAGAAATATTGACTATTCAAGCACTATGGGGAGTAGGGTCTGAATCATTCCTATATATTGTTCACTTTCTGGTAAATTAAACAAATTGGGCCAGATCTCATGTTCTATTGACTAGGTCCAAATTGCTTTGAGTTTTTGAAGCGTTTTTCATTACAAGACCAAACAAGTCTGTCACCTTATTACATTGTCTTATCAAAAGCATTGTATTAATTACAAGCTGCAATGTATAGCATCTCTCACATCCAATTCCAGCTCCATATTTCCACACATCATTCCTGGAACACTTAGCCACTTGGCAGATGTTTGTTAAAATATCAGCATCTCTTCCATCTGTGCCATCTTAAAAATGCCAATATACACCTGGATGAACACTGGCACTCCAAAGCTGCACTAACAGACAGAATCTGAACGTGTCAGAGAATGGGAAAATGGCTTTGCCATTCTCTGACCAGAACCTATTAGTCCAGGTTGAAGGGTGATGCTAACGATGGATGGCCTGTTCCTGAAGGACCAGCAGAGGAGGCTGCACCACCAGATGCTGACAGACTGGTCCTAGATTGCCACCTGGGTCAGTGCAGTTTTCAAAATGCAACTGTGGCCAGCAATGTTGAAAGAAATTTAGTACCCTTCTCTGCTGTGTAAGTGCTGCACTGTTCTCTCAGCCACTTCACACTCACTGTCTCTCTGATACCGCACCCACCACCCACCAAGGCTCTGCCATTCTCAGTATTGCCTATAAAACATTTTCCCTCACTCATTCTCAACAACATAGCCTCCCATACTACTAATCCTGCATGACCTCTGCACTGCCTGCTCGCCTCTTTTTTGACAGCCTGCATCCACACTAACAGCTATGCTACCCCTTTAATCTCACTCTATCCCTCCCTTGCTCTCACTCCAGAAGATAGCCCAGAAGAGCACAGATATTCAGGAGCGAAACCGGTCTCTTACTAGAGAAGACCATATCTCCTCTTGTGGGGATGCCAAGATATCAATGTACAGCCACCAAATATCCACATCCTTTTCCTAATGGTCCATCTAGTAAATCCACAGACTTTACACTTACCCAGGTCCTCACCCAACCCATCTACATCATGGTATCATGAAGTGCTATGGCATGGAAGGAGGCCTTTCGACCCAGCTTGCCAAAACTGGTTTGTTCAATGAGTATTCTTACATAGTGCTAATTTCCTGTCTTTTCCTAATACCCGTGCACAAGATTTTCATACTGCATTTTGAATATCATTTTGAATAGATTAATTGAACCTCCCTCCCCGTTTCCAGGCAGTGCATTCCACAATCCAACTATTTGCTGTGTGAAGAGATTTTCTTCACATCACCCATGCTTCTTTTGCCGATCATTTTTTATCTATGTCCTTTTTGTACTTGTTCCTTTTATGCGGGGAACAGTTTCTCCATATCTATCCTATTCAGCCACACATGATTTTGAAAAACTGTATCAGATCTCTTTTTAACCTTCTTCTCTTCATGGAGAATAGTCCCTGTTTCAACAATCTATTCTCATTTCGCATTCCTAGATTTGTTCTTTTGAAATGTTTGTGCACTCTCTCTAATGAATTCACAACCTTCTGATAATGTGGCACCTAAAACTGTACACAATACTCCAGCTGAGGTCTAACAAGTATCTAACAAATTCAACATTACCTTCCTGCTCTTGTACTCTCTGCCTCTATTCACAAATCTGATTTATTAACTGTTCTCTCCATCTCCCCTGCCACTTCCAATAAATACATGCTCTTGCACCTGACTATTTTTCTCACCTAACCCTGGGCGTATGAGGTGACTGTGTTGGGTGTGATCATAGTAATTTAGAGATCATTCACTCTCCCCACTTAAAACCAGGGTGCTGTTGACTACTGATGACTCCATCCTCACCCTTGCACATTTCTCTGTTTCTAGCCTTGCTTTACTGTATGCCCTTTCACTGCTGTATTCCTCCCTTTCCCAGATCCTGCAGTCCCCAGTCCCAGAGTCTGACTTGCTGAGTCTCATTCCTGCAGATATGCCTGCTATTAGTCCTCTCTACCAGCCCCCTTTTGTCTAAGTTTCTGAGGACAGATTCAATGGACAATCACTGACCCACTGTTTTCAGCAAGCTGGCCGGACAACCCTTGGCAAGGAATACTGAGATCTCTGATTTGTGACTATACATATCCCCATAGCACATTCGTCATATGTACCCCGAGCAACATGACTGACTATGGGCTACTCCCTAATCTGCAGAAGCACCCCTCCCTTGACTGAAATCACTCCAAACAATTGCATAATTGTAGCCAGTTGACTGGATATGAGAGCCTATCCTTGACGTACTGAGCCAGGAGTCCCTGACTGATGGGTGCCTCCATGGACATCAGTGAGGACTACTCCCTAAGACTTTGCAACACAGCTGCCTGCTTGCTGCACATGCAGTCCATTTGCCACATAGCTTTTGGCATGTGGCACAGAATTGAAATTGACATAGCAAACTTCCATACAGCAAGATGTGCACTCACTAGGTAGAGGACTACTGACCAGCAAGGCTAGCTGCCTAGTTGTGTGACTACACTAATTAGCAAGACAAGGCAGGGAAAGCATGGATAGTTCAAGAATGCAGGTTGGTGTGCCATAAACAGTAAGAAAGCAAATGAGCAAACTTGAACCTGGTCCAAACTTGTTCTGGGTGCCTGTCCATGACCACAGCATTTCCTGGCTGTAGTCTGGCATTTGCTGAATGAGTCCTGCATTGCAAGTCTGTACTTCCATAGCACACTGCTGAGGTATTAGACAGATGCCGTGATGTTCATGATGGTTTGGCAGATGTTGCTTGCCAATGTCTATGTCAGAGAGGTGCATGAAGTGGTGCCCGTTGTTTGTTTCCTGGGCTGCAGTTTGGTCATAGCCACCGTGGAGGTCATTCAGATCAAGCAGTTAGTTGAATCTGCCAGGTACCTGTTATGGTTTCCTTGTCAAGGTTTCTCCATTTCTAGATTGTTTGGCAGGTTTGGCAAGATAGAAAGCTGAATATTAATTAAACAAGTTGAGTAGTAAACAAGACTTATGACAAGCAATAATCCCACAAAATTGACAATTGGGTGTTACCTAGCGAGAATCATGCCACTTACAAAAGTATAAAAGATGGCACAAACTGCTCCTGATGTTAAGATAGGCCTCACTTGACTTCTTATCCAATTCTGCCAGTTCTCATCCAATTTTCATCCATTTCACCACAGCCCATGTTGCTCAAATCTAGTTGGATCCTGAGATAATGGGAACTGCAGATGCTGGAGAATCCAAGATAACAAAGTGTGGAGCTGGATGAACAAAGCAGGCCAAGCAGCATCTTAGGAACACAAAAGCTGACGCTTCAGGCCTTAATGAAGGGTCTAGGCCTGAAACATCAGCTTTTGTGCTCCTAAGATGCTGCTTGGCCTGCTGTGTTCATCCAGCTCCACACTTTGTTATCCTAGTTCGATCCTGCCCATTATTATGATCCCTGCTGATATTAACACTGGACAGGTCAGACCTTAAAGTGTAAAGCTTTGGTAGACACCTCACTTTGGTCTGAGTCTTACAATATTTTGTCTGTCATTTTCATGGTGTTTTATGGAGGGTTTCTGTCTGTAAGATTTCAGGAGGGCTGATGAGTTTCTCATATTATCATCCCCAATTCACCTCATGAAATATCTACCCACCCCATAGCACCCCACTTGTTAAATGCTAGCCTAATTCTACTCCTTATTGTAGCCAGATAAGCTCGCTCCTGTCCAGATATCCCTGAATGAACCACTTTCCCTGAGGGTGCTATTTTTAAAAGGATCTGTCAATACAACATTCACCCTAACCCACCACCCTGACTAAACCCCACCACCGATTTCAATTTGATTTAGCCCCTTCTCACTCTCTCTACTTTTGATGGTTTGCATTGCTCATGATAGGCTTTGCATGTAAATATCTAATTGACTGCACTGGTGTTTTACTGATGGAGAATACTAGTTAAAAACAAAACAAAAAATTCACAGTGATTTGGTGGTGATAAGAAGTGATCAGTTATAAAAGCATTTCTGGATACATATAAAAAAAGCAGATTCTGGGATGGGTCAGCAGAACTGTCTGCCCAATCTGGGACTAACCTATGTGCACCATGAATAATTGCTCTATTTTGGCTTTCAACAATAAATAATGTTCTTGTTCAGTTGAGCTTCTGAATATTACACAGACAAGATTCAGGAATTGAGCCCCAATTATTTTAAAACATGGAGATAGGCAGCTGAACCAATGCAGCCTTTCTACGTTAGCGTTTACAACAGAGCAAAATTAAACTGTCAAAGACATTCCAAATAGTCACTCCAATGGTTCCTAACCAAAGTTTTATATAACCAATCTCAAACTTTGTGAATGATTAATTTCCAAGCACTGGTTTTATTCCTTAAACAAAATACTTATCTGTTTATTAGATACACAACCATTTTAGCAAAGAGAACATTAAAAAGCATGGTATCTGATTAACGTCTGTGCTTTAAACCCAAAATATTTGTTTCTAGCACCCATTCATAGAAAAGACAGACAGACTACTCTTTGGACTTCTGGAAGAGTGTGTATCAGATTAGGCAGGGAGCTTTCAAATCTTCATGCTGTTTCATCTGCTGCTTAGAACCATCTTTCACCCTAAGGACATAGGGTAGGTCATATAGAACTGAGATAAGGAGAAATTTCTTCATCCAGAGAGTAGAGAATCTGTGGGATTTCTCTGCAAAAAAAAGAGGTATTGAATGTTTTCAAAAAGGTGGCCACTTGTGGAATACTGCAGACAATTCTGGTTGCCCTTCTGTAGAAAGGATATTGTTAACCTTGACAGTGTAGGGAAAAGAGTTACTAGGATGTTGCTGAGATTGGATGGTTTGAGTTATAGGAAGATGCTAAATAGACTGAGACTTTTTTTCCCTGGAGCATTGGAGGCTGGGACTGACCTTAGGGAGGTTTATAAAATCATGAGGGATATGGACAGGGTGAATAACCAAAGTCATTTTCTTAGGGTGGTCGAGTCCACAATTAGAAGGCATAGTTTTAAGGTGAGAAAGATTTAAAAGGCTTCTTTGGGGTAACTGTTTCATGCAGAGGTTGGTGTGTGGATGGAGCAAGCTGCCAGAGGAAGTTGTGGAGGTAGCTACAACATTAAAAAATCACCTGGGTGAGTACCTGAATAGGAAGCACTCAGAGGGATATGGGCCAAAAGCTGATTAATGGGACTAGATTGACTCAGGATATCTGGTCAGCATGGATGAGGTGGGCTAAGGGGTCTGTTTCTGTGTTGTATGAGTCTATAACTCGAGAAGATGTTGGACATTGGAACCGGTTCTGGGGAAGTTGGGACTATCACAACTTGGACGGCCTACAGCCGGACCAGACTGGAACCAATGTCCTTGGGGGTGCTTTTGCTAATGCTGTGGGGAACGGTTTAAACTAATGTGGCAGGGGGATGGGAACCAAATATTGGACAGAAAAGAGGTAGTAGTGAAAGCTTGTAGGGAACTAGATAATGGAGTCAGTGTGACTTTTGACCAAGCATGAGGATGAGGGAAGGGCAGTTGACGTGGTGTACATGGACTTCAGTAAAGCCTTTGATAAGGTTCAACATGGTAGGCTATTGGAGAAAATACAGAGGCACGGGATTGAGGGAGATTTAGCAGTTTGGCTTTCTGTAAGAAGGTGGTGGTTGATGGAAAATATTCAGCCTGGAGTCAGGTCACTAGTGGTGTGCCTCAAGGATCTGTTTTGGGACCACTGCTGTTTGTCATTCTTATAAATGACTTGGACGCAGGCATAGGTGGATGGGTTAGTAAGTTTGCAGATGACACTAAAGTCGGTTGAGTGGTGAACAGTGTGGAAGAATGTTGCAGGGAGACTTAGATAAACTGGAGAATTGGGCCGAAAGGTGGCAAATGTGAGGTGATTCACTTTGGGAGGAATAATAGGAAGGCAGAATACCAGGTCAATGGAAAGGCTCTTGGTAGTGTGGATGTGCAGAGGGATCTTGGTGTCCACGTACATAGATCTCTGAAAGTTACCATCCAGGTTGATAGTGCTGTTAAGAAGGCTTACGGTGTGTTATGTTTTATTGGTAGAGGGATTGATTTCTGGAGCCGTGATGTCATGCTGCAACTGTGCAGAACGCTATTGCGGCCTCATTTGGAATATTGTGTGCAGTTCTGGTGGCCCCATTACAGGAAGGATGTGGAAGTATTAGAAAAGGTGCAGAGGAGATTTACCAGGATGTTGCCTGGTCTGGAGTGCAGGCCCTATGGAGAGAAGGAGGCGAAGAGGGGGTTTAATAGGTACATACAAGATGATCAGAGGATTAGACAGGGTGGACAGTGAGAGTCGTTTTCCAAGGATGATGACTTCAGCTTGTACAAGGGGGCATAGCTACAAATTGTGGGGTGATAGATTTAAGACAGATGTCAGAGGCAGGTTCTTTACTCAGAGAGTGGTAAGGGATGGAACGCCCTGCCTGCCAATGTAGTGAAGTCAGCCACATTAGGGGCATTTAAACAGTCCTTGGATAAGCATATTGATAAGTAGGGGGAGGGGCTTAGATTAGTTCACAGGTCGGCACAACATCGAGGGCTGAAGGGCCTGTTCTGCACCGCATTGTTCTATGTTGTATGTTCTATGTTCTAAAGGGAATAGTAGTCGGGGAGCAGGTGATGAACACAAAGGGACAGGTGGTCTGAGGTGCATTTGTTTTAAGGCGAGAAGTGTAGTAGATAAGGCAGATGAGCTTCGGGCTTGGATCGGTACCTGGAAGTATGATGTTATAGCTATTACTGAGACTTGGTTGAAGGAAGGGCATGATCGGCAACTGGTTGTCCCAGGTATCGCTGCTTCAGGCGGGATAGAGAGGGAGGTAAAAGGGGTGGAGGAGTTGCTATACTGGTCAAAGACGATATCACAGCTGTACGGAAGGAGGGCCCCATGGAGGACTCAAGCAGTGAGGCAATATGGGTAGAACTCAAAAATAGGAAGGATGCAGTAACAATGTTGGGGCTGTACTATAGGCCTCCCAACAGCGAGTGTGAGATAGGGGTACAAATATGTAAACAGATAATGGAAAGGTATAGGAGAAACAGGGTGGTGGTGATGGGAGATTTTAATGTTCCCAACATTGACTGGGATTCACTCAGTGTTAGGGGTCAAGATGGAGCAGAATTTGTAAGGTGTGTCCAGGAGGGTTTTCTAGAGCAGTATGTAGGTAGTCCAACTCGGGAAGGGGCCATAGTGGACCTGGTGTTGGGGAATGAACCTGGCCAGGTGGTTGAAATTACAGTAGGGGACTACTTTGGAAATAGCAACCACAATTCCGTACGTTTTACAATACTCATGGACAAAGATGGGAGTGGCCCCAAAGGAAGAGTTCTAAACTGGGGGAAGGCCAACTATACCAAGATTCGGCAGGATCTGAGGAATGTAGATTGGGAGAAACTGTTTGAAGGTAAATCCACATTTGATATGTGGAGGCTTTTAAAGAGACGTTGAGTAGCGTGCAGGAGAGACATGTTCCTGTGAAAATGAGGAATAGAAAAGGCAAGATTAGGGAACCATGGATGACAGGTGAAATTGTGAGACTAGCCAAGAGGAAAAAGGAAGCATACATGAGGTCTAGGCGACTGAAGACAGACGAAACTTTGGAAGAATATGGGGAATGTAGAGTGAATCTGAAATGAGGGATTAAGAGGGCTGAGAGAGGACATGAGATATTGCTGGCAAACAGGGTTAAGGTAAATCCCAAAGCCTTTTATTCATATATAAAGAGCAAGAGGGTAACTAGAGAAAGGATTGGCCCACTGAAGGACAAAGAAGGAAAGTTATGCGCTGATTCAGAGAAAATGGCTGACATTCTTAACGAATACTTTGCATCGGTATTCACCAAGGAGAGGGACATGACAGATGTTGAGGTTAGGGATAGATGTTTGCTTACTCTAGGTCAAGTTGACATAAGGAAGGAGGAAGTGTTGGGTATCCTAAAAGACAAGGTGGACAAGTCTCCTGGTCCTGATGGGATCTATCCCAGGCTATTGAGGGAAGCGAGAGAGACAAAGATGGGAGTGGTCCCAAAGGAAGAGTTCTAAACTGGGGGAAGGCCAACTATACCAAGATTTGGCAGGATCTGAGGAATGTAGATTGGGAGAAACTGTTTGAAGGTAAATCCACATTTGATATGTGGAGGCTTTTAAAGAGAATGAACCCGGCCAGGTGGTTGAAATTACAGTAGGGGACTACTTTGGAAATAGCGACCACAATTCCGTACGTTTTACAATACTCATGGACAAAGATGGGAGGGGCCTTAACAGATATCTTTGCAGCATCCTTAGACACAGGTGAGGTCCCGGAGGACTGGAGACTTGCTAATGTTGTCCCCTTGTTTAAGAAGGGTAGCAAGGATAATCCAGGTAATTATCGACCGGTGAGCATGACATCAGTGGTTGGGAAGTTACTGGAGAAGATACTGAGTGATAGGATCTATTCCCATTTGGAAGAAAATGGGCTTATCAGTGATAGGCAACATGGTTTTGTGCAGAGAAGGTCATGTCTTTACCAACTTAATAGGATTCTTTGAGGACTTGACAAAGTTGATTGATGAGGGAAAGTCTGTAGATGTCATATACATGGACTTCAGTAAGGTGTTTGATGAAGTTCCCCGTGATAGGCTGATGGAGAAAGTGAAGTCACATGGGGTCCAGGGTGTGCTAGCTAGATGGATAAAAAACTGGCTAAGCAACAGGGGACACAGAGTAGTAGTAGAAGGGAGTTTCTCAAATTGGAGACCTGTGACTAAGTGGTGTTCCACAGAGATCTGTGCTGGGACCACTGTTGTTTGTGATATACGTAAATCATTTGGAGAAAGGTGTAGGTGGTCTGATCAACAAGTTTGCAGATGACATTAAGAGTGGTAGAGTGGCAGGTAGTGAAGGTGACTGTCAGAGATTAGAGCAGAATATAGAATAATTGGAGAGTTGGGCAGACAAATGGCAGATGGAGTTCAATCCGGGCAAATGCGAGGTGATGCATTTTGGAAGATCTCATTCAAGGGCGAACTATACAGTAAATGGAAAAGTCCCAGGGAAAATTGATGAACAGAGACATCTGGGTGTTCAGGTCCATTGTTCCCTGAAGGTGGCAATGCAGGTCAATAGGGCGGTCAAGAAGGCATACGGCATGCTTTCCTTCACTGGACGGGGTATTGAGTACAAGAGTTGGCAGGTCATGTTACAGTTGCATAAGACTTTGGTTCGGCCACATTTAGAGTACTGTGTACAGTTCTGGTGGCCACATTAGCAAAAGGATGTGGATGCTTTGGAGAGGTGCAGAGGAGGTTCACAGGATGTTGCCTGGTATGGAGGGTGCTAGCTATGAAGAGAGGTTGAATAGATTAGGATTATTTTCATTAGAAAGATGGAGATTGAGGGGGGACCTGATTGAGGTCTGCCAAATCATGAGGGGTATAGACAAGGTGGATAGCAAGAAGCTTTTTCCCAGAGTGGGGGACTCAATTACTAGGGGTCATGAGTTCAAAGTGAGAGGAAGAAAGTTTAAGGGAGATATGCGTGGAAAGTTCTTTACGCAGACGGTGGTGGGTGCCTGGAACGCGTTGCCAGCGGAGGTGGTAGACACAGACACGTTAGCGTCTTTTAAGATATCTCTGGACAGGTACGTGGATGGGCAGGGAGCAAATGGACACAGACCCTTAGAAAGTAGATGACTGGTTAGACAAAGGATCTCGATCGGCGCAGGCTTGGAGGGCCGAAGGGCCTGTTCATGTGCTGTAAGTTTCTTTGTTCTTTGTATATAGTTCCTAGGGCTAAAGGAATCAAGGGATACAGAAGAGAAAGTGGATGCTGAGTTGAATGATCAGCCATAATCATATTGAATGGCAGAGCAGACATTAAGGGCTGAATGGCCTAATCCTGCAGCTTTTTTCTATGTTTGTACATTTCTTTTACAGGTAGAGTCATAAAGCACGGAAACAGACCCTTCAGTTCAACCAGTCCATGCCGAACATAACTCCAAACTAAATTAGTCGCACCTGCCTGCTCCTGACCCATATCCATTTTTTTACATTTCACGTATGGAATGATCTTCCTGCAGAAGTGGTGAATGTCAGTACATTTACAACATTTAAAAGACATTTGGATAAGTGCATGGATTTCTGCAGAAGATCATTCCATCAGTGAAATTTAAAAAAATTTGCCCCTCATGTCTTTTTTAAATCTCTCTCCTGTCACCTTAAAAATGTGCCCCCTACTCTTGAAATTCCCATCCTAGGGAAAAGACAACTACCATTAACTCAATCTATACTTCTCATTATTTTATAACCTTCCATCAAGCTGCCTCTCAACCTCCTCTGCGGCAGTGATAAAGGTCCCAGCCTCTCCAGCCTCCCTTTGCAACTTAAATGTTCTGTGCAGCCAACTATATATCTAGCACCATTTCTCATTTCATCATTATATAATTTGATATACGAATAAACATACTCAACAAATGTAAACTTTGGTTCTACTCAGTACATTAGAGTCACATTGTCTATTTTTCCCCCACCGCCTGCCCAATTTCAGATTTCCAGCATTTGCAGAATTTTGCTTTTGGGCCAGGGATCTGAGCAGCTTGGCTGCACCCCTGCTGAATCCACTAGGCTTGAGCTATGAGGAGACAGCAGCAGAAAGAGTAAAGCTTTGCAAATGCACAGGGCATGCATGAGAGTGTGACACAGCATTATATTGTTCAATTTCAATAATTGAATTGCATAAAAGGTATTGCCACCTTTTCAGGCTTTACGGTGTCATTCAATGTTGTTTACAATTTAGCTCTTTTATAGTTAACTGTTGATTAGGAGGAAGAGGGGTAGAGGGGATGAACTGGTTGCTGTGCAACAGGTGAAGTGTTGGTTATGGTACTGATTTGTTCTTAGGATCAGGGAGATGACAATGAGAGTGGCCATTTGATGTGGTTGTTACGTGAGTCCACTGATAACAGGAACCAACAGGACTATGCAACTATTACAGTAACCCTGACATCCAAGGCAGCAAAAACCCTTGTCAATACCTCAAGGATTCTCAATAGACTTCTTTGAACAAATATACCACTTCCTGGTATTTTCTAATGGCTTTCCCACACGTCATCCATTACAAGCGCTGCCTGCTCACTCACATTGAGGCCTCTGGATACCATAAACAGCAGTGAGACATTAATCCAGTCCTCAAGCTCTAGCTTCCTGTTCAGGAGATTCACCCATGGACTCTGGCTTGTGAGTGCCTTAATATTCCTACTGTGCCACTTATTACAGCTACACAATACTGTGGAATGTTCAGTACACTATAACCATTCTAGAAGTTTTGGCTGAAATGCAGGTCTAGAACCTGAAGTAGACATAAGGCATGTTAATCAATTCCTAAAGGACACATTTACTAATCACACAATTCTCATTGCACTATTGTTGGGCTAATCTCATCGGTTCCTTTCCAGTGTCTTTAGCCATGTTTGAGTGATTATCCTTTGTTTCCTTACAGCCATTTCTAATGTTTATAAGACATCTGCAAGAGCTGAAGAAAGAATGGCATTCAAAGAAAGAATGTATCTTGACAGCTCCCTGAGAATGGCACAAAGTTATATAAATCATTTTGTTGCACATTAGCTGCATATTGATGGACAGCCTCACAATTTACAAACATTGTGCTTGATATGAGTTGCTATCTGTGTGCAGTTCAGAACTGTGGAAAGCCCATGCTGTATTCTCCATTCTTACTATGTCAGTATATATGTGCAACTGGTCAGTTATTTACATTAATAGCTATCTTCGCCTTGCTGCCACTTGCCTTTGAGAAGGCATCATTTACAAATTAAATTAATTATTGTCAATCTCTAATCTGGCAATACTTGACAAGTTGGGCAAGTGTAGGGTGTCTTCTTTGTGGATGCCATGTCCTGCATTTGTCCTTCAGCCAGCTCTGAAAACCTCAGTTCCCACCCTGCTCAGCAGGGCTTGGCCTGGACAAGATCTCGAACTTTATGGTTCCTCTGACTGTAATCCCAGAGCTGGTCACTGCTCCTAATGCTGATTTGGAGACAAAACAGTTTTTTAAAATTATTATTTCATGGGATCTGGGTGTAGCTGGCCAGGCCAACATCTGTTGCCATCTCCAGTTGCCTTTAAGAAGGTGATAGTGAGCTGAATTCTTAAATTTCTTCAGTCCACGTGTATAGGTACATTGACAGTGCAATTAGGGCGTTTCAGAATTTTGACAACAATGAAGGCACAGCAATATAATTCTAAATTAAGACAGTGTGTGACTTGGAGGGGAATGGTTCTCCTGTTCATCTGCTGCCCTTGTTCTTTTGATGATGCAGCTTGTAAGTTTGGAAGGTGCTATCAAAGAAGGCTTTACTAGTTTGATTAGTCAACTGCTCTCAAAGCTGGAACCTGCCCCCTAGTGGGGACAGAATGCCCATCCATGATCCACTGAATGGCTTGATAAATAACCATGGGAAAAGTCAACCAAGCTGGTTGCCCCTGACATACTGTAGTCTGAGACCCAACAACCCCTTAACCCCAGAACCACCACCCCCCACCTCCCCGAGTAAATTTGGATCATATTTCTATCTTTTGGCTATGCCATCTTTGTGATGTTGCTGCTGATGAGATCCACTTCCCCCTCTCACATTCAGCACAACATGACGCTAATCAACATGAATACCCACTTCCCAGCCATATTTAAAGGAATCATGCACTACTTATAAGTTGAAGAGCGCAGTCGAAACAGGCAATTCTCTAGCCAGAAATATTTAGGCCATTCATGACATTTAGCAGCCTTTTGGTTCTCTAGTTGCATTCTGGGCCCGCATATTGTGTACTTGGTGCTGGTACCTATTTGCCTCTTGAGACCAAAATGAACTAGTGTTCTTTGAGAGGATGCTTAAGTGTCAAACTAGGCAACTCTCCATCTTTATTTTCACAATGGTTGAAATGGAAGAAACTGTTGCAGCACTTATGCCATGCCACCAGAACTAGTTGTACAATATGTTTCCACCCTAGTGGGGAAGTGTTGTGAAGTGCAGGAATAAGAAGTGAGGTGGAAATGGATGGTTAATTAGAAACTAGGAACAGGGATAGGCCATTCATCCCTTTGAACCTGCTTCACTATTAAATATGCTTGTGGTTGACCTTCTATCTCAATGCCATATTCCTGCTTTCTCTGCGTACCTCTTGATGTGTTTATTTGAATGGGAGACAAAACAACAACTTTCCAATGGTAAGGTGGAAGTGAGTATTAAATTGCAGTGGTTTGAGAATGGATTGACATAATATATCAGCATATCATGAATACTCATTAAAACAACAATTTCAAAATTCAGTGCACCTTTAGAAATAAATTATCAGCAAATCTCAGGACATCTCTACAGCAGTTCCTCAGTGTACTGTCCTCGGCTCAACCGTCTTCAGCTGCTTAGCAATGACCTTCCCTCCATCATAAGTTCAGAAGTGAGGATGTTCACTGACGATTGCATAATGTTCAGCACCATTCACGAATCCTCAGATACTGATACAGTCCATGTTCACATGCAGCAAGATCTGGACAATATCCAGGCTTGGGTTGACAAGTGGAAAATAACGTTCATGCCACACAAATGCCAGGCTATGATCATCACAAATAAGTAATAATCTAACTAGGCACTTGAAATGCAATGGTATATCATAAATGAATCCTCAGTTATCAACATCCTGGAGATTAATTTTGACCAGAAACTTTACTAGTTGTATAAATACATTGGCTACAAAAGTAGCCAGTGGCTAAGAATACTGCTATGAGTAACTCACCTCCTGATTCCCCAAAGCCTGTCCACATCTACAAGTCACAAGTCAAGAGTATGATGGAATATTCCTCACTTGCCTGGGTGAGTACAGTTCTAACAAAACTCAAGAAACTTGACACCATACAAGACAAAGTAGCCCACTTGATTGGCTCTACATCCACAACTATCCACTGCCTGGACCACCGATGCTCAGTAGAAGCAGTGGGTACTATCGACAAGATGCACTGCACAAATTTACCTAAGATCCACAGCAGCTTCCAACCCATGATTACTTCTACTTAGAAGGTCAAGGGCAGCAAATATATGGGAATACCATCACGTTCAGTTTCCCTCCAAGCCACTCACCATCCTGACTTGGAAATTTATGCTGTTCCTTCACTGTTGCTGTGTCAAAATCCTGGAATTCCTTGCTGAATGGCATTGTGGGTCAACCCACAGCATGTAGACTGCAGCAGTTCGAGAAGGTGGCTCACCACCATCTTCACAAGATCATCCAGGGACAGGCAATAAATACTGATCATACCCCACAAATGGATATTTTAACAAAATGAGAATTGATTCATAACCACTTAATATTCATGTGCACCATGTGTAGTTGTCTTCCTGTTGGGTTTGGATTGAGGAAGAGCTGCTTTTTCTTGAATGGGAGAAATCATTGAACCACAGGAGAAGAGGCATTGATGACTGAGATTGAATGGCAGGTGTGATATAATGGGGCAAGGCTTACTGAAGGAAGTAGGTGGAAGCTCTTAGAAGTTACATTGAGGACAGAGGAAGAATGTTAAGGAAGTGATCACAGGAAGCTGGGCTTCAGATCGGTATGACAGGTCGGCACAACATCGAGGGCCGAAGGGCCTGTACTGTGCTGTAATGTTCTAGGTTCTATAAGGTAAACTATATAGGGAAGGTCAATGTTTACACATGGTAGGTGAATATAATTGGAGGGAGATCAAGGGTTATACAAGGAAGTTGTGATGTGCTGATACTTAACTGTAACTGAGGGAAGACCAATGATGATGTAGGATGAGGGGAGGATGATGGAAGGGGGTGGAGGGCAAGAGAGGGCAGTCTGACAAGGGGCTAACCAGTGATGACAGGAGAGAAAAGTTCTAGGGTGGATGATATTTGGCCAAGAGTTATTGGGGCTGGGCTAAAGATTAGGTGTCACCAGGGAACATTAAGGGTCAAAAGTGATGGACAGAGGTCAAAGGTGATTAAGGGAGGTAGTATGGCTAATGCCTCCACTTCCCATGGATCACTGTCCAAAGGTCCGTGAACGTGGCTGCATCCATAAGAAAGGTTAGCTGGAATAAAGCTTAAGACTACAATGTTTCACAATTGGTTATATAGACCAGAGTGAGGCTGACGCTAAGTCTAAGGCTCTCTATTGATAAGATATGTTCAGAAGGGAAGGAGAACCTTAAAGATTCATGCATGCATGAATGTATCAAGAGGTCACCAGTGTCTTGTTCAGAAGAGTTGATTTTTTTAAAAAAAATTCACTCATAGGACATGGGAATCACAGAGCGGGCCAAAATTTATTGTCCATACCTTGTTGCCCTTGAGAAGGTGGTGGTGTACTGCCTTCTTGAACCACTGCAGTCCATCTCACTGTAGATAAGCCCAAAATGCCCTAAGGGAGGAAATTACAGGATTTTAACCCAGCAACAATGAAGGAACATCAATGTTTTTCCAAGTCAAGCTGATGAGTGGCTTGGAGAAGAACTTTCAGATAGTGATATTCCCTTGTATCTGCTGCCCTTGTCCTTCTAGACGGAAGTGGTCATGGGGTTGTAAGTTTCTGTTCAAGGATCTTTGATGAATTTCTGCAGTGCATCTTGTAGATAATATACACTACAGCTAATGAGCATTGGTGGTGGAGCGAGAGGATCCTTGTGGAGATAGTGCCAATCGAATAGTCTACTTTGTCCGTGATGGTGTTAAATTCTTGAGTGTTGTTGGAGCTGCACTCACCCATGCAAGCAGGGAATATTTCATCACACTCCTTATTTGTGCTTGTAGATGGTGACAGGTTTTGTGGAGTCAGGAGGTCAATTATTCGCCACGGTATTCCTAGCTTCTGACTGCTCTCGTAGTCATTGTGTTTGTGTGGTGAGTCCAGTTGAGTTTCTGGTCAATGATAACCCCTAAGATGCTGATAATCAGGAATTCAGTGATGGTTAGGGTTAGGATTAGTTGAGTATCAAGGGCTGTGGTTATATTGTCTCTTATTATAGATGGTCACTGCCTTCCATTTGTATGTACAAATGTTACTTGCCACTTGTCAGCCCAAGTCTGGATATTGTCCAGATTTGGACATGGACTGCATCAGTGTCTGAGGAGTCACAAATGGTGCTGAACAACGTGCAACAAATTGTCAATATCCCCACTTCTGACCTTATGATGGAGGGAAAAACATTGATGAAGCAGCTGAAGATGGTTGATCCTAGAACACTACCCTTAGGAAATCCTGCAAAGATGTCCTGGAGCTGAGATGACTGACCTGCAGCAACCACGACTATCTTCTTATGTGCCTGGATAACTCCAGCCAGTGGAGAGTTTGCCCCCTGATACTCATTAATTCCGGTTTTTCTAGGGCTTCCTAATGCCACACTTGGTCAAATGCAGCCTTGATGTTAAGGGCTGTCACTCTTTTGTCCATATTCGAACTAGTAATGAGGACAGGTGCTGAGTAGCCCTTGCGGAACCCACACTGAGTGTCACTATGTAAGTTATTGCTGAGTGGGTGCTACTTGATGACACTTTTGATGACACCTTCCATCATTTTACTGATGACCAAGGGTAGACCATTGGGGCAGTAATTGGCTGGCTTGGATTTGTTCTGCTTTTGCACATAAAACATCTGGGTGATTTTCTGCATTGTCGGCTTGATACCAGTGTTGTATCTGTACTGGAACAGCTTGGCTAGGGGAATGGCAAGGTCTGGAGCATAAGTCTTCATGATTATTGCAAGAATGTTGTCAGGCCCCATGGTCTTTGCAGTATTCAGTGTCTCCAACCATTTCTTGATATTGCCTAGACTGAATTGAACTGGCTGTAGACGAGTTTCCGAGCTGTTGAGGACCACTAGGGGAGACTGAGATGGATCATCCATATGACACTTCCGGATGAAGATTGGTGCGAATTCTTCAGCCTTATCTTTTGCACTGATGTGTTAGCCTTTTCCATCATTGAAGATGGGTATATTTGTGGAGTCTCCTCATCTGATGAGTTGTTTAGTTGTCTACCACCATTCACGACTGGATGTGGCAGGACTGCAGAACCTAGATCTGATTTATTGGTTATGGGATCACTTAGCTCTGTCTATCACTTGCTGCTTATGCTGTTTGGTATGCAAGTAGTCCTGTTTGGTAGCTTCACCAGGGTGACACATTATTTTTAGATATGCCTCACGCTCCTCCTGGCATTCCCTCCTGCATTTTTCATTGAACCAGCACTGGGGAGATGCCAGGCCATGAGCCCCAGGCCATTAGGCTTTGGACCACCAGAGCATCGAAGCCAAGGTAATTTCATGCAATGAGTATTGCTCTCAACCACTGCTCCAGCTCAAATGTTGTAGGCACACCAAGGTGAACCATTAGGTGATGCAAGATTGAAAAATTGGAATGGGATAGATCAGTGGTTGAGAGCAGTACCCATTGTGTGAGCTTACCTTGACTGTCATGCTTCCGTGGTCCAAGGTCTAAAGGCCTAAGTCTCCACAGCACATATTCAGGTACGCACTGTTCGGCCTCACCCCCTGGGTCTGAAACAATCACTGGTAGATCAGTGGAGTTACAACAAGGCACATTGTAAGTATCCTATGAAGAAACCCTCGGAGCATCTTATTGGCGCTGTCCCTCCCTGTTGGAGAATGAAAGCACTTCCCTGACTGCAGACAGAGACGGGCACCTGGTACAAATCTCTCCTTTAGTCGCAGCTGGACAGAGCCAGAGTGATACAATGCTGGTCTGCCTTCTGCTGGACCTAGCTTCCAATAGTTGTTGCCAAACTTTTCATGGAGGAAGCCAAGTGCTTTCCTATCGAAGCCATGATAGTACTCAAAACCTGGACCAACTCCTCCAACTTTGCCTCCAAGACAGCATGGCTTAGTGCATGTCTGTGAAACATTCCCCTGTCTGTCTCTGCACTTCCAACAGATTTCTTTTGCCGGAATCGAGAGGGCACTTCATTGGCATGCGGTCAGCATAGGGTTTAGCAGTCTCCAGTCAGGAAACTGACTGTCAGGATCTACAGCTGTCACATCCTTCTTCAACTACAGGGATGTGCTGACGATATTACGACCACAAGTCAATCACAAACATATAACCACGGAGGTGAATGTCTTTTGGGTCGATCAGGTTGAATGGTGTGAAGTTGAGTGGTGGATATATGGAATGCTCTGCCCCAGGAGGCAAACTCTCTGGATACTTTCAAGAAAGAGATAGATAGAGCTCTTAAAGATAGTGGAATCAAGGGTTATGGGATAAGGCAGGAACAGGAAACCGATTGTGGATGATCAGCCATGATCATAATGAATGGTGGTGCTGGCTCGAAGGGCTGAATGGCCTACTCCAGCACCTATTGTCTATTGTCAAATAAGTTGAGTGTCAGTAAGTTCTTCTAACATACACCAATGCCAGGTGGTAAGAGTGGAAGAGATTCCAGGCTAGCCATACTGAAAATTGGAGCCTCTGCTTTCACTATTCATCACTCCAGCACTAAAGCAACATGTAAAAGTGCACATTGCCATAGAGCCATGGACTCTGGGAGATGGCTAGTATGAATCAGATTGTTCCCAATGGCATGGCATTTAATCATTGTTCCGTCTGGGGTGGATACCGATCTGCCTCCTTGCCCAACCCATGATGCTGTGAGTCAGATCTGCCTTCAGGTAGAGAACTGCAGAAGAAGAATAAACATACTTGTCAATCTGTGCACTTCACTGAAGAGGTCCATCTAATATGGAACTGATAACCAGATTGTCTCCCTGCTCAAAGACATTGCTTTGAATAACAATGAAATCAGACAGAAATTTTGGGGCAGTTCAGCAACCCAGCGCAAGCACCTCTATTGTGTTATAAATGGAATTGCAGCCTTTAATTGACAAATGAATTAGTGGTAGCAGTCATGTTCCTGGAAGAATGTTTTGAAAAGATGATAATTTCATATACAGTAATCTTTTGATACTTTCCAACTGTATAAATAAGCTTATTTCAATTTAATTTAGTATTATTTTTACAGGTAGTTATGGCAATTTTAAAATAAAACCGTCTAACAACTTGGGAGCACCATATGATTATGGATCAATTATGCATTATGGAAGGTAAGTACCAGCTTAACTGTAATTTTGTAATGGTTAACAAACAAAATTAGTACAAGGCATAGGTCAGATATTTTTGCTAAACTTCTCCCCACATGTCACAATGATTTTATTGAAAATGTAGCCAGTGTGAGCAAGATTTTGTAGTTTGCAGAATTGGGTTCTCTGAAATTCCAGCAGCTGAGCAGACAAAGTTCTAACAAAATTCCCGACTATAATTTATGATATTTCTCCCAAAAATCGGTCAGGCTATATTTGTTAATTTATACTTTCAGGATTTATTAGGTAAGTATGAGTTGAAAAGGGAACCATAATAGAAGAAGGAACTACATAGCAATACTTTAGTCATTTGATAGTACAGAACCTGAATTTGATTAATCAAAACAATTTGGAAGATTGTCAATATAAGGGAAAAAACAACATCTATACTTTTTGAGAGGTGAGCGCAGATTTGTTGGTGAATGGCCTCTGATTGGTGGAACCATTATAATGGCGAATATACCAGTTAATGACGACTGGCAGTGAATTGACAAGCTTAGTTTGAATTTTAAACCAGGTAGGTTGACACTGTTTGATGGAGGCATTGTCTATGAAATGACCCAGCGAATGGTAGTCATCAACTTTGTTGAATTGCGAAAGGTACATGTTCTTCTTGTTTACAAATAACGGGGCGCTGTGCATTAATATGTGTAGCTTCCAATATACACAAGCATGCCACACTGTCAGACCAAATGACAATCTAAATTGATTGCAGCATAGTCTATCACATGGTCAGGACTATGCAACAAATGCTGTCCATGTGCAGTCACTCCTTGTGTTAGACACTGTGTCACAAGTTTGCAATCGCCCTCTGGTTGGATATGGCTTGTTGCAAACAGTGAAAGAAATATGGTAGATGATACATTCCATCAGTCTTTACAACTTATAATCCATATACTTGGCATGACACCAGCACTGAAATTCATAGACCACGTTATACATTTATATATTGGAGAGAATTCTTTTGACTTGGCTGTAGCTTCATCTTAGTAGTGGACACCATTTGTGTTGTTGCTGCACAGTAACAACGTGAAATAGAGATAGTAGGAACTGCAGATGCTGGAGAATCTGAGATAACAATGTGTAGAGCTTGATGAACACAGCAGGCCAAGCAGCATCAGAGAATTTCTGATGAAGGGTCCAGGCCCGAAATGTCAGCTTTCCTGCTCCTCTGATGCTGCTTGGCCTGCTGTGTTCATCCAGCTCCAGATCTTGTTATAACAACGTGAAACAGCTAGTTTCACGTGTTGCTAAAATTTCTGAGATGTCTTACCCTTCTAGGGTAAATTGAGTAGACTCAGAGCTTTTCAGGACCAAACGGAACAGTCTTAGAGCCATTCATGAATTTGCGCAATATGCGGTGAGAAATGAGTCGGGTAGTCACTATCCCATGGGATGGCTTTGATGTGCCCTATTTCAGCATTAAACTTGCATGGTGAACAAATGGTTCAGGCCCTATTTAAAAGATTGATGATAGGGCCAGTTGCAAAGTGCATGCTACTATGGGAATCCCAACGTGAATATTGACCAGCGGAGATATGTTTACAGAAGGCAATGGCAGAGAAACTCCTAGCCGATTTCTGAACCAGGATATTGTGTATTCAGCTTCAATGGTGGATTTGAACACAGATGGACCCCATAAGATATGCAAGGAAATTCTTACATGCAACTGGGGTGCAATATAGGAAAGTATCATATACATATCAGAAATATACACGGGATAGGAAATTAAGTGTCACCCCATCAAAGTCATATTTCTTAGGGACTCCAACGAAGGTTTTTGTGAAAGCTGAGTGTAGGGGATGTCTCATGGGATGTTATGGCAAATTGAGATGAATGTCTGAGCTTCTTCGCAAGACCATGTTCCATAAAATAATATGAGTCAAAATATCAGCTGTTAATACTTCTTTAGCAAACCCAAATTCTAACAAATTTTTGAAGATGCTTAATTTTTCAACACAATTTGTTTTGCTTTAAGTAAATTTGAGTATTGTATTTTTGTCACAGAAATTAATTACATAAACAACATTAACGCCTTCCAAATTAACAAGAGGTTTTAACAGTCTCACAACCAAATAGCTTGTTTTTCACCTCTTCCGTGTCATTTTTTCCATACCTTTAAAACAGACAGCACACACTTGGGTGTATTCATCTCTTATTAATTTTTGATTCTACAGTATCTATTTCATCAGAGGCATCTATTATGATCCTAGAAGTGTATGTTTAAAGTTTTACTGTGGTGCAGGATTACATAAAAGAAAAGTCCTGGAGAAATGAATGGGGCTAAAGCTGATTCATAGACCTGATGGGTTGCATGTGTTTCCTTTAATGGCAATAGAAGACCTAGCGGATGCATTGGTAATGATGTTTCAAGAATCCTTTGATTCTGGTAAAGTCCAAGGGGATTGGAGAATTGCAAATGTAACAAAATTATTCAAAAAAGGATGGAGATATTTTAGGAGACTATAAGACCACAGACATAGGAGCAGAATTAGGCTATTCAACCCATCAAGTCTGCTTTTCCATTTGATTGTTGCTGATATATGTTTCTCAAGTCCATTTGCCTGTCTTCTCCTCATAACCTATGTTCCCCATGCAAATCAAGAATTGATCTACCTCCATCTTAAATACACTCAATAACTTGACCTCCAGAGCCTTTTGTAGCCATGAGTTCAATGGTTGAAGAAATTCCTCCTCATCTCAGTTCTAAAGGGCCACGCTTTCACTCTCAGGCTTTGTACTCAGGTCTTAATCCGTCCTACTAATGGAAATATTTTCACCATATCCACTCTATCCAGGTCTCTCAGTATTAGGTAAATTTCAGTGAGATGCCCTTCATCCTTATAAACTGAATTAAGTACAGACCCAGAGTTTTCAACCATTCCTCATTTGATAAGCCTTTCATTCCCAGGATTACTCTTGTAAACCTCCTCTGGACTCGCTCCAATGCTAGCACATCCTTTCTTAGATACGGTGCTCAAGACTGCTGACAATATTCCAAATGCAGTCTCACAGAGCCTTATGCAGCTTCAGTAGCTCATCTCTGCTCTGGTATTCTAGAAATGAATGATAACATTGCGTTTGCCATCCAAACTGCCAACTGAACCTGCATATTAACCTTAAAATGACCCTGAACTAGGACTTCAAAGTTCTTTAGCGCTTCAGATTACTGAGCCTTTCCCCATTTATAAAATAGTCTATGCCTCTATTCTTCCTGCCAAAGTGCATAACGTGACACATTGTATTCCATCTACCACTTCTTTGTCCAATCTCTTAGTCTATCCTTCTGCAGCCTCCCTGTTTCCTTAAATCTACCTGTCCCTCCACCTATCTTTGTGTCATCTGCAAATTTAGCAACAATGCCTTCAGTTCCTTCCAGGATGTTGATAGTGGGGGATTCAGTGATGGTAACAGCATTGAATGTCAAGGGGCAGTGGTTAAATTGTCTCTTTTTGGAGATGGTTATTACCTTGAATTTGTGGGGTGGACAGGCTTTGGGAAGTCAGGAGGTGAGTTACTCACCCCAGAATTCCTAGCCTCTGAATTGGTCTTGTAGCAACAGTATTTATATAACTAGCCCAGTTCTATTTGTTGGCAATGGTAATCTCCTGGGTTTTGATAGCAGTATATTCAGTGGTACTATTATTGTTGAATATTAAGGGGAAATTATTAGATTTTCTCTTTTTGGTGATGGTCATTACCTGAGGAGTTGCAAATGGTCCTGAACATTTTTCAATCATCAGAGAACCCCCACTCTTCTGATCTCATGATAGAGGGAGGGTCATTGATGAAGTATCCATCATTTATACTAGGGAAGAAGGTTGAATTGTCCCAATCTTTCTTTCTTAAAGTATTATGGGATTGTTTGACTATTATAATGAAATCAGTGAATGTAATACAATGAATACAATGATGTGCCATGAATTGGCAGCTGATTTTTCACAGAACCAAGTTTTAAACTTTTGTCTGAGTAAATATTATCAAGTTAGTTAGTTTCAAACCAAACGGGAAACTAGAAAATTAGTCCTCACAGAGTTTTCACTATTGTTCCATGAACTTCAGTTGAAAGTAGATCATGAATGGGAAATGTGGCTGTTAATTCAATACAAGCCAGCTTTTCTTTGTCTGCAAAGATTATATCAGTCATGCCTCTTCCTTTTGTGTCTGACATAAACTAGCAGGATCCACGTAGCAATGTTTTAATGAAAGCGATTGAATATCCATTTCAAGAATCATTCTAGCAATGATAAATAAACCCATTCTTAAGTGATTATCAAAGATAAAATAACTTGCTGTGTCCCCGCAGCATGAACAATTGAAGCATCATTGTACTTCTGGAGGACTTTCCTGGACTGTGTAAATAGAAATAGTTTATTGAGGCATTTGATTATTTAGTCGCAGCATTGTGTATCTCAGCGTACAATGTCAAAATCAGGTTCTTAACCATTTAAGTGCAGTCATATTATTGTTGCATTTGAGATGTGTTTGTCTCTTTCACAGGGGGGTTTTTATTCATTTTCTGAAGAAGGGTCAAGGCCCAAAAGGTCAGCCTTCCTGCTCCTCTGATGCTGCTTGGCCTGCAGTGTTCATCTAGCTCTACACCTTGTTATCTCAGATTCTCCAGCATCTGCAGTTCCTACTATCTCTGAATTAATTATGCAGCTTGTTTATGAATTTCTAATGTTGTAAATTAGGGTTGAAGTTTCTTTTCAAAAATATATTCATTCATGGGATTTGGGCATTGCTGGCTGTGCCAGCATTTATTGCCCATCCTTAACTATCTAGGGAGAATTTTTAGAGGCTGGATGTGTCATGAATTAAGTGTAGGTCTGGAGTCAAATGTAGCCAGAACAGGCAAGGAAAGTACATTTCCTTCACTAAGGAATATTAGTGAACTAGATGAGTTTTTATGACAATTGACAGTGGTTACCATTATATTATCTTTTTAACTGACAAATTTCAGCATCTGTCATGGTTAGATTCAAACTCCACATCACCATAAAGTTAACCTGGTGTTGTGGATTTTTAAATTACTAGACTGGTGACATTGCCACAACCCTACCATTAAATACTTAGAAAAAGATCAGTCTAAATTGACAAATTAAATCCTTTGTAGAAGAAACACTCTGTTGTGATGGTGTGCATGGTACTTATGATGAAAAAGATGCCTTTGCTAGAAACCAGTCAGGAACCCTATCACAACGTTTAAAGTTTTTGCAAAGATGTATAGCTTGGGTTGTGGGTAAGGTTGTTGACTTGCTCGCCGAGCTGTTTTGTTCTCATTTAGACGTTTCGTCAACATGCTAGGTGACATCATCAGTGGATCCTCCAATGAAACTATGTTATTCTACTCTGCTTGGACTTTATACTGTCTGGTCCGTTATGGCGAGTAGTGTAATTTCTGGTTTTGATATGACTCTCTGAGATAACCTCATAGAGGTTAGATTAGAAGTGGGATTGTCACAATTGGAGGCACGAAGCAGGAGTGGAAAATTGTCATGTAGGATAGAAGGATTACTGCAAGTGTTGTCTTCTGAACATGAATTATGAGGAAGTGAAGTCCATAGTTTAATGCAGAACCTGAAACCTATCCAGTCCAATGTTAAGAATCTTGCTCATCTGCCCATGCTGAAATGATTCAGGCTGAGGCAGGCTATCGTGACCATAAGTCCCTTTGTAGAAATCACAGAAGAACATTTGAGGTGTCTCTTTCAGAGTTTCAGCAGCCATTTATCTCGTGATCTGCTGCTCCTTAGGTATACATTTTGTGAAAATTCCTGAGTAAACAAGAGCACCTACAACAGGTTGACCCCTAAGGCTCAAAACCAGAGTGAATCATTTAATATTTGTTTGTGTTTCTATGTTAGGGTAATTGGCAGCGGTTTAATTAGTGGCATTTCTATTGTGATCTTCATGCAGAAGAAATTAATATTCTTGTAGTCATATGGTTGAAAGGATTGAGTGGAGATGATGAATTTTTAAATAGAGTTGAAGTTCTATAAGGTAATCACATGACAGAAGTGCTCCAGAGTCTCTTTCAAGACCTATTTCAATTGGCCATCTATTTAAATCCTCCAGTGCTGTTGTTGTTTCTTTGCTTTTCCTTCGCCTTTGCTTCCTAATGCTGTTTTATCCTTCTCAGCTCATTCCTGTACGCTCCTTATTTTCACCTCCACATGATTTCTGTGATTTACCCTCTGTCACAATTGCTCATGGTGACAGTTGGTGCTCTGTCATTGCCATATTGTGAAGATTATAACAGGTCACCCCAAAATGGATCCCTTCTCAACCTAGTGGTACAGGGCACTCCTTCCCCAGTCAAATATATGTACCTTCATTAGAATGTTCTGATGAAGAGTTACTGGATTTGAAATGTTAATTATGTTTTCTCCCCACAGATGTTGCCAAAGGTTCAGAGTTTTTCCAGCAATTTCTGTTTTTGTTTCAGATCTTCAGCACCCGTAGTTCTTTGTTTTATTATATATGCCTTGACTTCAGCTTCAGGGTCTTAGTATCCTGTTCAATGATATTCCTGGTAGCTAAGTAGCTTTTATTGTACAAGTGCTCACCTAACAGTTGGACATTTCTAAGAAGAGAAAGGGCCCATGGCATCAGAGATCCTCCTTTGTCACCAAGCAGTCGGCCACATATAGGAACATATGAATTAGGAACATAGTGGACATTTGGCCCTTTAAACTTGCTGTAAAATTTGGTAAGATCATGGTTGTTATGACTCTAGACTCAGCTCCACTTCTGTGCTTAATCCATTGGAATCACTTACTAGTCAATTTCTTGTTACCTTGCCTCAAAAGTATTCAAGGACATTAAGTGGCATGGAGTATACAGGGGGCATGGGAATGGATAGTTTGACATAGAGTGGCATTGCAGGGATGATGTGACATGTTTAGCCTTGGTAAAGAGTATGTAGGAGGCAGGTAACTTGAGAGGTGAGGGCTGTTTTTATTTTAATTTTTTTTGTTATAAATCTTCTACACTGTGCCAGGGCAGCTGAGCTCTCATTTGGAGCTACCTGGCCTGCCTCCCAGAGAATGTTCCAGCCCAGAATGAAAGATCAACCTCCTTGGCTACATTTCCTTTGGACCTGCTACAAATTACACAGTGGCATTACTACCTGATAAAGAATTCCAGAGATTCCAGTAACTGGCTATTGGACTGCAAATCAATATCTTTACAGTTTATCTGTACCTAGTTTTGCATTAAATTCACCCACTTTCATTTATCTGTTCTTCTCAGATTTTCTCTGCTTGGATTTGAAATCTCCTGTCTTCCAGTTAAGGAGATACATAATTAGTTGCCCTGTTCGTTCAGGTTACAGATATCCTAGGACCCCAATTATCAAGTGATATTTATTTGCAGCCTAATGGGCAGAAGTGTTTGGACCTGAAGAATTCAGGGGAAAACTAACTAACTACTCTACATGCACTGTAACAGCAAAGTCTATTTCATTTGACCAAACACTGGTTCTAGACTTATACCCAATTGGCAATGGCGGCACTATCATCCTTTGTCAGTGCAGTTGGTTAGATAGCTTGCCTGAATTTGAAAAAGACATTGAATGACACAGTGGCATCTCATGGACAGTTGGCTAGCAACTTTTCATTTCATATTTGATTTATTTAGACATTTTCTTTGTCGATGCTTGGTGAGAGGGAGTAGACATTACTGATTATCAGTTCTTGAATGCAAATGAACAAAGCTTTATTTGTAATATTGTTTTTGTTTTCTAACACTTCATATGGGAAAGCAGCAACATTTCTTTTAAAAAAAACCTAAATTTTTCATTTTTCTAAACAGGTATGTTTTTTCGAAAGGTCATGGTTTTCCCACCATTCTGCCCAAACCAAATCGAACGGTACCGATTGGACAAATAAGAGGACTGTCTGAATTAGATATTATAAAGATAAACAGACTGTATAATTGCAGTAAGTGTAAAAATATAAATGTATTTTTCAAAAAGTAATGCCCTTTAATACTTGTTGATTTCAGAAGACTTTGCACCAAAAAATAACTGTTTCCAGCAGCATATCACTTTAGAATCTTAGAAGTACCACAATAATGAAGTGATTATATTGAACAGTTAGACGCCTGGATTAATAATTCAGAGAGCAAGAACTCTAATGTCTCAAAGGTGGCTTGAAAATTTGAATTAGGTTGAAAAACTGTAAATTCTAAAAGTTTGGTAAGAGTAACCATGAAACTGATAGTTTGTCAAAAAAGAACAATTGCTGTTGCTAGTCCTAGTCTGAGCATGAATATGGTGCCACACTGACTTACTTTTAAATAACCTCTGAACTGGCATATCAAGACACTCAGTTGTATCAAATCTTGGATAATAAATGTCAGTGTTGTCCACATTCTGATAATTAAAAAAAATTGCTGTAACTCAGCACAATTGGTTCAATGTATTATAAAATGATATTATAATCAACTTCATTTTCTCGTCAAGCTAATGAGGTTTCTTAGACAACTCTAATAGTTCACTGTAGCACAGCTTTTCTGGCTTGTATTACATTTGATATTATATATCCAAGTTGTTATATATCTCTGGGGTAACTTCTTCGGAGTGAGCTGCCAGAGAATGTGGTGGAGGCTGGTACAATTACAACATTTAAAGGCATCTGGAGGGGTAAATGAATAGGAAGGGTTTAGAGGGATATGAGCCAAACATTGGCAAATGGGACAAAATTAATTTAGGATATCTGGTCAGCACGGATGATTTAAACCAAAGGGTCTGTTTCTGTGCCTTATAACCCGATGAATCTATAAGTTCAGAATAGAAGTACAAAATTGTGTTGCACAGGAGGAGGTTATTTGGAGAGGAGGAGATTATTTGGACTATTGCCTGCCAAAAAATAGTTTCCAAACTGATCTCACTTCGTAGCTCTGAACTCTAGTTGATCACTGCATTATATGTCCGTTACCCTTTTTTGTAAAATATGATTAGATTTTCTGTCTCTGCTACTTTTCCAAGCAATGTATTTCAGACACCCACAATTCTCTGGCTGAAAAACAAATCTCCTCAATGCCAATCCAAACCTGTCAATTATTATAAATCTGTGCCCCATTGTTACAAAGCAATGGAAATAGGTCCTTCCAAGTCACTTAGAATCCTTTGTAACTCAGTTAAATTAATCTCAATTGTGCCTTTCACTTTTAATTTCAAATGATTGAGATATACCATGAAAATCAAAGGATCTAGAATTGATACCTATGTAGTCTGCTAGAAATACTGTTTCAGTCACAAAAACACCATTCGAGCATTATCTTTTGTATTATACCAATGGGTCACTTGTAGATCCAACTTTCTGCTTGTCCTTGAATCACATGCAAGCTTACATTTTTGGCCAGTATGCCAAGTGGAACCTTGTTAAGATCTACACAGACTACATTTAACATGCTATTCTCATTGGTTGAACTCTTGATTGATAAGAAAAATCAAGCAATTTAATCAGCTTTGATCACTTTTGAACATATCCATGTCTACTGTCCTTGATGAGTCTGTTCCTTTCTTAATGATGATTTATACTGTCCCTTGGAATATTTTTCAATAAATTTATCACTCCCAAAGTACAATTGGCTGATTTACAATTACTTTGTCTGTCTTTTCATCCCTTGTAAACAATAGTACAATGTTAGAAGTTCTCCACTTCTCAGGCAACACACACAATTGCCTGGAGATTGAAAAATGATATTCCATGCCTCCATTATTTCCCCCCTTGTATTATTTTGTATTCTCAGCATGCATTTCAAATGGGCCTGATGATTTATCCATTATCAAAAATGCTAAAACCAATATTTCACATATAACCTCCTTAACTACAAGGCCTGTATAACCCTGCTCCTCTTTTGTGTCAGTGGATTCAAAACCATGACTAAGTGTCCTGAAAAGGGTGCAAAAATAATTTATGGTAATGAAGATTTCAAAACACACAGTAAAAAACAAACTCATCTATCCCAACACCATAACTTAACAGTTTTCAACCACTTTGTCGGAGATTAGGGAGGAAATTGTGGGACACCTTGCAGAAATATTTGTATCGTCTATAACTATGGGTAACGTGCCAGGTGACTGCGAAGTGGCTAATGTTGTGCTTTTGTTTAAGAAGGGATATAAGGAGAACCTTGGGAACTATAGCCTGTGAGCCTGACTTAAATGATGGATAGGTTGTTGGGAGTGATTCTGAAATATAGGATTTCTATGCATTTGGAGAGGCAAGAAATGATTATGCATAGTCAGCATGGTTGTGTGCAAGGGAAATTGTGTCTCACAAACTTGGTTGAGTTTTTTGAGGAAGTAACTAAGAAGATTGATGAGGGCAGAGTGATAGACATTGTTTACTTGGACTTTAATAAATCGTTTGACAAATTTCCATATGGTAAACTAATTAGTAAAGCTAGATTACGTCGGATTCAGAGTGAGTTTGCCAGTTGGATACATAATTAGTTTAACAACAGGAGAGAAGTGAATGATGATGATGGGTTGTTTTTCCACAGGGACTGGTGCTGAGTCCACTTTCATTTGTCAATCGCATAAATGATTTAGATGAGATTATACAAGACATGGTTAATAAGTCTGTGGATGACACCAAGATTGGTGGTGTATTGGGCAGGAAAGAAGGTCATTCAAGATTGCATAGAGATTGTGAACAATTGGGTCAATGAGCTGAAGAATGGCAGATGGAGTTTAATTTGGATAGATATGAGATATTACATGTTTGAAAAACAAAAAGTTATACAATTAAAAATAGCACTGTGGCTCTGCTGTTGAATAGAGACTCGGGGATTAGATACATAAGTCTTGGAAATTTGAGTCAAAGATAGATAAGGTGGTTAAGGAGGCATTTAACATGCTTGTCTTAAGTGGCAGGCAGGTAGAACTAGTTTGGTTTGGGATTATTGTTGGCTTTGACTGGTTGGACCGAAGGGTCTGTTTCTGTCCTATATGACTCTATGACTGTATAAGCTATTTGCAATTAGCACAATCTGAAAGATTTCAAAACACACAGCAAAAATACAAACTCATCTATCCCAACACCATAACTTAACAGTTTTCAACCAACAGAGAAAGTTTGCTTCTGCATCACAACTCAGGTTTATCCTGATTGTTTCTCTTAATGTGACCTTAGTAAGAATTTGCTAGACTTTTTAAAATAGTCACATGAATAAGCTTGAGACTTTCTCAAATAAATAAAACAAAGAACTGCAGATGCTGGAGATCTGAAGCAAAACAAAATTGCTGGAGGAACTTAGCTTGTTTGGCAGCAACCTTGGGAAGAAAACAGAGGTAACATTTCAAATCCAGTGATTCTTCATCAGAACTGAAACATTAAGTCTGCTTTCTTCCCACCACTGCTCCTCCACCTGCTGAGTTTCTCCAGCAATCTCTGTGTTAGACTTTTTGAAATTTGAATAACATCTTCAGGTTTGAATCAAACACTACAAATCCGAACTTTCAACATAAATTCCTCACACTGAGGGAATCTATCTCCTAACTTGTTTGAGCTATCTTTTTTGAACCGCACAGCAATTCCAGCCTTAGGTGACTGTCTGTGTTGAGTTTACATGTTCTTCCTGTGCCTGTATGGGTTTCTGCCGGATGCTCCAGTTTCCTCCCACAGTCCAAAGATGTGCCGGTTAGGTGTATTGGCAGAGGGATCTGTAAGCTAGGTTGATTAACCATGGTAAATGCAGGATGGAGTGGATTGCTGTTTGGATGATTGGTGGTGACTTGATGGGCTGAATGGCCTCTGTTTGTACTGGAGGGATTCTATGATTCTAACTCTAGGAGAAACTGTTTTATATGGCTAACAGCAACCACCAGTTCTATAAACTGAACATATTAGCTTTCCAAGCCATGGATTTTTCTCCTCCGGCATAAAACAATACCTGATCTTTCTAAAAAGAAAGCTAACTCATGGAACATAGAACAGAACGGCACAGTACAGGACCTTTGGCCCATGATGTTGTGCTGACCTATTATCCTACTAAGATCAATTTACCCTGCATACCCTACATTTTACTATCCTCCATGTGCCTATCCAAGAGTAGTTTAAAAGTCTCTAAAGTATCTGACTCCACTACAGCTGCGGGCAGCGCATTCCACCTGCCCCACTCTCTGTGTGAACAGCCTACCTCTGATATCTCCCCTATGTCTTCCTTCAGTCACCTTAAAATTATGCCCCCTTGTAATAATCATTTCTGCTCTGGGAAAAGGTCTCTGACTATCCATTCTATCTGTGTCTCTCATCATCTTGTAAACCTCTGTTAAATCACCTCTCATCTTCTTCGCTCCAATGAAAAAAGCCATAGCTCCCTCAACATTTCCTCATAAGACCTGCCCTCCAGTCCAGGCAGCATCCTGGTAAATCTCCTCTGCACCCCCTCTAAAGCTTCCACATCTTTCCTGCAATGAGGTGACCAGAACTGAACACCATGTTCCAAGTGTGGTTTAACCAGAGTTTTATAGAGCTGCATCATAACCTCACAGCACTTAAACTCAATACCCCTGCCAATGAAAGCCTATCAACTTGGGTTGCAACTTTGAGGGATCTATGGACGTGGAACCCAAGATCCCTCTGTTCCTCCGCACTGGCGAGAATCCTGCCATTGTCCCTGTATTCTGCATTTAATTTTGACCTTCCAAAATGAATCACTTCAACTTTTCTGGGTTGAATTCCATCTGCCACTTCTTTGCCCAGCTCTGCATCCTGTCAATGTCCCGTTGCAACCTACAACAGCTCTCCACCTTAATGCTCCTCAATGTTTACTCTGTCCACTCATAAAACTCATCCAATTCAAACAAATTCCCATTAGAACTCCAGATAGTTTTTCTTTCATTTTGCAGAGAAGCCTCATAGATAGGACGTTGAGACTAAGTTCTTAGACTTTAAGGACTTAAAATGTTTCTGGATAAAGTTTCTGTTTCCAAAGAACACAGTGAATTCGGGGTGAAGTAATGACAGCTTTTTGTCAGTTCATCTTGAACTTGTCAGCACACAAATTTTTCATAATGGCTAAACAGAAGCTCCTTGATTTGCGCCTTTATGTATTATTAAAAGGTCCATTACAGTAAACAATCATTGTCTAATGTACATTAACCTTCACCGATCTGGCGAGATGTTAAAATGACCTCTTGGTCACTTGATCACCACACACAACTAATCAGATCATTGCAATGCCTCTCCAGTACCACCATACCCTAACTGTGATCTTTCTCTCTGCTGACTATCTTCGCTTTGCTCTGATGTGTCCTTCTAATGGATGCTTATCCAACCAACATGCAGACAGGCTGTCAATTCAGCTGCCTGTTTGATGAGAAACCTACATAAAATGCAAAAAGTAAAATCTTGCATTTAGAGCCTAAAGTTCATATGGAAAACTCCTTGGCCCCTAGCCAATGTATTTTAGTACAGCTATAACATTGACATCTGCCCAGTAAGGTGGAAAATTGCCCAGGTATGTCCTGTACTTAAAAAGCAGGAAATATCAATTCTGGCCAATTCCTACCCCATCAGACTACTCTTGATTATCAAAAAAGTGAGGGAATGTGTCATCAACTGTGTGACCAAGCAGCACCTGCTTGGCGATAACCTAGTCAGTGGCACCTTGTTTGGGCTTTGCCAGGGCCACTCAGCTCCTGACCTCGTTGGTTCAAACATGGTCAAAAGCGCTGAATTCCAGAGGTGAAGTGAGAGTGACAGCCTTTAATATTAAAGCTGCTTTTGACTGAGTGTGGCATCAAGGATCTCAAGCAAAACTGGAACCAGTTCGATTAAAAGGGACAGCTCTCTGTTGATTGGAATCATACCAAGTGCATTGGAATTTGGTTGTGTTTGTTGGAGGTCAGCCAACTCAGCTGCAAGACATCTCTATAGGAGTTCCTCAGGGAAGTGTCCTAGGTCCATCCATCTTCAGCTGCTTCATTAATGACCTTCCGTCTGTCATAAGCGGGGACATTCACTAGTGATTGCTGAATGTTCAGCATCATTTGCAATTTCTCAGTTACTGAAGCAGTCCATGTCCAAATATAGCAAGATCTGGAAAAGTGGCAAGTGACATTTGGACTACGCAAATGCCAGGCAATGGCCATTTTCAACAAGACAAAATCTAACCATAATCCCTTGACATTCAGTGGTGTTGCCATCACTGAATCCCCCATCAACATCGCTGGGATTATGAACAACTAGAAACTGAACTGAACTAGCCATATAAACACAATGGCTACAACAGTAAACCAGAGCTGGGAATCCTCCAGTGACTAACTCACCTCCCGACTCCCCAGAGCCTGTCCACCATCTACGAGTCACAGATAAGGAATGTGATGGAATACTCTCCAATTGTCTGGATGGGTACAACTCCACCTTTCAGAAGCTTGACAGCATCCGGGACAAAGTAACCTGCTTGATTGGCATCTCATCAAAAAACATCCACTCCCTACACCACCGATGCTCAGTTGCAGCAATGTATACCACCTACAAAATTCACTACTGAAATTCCCTAAGATTCCTTAGACATCACCTTCCAAATCCAGAACCATTACCACTTAGAAGGTCAAGGGCAGAAAATACATGGGAACACCGTGCAAGATCCCCTCTGAGCCACTCACCATTCTGACTTGGAAATATATCATTGTTTCTTCAGTCTCACTGGGAGAAAATCCTGAATTTCCCTCCTTAATGGCATTGTGGGTCTCCCTACACTGTCATGAACTACAAGAAGGCAGCTCACCACCAGTTTCTCAAGGGCAATTAGGGAATAAATACTGGCTCAACCTGTGATGTCCTCTTCCTCTGAATTATGTTAACTTTGCCAGGGCTTCTTGGTGCCGCACTTGGTCACACATGGCCTTGGTATCAAGGCTGTCACTCTCACCGCTGTTTGAAACAGTGATGTAAATAGATCAGGAGCTGCGTGGCTTTGGCAGAACCCAAACTGGGTATGAGTGAGCAGGTTATTGCTGAGCAAGTGCTACTTGATAAAAGTGATGATGGCCCATCTATTGTTTTATTTATGATCAATAATAAAATGATAGGGTGATAATATTTCTGAAGAAGGGTCTAGGCACAAAAGGTCAGCCTTCCTGCTCCTCTGATATTGCTTGGCCTGCTGTGTTCATCTAGCTCTACACCTTGGTATCTAGGGTGATAATTTCCCTGGTTAGTTTAATTCAGCTTTTTGTACAGAGCACATACCTGGGAATTGTCCACCTTACAAGACAGGTGCCAGTGTTGTAGTTCCACTGAAACAGTTTGGCTGGGGATGCAGCTAGATCTGGAGCCTATGTCTTCAGTAGTGTCGTCAAATGTTGTCAGGGCCCATAGTTTTCACAGTATCCAGTGCCTTCAGTCGTTTCTTGATAATACGTCAGCTAAGGATGAGACAGCTGTCATGTTTCCCTATTTTCAAAAATAGTTACACTTTAAAAGTATTTAATTGTCTTTGAGGTTCTTTTGAATATTTTGTGATCATGAAAGATGCCATATAATTTTTTTTTAATTTAGAAGTATGTGGAAAACTGTTCACGAGAAATGCTGGCAGTTTCACCTCACCAGGTTATCCTGCTTCTCATTCCAGTTATGTCAGATGCAAATGGCTTATTAGGGCACCTAAAAGTCAAAAGGTATGTGAAAGTCACATAATAAATACAAAAATTCGTCATTCAAGTAACTACATTAATAAATATTCATTTGAGGAAGAAGGTAAATTGAAATTATATTAATACTTTGCGGAGATAAAATGTTCCACCGTGGAATGAAAGCCGTTCTACAACTGCCTCCTTACCAACAGGTAGTAATAGCACAATGACTTTTTTCACAATATCTACTTTCACATGCAATCAGTATGTTATTGACTTCTGTTTCCAGTGTCCTGATATGCCACATGCAGATCTTGAATACCCTTGAAAGGCATTTGTTGATATTACCCATCCCAAAAATTGTAGTTCACTTAGATTTACCTCCCACATTGCGTAAATTCAACTCATTTAATCTTTGCTATCCTTTTTGATGATTTTGAAATGTTGGAACCTTGCTGTACCATTGGGATCCAAATGTATCTAATTATAATCTTATAGACTTCTTAGCTGTCATGACCTCAGTGTGCAGTGGACTGTTCCTCCTTTATATTTAATTCCTACTTGGAATATCAATGAAACACAGGCTTTGCTCACCAATTAATTTCATTTGATATGCCATACTGAGCAAATTTAGTTGACTTTGTTAAATATTTTTACAAAAGTGGCATTAAATTTCAATCTAAATTGTGAAATTGTTCTCCTGTTCTTACCTATCAGTATAGAAAACTGAAACCAACTGTCCAATAGTGTAAAAAAACTCAAATTTTATTGCTCCATTGGGATTATTGAATGGATAAATTTATCTATCTGGAAGACAATAGTGGAACATAAGAAGTGATAGTTGAAGTAATGAAGAAAGAATGGAAAAGGAAAAGGTGTTAAAATACCAACAACACCATCTTTCTCAACACTTTTATTGAATTTTGCGACTACTTGCGCTGTTTCCCCGAGGTTGGAAATACTATTTATTTACTATTCTTGTATAAAACAACAAAGATACTAACACTATATGGGTTCCAAGATCCACAGTGGGGCATGCGTCGAGATTGTCTGCTCCCACTCGAGCTGACTTACTTTCTGAGATCAGCAGAATTTCCTACATTTCATACCAAACACAGGTGCCTCCACCATACCGTTTGGGGCATGTGCTCTTCAGAAAAGTCTATCATAGGTTCACCGTTATTGGTGGTTTGAGGGGTTGTGCTACCAAGCCTAAGTCAGAATGGACACTTTATGAATAGGCAATGTTATAATAGTTTAAAACAGAGGCAAAATGTAATAAATGAATTGTAGTTGTTTAGTCAGCCTCTGAGCCACTTAGAAAAGACAGTGCATAATTATATAGAGAGAGATAATGGGAACTGCAGATGCTGGAGAATTCCAAGATAATAAAATGTGAGGCTGGATGAACACAGCAGGCCAAGCAGCATCTCAGGAGCACAAAAGCTGACGTTTCGGGCCTAGACCCTTCCTCTCTGATGAAGGGTCTAGGCCCGAAACGTCAGCTTTTGTGCTCCTGAGATGCTGCTTGGCCTGCTGTGTTCATCCAGCCTCACATTTTATTATCTTGGAATTCTCCAGCATCTGCAGTTCCCATTATCTCTCTCTATACAATTATGCACTGTCTTTTCTAAGTGGCTCAGAGGCTGACTAAACAACTACAATTCATTTATTACATTTTGCCTCTGTTTTAAACTATTATAACATTGCCTATTCATAAAGTGTCCATTCTGACTTAGGCTTGGTAGCACAACCCCTCAAACCACCAATAACGGTGAACCTATGATAGACTTTTCTGAAGAGCACATGCCCCAAACGGTATGGTGGAGGCACCTGTGTTTGGTATGAAATGTAGGAAATTCTGCTGATCTCAGAAAGTAAGTCAGCTCGAGTGGGAGTAGACAATCTCGACGCATGCCCCACTGTGGATCTTGGAACCCATATAGTGTTAGTATCTTTGTTGTTTTATACAAGAATAGTAAATAAATAGTATTTCCAACCTCGGGGAAACAGCGCAAGTAGTCGCAAAATTCAATAAAAGTGTTGAGAAAGATGGTGTTGTTGGTATTTTAACACCTTTTCCTTTTCCATTCTTTCTTCATTACTTCAACTATCACTTCTTATGTTCCACTATTGTCTTCCAGATAGATAAATTTATCCATTCAATAATCCCGATGGAGCAATAAAATTTGAGTTTTTTTACACTATTGGACAGTTGGTTTCAGTTTTCTATACTGATAGGTAAGAACAGGAGAACAATTTCACAATTTAGATTGAAATTTAATGCCACTTTTGTAAAAATATTTAACAAAGTCAACTAAATTTGCTCAGTATGGCATATCAAATGAAATTAATTGGTGAGCAAAGCCTGTGTTTCATTGATATTCCAAGTAGGAATTAAATATAAAGGAGGAACAGTCCACTGCACACTGAGGTCATGACAGCTAAGAAGTCTATAAGATTATAATTAGATACATTTGGATCCTAATGGTACAGCAAGGTTCCAACATTTCAAAATCATCAAAAAGGATAGTAAAGATTAAATGAGTTGAATTTACGCAATGTGGGAGGTAAATCTAAGTGAAGGGCAAATCGCTGTCAGCGGGCCAGGGGTGCGGTGGCAAATAGCTGTCAGGGGGTCAGGGCTGCGGGAGACAGTCCATGTGAGCTGGGTCAGGGCTGAGGGGGACAGTCCCTGTGAGCGGGTCAGGGCTGCGGGGGACAGTCCCTGTGAGCAGGTCAGGGCTGCGGGGGACAGTCCCTGTGAGCGGGTCAGGGCTGCGGGATAGCCTCTGTTGAGACTATGTTTAACTGCATAATTGAATAATCCAATGAGGTTAAAGTGAGGATACTTTACACAAATGCTGTTACCAAAAAGAAACCTCCAGGTTTCAAACAAATGGTCCCAACATTCTCCTCTAAATAAAAGATTTCCAGAATAAAAATAAAAGTGTTGGGAATATTCAGCAGCTCTGATACCTTCTGTAGAAGGAGAAACAGCACTAATGTTTCAGGAATGTGACCTTTCATCAGAAGTCTCAGATCACCAGTATTCATCTTGAACTAACTTCAACTGCAAGAGAATGGTACTTTATTCCTTCTGTCCATCAAATGATTGCAACTCAAACAGTTTGCAAATTCCAAGGGAAGTTTTAGAAATCCAAAATTGATTAGGAATTAGAACTTGTCAGCTCAGTGCATTAATAGGCATTTTAGTTTATAGAAGGAACCATCCAGCCTGTTCTATTTCCACAATGCACAAAATATTTCTACCCAAGATTCAGAAGACAAAAACATAGTAAAAATGTCTGAATTGTCTTCAGACAGCGTAATCCATACACTCCACTGGCACCAGTGGTGTTCCACATGGTTCAGTGTTGAGAGCTTCATTGTTTGTAAAAAATGAAAATTGATTTGAAAGAGAATGTGGGTGACCAGATTAATAAGTTTGTGGCCAACACAAAGATTGACGGAGCTGTGGTTTGTATAGAGGATTGCCAGAGGATGCAGTGAGAAATGGATAGGCTGGAGACTTTGGAAGAGAAATGGCAGATTGAATTTAATTTGAATAAATGGAATGAAGACTTCAGGTGGACCTTGTGGAAAATGAGGTCCCTGATTAGGGCTGTTAATTTAGTCCAATCAAGTATCCCTGGCAGAAAAAAAGGAGTGCCAGAGGCTCTGTTCACTCTGAGACCTGGCTTTAAGGAAGCCTGACCAGTGTCAAATACTATGCACATGTAAATAAAGGGTGACTTGGTGATAGGATATCAGTCTCTGTGGAATTACTTCAATGGAGATGAGAGGAAAAAATACACTCCTCAAGAAATTCGCTCGCAAAATTCATCTTTGAATTGCGGTTAGCATTTCTGGCATTATGCCATTATTTGGGAAACTTGAATTGTTTGATCCTGCTGACAAAGACAAGGCCCAGTATGTGGAAAGAATGCACTTTATATCCAGGCAAATGTCATTGGTGCAGATGTAAAGCAATGAGTAAATTCTTCTGACAGCTTGTTGACCTGCAGCTTTTTCAGTTATTGGAACCCCAATGTTTCCTGAGGCACCAGATATTAAAACCTTTCAAGATTTGATCGATTTGATTAAGGAATGTTACAATCCAAAGCTTCCTTTAATTCTGAGATGCTTACAGTTTTACTCAGCAGTTCAAAAACATGGGAAATGCATGTCGAGATTTTTGACCAAGTTGACACAACTATCAGAACAATGTGATTTTGGTTTAACCCTTATTGAGATGCTGAGAGACTGTTTGTTATGTGGGCTTAAAAGCACTTGCTAGCTGAAGCCCAAGTGGACTTCAAACAGGCACTACAACTGGCTTTGTCATTAGGATATGAGTGGAGGATATGAGTTACTCATGCCGATGGAAGTGAACACCCTCGCTAGGCCGGCTGAGTTTGGGGGACACCACTTGAGTGAAGGCAATTGCATTGCCTCACTCAGGACATATCATGAACTGAGGGACTCTGGGTCAGCCCACAGTAAAACTCCAAAACAAAGACAAGCCTTGTCCAAATAGCTAACATTTTCTTCAGGGTTCAGGCCAGCAATCCATTGTAGTTGATGCCAGAATACCCACCTACTTCTGACTTGGTACAGCTAAATTGTTGAGTGAAACCCAACTCAAATGAATCAAAATAAACATCAGGTTAAATGATCACCTGGTTCTAATGGAGTTGATGTCAGCATGGCAGTATCAGTGATTTCAGAACCATTCTTTAACAAAATTCACCCTGGACTCCAACTCTTAAGTTTGTGTAAGAACTTGTCTAGATAAGAACATGTACTGGGGACATTTACAGATCATGGGTAGAACTTCAGTTCCAGTCCTGACTGATAAACAGCTGGTTCAGTTACCACTGATTGTAGTAAAAGGCTTGAGCCTAAGCCTGATAGAGCAAAGTTAGTTGAGAAAAGGTCACCTTGATTGGCTCAACATTTTTTGATTAGAAAATGGCTGCCTGAGTGAAGTCCTGGTTAAATAACCAGAAGTCTTTCAGGAAAGTCCAGGAACTACCAAAGGAGACAAGGACAAACGGAGATTCACACGGATGATCCCTGGAATGGTAGGTTTTATGTATGATGAATGGCTAAGGATCTTGGGACTGTACTCATTAGAGTTTAGAAGGTTGAGGGGAGATCTAATAGAAACTTACAAGATAATGTATGGTTTAGAAGGGGTGGATGCTAGGAAGTTGTTTCCGTTAGGTGGGGAGACTAAGACCCATGGGCACAGCCTTAAAATTAGAGGGGGTAAATTTAAAACTGAAATGAGACGACATTTCTTCAGTCAGAGAGTGGTGGGCTTGTGGAATTCATTGCCGCAGAGTGCAGTGGCGGCCAGGACGTTGGATGCCTTCAAGGCAGAGATCGACAAATTCTTGATCTCAGAAGGAATCAAGGGCTACGGGGAGAGTGCAGAGAAGTGGAGTTGAAATCCCCATCAGCCATGATTTAAATGGCGGAGTGGACTTGATGGGCTGAATGGCCTTACTTCCACTCCTATGTCTTACGGTCTTATGGTCTTATGGACATCTTCCGTGTTGACCAGGAAGCAGTTCCACGATTTTGCAAGGCCCACCCAGTGCCATTTGCCTTACAGGCAGAAGTAGAGGCAGAGATTGGGACGCCAGAAAGCAAAATAATGATCAAACCAGTACAGTTTTCAGAATGGGTAGCACCGGTTGTACTGAATGTGAAGCCCGATGGGTCAGTTCTCCTTTCTGGGGATTTGAAACAAATGGTAAACTGTTTCTTACATGTGGATAAGTACCCAATTACTCACATTGAGGACTTACATGCAAAGCTGGTTGTGATGGGGTGGGAGTGAGGGTCCTGACTGTCCTTCATGAAGCTGGATATGAGCCATGCATATCTGCAATTGCAATTAGATGAAGGTTCCCAGAATTATGCTACAAATAATACCCATAAGGGCTTGTACCAATATACAAGACTGGTACTTGGGATATCATTAGGATGTGCCATTTTTTAGCAAACAATGGAGAACATTTTACAAGGTCTACCACTGGTCACCATTTATGTGGATAATGTGGATAATAACAGGGGAAGACCAATAAGGAGCACTTAGAGGACTTGAACATGGTTCTTAGACATTTCTCCAAGGCAGGTGTAGAGAAAAGTACGTGTTCCAGGACCCGAAGTAACCTGTTTAGGCTACAGAGTTATCAAAGCTGGGTAATACCTGTTGGAAGATAAAGTGAGGACAGTCAAAGGTTCCCTGTCTTCCATGCCTATACCAAAGCTTAGGTCATTCCTTGGACTGGTGAATTTTTATGGAAAATTCATGCATTACTTGGCCTTCATCCTGGCACTTTTACCTCTGCTATTGAAAAGAGTCAGCCTTGGAAATGGTCATGTAGCTAAGATGTAGCGTGGCACTGTAGCTCAGAAGGGAAGGGGGGAGAATAGAAAAATGCTAGTGGTAGGGGACTCAATAGTCAGACGGATTGACAGGAGATTTTGTGGTCAGGAACGGGACTCCCGGAAGGTATGTTGCCTCCCAGGTGCCAGGGTCCGGGATGTCGCCGATCAGGTCTACAAGATTCAGGAGGGGGAGGGTGAGCAGCCAGAAATCATGGTACATACTGGCACCAATGACATAGCCAGGAAAGGGATTGAGGGTCTGAAAAGAGACTACAGAGAGCTAAGTTGGAAGCTGAAGAGTAGGACAAGTAGAGTAGCGTTCTCAGGTTTGCTACCAGTGCCATGAGATAGCCAGGTGAGGAACAGTCAGCAAGTGCAGCTTAACACGTGGCTGTGCAGCTGGTGGAGGAGGGAGGGCTTCAGATACTTAGACCATTGGGATGCCTTCTGGGAAAGGTGGGACCTGTACATGAAGGATGGGTTGCACCTGAACTGGAGGGGCACAAATGTCCTGGGTGGGAGATTTGCTCGAGTGATTCGGGAGGGTTTAAACTAGTTGGGTAAGGGGGTGGGAACCAGAGCTACATATCTGAGGGGGGAGGGGCGTAGTAGTAGATGAGGCAGTAGCAGGATGCAGTGAATCTACCGGCAAGATTTTTCACGTGATGGAACAAAGGGATCAGTTAAAATGTGTCTGCTTTAACGCAAGGCATGTCAGAAATAAGAGTAATGAACTTAGAGCATGGATCTGCACTTGGGACTATGATGTTGTGGCCATAACGGAGGCATGGGTTTCACAGGGGCAGGAATGGTTGCTAGATGTTCCAGGGTTTAGAACATTTAAAAAAAACAGGGAGGGGGGGGAAAAAGAGGAGGGGGTGTAACATTGCTAATCAGAGAGTGCATCACAGCAAGAGAAATGAAGGTTGCTGAGAAAGGTTTGTCGACTGAGTCAGTATGGGTGGAAGTTAGGAACAGCAAGGGAGCAGTTACCTCATTGGGGGTTTTCTACAGACCCCCAAATAGCAGTAGGGAGATCGAAGAACTCATTGGCCGGCAGATTGTTGGAAAGTGCAAACGTAGCAGGGTTGTTGTTATCGGTGACTTCAACTTTCCCAATATTGACTGGAACCTCCTTCGTGCAGATGGTTTGGGTGGAGCCGTTTTTGTCAGGTGTGTTCAGGAGGGTTTCCTTACTCAGTGTGTGGACAGGCCAACGAGGGGAGAGGCCATTTTGGATTTGGTGCTGGGCAATGAGCCAGGACAGGTGTCAGATCTCACAGTGGGAGAACACTTTGGCGACAGTGACCAGAACAGCCTCACATTTACCATAGCCATGGAGAGGGAAAGGAGCAGTTACCAGGGGAAGATATTTAACTGGGGTAAAGGAAACCATGACGCTATCAGGCAGGAGTTGGGAAGTACAGATTGGGAGCAATTGTTCCACAGAAAGGGCACAACAGACATGTGGAGACTGTTTAAGGAGCTGTTGTTGTGAGTGATGCATGAATTTGTTCCTCTGAGACAGGTAAGAAGGGGTAAGATGAAGAAGCCGTGTATGACGGGAACAGAGGTGCCTCTTGTCAAAAAGAAAAAGGCAGCTTACATAAGGTGGAGGAAGCAAGGGTCTAGCACAGCTTTAGAGGATTACAGGCTTGCTCGGAAGGAGCTCCACAGTGGACCGAGAAGGGCCAGGAGGGGGCACGAAAAAGGCTTGGCAGGAAGGAGAACCCGAAGGCATTTTATTCATATGTGAGGAATAAGAGAATGATCAGGGAGAAGGTAGGGCCGATCAGGGATAGCGTGGGGAACTTGTGCGTGGAGTCTGAGCAGATAGGAGAAGCACAAAATTAGTTTTTGCTTCATTTTTCATTAAGGAAAGGAACCTTGTTGTGAATGAGAACTTTGAGGAGCAGGGAAACAGGCTTGAACAGATCGAGATTGAAGAAATTGATGTGCTGGAAATTTTGGCAAACATTAAGATTGATAAGTCCCCAGGGCCAGACCAGATTTATCCTCGGTTGCTCCGGGAAGCGAGAAAGGAGGCTGCTAAACCACTGGCGAAGATCTTTGCTTCCTCACTCTCCACGGGAGTCGTACCGGAAGATTGGAGGGAGGCAAATGTTGTTCCTGTTTTCAAGAAAGGGAATAGGGAAATCCCTGGAAATTACAGACCAGTCAGTCATACTTCTGTGGTCAGCAAGGTTTTGGAAAGAATTCTGAGGGATAGGATTTATGACTATTTGGAAAAGCATAACATGATTAAAGGGAGTCAGCATGGCTTTGTGAGGGGCAGGTCATGCCTCACAAATCTTATTGAGTTCTTTGAGGAGGTCATGAGACAGGTTGACGAGGGTCGAGCAGTGGATGTGGTGTACATGGACTTCAGCAAGGCATTTGATAAGGTTCCCCACGACAGGCTCATTCATAAAGTCAGGAGGTATGGGATACAGGGTGATTTGGCTGTCTGGATTCAGAATTGGTTGGCTGACAGGAGGCAGAGAGTGGTTATAGATGGTAAGTATTCTGCCTGGAGGTCAGTGCTGAGTGATGTCCCGCAGGGATCAGTTCTTGGGTTTCTGCTCTTTGTAGTTTTTATAAATGATCTGGATGAGGAGGTTGAAGGGTGGGTTAGTATGTTTGCTGATGATACAAAGGTTGGAGGTGCCGTTGCTAGTATTGTGGGCTATTGCAGGCTTCAGCGAGACATTGACAGAATGCAGAGCTGGGCTGAGAAATGGCAGATGGAGTTCAACCTGGATAAATGCGAAGTGATGCATTTTGGAAGGTCGAACTTAAATGCCGAATATAAGATTAAAGGCAGGATTCTCAGCAGTGTGGAGGAACAGCAGGATCTTGGTGTTCAAGTGCATAGCTCCGTCAAAGTTGCCACCCAGGTGGATAAGGTTGTTAAGAAAGCATATGGTGTTTTGGCTTTCATTAACAGGGGGATCAAGTTTAAGAGCCGCGAGGTTTTGGTGCAGCTCTACAAAACTCTGATGAGACCACACTTGGAATATTGTGTCCAGTTCTGGTTGCTGTATTATAGGAAAGATGTGGAGGCTTTGGAGAGGGTGCAAAGGAGGTTTACCAGGATGCTGCCTGGACTGGAGGGCTTGTCTTACGAGGAGAGGTTGACTGAGCTTGGACTTTTGTCTCTGGAGAGGAGGAGAAAGAGAGGTGCACAAGGTAATGAGAGGCATGGATAAAATCGATAGCCAGAGACTTTTCCCTAGGGCAGGATTGACTGCCACAAGGAGTCATAGTTTTAAGTTGTTAGGAGGAAGGTATAGAGGAGACGTCAGAGGGAGGTTCTTCACCCAGAGAGTTGTGAGCGCATGGAATACTTTGCCAGTGGTAGTCGTGGAAGCAGAGTCATTAGTGACATTTAAGCGACTGCTGGACATGCACATGGACAGCAGTGAATTGAGGGGAATGTAGGTTAGGTTATTTTATTTTTGGACTAAGATTAATCCATGGCACAACATCGTGGGCTGAAGGGCCTGTACTGTGCTGTACTTTTCTATGTTCAATGTTCTGTGTAGCCTTTGTGGAAGTGAAAAAGCAGTTATCATCTTCTGAGGTGTTGGCACACTATGATCAACCAGAATTGAAACGTTTCTGGATCTGGTGAGACCAGATCACTGTACAGGATGGCATTTTATATGGGAAGCAAGAGTTTGTACCAAGCAAGGATCACCACCAGATACTGACTGAACTCTACCAGACTGTCAGAACCTGTTGGTTCTCCACCTCTGTCTCATGATGAAGAAACTTCAGAGTCTGAGATGGGCATAATGAATGTTGGAAACTCAACACCTTTACCACCTGAAGAAAAGGACAAATTCTTTTTGAGATGCTCCGGGCACAAGAGGCTTGCTATGGTTTAGCACACACTGCCGGTACCCGAGGCTGAGTCAGAGGAACCAAACCTAGTGCAAAAATGCTCCAGGAGAGGCTGCAAGACAAAAGACAGCCTAAGTACCTGGATTCAGATGGGGAGGGATCTAATGATTATAATAGGGTCAGCTAGGTCGACCTCATAGAATAGGAGATCCCTGTTCAGGGCTGTTAGTTTGGTCCAATCGGGGAGCCTTGGTTGACATATATAAACAGGAATGTCAGAGGTTCTGCTCACTCAAGGAGCTGGCTCTAAAGAAGCCAGACCAGCATCAAATACTATACACTTGTAAGTAAAAGGTGACTTAATGACGAGATACCAGCTTCTGTGGAGTTATTTCGGATGCATTTTGGAAGAACTAAAGCAGGAAGGAAATATACAGTTACGTGGCAGAACCCTCAATCACATCAACGTACGGGGGGTCTGGGCATACAGACCCACAGTTCCATGCAACACAAAGGGATAAGTAATCAAGAAAGCATATGACGTGCTTGCTATCATCAGTTCGAGCTTTGAGTATTAAAATTAGCAAGACATGTTGCAGCTGTATAGAATTTTAGGCAGGCCGCATTTGGAATATTGTGGACAGTTCTGGTTGCCATACTACCAGAAGGACGTGTAGGCTTTGAAGAAGGTACAGAAATGGTTTATTGCAATGATATCTGTTTTGGAGGGTATTAACTATGAGGAGAGATTGGTCAAACCTGGCTTAATTTCGTTTCAATTCTGAAAGATGAGGGGTGACCTGATAGAAGTTTAAAAAATTATGAGAGGTTGGATAGAATGGATAGTCAGAGTGTTTTTCCCACGATAGAAATCTCCATTGTCAAGGCACATAGGTTTAAGGTAAACGGTATAAGTTTAAAGACGATGAATAAAAGTTTTTACACAGAAGGTGGTAACCACCAGGAATGTGCTGCCAGGTGAGGTGTTGAAGACGAATACAATAACAATGTTTAAGAGACATCTCAATGGATATATGAATAGGCAGGGAATAGAGGGATACACACAGCAAAGAGGCAAGTGGATTTTAGTTTGGAAAGGCATTATGTGCTCACGCAATCTTGATGGGCTGAAGGGCCTGTTCCTTTGATGTACTGTTCTTCATTCTTTGTAAATTATTTCATATTGTACAAGAAACATTTTGTGATGGTCTTCTATTTATTCTATTATTGTTACCCGAATACAATCTTTGTATGTAACTATTAAATCTCGTTATTTTTGTAGGTTCTCTTGCAGTTCAAATATTTTCATGTTCAAGAATTCTTAGGCTGCATTCGTTCACATGTAAGGATTTATGATGGTGCTACAACAAACTCACCAATTATTAAGGGACCAATTTGTGGCCAAATAGCTCCAGCAGTGATCTCTAAATCCCCAACATTGCTACTTGTATTTTTATCGAATGGCATAAAAGAAACACTGGGATTTATTGCTTTGTATCAATTCGGTAATACTTTATTAACATACTCAATGTCTGTTCTCAATTTTATAGAGATATAGGTGAAAATTAATATCCTTTGCAATATCTTTCAATATGTCATATTTTTCCAATCTCTAGTTCAATGTGGGACTATGATATTTACTTCTGATGTAAAACATGGCATAATTGAATTCAAAGGTTCCTCAAAAACAGAAGATGAGTCAAACTGTTTTTGGATTGTCCAGTCAGAAAGCTCACATGAGGTATGCCTTTAACACAACGAAACATAATTTTAGATTCTATGATACTTATGGGTCACTCTGCATGAATTTATTGAGAATTAATTTTCACAATTTTTTTTAAAACTTGTAAGGCAGAATCTTCTAGTTTCCAGACTAAACTTGCAATCTGGCATAAAAAAGGAGTTACTTCCAATTTGAGGGCTGGTCAGATTGTCTAACATAACTATATGCTTCTCAAGCTTATTTCCTCTGCATGCGTGAGTACAATGCCAAATCATTTTGTGCAGGCAGACTCCCTTTACGACCTTCCAGGATTGAACTTCTAGCCACTGTATTTAAAAGGAACTTGGAAAGTGCTTCCTTCTGTGCAAGCCAGGAGCATCATTTAGGTTGTGTCGGCCCTCCTCATGCAACCCCGGAGATGTCTGATTAAATGATTAAAAAGAAAATCACTTCCTCGGAACCTTTTCTGACCCTTTAATGTTTGCTGTGGTACTGCCAAATTCTCCCTATTAGCTGTTGGAGCTTGTTTTTGGTGACTTCCTTAAATTCTGTTATAACTGACGAAGGGAAATATACCTTGGTCACAATGCTGTCAGATAGATAGGCAAGAGCCCTGTCCCACGACTCTGCTTCAAAGAACAACATTTAGACCAGTATGAATGAAGTGGTGCATTTGATGGAATAGCCATTTGTCAGTAGCATTGTCGATTGTTTAGGCAGTCAGAAATGCCTGTAGTTGGAGACATTGGATACTGCAAAGGCTATGGGCCTGACAAAATTCTGGTAATAGTACTGAAGACTTGTGCTCCAAACCTTGCTGCTCCTCTACCCAAGCTGTTCCAGTACAGTTACAACATTGGCATCTACCTGAAAATGTGGAAAATTATCCAAGTATGTCCTGTACATAAAAAGCAGGACAAATCCAACCGCCCAATTACCGCCCTATCAGTCGACTGTTGATCAACAGCAAAGTGATGGAAGGTGTCTTCAACAATGCCATCAAACAGCACCTGTTCAACAATAGCCTGCCCAGTTTGGGTTCTGCCAGGGCCACTCAGCTCCTGACTTCATTACAGCCTTGTTTCAAACATGGACAAAAGAGTTGAATTCCAGAGGTGGGGTGTGAGTGACAACCCTTGACATCAAGGCGGCAGTCGACTGAGTGTAGCATCAAGGAACCCTAGCTAAACTGGAATCAGTGGGTATCGGGGGAAAACTTTCCATTGGTTAGAGGCACATAGGAAGGTGGTTGTGGTTGTCGTCGTTGCACATCAGTCATTTCAGGACATCTCTGCAGGAGTTTCTCATGATATTGTCCTACGACCAACCATCATCAGCTGCTTCATCAATGACCTCTCCATGGGGATGTTCGCCAATGATTGCATAATGTTTGGCACTATTTGTGACTCCTCAGACACTGAAGCATTCATGCCCAAATGCAACAAGATCTGGGTAATATCCAGACTTGGACTGACAAGTGGCAAGTAACATTTGTGCCAAACAAATGCCAGGCTATGACCATCACCAATAACCACCACCTTTTGACATTCAATGGTGTTAATGTTAAAACACATATTGCCAACTTGGCCAAACAGCAAGTCATGCTGAGTACATTGGCCAAGTGGAACTCTGAAATCACAAAACCTATACACCAGACATAGTACAAACACAGCAACCAGGTGCTAATGACATAAGTGTAATGTATATAATGCACAGATACCCCCAACAACCTGGTCACTAAACAAAGGATAGCCCAAACAGAAAGTGTGCTGCTACACCAAGAAATTGATAGCAGTATGCCATCTAAATGATTGACTCATGTTTCAAACTATTAAGTATATCTCCCTGATTGGCCAGAACTACAGAAAGTTTCAGAAAACCATCTAAAACATATAAAAACAGAGTTCACCTGCAGACACCTCTCTTGGAACTGCTCTTGGAATCGTCTGAGGCTGTCTGAGGAGACCAGATTGGCAAAAGGCAGAGACGAGCTGACAATCCAGAGAGGGGGAGAGAGAGAGAAAAAAAGTAGCTTTGCAGATCCAGAGACAGAGCCACAGAGAATGTGACTACGTAAATTTACAAGAGACTCAGCAAGTATTGTAACCTTAAGGGGGTCAAATAGAATTAGGGATAGTATGTTTAGTATCAAAGATTATTGTAATTTTGTTCCTAATAAAGTGGGACTGTTTTGTATCGGTACCAGCTTGCATTCATATTCATTTGACTGCTTTGACATTGTGGGACACCTGGGCAAATTCATTCATAACCTTTTGGATGGAATTATCTGCAACTTGTTTAAAGAGGAACCAGACAACATTACCATCACTGAATTCCCCCACTGTCAACATTCTGGGAGTTATCATTGACCAGAAACTTAACTGGGCTCACCACATAAATGCAGCGGCTACAAGAGCAGTCAGGGGCTAGCAATACAGCAGCAAGTAACTCATCTCCTGACTCCCCAGAACCTGTCCACCAACTACAAGGCACAAGTCAGGAGCGTGATGGAATACTCCCCCTTGCCTGGATGAGTGCAGCCTCAACAACACTCAAGAAGCTTTACACAATCCAGGACAAAGCAGAATGCTTGATTGATACTGCATCCACTCCCTCCACCACTGGCTTTCATTTGCAGCAGTGTGTACCATCTACAAAATGCACTGTGGAAATTCACCAAAGATCCTCAGACAGCACCTTCCAAACCCATGACCACTTCCATTAGAAAGACAAGGGCGGCAGATATATGGGAACACCACCACCTTCAAGTTCCCCTCCAAACCACTCACCATCCTGACTTTGAAATATATCACGGTTTCCTCATTGTTGCTGGGACAAAATCCTGAAATTCACTCCCTAAGAGCATTGTGGGTCAACCCACCGCAGGTGGACTGCAACGGTTCAAGAAGACAACTCACCACTACCTTCTCAAGGGTAACTAGGGATGGGCAATAAATGCTGGCCAGTAGCAATGCTCACATCCTGGAATCTAACTACTATATGTTTAACCCCGATTCAGTTTGGAGCAGGATGTGTTGGATGTCTAATTCTCTCTTAGAAGATGAGTCCATCAGTAAAATATTTGATGAGGGTGACCTCCTATAAGTTCACAGGAATTTCACCTGCAATACCTGCAGGTCAGGTATCACAGCAGAAAAGAGGTACTGTATGTAATAGCAAAGATTGGGATCACATCCACTAATTGAAGTCATTGACCACCCTACTGCTGCCTATTACAAACAATCCAATCTAATCAAAAGTCAATCCGGCACCTTCTGATAGGGTAAATATCCTGCCTGTGAGAACTGCTGGCTAATCAAGGGCTGGTAGATCTTCAGTGTAATTAAGCAGCACCAACAGATAATTCTTAAAATGGTTATTTCAATGGGTGCCACTCACTTTATAAGTAGGAAGCCATCCTCAGTCCTTCCCCTGTTAGACTTAGTTGGGAGGAATCAGGAGGCAGTCGGCTGTCTAGCCAATGACAATGCCCTACCCTCTTTAATATTACTATATGATCAGACTATCTCCTCTCACCACTCTTTACAAAACCTGCTCCTGCAAGATCTCCAGAGCAATCTTTTTGTTTATTCATTCACAGGATCTGGGCATTACTGGCTAGGCCAGCACTTATTACACATCCCCAATTGACCAGAGGACAGTTAAGAGTCAACCACATTGCTGTGGGACAGAAGTCACATGTAGGCCAGATCAGAAAAGGACGACAGTTTCCTCCCATAAAGGACATTATTGAACCAGATGGGATTTTCCAACAATTGAAAATGGATTCATGGTCATCAAACTGCTTAAAAAAAAACTACTCCTTTCCATGTTTCTGTCCTTAATAAATGGTTTTGGTTTTAACTGCTAATTGCAGTCATTTCTGATCACCAGACTCCTTGTTCTGCTATCTTGTACATTCTCATCACATCAGCCAACCTGTACAGAGAGCATATGATCATTATTTACATGACCGGCTTAATAAAATTGTGCAGAGTCAAATCTCTAAGCTTTTGTGAATGAAGAACATGATGTGTTACTGTTCAGCCAGTGCTGCTGAATGATATCCTAAATTGGTTTTTGATATTTCCTTTGGAATTCTTTAAAATTTGCAATTTTTTTTCTGAGGATACATTGGAAGTGGAAATATTTAAATATTTTTCCATCATTGTTCTCCTTCAACAGATAATACTTAACATTACTCTCTACAACTTTGAAACATCTCTCAAGTGTACAAGAGCTTATTTGCAAATTCATGATGTTTCTAAAGCTCCTCCTGAAAATAAAGGGAAGTTCTGTGGTGCAGAAGCAGTGCCTGTGGTTGAGGGTCATTCCCTTCTGTTAGAATTCAAACATCCTGGGACAGAGAATCAGTCTGGATTTAAAGTTGGCTACAAATCTTTGTCACAATCGAAGAAACAAAGAGGTAAACAAAACACATGACATAGAAATTGTTTCATTTCCTCGTATCCTGAAAATATAATTGATCTCAATATGTGGGACATGATAGGAAACACAAAAATATTATCATTTAACTCTACCCTTATCTATTTATCTTTAGCAATGGTATCAGCATTTTGTATAAGTACTTACCTTCAGTCAAGTAAATAAATACAGTTTTATTGTTTAAGTCCATGGTCAACTGCTAGAGCCAAATTCAGATGCTGAATTAGAACAGTCATAGAGTCGTATGGCACATCTGTGTCGACCAGACATCTCGATCTGATTGAGTCCCATTTGCCAGCATTTGGCCCATATTCCTCAAAAGCTTTCCTATTCATATACCTGTATAGATGTCTTTTAAATGTGCTAATTGCACCTGGTTCCAACACTTCCTCCGGCAGCTTGTTCCATACACTACTTTTCTGCCGTTGTTCAACAGTTTGTTTTTCCGCTGAATTACTTTCTCATACCACTCAGCCAACTCCATTATTATTCGAGTTTAATTATCCTTACTTAAGTTTCGCACTTTTGTTTCCAACTCGCATTTCTCACTCTCAAACTGAATGCTAAATTGTACCATGTCATGTTTCAATTTTCAAGGAGATCTTTTACTCAGATAATTTATTAAATCTGTCACACTATATGACATCATATCTAAAATAGCTCAATCCCTACTTAGATCTAGGAAATTGTTTGAAGACACAGAATGAATTCTTCCTCATGGCCACCTTCGCCAGTTTAATCTTCGTGTAGATTAGGAAAATCAAAGTCACCCGTGTGTGCTGCCTTTTTGACAAGCCAACTTTGACCTTGTAACCATACCTCCAAAATGGCTTTATGATTATACCCCTATTTATCTGTTCATTCATTTATTTTAATGAATACTTTGCACATTTCAGTAGAGAGCCACTAATTTGGACTTTTCATCATTTCCTCCCCCCACCCCCCAAACTTATTTGCAGTTGTGTTTCTATGTTTGTACACACCGTCCCTTCCTGTTCCACTTTAGGTATCATTATCAAATTAGTTGCCTTGCAATGCTGCATATCCTCATGCTTTGTAAGCTTAAATAGCTCCCCTTCCTGAACCCACCTCATGCATCCCCGAATGAAATTAAAGCCCTCTCTGCAGCCCTTGTGCCTGTCGAATCAGAACAACACTCTTCTAAATTATTAGTGCCAGTGCCCCATGAACTGAAAACTATTGCTCCCACACTAATGTTTAAGTCATGCATTCAACTCATTGACTTTGTTTACCCTGAGCTAGTTTGCCCCAGCTCAGGTACCAATCACAAGGTCAATATCTTGGAGATTCTGCTTTTTAGTTTAGCTCAATGCTGTTCAAAATCTTTCTGCTGAATCTCCTTTCCATTTCTATCAATGTCATTAGTACCAATTTGGATGATAACAGCTGGATCTGTCCAACCACCACCAACCCCAGCCCTTTCTAAGTTCCTCTTCAGCCTTGTAATGTCCTTAATCCTGGCTGACAGGCATCACAGCCTTTGCGATTCACACTCACAGCCACAGAGAACAGCACATTTTCCCCCTAATTAAACTGTCCCCCGTGACTACCATGTTCCTATTTCCTTCGCCCTTCTGAATGGCTCCCTGTACCATGCAGCTGTGATCAGTTTGCTGACCCTCCCTGCAGTCTCCACTCCCCTCTGTATGGTTTGCAAGCATATCATAACTGGTGGACTGCCAACTTGAATGGCATGACCACCACTGAATCCCCTATCATTGCCCAGGTATCACCAATGCTCGGAAACTAATTGGATCAGCAACATCAGGTCATAGAAAGGGAATTCCGTGATGATTAGCACAAGCCAGGCATGCAGTGCAGTATTTCCTATTGTCATGGATTAATTCAATTCCAACAACATGCAAGAGGCCCAACACAACCCAAACTAAGTTAAATGTTCATTAAAACTGAAAGAACTGTGGCTGCTGGAAATCAGAGATAAAAACAGAAACTGCTGGTAAAGTAAATGCTCACTAATGACTCAGAATGTTGAGCCCATGAAAGGGCTGCCATTGTCAATGTGCATCTGAGTTCAGGGTTTACCTGGCCATTCCCATAAATATGGAGGAGCTGCAGGCAGTAATTTTCATCCCTGTTGGCACTCTGTGCACTGCCCCACCAACACACTATGACTGCATCCAATTTTGGCCACCAGACATGAAGATGTTTGTGAGAAGATATAGATGTGAGAGCTGGGGCACCTTTGATCACTCTCACTTTATCTTCCAACAGGTATAACCTGGTCTTAGCAGCTCTGTAGCCCAAGTAGGTCACATGGGGTGCCTGGAACACACATTTTGTTTCCTTCTAAGACAAATGCCCACCTTGGAGAAAACCTAAGGACTATGCCCATGTTCTCTAAGTGCTCTTAATGGTCTTCCCTATTGTTAGCATGACATCTAGATAAATGGCAACCTGGGGTAGACCTTGTAAAATGTTCTCCATCACCTGCTGAAAAATTACACAGGTTGACAATACCCCAAATGGCAAACTTGTATCTAACACAGAAATTGCTGGAAGAGCTCAACAGGTCTGGCAGCATCTGTGAAGAGTAATCAAACTCATATTTTGTTGCATACCTTTATTGGCATTAATTATAGCATACTTCTAGGAATCCTCACCTAACCGCAATTGCAAGTACACATGGCTCACATCCAGCTTCATGCAGGACAGTCCTCACCCCGCCAACTTTGTGTGCAAGTCCTCTATGTGAGGGATTGGGTATTTATCCACCTGCAAGAAGTGGTTTACCATTTGTTTAAAATCCCCACAAAGGCGAATTGAGCCATCGAGCTTTACAATCGCTATGACTGGTACCAGCCATTCCGCAAACTAGACTGGTTGTGATTCCTTCACTTTTCAGCCTCCTGACTTCTGCCTGTAGTTTTGCATGTAAGGCAAATGACACTGGGTGGACATTGAAGAATCATGAAATTGCTTTCTGATCAACATGTAAAATATCCTTGGCTACTTTGGTATTCCCCAGACTTCCCTGAAAATCTTCTGGATATTTAATTAGGACTTCACTCACCCATTCATTAACCTAAAAAAATGTTGAGCCAATCAAGGTGAATCTTTCTTAACAAATTTCACCCCATCAGGCTTGGGCCCGAGCCTTTTGCTACAATCTGTTAACTAAACCAGCTGCTTGTTATATGATACTGGAACCAAAATTATCCCCTTATTCTGCAAAGATTAAGCAGTATATGTATCCAGTCGAGCCAATGTCTTACAAAAACTGAAGGGTTGGAGTCCAGAGCGAATTTTGTTAAAGACTGGTTCTGCAATTATTGATACAGCTGCATCAGTACCAACTTCTATTAGAACCAGACGACCATTTAAACAGACGTTTATTTTAATTAGTTCTGATTTGAATGTTGCTGAGCAATTTAACTCTTCCAAGCCAGATGTAGGTGGGTTTTCCATGGTGTGCACTCTCCTGGTTACCATGAGTTCTCTTCCTCAATTCAGGCCTAGAGGGATTATTTTGATGTCTCAAATTCGCTACTGGCAGCAACTAAAATGGTGTGCCAGCCTAGGTCCTGAAAAAATTTTTAACAGTTTGGCCGAGGCTTGGCTTTGTTTTAGGATTTTGCGGAGGGCTAATCCAGAGCCCCTCTGTACAAAATATGTCTTTCACTCAAGCGCTGAACCTCAAGGTTCAGCCCCTCACTCCACACTCCCCTCCAACCGCACCACACCCGACACTTTTTCCTGCAACTACAGGAAATACTACACCTGCACATCTGCTAATGTGGTATACTGCATCCGCTGTTCCGGTTGTGGCCGCCTCCACCTCAGGGAAACCAAGCGGAGGCTTGGGGACCACTTTGCAGTACACCTACACTCAATTTACACTAAACAACTGCACCTCCCAGTTGTGAACCATTTCAACTCCCCCTCCATTCCTCAGATGACATGTCCATCTTGGGCCTCCTGCAGTCCCACAACGATGCCACAGGAAGGTTGCAGGAACCGCAACTCATATTGCGCTTGGGAACCCTGCAGCCCAATGATATCAATGTGGACTTCACAAGCTTCAAAATCTCCCCTCCCCCTACCGCATCCTAAAACCAGCCCAGCTCATCCCCACCTCCCTAACCTGTCCTTCCTCCCACCTATACCCTCCTCCCACCTCAAGCCCCACTCCTATCTCCTACCTACTAACCTCATCCCGCCCCCTTGACCTGTCCGTCCTCCTTGGACTGACCTATCTCCCCCCTACCTGCCCACCTACAATCACCTTTCCTGGTTCTATCCCTGCCTCCTTGACCTGTCTGTCTCCTCTCCACCTGTCTTCTCTCTATCCATCTTGTATCTGCCTTCCCCTCCCTCCCTATTTATTTCAGAACCCCCTTCCCCTCCCACATTTCTGAAGAAGGGTCTACGTCTGAAACGTCAGCTTTCCTGCTCCTATGATGCTGCTTGGCCTGTTATGTTCATCCAGCTTTACACCTTGTTATCTCAGACACTATATGATTGTTTTATCCACTGTCCTGCCACCTCCAATGATCTGTGCACGTGTACACTTAGGTCCCTCTGAACCTTCACTCCCCTTTTAGAACTGTACCTCTAATTTTTATTGTCTTTCAACGTTCTTTCAAACAAAGTGTATCACTTCACACCACTCTACATTGAACTTCATCTGCCACCTGTTTTCCCACTCTACTAACTTATCAGCATCCTGTTGGAGTTTTACACTATCCTCCTCACAGTTTAAATTAATTAATTTTTAGTTAATGTCTTCTGTAAACTTTGAAATTTCCATTGTACACCAAGATCCATATCATTAATATGTATGAGAAAAGGTAGGGATCCTAATACTGACCCTTGGGAATCTCCACTTCAAACCTTCCTCCAGCCCAAAACATGTCCATTACTCTTTGTTTCCTATCACTTAGCCAATTTTGTAGCCACATTGCTGCTGTCCCTTTTGTTTCATGGGCTATGACGTTTTTCAAAGGTCTGCTGTACTGTATCAAACAGGCTTCCAAGAGTCCTTGTGTACCACATCTATAGCATTGACTCTTTCTCTACCTCTTCAAAAAACTATTGCAATTAGTTAAATGTGATTTCCCATTCAGAAGACTATGCTGGATTTTGCCTAAGCCACCCTTGTGACTACGAATTCTATCCCAGTTAATTGTTTCCAGTAGCTCTTCACCACTTAGGTTAAACTGACTGCTCTGTAATTGCTGGACTCATCCTTATAACCCATTTTCAACAAGAGCATGATCTTTGCAGTTCTGCCATCTTCTGGCACCACCACGAGCTGGAATTGTCTGGTCTAAGCAGCACTAGAAGCTGCAGTTGTCAGGACTGGAACGACAAGCAGTCTGAGAGTCTAGGACGAGTTAAGTATGGGGAACATAGGACAGAGAGGGGAGGTGAGGCCCCAGAGTGGAAAGAGAAGTGATGAGACTTGTTGGAGAGACCAGAGGGATCGGGGGGAGGTGAGTGGGAATAGTGGTGATCATGTGTGGGGCCAGCTGTTGAAAGGTGGCTTTGTATTGAAACATTACCCAATCCCACTTCACACCTGTGGCCTGAGCAGAGTCACCTTCTAGCTCTCCACTTGCTGCTGAACACCTCCTGCCAGCCTGAAAATTGACGCTGGATGGGAAAGATCTCTTAAGAGATCATTAATTGGCCACTTTTAGAGCCTTTGTGGGATAAGCAGTAAAATGGAGGAAGTCAGGATGGTAGGCTGGTAGAAAGGCATCAAGTTAATTTTATGACCCATCTTTTGCTCCCTGTATCCCCCACCAGTGGTGGGAAAATGTAAAGTTCTGTAGGTAGTTCATATTTGGTCACAGATTAGCTCAGAGGAGGGCACAGCCACAAATGAGATTCCTCTGGTTGTTACTATGTGCACGGACGAGATCTGTTGCTAATTGCAGTGGAGGTCAGATGCTTGAGGGTGGAGAAGGCTGTGTTGAAGGGGGAGGAATGTTTTAGAAGTTCACTGACTTCCTAAAGTGCTCCTCAGGTTATTAATTAACACCTTCTCATTGTGCAAAATAACATCTAGAATAGCCAGTTCCCTTGTTTCTTCCTCAATATACTGTCTAAAACTGCACCTTGCTGGCCCTCCAGGAATCCACTTCCCACAGTATTATTGTGATTGATTAAGGTCACTCATGATTACTCTAGTACCTTTGTTCAATGCATCTCTAAGTTTTGTTTATTGCCTATTCTTTATCTTACCACGACTGTTTGGAAATGTTTTGACAACTAATGTTTTTTAGGTTCACCCAAACTGATTCTACATCTAGAGTTTTTGAGCCAAATCTTTTCCCATTATTACATTGATTTCACTTTTAATAACACTATCATTTCACCTCATTTTCCTTTATGCCTATCTTTCATAAAGATTGAATACCCCTGGATGTTTAGCTTTGGTCACTCTGCAGCCACGTCTCTGTGCTGGCAACCATATTGTACCTATGAATACCTATCAAAGGCCCACAGGCTTAGCACTTGTTAACACCACAGAGGAGCCCTTGGAGGTTGCCAGTGCGGCAATTCCCAGGCACGCCAGGGTGAAGATTACCCCAAAGGGTAGGTGCTACCCTGGGAATGTTTTCTCAGGGGATGGGAGTCACAGGGAGAGAGGAACCATAGAGTTCAGAAACAAGGGCAGAGAGATGGCTATCTGTGATTACACATGCCCTCAATTATACAGATTAACACCCTCACCATGCAATTGATATGCACATACCCAGGTTTTGTGGTCCGGTAGACCATCTGTCAGTTATCTCACCCAGAGCAGTGAAAATTACAACCAAGATGGGAAAAGGCCCTGTGTTCCTTAAGTGGTTGTTAAGTAAGTGACCACTTAAGGGTGTTAATTGGAGGCAAGGCAGTAATATATCGCATTGCATGGAGGCTGGAAGCTGTCCAGTATCAGTCCCATCAACAGTGCACCTCAGTTCCATGATCTCTTGCCTCCTTCCTTATCTCCTGTTGACCAGGAAGATTCTATTCCATGCTGTTCTGTCCATTTCTTTCAACTGTTCCCACTGTATTGTTCATTACTTGGGTTTAATTGAACCTAAATTCCCTCCTGGATTTATTGTAAACTTGAACATATGCCTTAAAGTAAAATGATAACTAATATTTTATGATGATATTTTTAAAATATCAGTGTCACTGTATATGTCAGCAATCTCTGAGTTTTCATTTTGTTTTTACAGATGCGGTTTCTATTCAGCAAAGTCAATTCAATGCATTTATACTGACATTGTGTACATTGCTGATTTACTTGTTTATAATGTAATTTATGCAGAACAGTCAGAAGCTGCTTTTGTTTTAATCTTTGCACATTGATGTCCATTGGATGGAAAATGATTTTCAGATAATTTGGAGCTCATTGGTCATTTGAAATGTTTTGAAAGATTTTACACAAACTTAATCAAAATATTGAATGTGAACTTTTGCCACACTAAGTAGAGTCCTATGCTTAAATGGACATATGGAAGTAGTTTACAGAGTCGTAAAATGCTGCAGTTAAAGAAGTATAGAAATTATTTCAAAATTTCAGTGAAAATTTGTTAATGTCAAATAGGTAATGTACCTTTAAACAATTCCAACTTTGTGAAAATTGTATATATTACTGAGGAATATTGCTTGATTTGATTAGATGGCCCTTGCCTTAAGCATTCAGAAATGAAATTCATCTTCGCTCATTGTGCAAAGCACGCTCATAGCAAGTTACCAGCGCATTTTAAACAGTGCCACGTTTGTTGTAATTTGTTGCACAGGAAACAGACCTCAGACAGTCAGTGTATCACTATTTATATGTTTAGCATTAGTGGCAAACACAAATTTCACGTCCACATTTTTCCCATATCCCTTAAGACCATAAGACATAGGAGTGGAAGGAAGGCCATACGGCCCATCGAGTCCACTCCGCCATTTAATCGTGGCTGATAGGCATTTCAACTCCACTTCCCTGCACTCTCCCCGTAGCCCTTGATCTGTAGATCAATTATTTCTCTTTTCACTCAAAGAACTTCTTTTAAAATATTTTGATCTGCACAGACAGAATCAATCCTTTTAAAAAGAAATTGCAGAAATGTCAATACTTTATTTGAATGCAATAGTCATAACTTTGTAGAGGCTATATCTGCAGTAACTAAATAACAATAGCCATAAAAATTTGATTTTGGCTCCAGGACAAACTTTACAATAACCTCGAGGACAATAACATGATTTGTTCACAAGTGTTTTGCTGGTTGTTAGTTTTCAACTGAACTCTAAGTTAACAATAAAATAAATTACCCAATGCTTGTTTTTTCACTCAGGTCCAACAACATTTTCACTGGCTCAAAATTTATGGTTTATTCATTTCAGTCATGTGGCATGTTAAATTCTGAAAGTAAATGCAGTGTAGTGTGTTAACTGCAAAATAATTTGTCAGCTCAAAATGTTGTGATATTGCCTTGCATTTATAAATATATATCAAGTGTTAAACACTTGGCTGGCATTCTTCCTATTCCTTTTCCAGTCTCCTTACCTAGATGTTAAGAAATTCCCTTCATCACATGCTAGCCTGGATTTTTTGTATCAGGTACACCCTGAATCTGAAGACAAGGTGTGCAATAAGACTACCTACCTGCTATTTAGTAAGTTAACCTGAATCAAAAGTTTGGAAGTTTCTTTAATGGGGCACGATGGTTGGATTGTTTCACTGTTATAGCATGACAAACAATGTCCCCTTTAAATGCTTTTGTTGTGCATAACCAGTTGGTACAATACATGGTGATTAATGCATGGTAGCATGCCTGTACATTTGCACAAGTACAACCTTTAAAGGGATGTAACAAGAGGAATGTAGTGAGCTTTGTAATTTATGGATCTCAAAGCAACAAACCTATTTGATTTTTTTCCAATTACTGAAAAAATAACACGAACATATCCTTGTTGTCAGGCTGCTCAAATTGTAATATTGAGATACTGGTCTCTTTTGAGACTGAGTAGTAATGCAGTCCAGGGAAGTAGCACAAGAGTGGCTAGAGACGAACAAACATATCAACACCATGAACAGCATCATGTTTGGTTTAAAGAATTTGTTATAATCTAGGTTGCAACCAGTACATACAAGAATCAAATAAAACTAATAATAAATATTATCTTATGTAATTGCTTGGAAACCCAGAAACAATATCCTTTAAATGTTAATCAGCAGGAATATTCTGACAGGCTATAAACTATGGATTACACTTTAAATGGCAAATAAACTATGACAGATCTTATAAATTGACTTTAAGCAGCCATCTCAGAATATTTGTCATCAATCTCATTAATAAAGTTCTTTCCTCGCAAAGAATGTCTGCTCCTCCTTTTCTAGGTTTATTTTTTATTCTTTTAAAGTATATGGGTCTTCTTAGAAAGACTAGCATTACTTGCCCATTCTTAATTGCCCCTGAACTAATTGACTTGTCAGATCATTTCAGAGAGCAATTGTGCGTCAACCATATGCTATGAATCTGGAGTCACATGCAGACCTGTTCGAGTAAGAACAGCAGACTTCCTTTGCTAAAGAACGTGAATGAATCAGATGGGGCTTTTTGGTCATGTTCACCATGAACACTTTTCAATTCCAAATTAAAGATTAATTAGACTCATGGATATTGACAGCATAGAAGGAGGCCATTTGGGCAAACAAGTGAATAAAAATCTAATTAAACTAATCCCATTTCCCAGTTATTGGTGCACAGTGCTGAAGCCTATGACAATTCAAGTGAATATCTAAATACAACTTAAATAACCCAAGAGATTCTAATGCAACTACCCATTTAAGTAGTGAGTTTAATAAATTCTCACCTTCCCTTTCATCCTTCTACTGCTTACTTTAAATCTATGCCCCTGATTACTTATGTCTCTATAGCCTAGGCATCCAGATCCTGCAGCCAAGAGCTAGATTTCCATCACCACCACATTGCTGAGTTGTGTTACATCAATATATATTCTGATGGGCCTACTGAATTTGAAGGAAGTAACATGCACAAACACCACTGAGTTGTTTTTGTTAACCAAGGAAGTGACACAATTATTTCAGTCATTTCCCTATGTTTCTTTGAACTTGATTCATTAAAAAAAATGCCAAATAACTCAGGGTGTATAGACACATAAGGGTTTAACATCCTTCTTTAATGTGATGCTGTTTTCAGTATTGCGATTCCCTAAACCTGTGAAGAATTTGGGGAACCCTTCTCAGGATGCTGGGTTGTTATTGGTATCACTCAACAAAAGTCTAACTATGCTAATCCCATTTCCCAGCTATTGGTCCAGAGTGCTAAAGTCTAAGACAACACAAGTGAACTTCTAAATATTGCTTAAATATCTCGAGAGTTTCTGACTCAACTATCCTTTCAGGCAGTGAGTTTAAAAACTTCTCGACTCCCCTTTTATCCTTCTACCTTTTACCTTAAGTCTTAAAACAAGGGTCAGTGTTAGATTCAACATCACAATCTACAGCAATGACTTGGATGTGGTTTTGTACTGTTCCCAGCTTTGTTGATAATACCACACTGGTAGCAAAGATACAAGGTGGTTTCAGGAAGACTTAAACTTGCTAAGGGAATCAAGCCAGATTGAATACCGAATTGAATACCAAGGGAATCACACCAGATTGAATACAATATGAATAAACATTAAACCTTTCCATTTTTGTATAAAAATTTTTGAAATGGTGAGAGGTTGGGAAGTGTGGATGTTCAAAGGAATCTAGGTGTCCTTGTCAATGGCTCACTAAAAGTTTGCAAGTGCAACAAAAATTAAAAGTCCAACAATACACTGGCTATCACTAAATCCATAACTTGCCCCTTTTGTTAAGTATATTGTGTGAATACCTACTACTGAGGTGACTTCTATACTGCAGCCATCTAATGCAGAAACAACCATACTCCTCTATCTCTTCTATGTATGATGATCTATTGTGATATCTTACATAATAATTACCCCAACATTTTCTAATTCAAATGATGCCTTGCATTGGTGTGGTCCTACATAAAATGGGTATCAACATGACAATGCCTATCAACATATTATTATCCACTATACATTCGGCATCAGTTCTTGAGCTGACATCTGGTCATACCAATGAATGTGTTGTCAAAGTTTAAAAAGATGTGCATTTGTTAACCATGAAAGAACCAAACCCTCAAGAATTTGTCTCAAATTTTCCCACGTTTGTTCAGTTATCCTTGACCACCAGCTGCTGCAAATATTATCCCTACTTACATCATCAAAACATTTTTACCCATCCTAATGATTTGTTCATTGTACTTACATGATTAATCTTGTTTTATTTTGTTAGAAATTGGTATTAACAAATGTGCAAAACAGAAAATACACAGAGGTGATGATCATTATTCCCATGTGTTCTTTATTTTTCTTCTGATCCATTCATCAACTTTTGCTTACTGTACAGAAGAAAAACTAATTAATTCTTACATCCGAATTTCCATCCAACACTGAACATTCAAATCCTGAGAAGCAGCTTTCTGTGAGTTCGTTCCAGCACTCAGTAGTTCAAAGAGGAGAACACCCCTATCCAAACAGATTCATAGTAGAAGGAAACAACTGTCTATGTCACAGATGTAGGTTCTGAGGTGGTAATTTTAAAAGGGGTGAGAATATGGCTAAATAGAAAACGTAAACTCAATGGGTAAAACAGTGAGCTGAGTTTATTATGTGATTTACTTAATTGTTGTAAAACAATCATTACATGTTAAATCACGTTATTTTTCCTGACTTTGTAAATGAAATGGAAGGTGATGGAACTAAGCAGCCATTATTGCCATGTAATAGCCACAGATTCTCAAATTTATAGATGTAAATTGAAAAATTGACAATGGTGGTTGGAACAGGGGAGAGATAAGTCTTGATATTTGAGGTGTAAATGGCAACAGATGCCTGAAAGTTTCTGTAATAATTAGATTTTATAGATGTAAATCTGTATAAAGTGTCGCAAGCTAAAGCTGAGGTCAAGGCTGAGATAAGCCTCTTTCCAAGGCAACACAATGAATTCTTAATGAGTTAATTGATTAAACCTATGTGGAAAACTTGACACATTTGAGGTATTTGCCAGTTGTCAAAGTGATCAGTTGCTGGAGACTGAATAGTGTCAGGGTTTGAATCCACAGCTTCTTTGTATAGAGAGTTTATTTTGAAAAAACTTGGCTCACAGCACAATTAGCCAGATCGAGGAAGACGGTGCCTGATCAACAGCCAGAGTTTGGGCAGAGCAGGCTGACGACTTGTATTGTCAGTATTGTACGGGTCAGATTTTTGCCTCAATTCTTTTGTAGTGTGCTCTGCTTCAATAAAGAACACTGGGTATATTCTATAGTTAGAACCTTGGGTTATTTATATCCAGAGTAAATCCGACAGAAAGTGGGGATAAAAGCCTACAGGAGTAATTCTACAGGCATATTACAAAGAAAATGAAAAATATTAGAGTAATAATGGACACAACAAATACGCTAATATACAGTTAAGAAGAAAATGTATAGAATAAGGAGGGAGAAGTATCCCCAACACGTGTAGGAGACTTCTCTTAATCAGAGTTCGTCTACCCTAAAGAAGAAAGCAGCATCTGATGCTGGTGGTAAAATAGAACTACTGAAGAGTATTTCATTTGGATAACCTCTATGTAATGGCATTCATAATACATTTAGATTTACAACCATTGTGAAGAGATAAAGAAAAATCAAAAGCAAAATTACCCAATTGGCAAAGAGTTAAATTCCATGCTTTGAAAAGAGCAGTAGTTAGGACTGTAAACAAAGATTCAGTTAATGAATTATGGTAGGCCTTCAAAGCAGGAGTACTTTCAGTAGAGTCATACAGCAATGGAAGCAGGCTGTTCTGTCCAACTTGTCCATGTCAACCCAGTTTCTCAAACTAAACTAGTTCTGATTGTCTGTGTTTGGCCCATTTCCCTCTAAACCTTTCCTATTCAAGTATCTGTCCAAATGTCTTCTAAATGTTGTAACTGTTCCTTTATCTACCACTTCCTCTAATAGCTTATTCCACATACAAACCACTCTGTGTGAAAACGGTTGTCCTTCAGGTCTCTTAAATCTTTCTCCTCTCTCCTTAAAATTATGCCCTCTTGTTTCGAATTCACAACCCCAGGGAAAAGACCTTTGCCACTCACCTTATCAATGCCCATCATGATTTTGTAAACCTCCAAGATCACCCTTCGACTCCTGTGCTCCAGTGAAAAATGTACTGGCTTATTCAGCTTCTACTTATAACTCAGTCTCAGACTCCAGTCCTGACAACATCCTTGTAGATCTTTTCTGGACCTTCTCCAAATTGATAATATTCTTCCTAATGCAGGGCAATCAGAACAGTACACAGTACACCAAAAGTGGCCCCACCAACATCTTGTATACTACACCATGATGTACCAACTCCTATACTCAAAGGTCTGCGCAATATAGGCAAATGTGCCAAACATTCTTCATTAGTTCTACTTTTTCATCAGAATCAGATGCTGCTTTCTTCTTTAGGCTAGACAAATACTAATGATACTTTCAATTAACTATGCACCTAAACCCCTAGCTCACGTGCTTCTATAAAATTTCCCAAGGCCCTACCATTAACAGTGTAAGTCCTGCCCTTGTTTATCTTACCAAAACACAACACCTCGCATTTATCTAAATTAAATTCCATCTGCCACTGCTTGGCCCATTGGTCCAATTGATCAAGATGCCTTTGTAATCTTAGTTAATCTTCCTCACTGTTTACTACACCACCAATTTTGGGGTAATCCACAAACTTACTAACCATACCCTCTATATTCTCATCCAAATGGTTTCTATAAGTAACAAACAACAGTGGACCTAGGGACCAGTCCCTGCAGAATATTGATGGTCACAGGGGTCTAGTCTGAAAAATCTCCACCACTTTCTGTCTCCTACTGTCAAGCCAATCTTGTATTAAACTGGCAAGCCCTCCCTGAATCCTATGTGATCTAAATTTATTAACCAGGATACCATATGGAACCATGTCAAAGGCCTTTCTAAAGTCCATTAGACAGTCTATCACTCTGCCCTATTCTATCTTCTTGGTCATGTCCTCATAAACTCAATCAAGCTTATGAGACACGATTTTCCACACACAAAGCTATGCTGACTTTCCCTAATCAAGTAACTGTGCATGTGCTATATGGAAACTTGATCCAAATTGGGATAGCATGGTGGCTCAGTGGTTAGCACTACTGCCTCACGGTGCCAGAAACTTGGGTTCAATTCCACTCTCAGGTGACTATCTGTGTGGAGTTTGTACATTCTCCCCATGTCTGCATGGGTTTCCTCCTGCAGTCCAAAGATGTGTAGGCTTGGTGGATTGGCCATGCTAAATTGTCCATAGAGTTCAGGGATGTGTAGAATAGGTGAATTTTAGGGGGATGGGTCAGGGTGGGATGCTCTGAGTGGCAGTGTGGACTTGTTGGGCTGGAGGGCCTGTTTCCAAATTGTATGGATTCTATGATGATTCTAATCCTTGCCTGTCTAAATGCATGTAAGTCGTGTCTATCAGAACAACAACTTACTCACCAGCCTTTTCTTAATTAAAGGTTCAACACTAACCACTCCCCAATCTTCAAGCACCTCACCCGTGGCTGTGGCTGATACAAACATCTCTGTAAGGGGCCCCTCAATTTCTCCCCTAGTTTCCCACAATGTCATTGGATACATTTGATCACATCCTAGAGATCTATCTACCTTTAAGCTTTTTAAGACCTCTAGCGCCTCCTCTCTGTAATATGGACTGTTTTCAAAATAACAATATTTATTTTACTGAGTTCCCTAGCTCCCATGTCTGTTTCCAAGTAAGTACTGAAGCAAAATATTTGTTTAATATCTCTCCCATCTCCTGTGGTTCCACATATGGACAACCTCATTGATGTTTAAACGGCCCTATTCTCTCCAAAATTTCCCTTCTGCCCTTAATACCCTTGTACACTCTTTGGGCTATCCATACCCTTATGTGCCAAGGCCATCTCATATCCCTTCTCAGTCAGCTACATTTCTCCCTTAACAATTCCCCTACTTCCCTTACACTCAGGATACAAAGTATATTCCAATATGATAAAATGAAGGTGCATTTAAAGCTAACGCAGTTTATGAATAAAACAAAAGTGGAAAAAGACACAGATCAGACCAGGATAAGTTAGTAAATTGGATGGAATTTTAGATTCCCTGCAGTGTGGAAACAGGCCCTTTGGCCCAACAAGTTCACACCACCCCTTGGAGCATCCCACCCAGACCCATCCCCCTATAACCCACACAACCCTGAACACTATGGGCCATTTAGCATGGCTGATCCACCTAGCCTGCACATCTTTGGACTGTGGGAGGAAACCATAGCACCTGGAGGGAACTCACACAGACACAGGGAGAATGTGCAAACTTCACACAGACATTTGCCTGAGACTGGAATCAAACCCAGGTTCCTGGTGCTGTGAGGCTGCTGTGCTAACCACTGAGCCGCCGTGCCACCCTAATGTAGATGGAAATTGAAAACAAACAAAGAGCATAAGAAATATTAGTAGGTACCTTAAAAGGGACCCAAAAAAACCTAACAATGTACAAAATGTGAAAAAATAATTAAAGGAATGGTGGGGCTGATTAGGGGCAGAAAGGAGATTTTCAGTACAATCAGAGAATGTTACTGTGATACTGAAAGAATACTTTACATCTGACTTTATAGACATATTCGAATTGTACAGAAATTTATTGTCATATGTACTTTTACATGAAAATACAGTGAAAAGCTTCACCAGTCGCCCCACCACGGCACCTGCATGAATGACAAAAGTTATACATAATAATAATTAAAATTAAAACAAAGTTAATCACAGATTAGCTCACGGCTCCTGGGCTCAGAGAAAAGCAATTTAGCAACGATGGAACACGGGGCAATTTAGCAACAGGGTGGCACGGTTGCTCAGTGGTTAGCATTGCCACCTCACAGCGCCAGGCACCTGGGTTTGATTCCAGCCTTGGGCGACTGTCTGTGCAGAGTGTGCACATCCTCCCTGTGTCTGCGTGGGTTTCCTCCGGGTGCTCCGGTTTCCTCCCACAGTCCAAAAATGTGCAGGCTAGGTGGATTGGCCATGCTAAATTGCCCATAGTGTTCAGGGGTGTGTGGGTTATAGGAGGATGGGTCTGGGTGGGATGCTGCAAGGGGCGGTGGGGATTTGTTGGGCCGAAGGGGCTGTTCCCACACTGTAGGGAATGTAATCTAATCTAATCTAAACACCCTGAACATGCAACCAGGCCACCAGAATACTAGCCAGAAGCCTCCACTGAAGAAGACCACCATGCCGGGCCAAGACTGCCTCTCCTGGATGACACCGGCTGCCAAGCCACCGGAATACCTGGATGACGAAGACAAGAGACCAGACCGTCCCACCAGGCCCAGACTGCCTTCATTCTCCTTCAGACACCCAGGCCTAGCTGTGGGCGTGGAGCCTCAGCCTGGCCTATGCTTCTGGGCAAGAGGAGTCAGCCATGGCCTGTTCCTCATTTGCTGGGAGACCCTGGGCTGGGTGTCCAGCTCATCCTGGCATTGCTGCTGCTCATATTGAAGGCCTCCTCATACACCTGCCACTTCCCAGGCTTCAAAAAATAAAGAAATAAAAGACAAAGAGCAAAAGTAAAAACAGAAAAAGTGAAAGAAAGCCAATGGGAGCGGATGAGCCCCAGGCTCAGCTCCCCACCCCGATTCAGCTGCCAACTTAATTAAAACAAAATAGAATATTACGATTTAAAACGGATAGATTGGAAATACAAACTCAATTGGCAACGTTCTAAGTTAACAAGTTCTGGCCTGAATGTTATTTTATTAAATATTTCACTGGATTTGAATATCCCGGATTAGGCCAGTATTTATTGCCCATCCCTATCTGAATGTCCATGAGAATGTGTTGAAAAGCCTCGTTCTTGAACCGCTACATTCATGGAGTGTAGATGGAGTCTTGGTGCTGTTAAAGAGAGGGAGTTTGATGATCTCACTAACTTGATTGAGTTTTTTGAAGAAGTAACAAAGAGGATTGATGAAGGCAGAGCGATTGACACGGTCTATATTGACTTCAGTAAGGTGTTTAACAAGGTTCCGCATGGTAGACCAGTTATCAAGGTTAGATCTCATAGAATACAGAGAGAACTATTTGGATACAGAACAAGCTCGAAGGTAGTAGATAAAGGGTGGTGGTGGAGGGTTGCTTTTCAGACAGGAGGCCTGTGACCAGTTGTGTGCCACAAGGATTGGTACTGGGTCCACAGCTTTTTGTCATTTATATAAATGATTTCGATGTGAACATAGGAGGTATGGTTAGTAAGTTTACAGATGACACCAAAATTGGAGGTGTACTGGACAGAAAGAAGGTTACCTCTGAGTACAACGGGATCTTATTCAGATGGCCAATGGCCGATGAGTGGCAGGTGGAGTTTAATTTAGATAAATGTGAGGTGCTGCATTTTGGAAAGGCAAATCAGGGCGTTACATATACACTTAATGGTAAGTGTTATTATCATTAATAACACCTAATGTGGTGAGTGTTGCTGAACAAAGAGACCTTCGAGTGCAGGTTTGTAGTTCCGTGAAAGTGGAGTCACAGATAGGTAGGTAAGTGAAGACACCATTTCATATGGTGCCCTTATTAGTCAGTGCTTGGAAATAGGAGTTGGGAGGTCATGTTGTGGCTGAACAGGACATTGGTTAGGCCACTATTGGAATACTGCATGCAGTTCTGGACTCCATGCTATAGGAAGGATGTTGTGAAACTTGAAAGGGTTCAGAGAAAATTTACAAGGATGTTGCCAGGGTTTGAGCTACAGGAGGATTCTGAATAGGCTGGGGCCTATTTTTCTTGGAGCATCAGAGACTGAGGGGTGACCTTATAGAAGTTTATAAAATCACGACAAGCATGGATAGGGTAAATAGACAAGGTATTTTCCCTGTGGTGGGGGAGTCCAAAACTGGTGTAAAGTGAGGGGGGAATTATTTGCCTTGTAGTCAGTTAGCTCAGGTGGTTCAAGTGTAGTGCTAATGATGCCAAGGTCATGGTTTTAATCACCATACTGACCAAATCTGTAGGATTCTGGCTATGAATTTAATTCCTTGAGTCCTGATGAGGAGCTTGCACAGCCATCTCTCCTATGATGGACTGGTGGTTAGCACGGCTACCTCACAGCACCAGGGTCCCAGTTTCAATTCTACCCTTGGGCCACTGTCTGCATGGAATTCACACATTCTCCCTGTGTTTGTATGGGTTTTTCTCCCACAGTCCAAGGATATGCAGGCTAGGTGGATTGGTTATGCTATAATTGCCTGTAGTGTTCAGTGACAGGTAGATTGGGTGAGATGCTCTGACAGTTGGTGTGGACTTGCTGGGCCAAAGGGCCTGTTTCCACACTGTAGAGATTTATCATTTAAAAGGGACCTAAGGAGCAACTTTTTCATGCAAAATGTTGCGCATATAAGGAATGAGCTGCCACAGTTAGTGGTGGAGACTGGTACAATTACAACATTTAAAAGGCGCCTGGACCAGGACATGAATAGGAACCGTTTAGAGGAATATAGGCCAAAGGCCGGCAAATAAGAATAGATTTAGAGATAATAGGAACTGCAGATGCTGGAGAATTCCAAGATAATAAAATGTGAGGCTGGATAAACACAGCTTTCCAAGATAATAAAATCCAGCCTCACATTTTATTATCTAAGAATAGATTTATTCAGGATATCTGGTCAGCATGAGTTGGGCCGGAGGGTCTGTTTCCGGGCTGAATATCTCAATGACTGTATGACTACATTAAATCAGCGTCACTGAAGGAACAGCGATGTATTTGTAAGATAAAACGTTTTCTAGCTCACAGAGAAACCCGTTCGACTGACAGAATACATGCTCAGGCCAGCGCGCGCGCACACAGCTGCTGTACAGAAAACCTCCGCCCAGGACGCTACAACCCGGAGCTGGTGGCCACCTCAACCAAAAACTTCCAGTACACCATCCAGATACAGGGGAAAACACAACCGAAACAAACATCCAACCATGATAACAAGGTCAGCTGGATGAACGCAGCATCTCAAGAACACAAAAGCTGACGTTTCAGGCGTAGACTCACATCCAACCATTAGCGTCAGTAAAAACAGAAATGAAGCAGCGCGTGCGCATCTGCGGTGCATGTGCGCATGAGTGAAGCTGCGGGGAAGTTTCTGGAGAGAAAAGTGACCATGTCACTGTGAGTTGGATGGCCGAATCTGCCAAGAATTTGAAATATTGAGGATTTGTGAATGAGAGTGGTAGTATGAAACAGAGTAGAGCTGCAGGGGATTTGGGGCCAGATTCGGTAAAGTGCCGGAGCTTTGGGGTTGAGTTGTACAGGGGGATCCGGCAGAGGAACCCCTTCGGCTGAGCTGATGTCTCCCCTCTTTCAGATCTTTATTTGCTGTGTGGCAGAGAGGATGCTTTCATACCTCATCTCATTGGTCTCCAGTCTAAGCATTCAGGTTGGCCTCTGTATTAAGATAAATATAGATGGGCAACTTCCTTGAATTACCTGGATGCAGGATGTGAGAAGTAGATCCACATTCACTCTGAGGCGGGTCACCGTTACGTTGTGTAGTACAACCGTGCTAAATGGAATACGTTACAATTCTTGAGATAAATTTGCTAATCTCACACTAGGATTAGGGAAATAATAATATTGGTTCTATTTGATAGTATGTTTATGAATACATCAATAATGTTCATTGGGAACTGATTTTATTACATATAATTCTTCTCACTTTAGACAGCACAATAAGTTGCAGATGAATAAAGCTCATGCTGCTGAGAAATGTAATGATTAACAGCAGTTAAACATCCATTTACTTAAAGGCGCCAGCCATGTTATTGCAACAAACCCCTTGCTTTTGTAAATAAATGGTTTACTTTTTTTAACAAAAACCAAGGTGTTTACATAACAAAATAAAGTAACCTTGTATCTAAAGCAAAAACAAATTGTTGGTGAAACTCAGCAGGTCTGGCAGTATCTGAGGAGAGACAGTAGAGTAAATGTTTTAGGTTCAGTGACTGAAACCAGAAGAGTCATGGGACTTGAAACGTTGATTCTGTTTCACTCTCCAGAGATGCTACCAGACCTGCTGAGTTGCTCCAGCAATTTCTGTTTTTGTTGCAGAGTTCTAGCATCCTTTTTTTAATATGCTCATTTGTGGCATGTGGGCATTGCTGCCTGGCCAGTGTTTATTGCCTGTTTCTAGTTGTCTTTGAGGAGAAGGTGGTGGTGAGCTGCCTTTGTGAATCACCTGTTTTGGCTTGACCTTCAATGCTATTAGGGAAAGAATTCCAGGATTTTGACCCAAGAGTGAAGCTTTGTAAATACAGCTGTTTAGCAGAGCAATGAATTTGCAAGTGACTGAGTGTATCAATATTTTGCTCATTCATCCAGCTTTACCTGTGGGGATCTTTACTGGAATCTGCTATACATGTTCAGAATGCATTGTACTTGCAACGGGGTTAGTCAGTGTTTCTAGTGGCATCTTGTTTTGTCCACCTGTCAAGTTATTTGTACTTGATATAGTGATGGTTATGGGTATATCATGACAATATCTGCTGAATTTCAGGTGTCGGGTTGTGGCACTCAAATTATCCGTTTGATGTAAAGTCATGGGACTAATGCAGTCAACCCTGTTGAGGCATGTAAAAATTGACCACAGTTTGAAATGTGCTTCTCAAAAGTGAATATCATCATGTCACAACAGATGTAATCCCTCCAGTTGGGCAATCATGCAGCTCTGGAGGCCTTTAGCAGCTGCTGAATTGCATCTGACCACAGTTTGTATTTTTGTCTCAGCAGAACACTTATTATCTCACCTGATGATGATGCACAAGAGACAAAGCTATGTATGTTAATGTAAAGACCTTACAGAAATATCAAAGCAAACTTTTCAGATAGCTGTTACAGAGGCTCAATCCCAGAAAAATATCGTTCCTCTTTATCTTTAAAATCTTTACATTACTAATGCTTTGTAATTTGTTTCCCTTGGACTATTCAGAGTTTTTTTTCATACAATTTGTTTGAGCCCACTGACATGAACCTCTCTGAATTCTGATGGACTAAACTTCCTCAGTTCTAACGACTTGAGAATTTCTATACCAAACATCTTGGCTTGCAAACCATACAGACTAGAAACCACTTCTGCTGAAGTGACTTGTTTCCCTTGCTAGGAAAACTGTTCACCCTTCTAAACTGACCTCCAGGTTCCTCTGACTAAAACTTTGAGCCTTCTGTTTTGAAGTCAAAACTGAAGTAGGTCCCTTGATGTGTTTGCTCTGCCTGTCATAAATCCAGCAATATAAATATTTTTATTCATGTTTGTACATAGGCTACTATTCCAATTGACCTGACCTGATCCGGTTAAATAAAATATCTTCACAGAACTGACCGAAATCCATCGGCATCTATTTTAAATCAAAATCCCCCAAATGGTGATAAGAACATATTTATCACATTCTCCACTCTAACATTACAGGTAATCTGGGAAGAATGCAAGGAAGTGTACTAGAAATAGTGTTGGGCATAACTAAAATGGAGATCTCAATCTGGTGAAACTGTAGTACAGGATTACTTGCTTGCCTCAAGCAGAGGAAACAGCACGTGATAGAACTAAACTATTCCATAACCAACATTATGTTTTAAGCTCTGCAGCTGTGCCACATCAAATTATAGAAGTGTTCGACAATTAAACAACTGATGGGCGATGATCAGTGAACATCCCTTCAGCAATGGGAGGGCCCAGCATAGCAGTGGGGTTAAAAAAAGGTTAGAATTTTTGAAAACCATGTACCTGACTCGCTGAGTGGATCATCCATCTTGGCTTCTTCCTGTGGTTTCCAGAATCACCACTGACAGTCTTAAATCAAGTTGATACACTCCTTGTGATGTTATGAAATGACTGAAAGTACTGGATATCTCCGAACATTATGGGCCTGACAGCATTCTGGTGTGGTACTGAAGACCTTTGCCATATAACTAACTAGCCCTGAACAGGCTGTTCTACTACACTAAACTGGCAATTATCATGCAATTTGTGAAGTTACCCAGATATGTTCTGTCCACAAAAGTACAAATCCAATCCACTCTGTCTGTTCTCAAGCATAACTGTATTGATGGAAGCCTTTGCGAATGATATAATGAGGTGGCACTTTACAATAATCTGCTAAATTGTTGGAAGTGATTCTGAAAGACAGGATTTGGAGAGGCAAGGAATAATTAAGGACAGTCAGCATGGTTTTACGCGTGGGAGATTGTGTCTCACAAACTTGAGTTTTTTGAGTAAGTAACCAAGAAGATTGATTGAGGGTAGAGCAGTAGACGTCATTTACTTGGACTGTAGTAAAGCCTTTGACAAGGTTCCATGTGGTGGACTAAACTGTACTCTTAATTCACATGGGAATCAGGCTGATACAAAGTTGGATACAGAATTTGCCAAACGACAGGAGACAGAGAGTGATGGCGGGTAGTTGTTTTAAAGGCTGGAGTCTTGTGACCAGCAGTGTTCCATGGGGATTGGTGCTGGGTCCATTTTTGTTTGTCATTTATGTAAAGGATTTGGTTGAAAATATAGAAGGCACATTTAGTGAGTTTGCAGATGACATTAAGATCCGTGATATAGTGGACAGTGAAGAACATTATCTAAGTGATCTTGTTTGGGTCAGTGGACTGAAGAGTGACAGATGATATTTAATTTGGATAAATATGAGGTATTGAATTTTTGAAAAACAAATAAGGGAATGACTTGTATAATTAGAAGTAGGGCCTTGGGTAGTCCAGAACAGAGAGACCTAGAGGTTCACACATAGGTGGTTAAGAAGGCAGCTAGCATGCTTTCCTTCGTTGCTCAGACCTTTTGAGTTAGGATATTGTGTTGATGTTGTACTAAATGTTGGTGAGGCGTCTTCTTGAGAGTACAGTTCTGTTTGCCCAGCTGCAGGATGCATATTATTAAGCTGGGAAGGGTTCAAAAAAGATTTACCAGGATGTTGCTGGGAATGGAGGGTTTGAGTTATAAAGGTAGGCTGGGACTTTTTCCACTGGAAGTTGAGATGTGACCTTATAGAGATTTATAAAATTATGAGGAGTATGGATAAGCTGACTGGCAGGTATCATACTAGGGGGCATATTTTTAAGGTGAGAAGAGAAAGAAATCAGAAAGACAGGAAAGGTTCCTGTGTGGAATGAACTTCCTGAGGAAGTGGTGAATGTGGGTAGTTACAACATTTAAAAGACATATGGATAAGTACATGAATAAGAACTGTTGGCAGGATATGGGAGAAGCACAGACAGGTGGCACTAGTGTCATTTTGTATTATGGTCGGCATGGAATTATAGGACTGAAGACCCTGCTTCCATGCTGTATGACTATGACTTGTGCAGTCATCAACAAACATCCCCATTCTCACCTTTATAACGGAGGCAACAACATTGGTGAAGCGGCTGAAGTTGTTTGAGCTGAGAACATTAGCCTGAGACAGTCCAGTAGTGATGTTCAGCGGCCATGATAATTGGCCTGAAACATCTCACACCCAACGTACCATCATGATAGGTAGCACTTAATTGGTGAGGAACTTTTTCTTGATTCCCATTGACTGAAGTTTTGCTAGGACTTCTTGATGTCATACTGTTAGATCTTTTCTAGATGTCACTGGCAGTCAGTCTCACCTCTTGAATTACTTTTTGCACCAAGTATGTTAATGAGATCTGGATCTTTGATAGCGGATTCCAAACACTGAGTCTCTACCACCTTGATGAACAAGGGCAGGTGATGAATAGGAACACCACCATGGACAAGGTTTCCTTCAAGCTACATTGCGTCCTGAATCAGAATAATAACATAACTAAGAGCAGAAGTGGGTAGTTCAGCATTTTGAGCATGCTCCACCATTCAATATGATTATGGCTGATCTCATTTTGGCCTCAACTCCACTTTCTTGCTTACTCTCCATAACCCTTCAACATGCTACTAATTAAAATTCTGTCCATCTCTTCCTGAAATTTACTCATTGTCTAGGCATCCAACATACTATGGGATAGTGAATTCCACTGATATATGATATTTTGGAAGAAATGTTTTCACCACATCTGTTTTTAAAATCTGCTACCCCTCACCCTAAAACTGTGATCTCTTGTTCTAGCTTGCTCCGCTAGAGGAAACATCCTTTCTACTTCTACTTTGTCAGTCCCCTGCTGCGTCTTCTATACTGCAGTTAGATCTCTCATTCTTCTGGTACAAGCCTAAACATTTGTCTTCTTAAGACATTCCTCAGCTCTGGAATCAATCCAGTAGGTCTCCTCTGAACTGCCTGCAATGGAACTACATCCCCGCTCAAGTAAGCGGACCAAAACTCTAGTACTCTAGGCATGGTCTTGCTAATGCTTATGTCATGATTCCTTCACCGTTGCTGTGTCAAAATCCTGGAACTCCACAAATACCACTGTGGTTGTATCTATATGATATGGATTTCAGCTGTTCAAGAAGTGGGCTCTCCACAACCTTTTCAGGGGTAATTAGAGATGGACAAAACTGCTAAACTTTGCTAGTAACACTTCATATCTTAAGATCAAATGTTGAAAAGTGTAGCTGGCATACTTCAAGTTTGTGATAGTATTTTTTAAGACTTATATTTAATTGTCACGTACTCAAGTACAGAAGTATAGGAGTAGAGTGAAAAGTGTATAATATCACCATGTACTGTGCTGTCCCGGGTGCCTAGGTTCAAAGTAATAAAAGAGGAATAAATAGAAAAATAGAGAAGTAGGTAATAGTTAACATTCAAGTCCTTCTAATTGATTTTTATTGTCAAATGTACCGAAATACGGTGAAAAGCTTCGCTTACGAGCAGTACAGGCTGATCACAGCAAGCAAAGGATGTACAGATCATAAAGACTTCGATGCATTCAGGTTATATTGCGGATTACGTTATTTGAGGCTAGAATCCATTCAACAGTCTGATGATGGCCAGGCTGTTATTCACCCAGACAGTATGCTTTCAATGGTGCGTCAGTAGGAGTTGTTGAGGGTCCTTATGGATATGCCAAATTACCCGAGCTGTCTGAGGAAGAGGAGGCTTTGTAATGCCTTCCTCATTGTCACATTTAGAAAGGAAGCCCAGCACAGGTTGTCAGTTATGGTCACTCCGAGGAACTTCATGCTCTTCGCCTCTGTCAACCTCCGTTGTGTTGACGTAGACTGGAAAACTGGTAAACTAGAAAAAAAAAATCATTTAAAAGCTCAACAGTGTTTGATGAGTCCTCTACATAGCTCGCTGCCTGTTCGCTATGATGCCACTTCAGATACCAGGGGAACCTCTCTCACTGCTCGCGGTTACCACATTGGGCTGTAGTGCCATTGCTGCTACTGAAGCTGCCGCTCCTTCTGGAACATGCCTGGGCTGGACCCACTTGCATGCCAAGATACCACCACACCAGGCTGGGGTTGGGGGCTGGGGGTTGCTGAGGGACCGCCACAGTCTGGGCTGAGAAGACACCTCGCTGGGTTGTCGCTGAGGCTGGGAGTGAAGAAAATAAGCAAAAAAACACCTAGACAGGAAAGGAGAAGTAAGAAAGAAATGAATGGAGCAGATGAGCTCCAGCTGCAGCATCCTGCTTCTCTGCCATCTTGAATTGTTGTGATTCCAGTCCAGATGGTTAACTTTATTGTTATGATTTCAAATAGGGCCACCAGATTATGTTCCCATCTTGTTTGGGACGAGTCACCTTTATTTTGAAAGTAGGCAAAAGCTGAGATCCAGGTGACTTATTGAAGGATTGAAGTCACAACATTCTATCTTTTTGAACAAACAATATTATATTGGAACCATAGTACAATTTACAGTATATGTACAACTTACTTCTAGCACCCACAGTTAACATGGATAATGTATTGTGATTGGTTAATATATTGTGTATAATGCTATCAAATAGTATCAAGATCTCATGAATTTATTCATAACTGTCCCCCAGATGTTAATGCTACTGTAGGTTATCAAATCTTGCTAAACTTCACCGCGGATTACAAATCATTTCTTTTGCCAATCTATCCTCGAATCTCTCTCTCAAGACACATCACTCCCTTGTCCTAAGTTTATACCCTCCTTGGCTCCAATAATTGCCCTTTAGTATTTATTCACGGGAGCAATACTAGCTTTTTGTCCACTCCTTCTCACTAAGCCTCCTACACAGAATACATCTAACCCATTTTTTTTTCCGCCAGAGAACAGTTCAGCAGCTGAGTTCTGCATAGAGCTTCTCTTACAGTGACATGGTGACAGCAGTGATCAGGACTGAGCATACATTCTGTCAGCAGTCTCAGTCCTGGAGCTTAGGATGAGCCAAGTGTGGATGGTCTCATGGAGGGAATTGAGGTGAGAACCTTGGCAGTCAGGGTAGGAGTAACTTCCTATGGGAGTGGCAGGAGTAACTGAAGTGACAAAGAGGCCCTTGCGAGAGATGTGCCCCTGTCCTGTCAAGGGAATGAACCCCTTCCCGTATGAGCAGGATGAATAGCTGGACCTCTTTTTCCTACCTTCCGCTACTGCTGAACCATTACAGTTGAATGAACAAGTGAGGCTGATTGGAAGACAGACCTTAAGTGGCCACTTAATGTACGAACATAGGAAAAGGAGTCAGTCATTCAGCTCCTCGAGTCTGTTCTGCCATTCAGTGGGATCATGGCTGATCTGTAGCCTAACTCTATATACCTGCCTTTGGTCTATATCCCGTATACATTTATTAAAAAGAAATCTATCTTAGTTAAAACTAACAACTGATTAAGCGTCAACTGCAATTTGTGGAAGATAGTTCCAATTCTCTACCTTTCTTTATGTGTGGAAGGTTACAGTTACATATTGGGGGTGTGGAGCAGAATGGCAACCGAGCAAACCACCCCGACACCGCTATAACCTGCATGTGTTCTGGGCTGCCTGCTCAGGACACCTCCCAGCCTGCAACAAAAAGTTGTAGCTGTTCCATCTACTTTCATCTCCCTTAATACCTGCCTCTCATTACATTAGGAAAACAGCCCACAAAAGGCTGTAAGAGTCGAGACCGGTGGTGGGCTGCCTAACATTTAGCTCTTCACCCTTTTACGTGGAAAGCGTCCTAATAACCACACCGAACAGGCCATGTATTGGTATTGGATACTTCTCTTGATTTACGTGCACGGCTGAGTGAAGGCTACCACTCCACCCCATTTTACTGCCCCACCCCCCACTTTGATTGAAGCCTGCAGACAGCAATGACAAATTTCCCTCCTCTGTGTCTGTGTTAAACAGCATGGCAAGACGGTTGTAATATGAACCTGCTATCTCTGACTGAGGGGGCAAAGTGTAAGAAGGCAGTGCAAGGCAATGATGCTGTGAGCATCTGAGTAGGCTGAGAGTGAGTGAACACAAAGAGAGTGATTGGAGAGTCTGGTCCAGTCCATGTGTGTCCCTGAGTGCAAAATGTTTTTGCTGCAGCATTCTGGAGATAGTATTGAAATGTGATGCATTCTCGAAATGGAGATGTCCAATGATGATTCCTTGTGCTGGCATGTTTTGGATGCCAGTGCCTGGATGTCAGTTGCGTGTGGCCGTTGCTCATGTGGCATCCCCTGAGATATTCACCAATGCATGAGAAATAACAAAAGGTAAGCTGAACCCAGGCAAATCTGCAGAATTCTTACTAACATCTTGGAACTTGTAGCAAGACTAGGGAAACTGTCCCACACAGTAGTTAGTAATAGCCTGACATAGTCTGCTTGCTGATCGTTAAAGACAGTGTCCCAGACACTGCTATCACCATGTGTCCAACATGGAGGTCATTTGGAGCAAATGGCAAGCAGAATTTGGTAGATATTCTGAGTCCAATGTCAGGATATCTTGACATCTATCATATTTGGCAAGTTTGGTAAGATGAATAAAATATTAATGAGAAAGTTAGGCTGATGACCAGGCTCTTGACATAATGCCCCTTAACTGACAATTCTCCACATTGCTTGTGAGAAGTATTAAAAGATGGTTGAGATGCTTTTGATGTTGAGATTGATCTTGCTGAACTTCTCATCCTATTCTGCTGCACATCTTGCTTGCGGAGACCCCTATTAGATTCTGCCATTTGGAACTGTTGGGTTTGAGAAAACGTTTATCCAGTTTAGTAATGACCTATGGGAGGAGTGATCTGTCATAGTTACCTGATTTGACTTATGCATGGTCAATGTTGACTATTAACTGTCGTCTCAGATGACCTGACAAGTAACTCAGCTGTACCAAAGGATTAAAGAAAATTGCAAAAGAATAAACCCTGATTCACCAATGTACGAGAAATAACAAAAGGTAAGCTGAACCCAGGCAAATCTGCAGAATTCTTACTAACATCTTGGAACTTGTAGCAAGACTAGGGAAACTGTCCCACACAGTAGTTAGTAATAGCCTGACATAGTCTGCTTGCTGATCATTAAAGACAGTGTCCCAGACACTGCTATCACCATTCTTCATTTGCCATGACCTAGAGATAAGGCAGCCCACCCAGAAATTGCAATACAGTGGTGTACAGTCAAAAGGGGTTTGCTGTGGGACTCATCAATATTTTCTTTGGATCTCATGAAGACTCGTGGCATTGGATCAAGCATGTACCTGGAAATCTGATTACCACATTATGCTCACCTTCAACTGATGAATGAATATCCTGTACATTATTCCAACTGGTGTTCAAGCAAGGGCACAGAAGGTGTGTTTGTGGTTTCATATCCCTGTAACTGCACATTTCCCTTGGCTAATACACTGAGGTGGCACGGTAGCTGAGTGGTTAGCACTGCAGCCTCACAGCACCAGGGACCCGGGTTCGATTCCAACCTAGGGTGACTGTCTGTGCGGAGTTTGCACATTCTCCTGTGTCTGCATGGGTTTCCTCTGGGTGCTCCGGTTTCCTCCCACAGTCTAAAGATGTGCAGGCTAGGTGGATCGGCCATGCTAAATTGCCCGTAGTGTTCAGGGTGTGTGGGTTATAGGAGGGTGGTTCTGGTTGGGATGCTTCAAGAGGCGGTGTGGACTTGTTGGGCCGAAGGGCCTGTTTCCACACTGTAGGGAATCTAATCCAATCTAACCTCTGAGCACTATGGGCAATTTTAGCATGGCCAATCCACCTAATATGCACATCTTTGGACTGTGGGAGGAAACTGGAGCACCTAGCAGAAACCTGTGTAGACATGGGGAGAATATGCAAAACTCCATTCATATAGTCAGTCAAGGGTGGAATCAAACCCAGGTTTCTGGCGTTGTGAGGCAGCAGCAGTAACCACTGAGCTGCTATGCTGCCCCAAATGGTAATGGGCAGTGAAACCAATTATATATTTATTTATTTTGGTTCTGCTCACTGCTGGAAAGGTTCCACAGTTTGTTCCCTGACTTCCTGAAATTGTCTTGCAAAGGCAGAGACGCTCAATCTGGTACTATTGGGAACAGTTCGCAGGATTATGGTCCAGTGACGGTGAAGTAATTGACACAGGAGGGAACCTTAGAAGGGAACACTGCAGTGGCGAATATTTTTTACGGTGGTTTTTTTTTAAAAGAAAACCCCCAATTTATCAAAGTAAAATATACAGATACATCATGCTCATGGGAACAACAGAGCTGCAATGTATTGTGTCTTCTCCAGGCAGCACAACAAGAGCCTGCAATAGTAAGATGGTTTTTGTAACCCTTGCCTAAATCTCGACTCTTCTTATGATGGGAAATGCGCAGTTACAAGGACAGGTTTGGGGGGATGGGTCTGGGTGGGTTGGTGTGTGTTTGTTGGCTGAATGGCCTGTTCCCACAGTGTAGGGATCCTAAGGATTTTATTCCACGCGCACTAACTTGTGGCTTGGTAGCACAAACCAGCCTAGACTTGAATGCCGAATCTGCCAGACCGGGTTTGCAGTGGCTGTTCAGATGACTAACAGGAGAAAATACACACGGTTTTTTCCCTTTGAAATCTGTCTGTTACAAACCATCAGCCCAGGATAACACTTTGATAAACTGGGTTCCTTTCTGTCTCAATTCCTTCACTGTCACTTGACCAAAATCCTGGGAACTTTTCCCAATAATACTAGATTGATTGCCCTTGCAAAGGTAATCAATCTAGTACTATTGGGAAAAGTTCCCAGGATTTTGGTCAAGTGACAGTGAAGGAATTGAGACAGAAAGGAACCCAGTTTATCAAAGTGTTATCCTGGGCTGATGGTTTGTAACAGACAGATTTCAAAGGGAAAAAACCGTGTGTATTTTCTCCTGTTAGTCATCTGAACAGCCACTGCAAACCCGGTCTGGCAGATTCGGCATTCAAGTCTAGGCTGGTTAGTGCGCGTGGAATAAAATCCTTAAGATCCCTACACTGTGGGAACAGGCCATTCAGCCAAACAAACGCACACCAACCCACCGAACAGCATCCCACCCAGACCGATTTCCCCCCCCCCCCCCCCCCCCCAACCTGTCCTTGTAACTGCGCATTTCCCATCGTAAGAAGAGTCGTGATTTAGGCAAGGGTTACAAAAACCATCTTACTATTGCAGGCTCTTGTTGTGCTGCCTGGAGAAGACACAATACACTGCAGTTCTGTTGTTCCCATGAGCATGATGTATCTGTATATTTTACTTTGATAAATTGGGGGTTTTCTTTTAAAAAAAAAAAAAATCACCACAGTAAAAAATATTCGCCTCTGCAGTGTTCCCTTCTAAGGTTCCCTCCTGTGTCAATTACTTCACTGTAACTGGACCATAATCCTGCAAACTGTTCCCAATAGTACCAGATTGAGTGTCTCTGCCTTTGCAAGACAATTTCAGGAGGTCAGGGAACAAATTGTGGGGCCTTTCAGGCAAAATAAATTTTGCCAAAATAAATTAAAGATACATAATTGGTTTAAAAAGGAATCAGGAAAAAGATCACCCTGATATACTTATGGAAGGTATTATTTGTCTCGTTAGTGTACAAACAATATTTTTCATTGTCTCAGTACATGTGACAATAATAAGTCAATTCATCACCAACTGCAATAAACAGGAAAAAGTAGGAGACGTGTTTGAATTGCACACAAGGGAGAATAATGTAACTTAAAACTTTAGAGAGGACAGAAAGCCTGTCAGTCATAGCAGAACTGGAAATCAAACTCACAGCAGAGATGCTTAGGAGCATTTGAAGATAAGAGGAATTAGGCCATTTGACCCCTTTTGAGCCTTCAAATTGATCATGCCTGATAGAACATAAAACAATACAGCTCAGAACAGGCCCTTCAGCCCTCGATGTTGCGCCAACCTGTGTACTAATCTAAGCCCACCCCCCCCCCCCCCGCACACTGTCCCACTATCATCAAGTTCAGTACCATAATCTCACCCTACCATGGATTCACATGCCTTTAGACATAATAGCTATATCTACCTGCTTGAAAAAACACAATTTTTGGCCTTGACCACTTACTGTGAGAGTGAATTACATAGGGTCACCATTCTCTGGATGAAGAAATGTCTCCCTACCTCAGTCCTAGAAGGCGACCCCTTATCTTTAAACCAGGTCCGCTGGTACCCCCCTACCCACACCTCATTCTTCCAGCATTTATCTTGTCTAGTCCTGTTAAAATATTTATAGGTTTCCTTGAGATCTGCCCTCATTCTTCTAAACTCCAGTGCATACAATCCTAACTGACTCAGTCTCTCCTCATATGTCAGTCCTACCATCAGAGGAATCAATTTGGTAAACCTTCATTGCATTAGCTCTACAGGAAGAACATCCTTACTCAGATAAGGAGACTAAAGCTACACACAATATTCCAGGTGTGATTTATGTGGCCTCACCAATTCCCTGCATAATTGCAGCAAAACATCTTTGTTCTATACTCGAATCGTCCTGCAATGAAGGCTAATGTACAGTTTAGGAACTGCAGATGCTGGAGAATCCGAGATAACAAGGTGTGAAGCTGGATGAACACATCACGCCAAGCAGCATCTTGGGAGCAGGAAAGCTGTACAGTTTGCCGCCTTTACTGCCTGCTGCATCTGTCTGCTTACTTTTAGCAACTGGTGCATGAGGACATCCAGGTCCCATTGAATATTCTCCATTCTTAATTGACAGCCATTCAAGTAGTAATCTGTCTTCCTATTTTTTTGTACCAAAGCGCATAACTTCATATTTGTCCACAGTATATTTTATCTGCCTTGAATTTGCCCACTCACTGAGCCCGTCCAAATCATACAGTAACATCTCTACACCGTCCTCACAGCTCGCTCACCCACCCAAGTAAAACTGTTGACTTACTTGCTATTGGTAAAGACTAGGTGATCATGTTATAGAACATAGAACATTACAGCACAGTACAGTACAGGCCCTTCGGCCCTCAATGTTGTGCCGAACTGTCATACCGATCTCAAGCCCATCTAACCTACATTATTCCATGTATGTCCATATGTTTATACAATGACGACTTAAATGTACCTAAAGTTGGCGAATCTACTACCGTTGCAGGCAAAGTGTTCCATTCCCTGACTACTCTCTGAGTAAAGAAACCACCTCTGACATCTGTCCCTATCTTTCACCCCTCAATTTAAAGCTATGCCCCCTCGTGCTCGGCATCACCATCCTAGGAAAAAGGCTCTCCCTATCCACCCTAACTAACCCTCTGATTATTTTAAATGTCTCAATTAAGTCACCTCTCAACCTTCTTCTCTCGAACGAAAACAGCCTCAAGTCCCTCAGCCTTTCCTCGTAAGACCTTCCCTCCATACCAGGCAACATCCTAGCCAGCTGAAATCATGAACCACTCAACTTACATCCCTACAACATCTTGACGTGCAGGAAAATATGTAATGCAAAGCCTTTGGCTCTGAACAAGGACACCTGCAGAATTATAACATCTGATAAGGTAACTCCATGGTGTAGAGTTGTGGGATAGATTTATTGGTGGCTCAGTGGTTAGCACAACTGCATCACAGGACTGGGGACCAAGATTTGAGTCTTGTGACTTTGTCAGTGAAAGGGTCATAGGTCATTGACTGGATTTGAAAGGTTAACTGCTTTTTTCCCACAGATTCTGCCAGACGTGCTGAGTTTCTCCAGCAGATTCTGGTTTTGTTTCAGAAATGTTAAGATCTTCTGTGAGTTCAAACTGTGTTGCATTCTGGCACTGACGTGGCTTCACACATTCCTCCCTTTCCTGGTCTCATAAGTTTTCTGGTTCATATGCAGAAGGGACTGCTTGCATGCCAGAACAGACATAAGCAGTAAAGTCTTGCCTACTTAAGACCCAAGACAAAGATAGACCATAAACCATTTCGGAAACTTACGCTGCATTCAGTACCTTGACACTAGAATTCTATACTGAGGAATGCATCAGTTACAAATAAATAGACTCGCTTACACTTGTACAATAATACAGTATTCTCTATTACAATGTGAAGGTTACTTGGGAATTTTAATTGGAAAAATAGAATTCTTTTTAAAAACTTATTGCTTCATTGCAATTTATCTCTTTGATAGGTAGCTTGACACGAAAATCAAGAAAATGGTGATTATTAATTTGCTGATTAAGTAACTAACACTTTTTACTTGCGTTCTACCCCACTATCTCACTGTAGATACTCCTCACCACTTCCATCTTCACCTCATTGTCTCTCCCTTTTGTGGCTTTCCTCCTTCAGCCTCCCACTTGCCACCTATCTCCTATTTGCTTTGACTCCTGCTTGCCAACACTCCTATTTACTGATTCCCTTCCAAGCCACCCACTTATCAACACTTCCTGCTGCTAGCTGCTTTCCTGTCTAGGTCCTGTGTCTGAGTGAGTGTTCTGGAAAAACATGGCGAGAGGGACCAAATGAGTGAGAGCGTTAGAGAATAAATTTCAAGTAGCAGAGTGCAACTGAAGCAAGTGTGAAGGTAAACAAGTAGATGGAGGTACTGAGAGAGACGCAGCGAGTGTGTGAGGTGGCAGGTGGAAGGGTGGTGAATGAGAAAGGTATGGTGACTGGAACGGCCATGCTACAAGAAAGACGTATAAAGCGGACTGTTTGAAATTCCTGAGCACTGTAGAATCTGTCACTTAATTTTGATTTTGAGTCATACATTGAAAAGGCTTCAGCTGTTATTCCTAGGATGCAAAAGACTGGAGCAACAGCAACCTAACAACACTAAATTGTGATTTTACTAAGCCCACATCCTCAGTGCATTCCCCTATAGTTGTGAGAATTTGAATTTGAAGTCTGATTCTTGTATATTTGGAGAACAGTCTACAAAATTGATCATAGTTGTTCAGATTTCTGAGATTTTAACATGTTAAAAATAACTTATCAGTGTTGCTGTTGAGGTGTAACATATTAAAGCACTGGTGTTACTGTGAGTATGAATTCCAATGGAAATGTGGACTAAAATTACATTTTAAAGTGATCTCATGCATGTCATGTTATAGAGAAATATCCCATCTTGATTTTTTTCACAGGTGTAAGGCAGATTTGTAGCCATCAGCAGAAGATGTACTTTGCCTGTGGAGTAGCATTGACCTGTCTGTTGAACATCTTATGGAGCAATGAAGCTGTGGTAAGATGCAGATGACAAGTTGCATATGTTTATATCCCTGATTGCTTTGATAAGAACTTTATAACACCTTACTATTTTAATGCAGGAAGAGCTTTTATTGACGCCCACATTTCAAGGTTCGTTTCCTGTACAGAATTTCAAAGACCAGGTATTTTTGAGTTTAAAGGTATGACTGGATATGTAATCTAATGTGTGCTGAATCCAAAAGGAAAGTGAAGGATTTTTCATAAAGATTATTTACAATACTTTACTTTCCAGTGCATTTTAGTAACGTAATTGCTATTGTGATGTACAGTATCCATTTTTTAAATTATTCAATCAAGTCCAGACTTTATTGTTTGTACATAAAGGCCCTCAAGGAGGTGGTGGTGAACTGACTTCTTTAACACTCGCAGACAATGTGCTGTTAGGGAGGTTGGGCCAGGAGTTAGGCAACAGAGAAGAACCAGTGGTATAATTCCAAGTCAGATTGATGTTTGCCTTTGAGTGGAACTTATAGGTGGTTCTGGCGCACCCATGTATCTGCTGCTGTGGTTCTTCTAGCTGCTACAGGTTTGAAAATTACTATCAAGGGAGTTTGGAGAGTTTCTGCTGTGCCTTTTACATAAAATAAGTTTTTGCCACAGACTACACCAGTGATGGAGGTCATGAATGTTCTGAGGAAGGATCACTGAACCTGGAATATTAACTGATTTCTTTCTGCAGATGCTGCCAGACCTGCTAAGCTTTACCAGCATTTTATGTTTTTGTTTCTGATCTCCAGCATCTGCAGTTCTTTTAGTTTTCATTAACGTTTAACTTGTTGGGCCTCTTGCATGTTGTTGAAGTAGAACTTATCCATGACAGTGGAGAATATTGAAAGGCATGCCTGACTTGTGTCATGTGAAAGTTGGAAGATGAGCTAATCACCATAGAATTTCCATTCTGTGATCTGCTGTTGCTGGTCCAATTAGTTTCTGAGCTTTGGTAACAACTGAGCAATGATAGGGGATTCAATGGTGGTCATGCCATCGAATATCGTGGAGTTGGCTCTTGTCCACCAGTATGGAGAGATGCTTGCAAACCATGTGGAGGGGAGTGGAGACTACAGGGAGAGTAAGCAAACTGATCACAGCTGCATAGTACAGAGAGTCATTCAGGAGGGTGGTGGAAACAGAATCATGGTAATGGTGGGGGACAATTTAATTAAGGGGATAGATGCTGTTCTCTGTGGCTCTGAGCCTGAGTCTCAAAGGCTGTGTTGTCTGACTGTCAGGATAAAAAAAATCTCATGGCTGGAGCAGAGTTTGGAATGGGAGTGTGCGGGATGAAGGGATCCAGTTGTTATCATGCACGTTAGTACAAATGCTAGAAATGGAAAAGAGGTTCAGTAGCACTATTTTGAATAGCTACAAGCTAAACTAAGAAGCAGAATTTGCAAGGTAATAATCTTGGGATTGGTCCATGAACCAGGCGCCAACTGGCTCAGAGTAAATAAAGCCAGTGAGTTGAATGTATGATTTAAAGATTAGTGTGGGAGCAATAGTTTTCAATTCATAGGGCACTGACACAAGTAGAAGCGAGTTTTTCTGATTGGATGGGTACTAGGGTGTCGAGAAGTCTTTAATTTTATTTGGAGGTGGGTAGAGTGGGTTCAGGAAAGGGAATTATTTAAGCTTATAAAACATGAAGATATGTGGCATTGCAGGGCACCTATTTTGATTTTGATACTGATACCTCAAGTGGGACAGGAAAGGACAGAGTGTCTAAACATTGAAGCACAGAAGCAAATGGGGTTGGGATTGGGGGGGGGGAGAAATAATGGAAAGGCAAAATTAGTGGCTGTCTACTTAAATGTGCAAAGTATTCAGACTAAAATAAATGAATGAACAGCACAAATAGGGGTGCAGCCTTATAGCCGTAAGTGTAGGGGTACTGGAACAGCACCAGAGCATAAATCTTCAATCCTCTAGGTGAGATCTTTAGGGTCCACAGACTTTCCAGTGTCTTTAGCCACTCCTTGATGTCACATGGAGTGAATCAAATTGCTAAAAAATCATCTTTTTTACTAGTGCTTCTAAGGAGAGGCTCTGTATGTGTCATTTGTTGGGCACTTGCAACTGAACGTGTTCGAAAATGCTTCAGCCTTGTCTTTTACACTGACGTACTGGTCTCCACTATCATTGAGGATATAGTTGCAATAGAAGCAATTTGTAAAAGTTACATTTGACTAATTCCTGGAATGACCAGTTGTCTTATGACAAAAGACCAGGCAGCTTTGGCCTATATCCATTAGATTTTAGAGTGAGAGGTGATCCTAATGAAACATAAGACGTCAAGGAGGCCTGACATGATATTGCTGAAAGGAAGTTCTTATCTGCGGAAGAGACTAGAACTTTTTAAAAAAATTCACTTGTAGGATGTGTGCATCACTGACTCGGCCAGCATTCATGCCCATTTATAGTTGTCCTTGAGAAGATGGTAGTAAACTACCTTCTTGACCCACTGCAGTCCACTTGGTGTACACCCACAATTCCATTAGGGAGAGCATTCCAAAATTTTGATGTATTTCTAAAAATGGATGGTGAGTGGCTTGGGGGAACGTGCAGGTAGTGGTGTTCCCATCTGTCTGTGAGCCTTGTCCTGTCTAGAGGATAGTGGTTGTGAATTTGGGTGGTGTTGCCTTAGGAACCTTTGTAAATTTCTGCAGTGCATGTTTTTGATAGTATATACTGTTGCTACTAAGTATTGATGTTTGTGGAACTGAATGTTGGTGGATGTGGTGCTAGTTAAGTTAGCTGATTTGGCCTGGATGGTGTCATGCTTCTTTAACATTGAACTTCGCTAATCCAGGTCAATTCGAAGTATTCCAGTCCTAAACTGTCCCCTGTAAGTAGTGGGCAGGATTTGAAGAATCGAGGGGTGTGTTAACTGCTGTAAATTCTTAACCTTTGATTTGCTCTTGTAGCAACAGTACTTATATGACCAATCCTGTTTAGTTACTAATCAATGATAGCTCCAAGGATGTTGATAATGGGAATTCAGTAATGAAGATTAGATTCTCTCTTGTTGGAAATTACTTGTGTGCAAGGATGTCACGCGATTTTGTTCAGGTCATCTTGTATTTTGACATGGACTACTTCAGCATCTGAGAAGTCACAATATTTCTGAACAAAGAAACAGTTTAAAAATAAGTGGTCTCCTTTTTAACTCAAGGATGATGAGAAAATGTTTTTGAAGGCTGTCAGTTTGAAATTTTATTCCTCAGAGAGCAACGGATGCAGGGTTGTTGAATGTTTTTAAGGCTAAGGTGGATTGGCTCTTGACTGACAAGGGCACCAATAGGAATCTGGTTAGTAAGGAAGTGAAATTGAAGCTACAATGTGACTAGCCATGATTTCATCAAATGACGAAGCAGACCCAGGAAACAAAGGTGATTGACCAGGATGGGAGCAGTCATTCAGATAATCCATGTCGCAGTGTGTACCAGGAAGTTTCAATGCCAGATTAGCAAGTGAGTAATTTGTGGTTGCTTGTGAAGTTTAATTAGATTTGATAACCCACCATATTATTAATGTCAGGGGCTGCTGTTGACAAATCCACGGGATCTGTCTTGATTGCATATGCTACTTTTTGCTATTTGATCAGCACTGTAGGTATTTAATCTCAGTATGTTGCCAATATTATTAAATTAATTTTTGGTGTTAATTATACATGTGTTGTGAAGTTTACTGTTTTGGTCAAAACCATGGAGTCTTTAATATGGTTTTATTCTCTTAGTAGGTCCCTTAATTCCTCACTTTGTTAAATATATTTTAAAAATTCTTACTTGTTCATGAAGAAGGGTCCCGACCCGAAATGTCAAACTTTCCTGCTCCTCTGATGCTGGCAGAATGTAACATAAATTTAACAGTCTGGTCTAGGATTGTAATACATTTGGTTTTATTTTAAGGAAAGGATTATTCAGAACAACTTGAAATATACTGTATAGTTCTGTGTTTTACAGATTAGCCTTTATTAAATGGAGAATAAATGTAACTTCTTGGAATTATTGTCTACTTGTTAGAATTTTAAATTATTGACTGCTGACATTTGGACTCGTGGTCCTTGCAGCACTGCCTAGGCTTCATTATAATGTAGCTAGTTTCTAATTTTAAAAAAATTAGAAATATGCCCCTGTTATTACATTCCATGGTGCTGTCATAAATTAGATGGAAGTGAGGACACAGGCACTTCTGAATATAAAAACTGCCTGGCTAAATATGTTGAAGGATTGCTGTAGAATTGGGAGAAAATCAGCAATTGCTTAATGGAACAGTATTTGCTGGTGAGTTTCGTTAGCTGGAAGAATGATAAGACTATAAGAACAATAAGAATGCTTCATAAGAATGAAAAAAAGCCATAGATTGTTTGGATTTATAATTTACTATTAAAAACAGTGAAAAAACAGAATTCAAGCTGTTTTAAAGGGAATTGGATAACTGTCCAAACTTTTTTTTAAAAGAGGAGTGCTTTGCCTTAACTTTCTTTCAGGCAACACTTTCCAGACCCATAAGAAAAGGAGTAGGCAGTTCATTCGGCCCCTCTAGCTATTCAATAAGATAATGGCTGATCCGTCATTCCTCACATTCACTTTCTTGCAATATTCTGTATCCCTTGATTTCCCTGATTAAAACTCGTATCTATTTCAGCCTTAATTGTACACAAAGACTCCGTCCCCCAGCTCTTTATGACAAGGAGTTCCAAAGACACTCAAGCCTCTGAGAGGAGAAATTCCTCCTCCTCTCAGTCTTTAATTGGTGGGAGAGAAGTTGGACAGGTTCTGTCAGGTCAAAGAGGTGGGGATGAGAGGGAAGGTTTGATATTAGATTGGGAGTGGGGAGATTTTAAAACTGGTGAAATCTATGTTTAGGCCTTTGGCCTGTTGACTCCCAAGGCGGAATATGAGGTGTTGCTCTTCCAGTTTGCATGTAGTGTCATTATGGTACTGGAGGAAGCCCAGGATGAACATCTCACCCAAGGAGTGAGAGGGGGAGTTAAAATGGTTGGCAACTGGAAGGTGTTGTTTGTTGCATATAGAACGCAGATGCTGTACGAAATGGTCTCCAAGTCTACGCTTAGTCTCACTGATGTAGAGGAAGCCACATCGAGGGAGCAGTGGATACTGTAGATCAAGTTGGTGAATGTATAGGTGAACCCCTGTCAGATATGAAAGATTTGCTTTGGACCTTGAATGGAGGTGAAGGAGGAGGGGTAGGGGCAGTTCCTTGGGTTGCAGGGAAAGGTGCCGGATGTGGCAGGGTTAGTGAGGAGTATGGAGCAGGTGAGAAAGGCATGGAGTGAGCAGTCCCTACGAAAGACAGATAGGGGTGGGGAGGGAAATATTTCTTTGATCACGTGGTGGAGAATGATACGCTGGATGTGGAGGTTGGTGCGATGGTATGTGAGGACTGGGGGATTCTGTCTTTATTTTTTTGGAGGGGGGGGTTTGAAGGAAGAAGTGCAGGAAATGCAAGAGATGTGGTTGAGGGCATTTTTGATCACTGGAGCGGGGATGTTGCGGTCCTTGAAATAGGAGGACATCCAGATTGTCAAGGAGTGGAGTGCTCCATGTTGGGAGCAGACGCGGCAGAGGTGGAGGAATTGGAAGTAAGGGTTTGTATGCTTGCAGGAGCGTGAGCGAGAGGACATATAGTCCAGTCTTTCCTACTGTTATACACCCAACTCCATTGAAACACCAACTCATTTGAAATAAGGCCCAACATTCCATTAGCCTTCCTGATTACTTGCTGTCCCTGTGTGCTCGCTTTTTGTGTTACATGCACCAGTACCCTCAAGTCCCATTATATTGCAGCTTTCTACACGTTTTTAACTCTGGTTAAATAGTGCTCTGTTCTTTTGTTTTACCTTTCAAAATGAACAACTTCACGTATTCCCATATTATTTTTCCTACTTGCTTAACCAACCATATCTGACTATAAATTGTTTATGTTTATCTTACAACATCCCTTTCCACTTATTTTTACATCGTCTGCAAATTTGGCTGTAGTATATTCACTTCCTTCTTCTATGTCATTCAAATATTTTAAACAGCTGTGGTCCCAGCGCTGATACCTGTGGAACCCAACTGGCACTCTTTGGATGAAAAGATTTTTCCTCAAATCCCCTCTTAACCTCCTGCCTTCCACTTTTAAATTATGCCCCTTTGTCATTGACCCTTTAACCAAGGGGAACAGCTGGTTTCTGTTCAGCCCTCATAATGTTATGCTCCTCTATTAGGTTCCCCCTTTCAACTACTCTACTTCAAAGAAAACAGCCTGAGATGGTCCAGCCTCTCTCCATAGCTAAAGTGCTCCAACCCAGGCAATATCCTAGTGAATCTGCTGTGCACCTCCCCTAGTGCAATCACATCCTTCCTGTATTAGCCATCCCACTGGTTTTTCTGTTGTTGGCGCCTTGTTTCTTTTTGGCTTGGACACAATTCAGTTTATTACTAATGTGTTAGAAATGTATATTCCCCAATGTTCTACATGGGACCAGTTATGTCATGCATTTTAATTTATAATTGTTATTGAATGAAGTTGGTATGATTACTGAAAAGCTTTGATCAGTTCATACTTCTCACTTGTACACAGTTTCCGTAAAAAGTTTAAAATTCTTCACTGTTGATCATCTATTATTCACTTCCTAACAGCACTGTACCCCAAGGATGGCAACAGTTCAGCAAGGCAGTTCACCGAGTGAAAGTAAGAATGGGCAACAAGTGGTCCCTAGCCAGCAATGCCAGTATGCCGAGAAATAATTTCAACATCCTAGTTTTGTCATTTTAAAAATTTCTTGAGCACAATAAGACTAACTTTTCAGCTTAGTGACTTAGCCAATGAACAGTTGAGTTGGAACAGCCCAAGTTCAAAGTTGTTAGATGATCTTATTAGGACAGTGAAACAATTACGAAAGTTGTCCACAACTGTCAGGTCTATTGTATCTGCTGTACTTTGAATGTATGTTCTTTCCCTTCACGTCCATCACGTGACCAGAGTGCATGGAGGAACTAGCAACCACTGGCAGGTGCATCCAAACATGCACTCAGCGATTAAAGGTTCAGCGATTTTTGGCCCTTTACCAGCCCTTGCGACTGGTCTACTTTAAAGTACAGCTTTTTAATCCATTTAGTTAAATTGTGGTTGATCTAGATTGTAACTCCATTTAACTCCATCTGTTTCATTTTCCTTAATATCCTTTCCTAAGAGAAGTTAACATTGACTTTGACTTTGAACTTCTTAATTGACATAGCCTGAATAACTTCTTGGACATGGAAGTTTCCACTATTTTAAAAATTTCTAGCCCATGGTCCTCTTCACCAAATTGTTTTGCAATGAGTGATGTACTCAAGATTGTGGGATAGGGGGTGTGTGTACGTTCCTTTCATTGGTACTATAGTAAGGAAGAGTCTGAGGTGAAGGCTTTCTGCTCGCCTGTGTGGTTGAAGCGCAGATCCCTTTCAGGAGTGGCTTCAGTCCCTGTGTGGTGCCACAATAAGCTGTTCCACCTGGGTTGATTGAGAAGCAGCTGCTACAATGTGGCCTTCCTGCATTGATTGCATCTCACTTGGAGCAGTCTAGGTGTAATCAGTGTTGATGAAGTTCCTTGTACAGGTTCTGTTCCTGCATCTGATTTACCCCTTTCATGGTCTGCTTGCATATCAATAGATGACTAAATGCACTGCATGTGGCATCCACTCCATATATCATTTGCTCATCAGTGGTGCTGATGGTGTAACACTACCTAAGATGCCATTCATTCTTGACAGTCTGTACACCACTCAAGCATTTAATCTGCTCTAACATTGCCTGCTGTTGATCAAATTTAAGATGACTTATGCTCAGCATCTATGTCTTCCTTAGATTAACTGTGTCAGTCCTGCATCCTTTAAGTTGGCTGCCACAGTTACCTGTTCCTTCTTAGTCTTTTTTGTGACGTGCCAGGTTATGTGCATAAGTGATTCTATCAAAATGACTGTGTCTTGATTTGTGGAGCACTTCTGAAAAAGTAAAAAAACATTTTAGAATCGCTGTTTGGACTTCAGAATAACTGGGGTGGAGGGAAAGAGTTCCACTGCTGTCTCTAGAAATGTTCACAATTTTTCACTATACTTTAGACAGACTCGTCACCTGCCATTGTGAACTCAGTTAGATAAAGGACAAGCTTAAAGATCAGCGTGCACTCCCTCAGTGATATTGCTCACTCCACAACTCCCTTGTCAACTCTACAATCCCCTCTAACCCCACCATACCTGGCACCTTTCCCAGCAACCACAGGAAGTGCTACATCTGCCCCTGCATCTCCATTCAAAGCCCAAAATTGTGTGAAATGACATTGACTTGTACTACTGACTGAGAAGTTATTTTTGCCCATCGAACAATGATGTTTCTGGTCATAGGTATTTCAATGATTTGGGAGGACTCTGCTATCAGACTGCTGAATATGACTGTGGATTTGGAGGCTCCCATCTGGATGAGATGTTGGACTCATCTTGCCAACCTGCACACAAAAGGCCACTAAATCATTTTCAACACTGTGTCCATGCCTCATTTATTCCACTGTACCCATTGACTTCGTCTTCCTCTTCTAGCCGAATAGTTTGTTTTGGTTATCTGATCATCTCCTGCCACTCATTGAAAAAAATCGTCTTGCTGATTCAGCCTCCAGGAGTCCCTTAGAAGAAGCATAAATCACATTCTACCCTAGTATGTGTGCCTTTACTTTGGGAAGCAGATTCTCTCACTCTGCTGTCTTCGATTCAAAGTGGCAACTATCAAAGTCGATACTGGTTCCTGTTTAAATCTTGCTTGCCTCACTCCTGTACTACTTACGCAGTCCTAGTTAGGTCTGTGGTGCCCTCTTCCATTAGTTGGTTTGCTCATTTAAAATGGTAATGTGTAAACATGAGACATGGAATAAGGTTGGGGGGGGCGGCGTTGGTTTTTGAAGGGTTAGTGCAGACTTGATGGGCTAAATGGCCCGTTTACGCACTCTAGCGATTCTAAATTCTAGGGTTACAATTTACAAATGCCCTGGCCCTGGACCCAAATGTCAGCCTAGCTATTTGCATCCTACCAATTGGAATACATACTATTTTTTCTTAACACTTCCCTCTAAGCCACTTCCCTCCTCTTGTGAAACTACTGTGTTGAATTCCATGCACTTTTAGTTCGAAAATACTTTTGGGTGGAACCTTATTAAATGCCTCCTTGAAATCCACAAATATTATCCAGAAATAACCCCCTTATCTACCACATAGGACGTCGTCAGAAATATTAAGTTTAATTAGACGTGACCTAACTCTGTACAAGTCAACGTGGGCTCTTCCTGGTACATTCATATTTATCCAAGTATTCAATCTGACTGACAGTATACTTCTAAATTCAACTGCCAGGTTGAAAATGTGGTATTTATGACAGAAATGTTGTGATGTTAAAATTGTAAAAAAGATTAAATGATTAAAGTTTAGTCACATCCTAAATGAATGGTTCTGAGGAAGGGTCACTGGACCTGAAACGTTAACTCTGTTTTTTCCTTCATAGGTGCTGCCTGACCTGCTGAGCTTTTCCAGCAACTTTGGTGTTAATCATATCCTATAGTAATCATCTACATGAAAATGCTAATGAAAGGATGATTGTACCTAGTATTTCAAACTGCAATGAGCAGGAACAGTCAGAAATTCATTTTCACTTCGAACTGATGGTTATTGTAAATAGGAACATTTTTTTCCACCAGTAGGAAAACTAAACCTAATTTATTTAATGCATCTAATTAGCAGGTTCCCCATATTAGACCATTTCTGCAATATTCTGAAAAGTGGCAGCATTGACCCTAATATAGTCAATGGCAAGAATGGGCTGACGTAGGAAAGCTGCTCACTGGTTCATTGGGTTCATTATTGAATTCCTTAAAGGCCGTTATCCTCGAGCCTACTGGAATATAGTGGTGGCTCAGGGATTATCCGAACTTTCTTGGGTCTTTGCATGCTGCCCAAGGGTGTCAGCAAATCTAGTCAAGGGAGCAGTCACTTGTTGTGACTGGATAAGGGTAGAATGTCTAGATAAGAGATGAGTTGTGTGGGGCAGAAGTGGGCAGATACAATGGGTCTATCTCAGAAATCCTGTTTCTGCATTTTAGGAAGGAGGTAGCGAGCTGTGCAGGGTTGGGAGACTATAAGCTTGCAGACAATGGGGAGAGATCACCAGATGAAATGAGGTTAGTGACCGTAATGGACATAATCCTTGTCCAGACTCTTCACACTTAGATCTATGATTTCTCTCATGCTTTAAATCAGTTTCAGAATTTCCAGTTTGTGGGCGACAGACGCCGCTCTTTGCCGTGGACTGCAATCCCTTTTACACGTGCATCCACCACCAACGTGCTCTCAGGGCTGTCCACTTCATCCCGAAAAAATGGCCTGAACCATCCGCATCCACTACCACCACCCTCCACTTGGCCAAGCTCGTCCTCACCCTGAATGACTTGTCTTTTAACTCCTGTCACTTCTTTCAGGACAGAGGGATGGCCATGAATATCCACATGGGCCCCAGTTATTGCTGCCTCTTTTTGTGGGGTAGGTGGAATATTACTTGTTCCAGTCCTATTCTGCCACCCACAACTCCTCCTCCGGTATATCAATGATATTACAGAATCCCTACAATGTGGAAGCAGACCATTTGGTCCGTCGAGTCCACACTGACCTTCCAAATAGTATGCCGCCCAGACCCACCCCCCCAACCCTGTTCTTGTAACCCTGCATTTCCCATGGCTAATTCACCTAGCCTGCATATCCCTGGACACTACAGGCAATTTATCATGGCCAATCCACTTAATCTGCACGTTTTTGGACTCTGGGAGGAAACCAGGTCACCCAAAGGAAACCCACGCAGACATGGGCAGAATGTGTAAACTCTACACAGACTGTTGGCCAAGGGTGGAATTGAACCTGGGTCTTTGCTGCTGTGAGGCAGCAGTGCTAACCTCTGTCATCGGTGCTGCTTCCTGCTATCATCTAGAATTGGAAAGGTTTATCAATTTGACTTCCAATTTCCATCCCACTGTCACATCTGCATGGTCTTATCTCTGACTGTTCCCTTCCCTTCCTTGACAGCAATGTTTCCATTTTTGGGGATAGGCTGGCTACCAATGTCCACTACAGACCAACTGATTTTCAGTTACCTCACATCCTGTGTCCTGTAAAAACTGTTCCTTTCTCCTGGTTCCTTCACCTCCGTTGCATCTGTTCTGATGATGCCAATTTTGACAGGGGGTCCTCTGAAATATTCTCCTTCTTCCTCAACCGAGGATTTCCCAACACCGTGGTTGACAGGGCCCTCAGCTGGGTTCCACCTATTTCCTGCACTTCAGCCCTCACCCCTTCTCCTCTGTCCCACAACACTTCAGGAATGGAGCTGAGCTGGACCGAACCAGAGAGTAGCCTGGGAAGGTAAGCCATGTAAAAAAACATACCTCGGGGATTTGCAACCTTCACTTCAAGAGCGAAGTTGAGTAGGAGTGAAACGGAGGGCAGACTGGGAAGGTAAGATTCCCTGATGCTGACAGGGAGAACAGAAGAGTCACATCACAGGAATGTTGTGATTTGATTGGCTAATAAGGAATCTCCTAAATTTGAATAAAAACCAAAAGAACTGCAGATGCTGTAAAGCAAGAACAAAAACAAAGTTGGTCTGGCAGCATCCGTGAAGGAGAAAACAGATTTAATGTCTTGGTTCCAGTGACCTGAGGTTCTGAAGAAGGGTTACTAACTTCAGTTTCTGTCCACGTATGTTACCAGATCTGCTAAACTTTCCAACAATTTCTGGTTTTGTTTCTAATTTCCAGCCTCCGCAGTTCTTCCAGTTTTTAATCACTTATTGAATGTGTACTATAGATCAGTAAACAGTCAAGGAGCTTTAAAAGTGCAGATATCAAGGCAAACGTCAGTGGAGTGTGAAAATAATAGGATAATAAGATTTCAACTTCCCCAACATTAACTGGTATCGGCAAAGTGTGAAAAGCTTAGATGGAGCAGAATTCTTGAAATTTGTACAGGAGATGTCTTTAAACCAATGTGTAGGTAAATCCTCCCAAGAGAGTAGTTGGTCCTGGATCTAATTTTGGAGCATAAAGCTGGGTAAGGGGTAGAATTGAGGAGCACCGTAATTAAGTTTTAAGATACAAGTAGTTATCGGAAGGGACAAAATTGGACCAGAAGTAAAGGCTCAGAATTGGAGGAAGGCTGATTTTAATGTGATAACACCAGGAGTGGCTAAAGTGGACTACGATCGGCAACTTGGAGGAAAATCCACATTAGAAAAGTGGAAGTCATTTAAAAAGGAAATAGTGAGTGTGCAACATTTTCCTGTAAACATGAATGGGAGCAAACAAATCCAAGGACCCTCAAATGCTAAGGAATGAACAGGATTTTTTTAGAAAATAAAAGGAAAACTTAAGGTTAGTGGCCAAAAACAGGAGAACCCCAAAGAATGATCAAAACTGTAGAGGGTTATGGTCGTTCCTTTGTATCTGCGAGGTTCGGTTCCTGAAAACCCCTGCGAGTGATTAATTTGGTAAAGCTCAGTAAAAATAGGGTTAAAATGGTTCAAAATATCGCAGATACACAGTTTCTTTTACCTGTGGATGTTGAGTTTTGATGTTACCTTTCTATGGCATGGATAGGCAAATTTGCAAAAATTGATTTCATGTGCACAGAGGAATAACTACTGAAAAAGAAATTAGGACAGTGAAGAGAGGACATGAAAAATCACTGGCTGGTTAAATAAAGGATAATCCGAAGGCATTTTATAAGAAAATTAGAGAGAAGAACTCAACCAGGGAAAGAGTGGGAGGCATTCGGGACTAAGGTGGAAGTGTTTGTACAGATCTAGAGGAGGTAGGTTAGCTTTTAGCTAATTACTTTGTATTTAAATATGTTATCAACGAGAACGCTACAGGTGTAGAAATCACGGAGGGCAACTGTGATAAACTTGAACAAATTAACATTGAAAGAGAGAAGGTTTTACCAGTTTAGTGGGCTTAAAATTGAATAAATTGACACAGTGGGTCAAATGGCCTTTTCCTGCACTGCAAAATTCGATAAATCTAAATTCCCAGGGTCGGATGAGATGCATCTTTGATTGTTTGCAAGGCTCTTAACATTAATGTTCAAATCCTTTCTGGACGCATGAGTGGTATTAGAGGGTTGGAAGATAACTAATTGGTAACATCATTCAAGAAGGGTGGTGGGGATAAACCAGGGTGCTGTATGCCAATCAGTCTAACATCAGTAAATGGGACTTTTTGGGGGAAAAAAAATTGGAGGAATGGAATTTACTTCAACTCGGAAAGACAGAGGTGAATCAAGAATAATGGTTTTGTCAGGATGAGATTAGATTCCCTACCGTGTGGAAACAGGGCCTTCGGCCCAGCAAGACCACACCGCCCCTTGGAGCATCCCCCCATAACCCACACACCCCTGAACACTATGGGCAATTTAGCATGGCTGATCCAACTAGCCTGCACATCTTTTGGACTGTGGGAGGAAACCGGAGCACCCGGAGGAAACCCACGCAGACACAGGGAGAATGTGCAAACTCTGCACAGACAGTTACCCGAGGCTGGAATTGAACCCGGGTCCCTGGTGCTGTGAGCCTGCAATGCTAACCACTGAGCCACTGTGCCCCCCTGATGAGATCATATCTGAAAAATTTGGTTGACTCTTTGGACTGTGCCAAGCAAGATACAGGTACACGGGTGAAATTTAGTATATTTCCTATATACAGTCATGGAAATGGCCCCACGTGTGTAAAGGCATAGTTTGATGTGAGGTCAGGAACTGTGGCATTTAAATTTGTGTAGGTGCAATGGTCCTGAACAAGTATATGGACAATCTGAGAGTCGTGACTTCACAAACGGTGCTGGAGCAAAACATGCCTTGCGCCTTGTTACAGTCAGGCTGCCAGAACCCATGGATTTGCCCTATCCATCAGGCACTGAAGAGTCCTCAGTATCAGAAGTGGACATGATGGATGTCGCCACCTTGGCACATTTGCTGCCTGAAGAAGAGTGAAATTTCTGTGTGTTACATGCCACCTGTTTCGGGTGCCGAGTCAGAGGAACCTGACCCAGTGCTAAAATGCCTCAGGAGGCTCTCCAAGAAAAAGGACTGGCCTATGTCCTTATACTCAGAGGGGGAAATGTAGTATTTGTAACGGAGTTAGCCAGCTGGACCTCATAGAATATGAGATCAGTGATTGGGGCCATTAATCTGGTCCAGTGAGATGGGATTGGCCCTGGCTGACATATAAAGAGTAGTGTAGGAGATACTGCTATTCTGATAGCTGACTCTGAAGAGGCAGTACTAAAGTCAGGCACTGTTATTGTATAAATAAAGGGTGACTTGGTGATGGGATACCGACCTCTATGGAGTTATTTCACTTAGGATCAAGCACAATTTGGTAAATTAGATCCATAATTGCCTAGTGGCAGGAGGCAAAGAATACTGGTTAAAGATTGTTTGAGGCTATTTCCAATGGTGTACAACAGGATTTGGTGCTAGATTTGTTCTGTTTGTAGTAAATGTTAATGATATCAACATGAATATATGAGGTTTTATCTGAAAGTTTGCAGATGATGCAAAAGTTGGCTGAGTAGTAGATAGCGAGGAGAAAAGTTTTATACTGCAGCAAGATATAGTCAGGCCGTTAAGATGGGCAAATGGGGTTTAAATCTGAATGTGAAGAGATATAATTTAGGAGTATAATAAAGTACATGATGAATGGTGATCCCCTTGCTAGTACAGAGGGTCAGTGAGACTTTGATATTCATGTATATCAATCCTCAAAGACAGCAGAACAGGTGGATAGGATGGTTATGAAGGCATATAGGATACTTGACTTAATTATTTGAGGTAAGGAATTCAAGAGTTGGGATGTTACGCTGGCAATTTTAGGATTTTGATTAGTCCACAGATGGAATATTGTGTGCAGTTCTGGCGGCCACACTGCAGGAGTAATGCATTTGTATTGGAGAATGTGCAGAAGAGGTGTTGCTCAAGCTGGAGTGTTTGAACTATGAAGAGAAAATCGATAAACTCGGATTGTTTTCCTGAAAGCAGAGAGGACTGAGATGGAGGACCTCAGAGTTCTACAAAATTGAGCAGCCTAGGTAGGGTCAATATGAATAAACTTTTCCTTTACTGAAGGGTTATTTACAGGAGGTGTGGATTTAAAGTAAGGGACTTAAGGTTTAGAAGAGATTTAAGGAGAAAGTTCCACCTGGGGGTAGCAGGAACTATGACGTGAAGAACTATTTAGATAAACATTTGAAATATATCAACATTCAAAGCTGAAGGCCAAGTGCTGAGAAATGGAATAAGACTAGATAGATGCTTTATGATTGGCATGGATACAAGTGGCTGAAGGGCATCTTTCTGTGTTGGATGCTCCTATTACTAATAACACCCCAAAGGGATCCCTCTTACAAAGGCACACAGTGTCACATTGCAGAACCACGGTCAGGACGGGAGGTGTCCACTGAGCGTGACTCCACCTTACTCTTGGAAGTAACCCACCTCTTATCAAAAGTCGCCTCCCTGCAGCTGCTGTCCCATCAATGCTCAGCTGTACTTTTGCATTCAACAAAGATCTTTGTTGAAGGCCCCAATGCAATATCATCAGCAGCCACCATTCTCGTCAGCTTTTGGGAGTGGGATTAGGTGCAGCTAGGGACTTTATCTGTGAAGAGTCTCAATGCCACTTGATTGCACTTAAGCATTGGCTGCCTCTTGTAGAGCTGATGTGTTTTTCCCATCTGTTCTCTCATTGGTGGTCTGATCCTGCAATAAAATCTACTGTTTTTCTTCAGTATGTTTTTTATTCACCAGCTGCTTTTATACAAATTATCATGATTCCATTGAAGTTCACTTTCATATCACTTTTCTGTAGGTGAATTTGAATCATCCTTGAGGATATTGTTTTTAATATATACACTTTGCACAGTCATATTTATCATTTATTATGTCAAATGATAAAACAATTTTAATGTCATTTACCTCACCATTCTTGTCAGGTCAATATTATACTTAAACACTAACACGTCTTCAGAATTGGAAAAATACTGAAAATAGTAAGTTTCTAATCTTGTGCTAGGGAGCCTTTGATGGGAGAAAGGTTCCACCTTCAAAAGGGAAAGAAAATTCAAAGAAACGTCACCTCTGCATTTTGATCCATCCCTTCTTGTGATTCAGGTGGAGTGGGAGGAAGAGGATTATAGACAGGCTTTATCAGGTTATCGAAATGTACTTCAATCAACATCTGGGTATCCACAAGGGTATTTAATAACTGGAGGATCAAAAGGAAGTAGAAATGTTTTAAATTCAGGGAAATTTCTAAAATACTTCAAATTGTTATTGTTTTCCAGATGTTTTTGGAGAATCTGTGGACTACAGTGATGTAGTTACAATAATGATGGAAATCAATAAAGATCTGGGTAAGAAAATTTCAGGTTTATAGTATTGTATAAATGTTCTTCCTAACTTTATTTAGATGTTTTCAGGCAATAATCTAATGTAGCGATTGACACTGGTTACAAACTGATGAGAAACTAGATGTTTCAAACCTGAGCCTAGATTTAATGCAGCTTAAAATGGTGGGAAAATGGTGATCAGACTCAAATAATCATATGAATGACTGAATCAGTCTCTTGGCAGTGGCAAAATCACCTCTAATTAATTTAGAAGTTGGGAAATTGCTGACACAGATCCATCATCCCTGAATAAATGACAGTTTACCAGTGGCTCAGGAATTAAATTGGCAACACATGACTTTAGGAAGTTGTGCAGGGTAGCCTACTGATTTACCAGAAAGATCTCAGGAGATCCTCTGTAGTAAGGCGTCCTGTGCCTAGTTAGACATTTGTGGGGAGAAGTGACAGGTTCTGAGTTCACCCATAAGTCCTTTTACATAGTCAGTCATCTTTAGCTGTGGTTAGTGCATTTGCTGCCAAAAGCTACTGCTTCTCCTGGCAATTAGAGCAATGGTGAGAATTGTGATAGCAATTGTTGTCAACAGGTAGATTTTCCACTATCGTCAGGGAGCTTGATCAGTGGAAAGACCTAATCTCTGAACTGAACAAAAGTTGCTTCCAGTTCTGGCATGTTAGTCTCAGTCAACCTGAAAATGTCCCAGCCATGGTGTATCACTGGAACTTCAAATATCCAGCAGAAGAAGGTTTTGAATCGAGCCCAACTGTGCAAGTTCTAGTTTGGTGTCTGGTTTGTTTTTAATTAATTATTTGAGAAAAATTTGTCCTTTAATTCGATTATACTCTCTTTCTTATTCCTTGCTCATAATTCATTTCTCCCTTTGCATTTGATTTTCCATGGTGGTAATGGATGACAGTGGAGCATTCTGTCATGTCAACATGATGAATGTTCAATTTTGTCAAGTCCTCCGGAATCACAATTAATTGCAAATAAAAAGGCTTAATCTTATTAATTTCCCATTCAGAAGCTGTTTTCTAAATCAGCTGTTGAATAGCTCTGCAAAACAATGCAATGAGCGTTTAAAGGAGAAAGATGTATTTATGGCAAATCTTTGGAATTTGTAATGTTTGTTTACATTTGTTAAACTAATAAAGCATTCATAAGAATACACACACAAAAAATCGGTGCTGCAGAGAAAAGGATATGGAGGTCTTATGTGAAATCTGTGCTGACAAAGGATTCACATAATATAGTAATTCAGTCTGCCCTATCTCGACTGATAGTGGCATTAATTGTACAGAAGGAGGCTGTTTGGGTCATTGAGTCCGTGTGGCACTCGAAAGAAATCCTCTGCTGCCTGGCCTGCTGTGTTCCTCCAGCTTTACACTGTGTTATCTCTGACTCCAGCATCTGCAGTTCTTACTATCTCTCACTCGGTCTAGTTCCCCTGCTGCATTCCTCATAGCCTTATTTCCATATTTGCCTTTGAAATAATTGATTTCTGCTTCCACTACCTGAATCGGTCAGAGTGTGTAAACTCCTACCTCAGTTCTACTGAAAATTTACCCTCTGGCATTTGCTCCCAGTCTACTTTGGCCAGATCCTGCCTTAATTTGATAAAAGCTGCCTTCCCCAATCCAAAAAAGTTTGTTTTGCAGACCATCTTTGTTCTGTTCCAGAACAATCTTACAAAGTATGGGAATAAAAACTGAAAGACCTGCAGATGCTGTAAATCAGGAACAAAAACAGGAGTTGCTGGAAAAGCTCAGCAGGTCTGGCAGTATCTGTGGAAAAAAAATGTCAGAGTTAAAGTTTCGGGTCCGGTGACCCTTCCTCAGAAAGGGTTCCAAGGAAGGGTCACCAGACCCGAAACTTTAACTCTGACTTTTTCCTTCACAGATGCTGCCAGACCTGCTGAGCTTTTCCAACAACTTCTGTTTTTGTTCCTTAAAGATGGGGTTGTGGACTGTCACTAAAATGCCCCCATATTGTCACTTTGAACATCTGTCTGGTTTCTTCCCTAGGATTGGGTCCAGCACTGCACTGCCCCTTGCAGGAGCATTTATATGTTGATATCAAAAGCTCCTGTGAATACATTTCAAGAAATTTGCCTCTTCTAAACCCTTTTTACTATGATTAGGATTTTTACGTGCATCAGTCCTGTCACCTTCAAAAATCTGTGTACAGGAGCCCCCAGATCCCTGTGTCCTGTTGGTGCATACTTGAAAACTATGCCATTACGTCTATGTGGTCCCTCCCTGCCCCTTCTGTCCAAATACATCTCTCATTTTCTGTATTAAATTCTAGATCCCACTTGTCTGCCCATTCTGATATTGTGCCTGTATCCTGTTGAAATAGATTTATATCATCCTTGCATTTTTCACACCTGTAGGTTTGGTTTCATTAGCAATTATTGGAACTTAGTGCATTCCAATATCCAGGTTATTTATTCATATTAAAACGATGCACTTGTCCTAGCACTGACCTTTCAAAACCCATGTCTACAATCTTGCAGTGTGAAAAACAACCATTTACCACAGATAAAATTCTATCTTTCCTTGGATGGCAGGGAAGAGGATGAAAACAGGTGGATGTGAGGGGAGTGATAACAGGCCTGTGGGGCTGCATGGAGGGTGTGGTCATGAAGTTGGATATATGCACAGGACCACTCACCCAGATCCCAGACTCATTTGCAATTTTACTTATGGTATGTGAGGCATCAGGTGATGCGCTCATACTTGGACTAATTGAGGTTTATTAAACAATTTATTAATTAATTAGTGGCTACTTTGAAGAACTGGCAGATTTTGGACATGAGATCTCCTCCCGAGATGGGATCAGAAATCTTTCCCTGAGTTAATTAATGCCCTTTTAAACAATAAATAACTGCAGGACAGCTTTGCTGCAAACCTTTTAGGGCGACGGTGGGAATGCTGCTATTATTCTAAAATCTTGACTCATGACTTGCTGTTTTCTCTCCTTCAACCAATTTCTTTTATCCAAGCTGACACTGCTCTTTTTTTCCATGAGCCTCAATTTTCTTAATCAGTCTTCATGTGGCTGTTTGGCAAATGTCTACCTAATATCCCTATAGACAAACCCATTTGTTTCCCTTCTTAACCTTCTTTGCTTTGTTAAAAAAAATCATTGAAATTAGTCAAATGTAATCAGCCTTGTGCAAATTTGTGTTAGCTCAACATAATTAACTAAAACCTCTTCAAGTGCTTATTAACTTGTTCCCTGATTATCTTTTTTAAGACATTAACCACTATTGATGTTGAACGTACTGCCCTCTAGTTACCAGGAATATCTGTCTTCAACGACAGTGTCATTTTTAATGCTGTCCAATTTTGTTCTGCCTCCTGCCACTTTATGGTAACCTCTTCCACTATCCTCACTCACACTTTGCTTAGTAATCTGTAATGAAACCATTTAGAACAGTGGTTTATTTATTCACCATGTCTATTCAACAATCAATTATTTATCTCCCAATAGTTTGTCAGCATCTGCTCCTTAGTGGATGCAAGTAGAGTTGCAGCATAAAAGACGTTTGGATAAGTACATGAATGGGACAGGTTTGGAGGGATATGGGCCACACGCAGGCATGTGGGACTAATTTGGTTTGAGAACATGGTTGACAAGGACTAGTTGGGCCAAAGGGGATATTGAAACTGTTCTGACGTCTGCCTGACAGCAACCTCCTGGATGGTTTGATCATCAGAAATTTTATGCACCAGATTTATTAGTAGTTGTCGTGGTGGGATTTGAACTCCTGAGCTTAGGCTGGGTCTCTGGACGATGCACCACCATCTCCCGACAAAATGCCCAGACTGGTCATTTTCAAGATAAAAGATGGCTAATGAGCATCTCACCTTGGGTACAAGGGCCATCTGTTTTATAATACTACATAGCTGGAGCATAAGCATGGAAGACTTTCTAAGGTGACCCTGACGACTTTCAGATGAGGTTAGTCTGCCAGATTCCAGAAGAAAAAGAGGAGAGCTGCCAGAGGCTGAAGATTTCTCAGGATCACTGCAGAAATGTAGGTTGAGCTCACATTTGGTTTGGAAAAGCAGTATTCATTGGAGGTAAAAGGAGGCTAGAAAACTTGCTTGCCTTTAGGCGGAGAGAGAAGTCTCCAGGAGAACTGTCACTTTTTAAAAGTTACAGGGTTGGGAAAGAAAAAGAAAAATTGGAAACAAATGCTTGGAGTGGGTAGCAGAATGCCTGTTTGAAGCACTATATAGCATGTACTGTTAATGGGTTTCAGAGTTTAATAATAGATTTTCTGTTCAATAGCTCAGTATATAAATTGTCTGCAACAGCAGTGATTGATGGTGGCACGGTGGCTCAGTGCTTAGCACTGCAGCCTTACAGCACCAGGAACCCAGGTTCGATTCCACCTTCGGGTGACTGTGTGTGGAGTTTGCAATTTCTCCCTCTGTCTGCGTGGGTTTCCTGTCCAAAGATGTGCAGGGTAGATGAGTTGGCCATGCCAAATTGCCCGTAGTATTCAGGGAGGTATAGATTAGGTGGGTTATAGGGGAATGGGTCTGGGTGGGATGCTCTGAGGTTTGGTGTGGACTTGTTGGGCCGAAGGGCCTGTTGCCACACTGTAGGGATTCTAAGCAACAGTGCTTTCTATTTGCTATATTGACTATCTCAAACTGTAAAATCTTATGTTATCCATTCCACTATTAACTGGAAGTTTGATTTTAAAAAAAACCAGTTACAATGGCAATCATAGCAATACTATCCCATGAAAGGATATTAGACCAGGTGGCAAGGAAAGTTCAAACATGAAGAATTCTAAAGATTATCGGAGGGAAAAGAGAGACACAAAAAACTGTTCAGGGAAGGAAAACAAGATCTTATACATTGTCAGCATCTGAAGACATGGCCATCAATGGCAGAGTTATAAAGAAACATATATACCTTTTGATGTTTGAAGAGCGGAGGAGGTTAGATAAGGGACTGAATTTTGACTGAAAAGACTGATAAAATTCAACACAGCAACCGTCTGAAAACCGTATGAATTGAATCATCTTGCTAAAAGGAAACCTTTCTCATTAGAGCATCAGTTATGGGAATAACTCAGTAAATGTATAAATTTGTGTAAAATAAGGATGACAATGTTAAAATTGAAACAGGAGCTAGTGTGGGACAGTGAAGGCAAAGGTAATGGTTGTGCATGACATGGAAACTTTAGGATACTGGAAGTAGAGTTCTGGATGAGTTTTGAAGGGTTGAAGACAGGAGGCTACGTGGACAACATTTGAATAGCCAAATCTAGAGGTGACAGAGGTATGCTGAGGCAGGGCCAGAGGCAGGTAACGGTAAATGGTTAATGATGCTATAGCTATGTGACCAAGAAATCCTTTCGGGATTAAACAATTTAATACAGCCTCCGACAGTTAACGGAGACAGAAACAAAGTTGCATGGATCGACTATGCTATACTGGTTTTGGCCTTTCCAATATTTCGCTGGAGGAAATTTCTTCTCACCTTGTACTGTGGCAATTTCAAGATGCTGGTGTGGTAGCGTACATGTGGCATCTGATGAATTTTCAGATGATGTTGGCAAGGGGCACTTAGACTGTCAGAAACAGAAGAGGGCAAGGATCGACGCTTGAGGGACACCAGAGTTTTATTGATGGGAAAGTAAGAAGATTTGCCATGTGGTGATAATCTGACTACAAGTGGCCCTTCTGTAGCTTCCAGTTAAGTGTCTTCCCAAGTAGATGATAGAGACAAAGCATCCGAGCAGGGTAGAACGATCAGTGACATCAAAAACTGCCAAGAAGTTGAGACTTTGGTTTGGAAAATAGCAAATGTAACTACAATTTTCAAAACACGGGGAGATGGAAAGCAGGAAACAATGGTTAGGTAGCTTCTAATATCTTCAATCAAACAGCATTCAGAGAATTTCAAGTTGGGCATTATTTTCTCAGAGAAATCCTGTTTAAGCAATTTATTGAATTTCTTTGAGCTGGCAAATGGAGTGTAATTTGGGAAAACTTCAATTTGTCTTTGTTGGCAAAAGGAACAAAAATAAAGCACGTTGTTTAGATAGTGGGCGATTATAGCACTCTGAGATGCAGAGCGATATGGGCTCCTGAATAAATGAATCACAAGTTAGTATGCAAGCATAACAAGACGTTAGAAAGGTTAATGGAATTATTTACTTTAAGGCACATATACAAAAGATTGGGGGGGGTGGTGTGGGGGCGGCTATTATCCAGTATTTCAGGGTGCTGCTGAGACTACATCCGGAGTAGTGTGTACAGTATTAATCTTCACATTTAAGGAAGGACGTGAATGTGTTGGAAGTAGTTTCTCAAGGTTGACTAAATTGATACCTGGAATGTGTGAGTTGCTGTCTGAAAGATGGGAGAGACTAGGCTCTGCAGCTCACTGACTGGAACATGCAAGATCCTGAAGGATCTTGGCACAGTGAGTATGGATAGGACGTGAAATAATTCTGAATTCGTTCAAGTTTTTTTAAAAATGTCTTAAGTACATAATGGTAAAGGTAATTAAATTTAAGCACTGTAGTGTACAAATACGAAAATACAGCATTGATTTCAAACAGAACTTTCACTTGAACCATTTTCAGTTCAGTCTTCCAAACAATAGCATTAGATTTTTGTTTAACATTTTCATTTTCTTCCTTTATAGTAAATACCAGTGCCTCAGAGAACATTATCGGTGGAGATTACCGGGAGCACCTTGGGATAAGTTGTTCGGGGGGTCACAATAGTTGCTTATGGCCTTCCTCAAATATGATTATTTATGTGCCATATATTTTCAAATCAAATTACAGTAAGTTTCTTAAAAGGTTAGTGTTATTAATCTTAGAACTAAGTAAAATCAAAAGTATTGTGAATAACAGTAGATTTAACACAGTTATTCTATTTTTTAGCGTTGAATGTGGATGTAAAAATTGTTGTGACCAGTCCTTAGGTGAGGTTCCCCGGTGTACTACATAAGTATTACTTCTCCAAAAGGGATATGCCAAGTTGTCATGTTTTTGGGTAGGTAAGGGACGAACTGACTTTTCTTTGTTCATCTGCTCATTTTGGTTATTGGGAGCTACTTTTTCATTCTCAGTAACTCATTTATTAGGTAATACCGTCACGTAGTAACAGTACCTTCCTGATTTATGTTAACAAATAGGATATTTGTACTTGCACAGAAGCAGAACTGGAAGAATTCATCAATATCCTTAATAATACCTCTCCATTAATGCTTCAAATTACAACACAGGGAAAAAACCTTAATTTCCCAGATATGACAGTATTTAAATTGTTACAAGACAGCAGGCATAAGTTAACAACAAGTATTTTTTTTCAGAATAGTTAACATGTTTCTACATAAACAAGTCATCACCCTAAACATCCCTTCTGCACATGATGGGGTGATAGCTAATGTATTTCCATTAAAGACGTGCAAAATTGGCGCGTTTTAATTAGACATTTACTATCCTTGTTACTGCATCCTTGATCTCAATTTCAAATTTAAGTATAACAGCTGACAAAGGGTTCATGATAATAAGATCCACTACATTCTTTCCACCTACAAGTGCTCCTGAACATAGGGTGCCTTAAGCAAGAGATTGCACGTTCATTTAGAAGGAATTCATTACCTGAGAGATGTAGAGTATTTTTTGGATTCCAATTAGCTGAGTATTCATTCGTTGACAGGTTTAAACCTGTTCTGTCTCCATTGAATCCTCTCTCCCCTCCCTTCTGATCCTTTGCAACGTCTTTGTCCAAAACCCAGTAACCCTCTTGCAACCTTGCTCCACCACATCATTGTAGTCTCCATCTTCCTTTCAACCTTCATTGGCCTCCTTCCCTTTTCAAAGCCATCTTGCAACCACCTCTTCTCCCCACAACTCTACAACCATCACCACCTCTCTCCACCACCCTTGCCCATCCACTCCTGGTAATGGACCCCACCTCGCCGCACAAGACTGAGCTCCTGGATTGGGCAAAAGACTCCTGATTACAAAAACAGAAAGTACTGGAGAAACTTAGATACCATCTGTAGAGAGAGAAACAAAGTTAGCATTTCAAGTGCAGTGAACCTTCATCAGAACTTCTTATTGATAAAAGATGTATGCTGCCTTCAATCAAAGTAACCCCCCCCCCCCCATCGAGACCTCAACTAATGGTGCCCTCGATTCCTGCCTTAAACAGAGGTTACTCCGCAAGAACTTGCTCACTATTTTCACTCAATTTAGTAACTGCCTATTGATTCTCGAAACACATTTTTTCTCTCCCACCTTTGAGCTACTCCCCACCAAACAATGGAAAAAGTCATGTGATTGGAAGAGCATTCTGTTTATGGGACTAATTTCTTTGGTTAGTCTATGCATAAATTTTCCTCAGACATTTTGAGATTTTTGGTGGCAGATTCTTTTGGCACTCCTGTGCATTTTGATTATTGGTTTGAGGTTGACTGCATTGCTGTTACCCATGCTGCACCAGAGTTGCAAGCTATTCATAGATTTCATTAGTTGTTTGTATAAGAAACATGTGTAGCCCGCAGCTGGAGAGTCAGATGTTCAACTTTTCATGTGTTGATTGAAAATCTCTTCAAATTGCTGTGCAATTCTCATACTATGTCAACCTACTTCTCTCAAAATTTTTCCACCATTGACAAGGAAATCCAATGCCAGATTGGTTGCATCAGTTCAGTCTTCCACAAGCTTTGCCTGCAAGTGTTTGATGATAAAGAAAAAGATGAGGTCTCTACAAGTCATTAAAAGCCATGGTGTACAGAAGAACTGTTATCACCACAACTCAGCAGCTGAGGACTGCGTTCTCCAGTCCTGACCTGCTGTGTTCTCCAGCTCCATACTGTATTGTCTCTGACTCTAGTATCCGTAGTTCTTGCTATCTCTGCTCCCAGGCTGGCACATTCAGTCTCATGAAGATGCATGCCAAAAGGTTATTACCTTCATTTTTCTTTATTCTGTTTTTCTGGTTACTCATATGCTATCAGTGAAAACTCTTAGTCCTGCTTACAGGGGGTCTCTGATATATATACACTTCTAACTCATGAATGCTCATACTTAATGCACATGACCTCATTTGAGGTGGAATTTTAAAGATCCGACATTCAAACATTTCCTGTACTTATGAGCCGCTCTTTTATAGTGTTCTGCATTGTGTTCCAACTTGCATACAAATCAACTCGCAAATGGACTCCAGAATGGACCTTATTCACAAACTGGTGAATGTCTGTATATCATTTGTATTCTTGCAGCTGGATGCTTCCTCTCCTGCTCTGTAATCCTTCTGCAGCCCCACGGGGATTACCTTAATCTTGAGCCCTTATCAACACTGCTTCTTACTGTTAGAACATGCCTTATTATTCTCCCTCACTTGAATTGCCACATATAATATGGTGGTGCAATCAGTTTACTCATCATCCCTGCAGTCACCGTTTTTATCCATACATCTCATCATGAAATATATTAGACAAGTGCAAAGATTAAGGCTCTTACAACGCTATCTTATGGATCTCTACATCTGCCTCACTCATTATCATAACCTTATTCCGGCCACAGACAAATTCTGAAGTATCATGTTAGAAGAATGTGGTCGCCTTTTGGAGCAAAACATAGAGCAACTTTGTGCCCCCCAATGCATTTCAGTGTCTGAAGTTTGGACTCATTAACCCTGAGTTGAAGTTCCTTAAACTATAGGCAGTTACTGTAGATAGAGTTATTGTATTTTTTTCAGGTCAGCTTTGAGGACCTTCCTGAACTACTACATCTGCCCTTATGGTAACGGCTACCATGACAAAGCCCAGAGTACTGAACTTGTTTTGGAAGTTGTCAGCATGTGGAAAATACAGCCTGTTGATCATAGGTCGTGCCTGTATGTTGGAGATATGTGACCTGAGAGAACACTGATGCTGGATCGAGTGCCTATCCTGCCATTGGATTTGCAGGACTTCATGGAGGCATCACTGGTTATTTTTCTGGAGTGGTTTGAAGTGTTTGATGCACATAGTCCACATCTCCGATGCATACAGAAGGGCTTGTAACACTGCTGCTCAGTTGACCATGAGTTTGGTGTTGGGTTTGAGATCTTTGTCATCAAGCACTCTGTTCCTCACAATGCCAGTGGCTTCACTGGCATGCTGGAGTTACAATGATTAATTTCATCATCAGTGCCTGTCTTCACTGAGTGAAGACTGTCAAGATATGGGTATTGCTCCACAATGTCCATGTGGATCGTCGTGGATCTTGATAGAATGGGGCACTGTTCTGTAGTGGGAGTAACTGATAAAGAACCTTTTGACTTGTGGCTGATTTACATATGGTCATAGAAAACAGCAGGTGTATGTGATTCGGCCCCTGGAGCCTGCTTCACCATTCATTATGATCATGGCTGATCATCCAACTCATTAGCCTGCTCATGCTTTTCCCCCATATCTTTTGATCCCTTTACATCTAACTCCTTGAAATAATACAATATTTTAGCCTCAACTGCTTTCTGTGGTAATGAATTCCACAGCTTACCACTCTGGATGAAGAAATTTTTCCCCAATGGTCCTATATGGTTCATCCCAGATCCTGAGACTATGACCCTTGCTTCTGGACTCCCCTGGTCTTTGGAACACCCTACTGGCACCTACCCTGTCCAGTCCTGCTGGAATTTTCTAGTTTCTATGAGCTCTCCTCTAATTCTTCCAAACTCCAGCAAAAGCAATCTTAATCGTTTCAACCAGTGCTGTACTTGCTGCCCTGAAAGCACATATATCCTCAAATAAAGAATCTAAAACCACATGCTCCGTTCCAGGTGTGGTCTCTGACCACGGCTCTGAATAATTGCAGCAAGGCATCCTTGCCTCTATACTTGAATTGTTTCACTACAAAGGCCAGCGTAGCATTTGCCTTCTTTACTGCCCCAGTACTTACACGCTTACCTTCAGAGGCTGGTGTACAAAGATAGCCAGGTCTTGTTACACTTTCGCCTCTCTCAATTTATAGTCTTTTGGATAATCTGCCTTCATATTTTTGCCACCAAAGTGAATAACCTCACATTTATCCACTTTATACTGCCCCTGCCATGCATTTGCCCATTGACTTAGCTTGTTCGTATTGCACTGAAACATCTCTGCATCTTTCTCACAACTCACCCTCTCACCCAGTTATTATTTGCAAATTTGGTGATATTACATTTAGTTCTGTCATGTGAATGTCTGGGTCCTAGCACTGATCCCTGTCATACTCCACTAGTCACAGCTTGCCATTTGGAAAAAAGACTCATTTATTCCTGCTAATAAAATGTGAGGCTGGATGAACACAGCAGGCCAAGCAGCATCTCAGGAGCACAAAAGCTGACGTTTCGGGCGCTCCTGAGATGCTGCTTGGCCTGCTGTGTTCATCCAGCCTCACATTTTATTATCTTGGAATCTCCAGCATCTGCAGTTCCCATTATCTCTGATACTATTTATTCCTGCTCTTTGTTTCCTGTCTGTGAGCCAGACTCAATACACTATTTCCAATCCTACACACTTTTTTGTTTTACACGCTAATCTCTTAAATGAGAATTTCTTGAAAGCCTTCTGAAAGTTCAAATAAACCACTGGCTCTCCCTTCTTCTGCCATTTCCCCCCCCCCCCCCCTTACCCATCAACTCTACTAGTCACATCCACCTTTACCCATCAACTCTACTAGTCACATCCTCAAATATTTTCAGTAGATTTGTCAAACAAGTTTTCCATTTCATAAATCCATGCTGACTCTGGACAACCATGCCAATGTTTTCCAAATGCTCACCTATTAATTATTTTATAACCAACGCCAACAGCTTCCAACTGCTGACGCCTATAAAATAACTCCACAGAGGTCAGTATCCTATCACCACGTGACCCTTTATTTACGTGTGCGTAGTACTTGACATTAATCTAGCTTCCTTAATGCTACCTCTCAGACTGAACAGACCTCTCTGACATTCCTGTTGAAATCTGCCAGCCAGGGATCTCTGATTGGACCAGGTTAACAGCTCCAAACAGGGAACTCATATTCTATGAGGTCCACCTGCTGACCTTGTTACAATCACTACATTCCTCCCCATCTAAGTCTGGAGATATAGGCCTGATCTTTTTCTTGTAGTCTGTCCTGGGCTGTTTTCACACAGGGTTTGGTTCATCCAGTTCAGCCTCAAATGTAGGCAGCGCGTACGGGTCTGTAGCCCACCTCTTGTGCCCGGACTGTCTGGGAAGAAATTCAAGTTCTCTAAGTCCTTTGAGACTATGATATCTGCCTTCTCAGACCCCATGGTTTCTTTGACAGATGGAGAGGGAGAACTCACGGGTTCCGACATCCTTTCCGGCTGGAACTGGCTGTGTTTTGTTCCTGCTGTGTTTGACAGTTTGCAGCTTTCCTGTGATCCATGTGCTTGCAGGACTGCCTCACTTACCTGAAGTTTGTATATCATGGGACCTAACCCCGTGTTGACCATGCCTGTTCCCCATGCAGGGCCATTTCTGTGGTTTCGGCACCAAACTTTGTTCCCTGAAGTAAACTGTCTCTCTCGTTCAGAAGAGTCTTGTATCTGGCATTGGTGTTCCATATGCCATTTTTGCACCACAGCATCTCCACGCACACGCGCGCGCACACACTGAAAATGACTGAAAGCATTGAGCCCATGAATGGGCTGGCACAGTCAATGTTTAACCAAATCCAGGGATTACCCAGTCATTCCCGGCAATGTCTGGAAGTGGCTGTTGGTAATTTTTGTCCTTGTTGGCACTCTGGGCACTGGCCCACCAGTGCAGCTATATCTGCATCCAGTTTAATTTTTAAAACCAGAATGAACTCTTACAATGGCGGCACCGTTGGTGGTGTATTTACTGGTGGGAGGCAGCGCAAGGCGTCCATGTTTGCTATTTGGCCTCCTGGATGGCGTTGCAACTTGGAATGATACGCACTTAGAATGAGCCCACCACCATAATTTGACCTGAAGCTATGGGCAGCAGGACTTCGTCCTCTTTGAGGAGTCCTAGTAATATTTTATGGCCTGTACTGTTGTAAATTTACATCCATACAGTTAGTGGTGGAACTTTCTAATACCAAAGATGATCGCCAAACTGTACTTCTGTACCTGGGCATATTTGTGCTCTGCATCAGCCAAATTCAAGGAAGCATACGCAATTGTACATTCCTGTGCATTGGGCCATCTGTGAGCCAAAATTATCTTGTATTGGGAGGCATCCAGTGTTAGCACAGGTCTCTTGGAACCACAGTTTGTCAACACTTCAAATGATGATAGCTGTTTCTTTGATACAAGATTATTTTCAAGACAGACCCTCTTTCGATAGCAAATGTAGGGATGCCAGGATGGAGGCCAGGTAATGTATGAATTTGTAATAATTCAACAATCCAAGGAAAATCCTAAGCTCTGGTACAGACGTGGGAGCCGGAGAGCCTTCATTTGCCCTCACTTTATCTTCCAACATGTGTAACCTGGTCTTGATGACTCTGTAGCCTAAGTAGGTCACTTCGGTTACCTGGAATACACATTTTTCCCATCTAAGGTATTTGCCCATTTTGGAGAAATGTCTAAAGAATATGTCAAAGATCTCTAAGTGCCCTTTATTTATCTTCCTGTTATTAGTACATCGTCCAGATAAATGGAAACCTGGGATAGTTCTTCTAAAATCTTCTCTGTCATCCACTGAAACATGGTGCAGGCTGATGATACCCCAAATGGCAGTCTCATACATTGGTACAAAACCTAATGGGTTTTAATTGAAGCATACTTCTGGGAATTCTCATCTAACTGCAGTTGCAGGTACGCATGGCTTTTGTCTAGCTTTATGAAGGATAGCCCCTCCCGGCCACCACCAGCTTTGCGTACAAGTCCTCAATGTGTGGGATTGGATATTTGTTTAGCTGGAGAAGTAGTTTACCGTTTGTTTAATATTTCCACAATGGTGAACTGACCCGTTGGGCTTCACAGTCAGTGCAGCTGGTGCTGCTCATTCTGTAAACTGTATTGGTTTGGTAATTCCTTTGCTTTCCAACCCTCTGACTTCTGCTTCTACTTTTTGCATGTAAGGCAAATGGCACTGGATAGATCTTACAGAATCTGGAATTGCTTCCTGGTCAACATGTAAGGTGGCTTTGGCTCCTTTGATTCTCCCTAGACCTTCCTGAAAAACATCAAGATATTTAATTAGGACTTTACTCAGGCAGCCATTTTCTAATCAAAATATGTTGAGCCAATCAAGGTGACTCTTTATCAACCAACTTTACTGTGTCAGGCTTGGGCCATAGTCTTTTACTACAATCAGTAGTAATAGAACCAGCTGCTTTTTTATATGAGACCAGAACCGAAGTCGTACCCTTAATCTGTAAAGGTTCCCCGGTTTAGGTTCTCAGTCACGCTGAGGTCTTATACAACCTTAACGGTTAGAGTCCAGAGTGAATATTGTTTAAGACTAGGCTGGTAACAATGCCCTTTAAAACTGGGGTAACCAGACATCTATTTTGAATGGTTCTGATTTGGATGTAGGAAAGCACTTTCACTGTTCCAGGATGTAGCTAGGCTTTCCAGAATGTGCACTCTCGCAGATACCGGCCTATGAGCTGTCTTAACTCAGTTAAGGCCTAGCAGGACTGTTTTGCTATCTTGAGTCTGCATATCACCAGCAACTACAATGACTTGCAGGCCCAGATCCCAGAGAAAATGTTAACCGTTTAGCCAAGGCTTGGCTTTGTTTTGGGGTTTTGTTGTGAGCTCTCACTAGTGTCCCGCTCTTCACTATATGTCCTGAGTGAGGCTATGCAATTGCCTTCATTCATGTGGTGTTCCCCAAACTCAGTCAGCCTGGCTAGGGTGTGTACTTCCATCAGCATATGTTTTAACGCATACGCTCCATTTGCCGAATTTTCTAATGACAAAGCCAGTTGTAGTGTCGGTTTGAAGCCCAGTTAGGCTTCAGCTAGTAGGCACTTTTGCATGGTTACAATCTTAATTCCATTCTCGTTGCTACTGAAATAACTTCAGTGTCTGGTATCCCATCACCAAGTGACCCTTTGTTTACACATGCATTGTACGTGACATCTGACATTCTCTACAGCCAACTCTGAGTGAACAGAACCTCTAACACTCTTGTTTATACCTGTTAACCAGGGCTCCCTGATTGGACCAGATTAACAGCTCCAATCAGGGAACTCCATTCTGTGGGACCCATTGGGCTGACCTCATTACCATCACTAGATTGCATAATTCCATTTTCTCTCTGTCTGCCTTCTTAAATATAGTTTTATATTAGTTACTTTCCATGTAGGGACTGTTGCACAGTCTATGGATGATGACCACCAATGCCATCGCTATTTCTAGGGCCTCTTCTGTGAGTATTCCAGGATGTAGATTATCAGCCCTGGGGATTTATCGCTCTTTAATCCTACTAATTTCTCAAATATCACTTTCTCACTAATGGTGATATCCTTTAGTTCCTCCCGATCTCTAAATTTCTAAACACTGTGTTCCCTCAACATTTCAGGCATGTTATTTGTGTTTTTCTTAATTAACGCAGAACCAAAGTATTTAGTTAGTCGGAAATGTCTTTGTTCCCCATTATAAATTCTCCTGATTTAGACTGGATTTGTCATCACCAATCTTATTTTCTTAATATGCCTCTAGGAGCTTTTACTGTAAGTTTTTATGCTTCCTGTGAGCCTACTCCCATACTTTATTTTCCTTTTCTCGATCAATGCCTTTAACCTGCTTTGCTGAATTCAAACTGCTACCGTTCCTCAGGTCTGTTTTCTTTCTGTGGCCAATTTATATGCCTGTTCCTTGGATCTAATACTGCCTGAAATTTCTCTTGCATACCATGGTTTGGCTACCTTTTCGAAATTACTTTTGCAGGAGATAGAAATGAACAATCCTCGCAGTTCACCCATTTGAATGTTTGCAATTGCACCAGCTCCCTTTTAATTCTATCATAGGTCATCCATATCCCGTACCATCATAGTTTTCCCTCTTTGGATTTGAGACCTTAGTCTCAGAATCAACAATGCCACTCTCCATATTGATGAGGAACTCTGTCATTTTGTGGTCACTTATTCCCAAGGATCCTCGGACAACCAAATTGCCAAAGTGTAGAGCTGGATGAACACAGCAGGGCATGCAGCATCAGAAGATCAGGAAAGCTGACGTTTCGAGTCTGGACTTTTCTCATTACTCAGTACCTTATCTATGATGGCCAGTTCTCTGTTGGTTCACCAGTGAAGGTATCCAGAAAATCATCCCCTATATACTCCAAGAATTCCTCCTTGCCTGTATTGTTACTGGTTTGAATTGCCCAATCCATATGCATAAGTCACCCATACTTACAGATAGAGTAATGAGTTGTACAGCATGGAAAAGACCCATCAGTCTAACTCATCCATGCTGACCAGATATTTACACCTGTTTGCTAGCATTTGGCCCATGTCTCTCTCAACCCTTCTTGTTCATGTATTTGTTCAGGTGCCTTTTTAAATATTGTAATTGTACCCCCCTCCATCACTTCCTCTAGTAGCTCATTCCATACACACATCACCCTCTACGTGAAAAAATATATCTTTCCCCTCTCAGTTTAAACTTATGCCCTTTACCTTTGGATACCCTATCCTGGGAAGAGGACCTTGGCTGTTCACGCTATACATGTTCCCCCCCGCCCATGATTTTATAAACCTCTAATAAAGTCACCCCTCAGTCTCTGATGCTCCAAGGAGAAAAGCCCCAGTCTATTCAACCTGTCCCTATAGCTCAAACTCTCCAACTCTGGCAACATTCTTGTAAATCTTTTCTGCACCCTTTCAAGTTTAACAACATCTTTCCGATAGCAGGAAGATAAGGACTGAATGCAAGGCTCCAAAAGTGGCCAAACCAATGTCCTGTACAGCCGCAACATGACATTTTGACTCCTACAATGAATGCAGTGACCAATAAAAGCAAGTGTACCAAATGCCTACTTCACCACCCTGTCCACATGTGATTGCACCTTCAAGGAACTATGAACTTAAACTCCTAGATCTCTTTGTTCAGCCACACTCCCCAAGACCCTACTAATAAGTCATGCCCTGATTTGACTTACTAGAGTGCAACGCCGATAATTATCAAAATTAAACCCCATCTGCTGCTTGGCCCATCTGATGAAGGTGCTGTTGTACTTTGAGATAACCTTCAATGTCATTAAATCACCAATTCTGGTGTCATGTACAAATTTATTAACTATTCCTCATATATTCACATCCATATAATTTATATAATTGACAAAAATGACATCTTTGTGCCACACCACTGGTCACAGGCCTTCAGTTCAAAAAACAACCCTCCACTGCCTGATGTTGCCTATCCTGAAGCCAATTTTATATCCTCTTGGCTAGCTCTCCCATGTGCTCCAACCTTGCTAACCAGTCTACTATGCAGAGCCTTGTCGAACACCTTGCTGAAGTCTATATAGGCAATGTCCACTACTCTGTCTTCGTCAGTCTTCATTGTCACTTCTTCAAAAAACTGTTTTAAGTTAACGAAATGTGATTTCCCACGCACAGAGCCATGTTGACTATCCCTAATCAGTCCTTGCCTTTCCAAATGCATGGACATCCCATCCCTCAGAATCCCGTCCAACAACTTGCCTACTGCTGATAGGGTTACTAGTCACCTAGCTCCCTTGCTTTTCCTTAACACCTTTCCTAAATAAAAGCATCTTATTAGCCATTTCTGAGTCTTCCAGCACCTTGCCCATGGCTATCGTTGATGCAAGTATCTTAGCAATGGCCCAATTATTTCCCAGGCTCCCCACAATGTTCAGGGATACACCTGATCAATTCCCGGGGTGTATTCACCTGTATGCACTTTAAGATGCTCAGCACCACCTCTTCTATAATAAGGATACTTTTCAAGATATGACTGTGTTTATTTCTTCATGTTCTCTAGCCTCCATATTCTTCTCCACTCTCATGAAATTCTCATTTCTTACCTCACATAACTCCTGCAATTCCACACAAAGATGTCCTTTTTGATCTTTAAAAGATCTTATACTCTCCCTAGTTACTATTTTGCACTTAATGTGTTTGTAGAATCTCTTTGGGTTCTCTTTAACCTTATCTATCAAAGCTTTCTCATGTCCCCTTTGTACCCTCCTAATTTCCCTCGAGTATGCTCCTACTGCCCTCATACTTCACAAGGAATTCAGTTGATCCCAGCTGTCTATACCTGTCACATGCTGCCTTTATCTTGATCAGAGTCTCAATTTCTCTAGTCATCCAAAATGCACTACACCTAGCCTTGCCCTTCACGTTATTAGGAACATGCTGCCTTTGGACTTTTGATATCTCCGTTTTGAAGGCCACAACCTGCAAATAGCCTCTCCAAGCAGCTTTTGAAATTTCTTGTCTAACACCATCAAAATTAGCCTTACTCTGATATAGAACTTTAAATTTTAGATCAGGTCTATCCTTTTCCATAACTATTTTGGAACAGATAGAATTATGATCACTGATCCTAGAGTTCTTGTTCACTAACGTCTCAGTACTTGCTTTGCCTTATTTCCCAAGAGAAGGTCAAATTTTGCTCTTTCTCTAGTAGATTTATCCACAATCTGAACATAAATACTAAATAAGTTTCTTGTACACACTTAAATGCCCATCTTAGGTCATCTTAGATTTACAGATGAAGTGGAAGATGGCTGGGGTGACTGCAATGGCACAAGTTCTGGGAATGGGCCAGACCTGCACCATGTACAGTAGAGAGAGTCCCTCACACCTAATGACCAGGTTTTTACCCACAATGGACGGGGAACAGTGTTTCCAAAAGCCAAGTTTCTGCCTCACCTTGGCAAAATACTCCTCCCAAAACTTTGCACGTGCCATGACCCCTGTGAACTATATTCCTGGCACCATCAGGTAATTTGACCTGACTGTGAAAGGGATAAAGGATTGGTTGACCCAGGCCCCATAGAGCATGGCCTTGTTCTTGCCTTGATTTACTTTGGCCTCCAGGGCCAGTTAGAACTGTTCGCAGATGATCATGAGTCTGTGCACTGACAGCGGATCTGAGCACAAAACGGCGACATCGCCCATTGGAGGCTCTGACCTGTAGGCCTTCACTGCCAGAAATAGTCACGCATGCCAGGCTAACATCCTTCCTGATGGACTGAGCAAAAGGTTCTGTATAACAGTTAAGCAAGGTAGGAGAGAGTGGACAGCCCTGTCAGACTCCACATCTGATCAGGAAGCATCCTGATTCTCACTCGTTGATTAAGACTGCACTTCTGATGTTGGTGTAGAGCAGTCAGATCAAAATGTGGATGGTCTCACCAAAATCCATTGAAGGTGTGCAATATCCTGCCAAAGGCCTTCTCCTGCCCCAGGCTGATGAGGCAGGCATCCACGACCCGTCCTGTACACATCCCTGGGGAGCGCAACACTCTCTGAGGTTGCCCTGTATGATATTGCACAGGTTTGGCCAGGGTGAATCACCAAACCAAGAGCAAATCTGACCCAGTTGGCGATGGCATCAGACAGGATTTTATAATCTATTCAGCAGTGAAGTTGGTCATGAATTTCTAATTTTCTGTCTCTCGTTAACTTGTAGTTGAAGGTGAGGATACCTTTCCTCATGGATTTGCATATGTTACAAACCGGAAGCATATCATTGTTCACCTTCAGCAAGTCCTGGCCAATCAAGTTCCACAGAGCTGCATACAACTCTGTCACTTCTGGGAGTTTTGTTCTTTTCAGTGGACTTGATGGTGTTGGTTAGCTTTCCAGATATAACGGATAGTCCATCCGTTCCTCTGTACTGTTGTCTAAGATCTCTGTGATAGAGGAGAGGAGTGACCGGCAATCAGCTGTGCTGTCTGTGGGCTTCATGTCATGTAGACTGACATAAGGATTTGCTGATCCTCGGGATATCAGATTGAGATGACAGTATTGATCCATATTCTTCATAAAAACTGTGGATGCTGTAAATCAAGAGCATAAATGGAAGTTACTGGAAAAGTTCAGAAAAATCAGAGCATCATTGTGAGTCTGGTGACCCTTCCCCAGATCATTAAGTCTGATTTTTCTTCACAGATGCTGCCAGTACTGCTAAACGTTTCTAGCAACTTCTGTTTTTGAGTTATTTTCTTCCTTCAGGCTGCAGAGCACAGAACTCTGCTTGTGCACCTTCTGAAAGAAGAAACTTGACCTTGTCTCCTCCAGCTCCACAGTATGGATCCTGGACCGGAAGTTTATCTCGAAGGTCCCCGTGGCAATGAGTGAGGCTTGCTGGGTCTTGATCTCCTGAAGATCCTCATGAAATCAGTCCCCATCATCTGCAGCAGGATTAGTCTCTGCATACTTTTCTGGAGTTTGGACGGTTTTTCCCATCTCTGTCTCTCTCTCAGCTTCTCAACTCTTTTGAGGATAAAGGACCACTTGATGTTCTCTTTGACTGTTTCCCACCAGCCTGTCCTCTGGCCTTTGTAATCTCTTTTGAGCTCCTCAGTGTGTTCTGGGGTTAACTGTTTCACACGCAGCCTCCATGACCCTGCTGGTCATCCTGTAGCTGACAGTCAGCTAGCAAGAGGCAGTGGTCAGGGAAGAAAACTGGTTTGACATTTGGGGATCTGACCAAAAATGCACAGGAAATCTTGCTGCAACCAGTTGTATCTACACTGTGCACAATCTGCAGGGGTGCTGAATTGTTGTGTAGCTTGACGACTTTAACTGTTTCCATCAGGAATCTGGATGTGGCGTTCTGTTAGCTGTCAGCCCCTCTGGATTGTCCATCTGCAGTGATGATACAGTTGGAGTCTGGCCAGAATGACTGGCCTGGACATTGCCAGCAGCAGTGGAAGCTAGTAGAGGATGGCTGGCTATTCACTCTTTACCAGCAGCGCATATATGTTAATTAGTCTCAGGTCCATTTCAGTACATAACGTCTGCTGCGAGGAGGTGCCTGCCTACCACCACCTTAACTTTGCAGATGAAGTTGCTTACTTGCAGCAGACTACCCAGGCCAGAGGAGTGGCTGTCATTTCCCCCTGACTAAATTGAGGCCCTGTGGGCCTACAGGCTGAACCATTTCCTGTAGCTGCAGAGGTGTGCACTCCTGCAGAGTCAGGAGGACCACTTTGAGGTTGACCAGGTAAGCCAATGTAGAAACACGTTGCATAGTAGATTTAGTGCTATGCTCATGAAAAATGACAATTTTAATGCCCATTGAGATTTTATAGAATTACCCACAGACCCAATGTCTGTTCACTTGCAGTCTTGTCACTGGGGTGTCTTTGCATTCTCTTAGGTTGGGCGAACTGTTGGACCCTTGCATGGCTGAGGTAGCTGTACTGTTCCTCCCTGGGGGCATTGCTCTGATCTGGTATTGTTGGGACAGAAGTGAAGCCAGGATTGTCCAGTTCAGAGTCTGACAGAGGCGTTGTCGTTGCTGTGCTCCTTATTTCGAACATTGCTCCTCCTGGTTGCCTGGAGATGTGGTACAGTGGGTACCTCTTTGAGTTTCACCGGGTCCCTCATGATATCTGCTGTTTCTGGGTTGCGGGCTGCTTCTCTCTTCCCATGTGGTACTGTGCCCCCCTTTCATGTTGATGGCCATCCCTCCACATGTCTTCATCGTCGGAAGAGCTGCTGGTGTGTCCATCATGTAGCTCCCTCTTTCCATTTTACTGTAAGCCTGTGGGGGCCTGATGTGTTTTCCTTTTCCGGTTTTCCACCACTGTCCACTGTCTCGTCTGGTGATCCCCTCCTCAGATGCAATGATTGAGCTGACTTCTCCCAGAATCTTCCCCTGTCACTTCTCACCTTTGCCTTTTAGCAACTGTCACTGAAAGCTCTATTGAAACTGACCTTAAATTTGCCACCTAGCTGATCAAGGTTGATCGTTTACATGTGAGTATAACTATGTTTCAAGTAACCCAATCCAGTTGCAGTCAAGTTTTTATTTTCGAAGTAATTGAGGAGTAAATATATCAGCATATGTATCCCTACTTTTGTATGTCTTTAAATTTGAAGGATTTTTTTTTCCAATTTACTGAAATAAGCATATTGCATTGGTTATTCTTTTTCACAGATAGAGCTCAACGAGCAGTAATAACTGCTTCTATGACAGAGTTTGAGGCTTTGACATGTGTCAGATTTAAATACAGAACAAGGGAAATGACCTATCTTGAGTTTATTGATGGGATAGGGTAAGTGAATTTAGTTTAGCCTGTAACTTTGGTAAATTTACATGTGTTATAACAAAAGTTTCTATTTTTGAACTGTAAAATTTGTCAACTCCTACATTTAGCAACTTAGATGTTTTCAACCGAGTATTGCTGTTATAACATTTCTTATCTGTAACATTTTGGCGCAAAGTAAAAATGTTGTAAGACAGAATTTAAGAAACAACTAACATACCAATTGAAAGTAAAGATGGTTAGACTGCATGAAAAATTGGTCCATAATTGGGCAGAGGAGGAAAAGACCAATGGAAAACCTGCCATTCATCTCTTTACCCCACTGGAGAAGAGAATCCTTGAGATCAATGGGAAGAGGACTTAAAGCTAGAGAGGTTAGCCATTCTTATGGCCAAATGGTGTCCTAAGCTTTTCTGATGGATTGCTATGCTTTTGATAGCATGCATTTTAGCATTAATGTTCAATAAAGGAGTAGCACACCTTGTGAAGACTTCCCTAAGATTGTCACCTTCTAATGAATAACAGAAAAGATGAAGAAAGAACAAACCAGTAAACAGCTGTTGACATTAAATGGAGTTGGTGATCACAGCGGTATCAAAGCATTTGCAGTCAATGAAAGATGACTTGATACAACTCAGTTCTAATTGAAGTCCTGCTTGTGTAGCTGCGACCAACACTGCTGCATAATAGAATGGTGAAGTGATATAGTTGGTCATTACATGAGTTCACATCGGAATTCTGTATGCCTTTAACCTGTCCACTGTGTGTCTGATGAATGCAATCAACTGTGGAACGGCTTGACATTGCTCAGAAATAGGCCTTGCTTCCTCAGACAAAAAAATCCACTTTCTTGCCAATTCAAGGCATGATGATATAGAAGGTGACGCAGGTAGTGCTTTGCAGACTAAGTTGAAAGTTCAGCACGTGAGTCTAGAAAGCTCTCCACTATCTTTACCCAGCCCAGGCAGAAAAATGTAAATGCAAGACAAGGCCACTCCCACCATTGACCCTGCCCTACCAGTTAGTTCCACCATGGTTGATGGAATGCTTAAATACCTTTAACCTACCCCATTTCCATAATCCTGTACACTGTTGATAATCAGAAATTTATCAGTCTCTGCCATATATGTACTCAAAGACTGAGCTTCCACAGTTTTCTGTGGTAAAGAATTCCAAAAAAAATGGCTTCACATAATTTTTTTCCCAGATGCTAACAGTTCTGATGAAGAGTCATTGGACTTGAAACGTTACCTTTGCTTTCCTTCCATAGATGCTACCAGATCTGCCAAGGTTCTCCAGCAATTTCTGTTTTATTATGTCCGTGGATATAATTTTGGTGAAATACTGTCCTAGAGTTCTGGTCGAGTGCACTTAACTTTGTCGTCTTCATGTCATTCTGCTCTTGAAGCACATTTTAGTCTTCCTCCCATCTTTTCAACTTCCTGTTACCAGCTTTGCTCTTCCAGCTTGGGTTAGTCCTCAAGTTTCCACCCCCCTGACAAGCTAGTTTACGTGTACCCCAACACCACAATCAAATCTCCTTGTAAGCATTTCATTTCCATGAAATTGTAAACTGTACAGGTCACACCTGCCCAAGAAAGGATTCTATTTCCTCATAAGTCTGATGCATAATCTCCCATAGCTGTTCTCCAGCCATCTATTCTCCAGTCAGTCATCCTGCCATCTTGCTCACTTGCATGTGACACACAGAGCAGTCCTAAAATTACTGCTCTTGAGGTTTGCAGCACTAGATGCTAGTCTTCAACTTATTCAAGCCACATAATTTCAAGAAACGGCCGAAAGTGCTTGATTCTACTATGACCGTGGGCCCTGACAACATTTTGGCAAGATTACTGATTAGGTGTGTACAGAACTAGCTGTGCTTCTAGCCAAGCTGTTCCAATATTGCTATACACTAGCATCTACCCAACAATATGACACATGGCCGAGATATGTCCTGTACACTGAAAGCGGGAGAAATCTAACCTGTGCAGTTACCGCCCCATTGGTCCACTCTTGATCACCAGCAAAGTGATGGCTGAGATTGCTGACAGTGCTGTAGGTTTTGATTTGCAAAGGCATAACCTGCACGCCGAGGCTCAGTTTGGTTTCCACCAGGGCCATTTGACTCCTGACCTCATTAAAACCTGGTTTAGACAAAACAGTTGAACTCCAGAAGTAAGGCGAGAATGATTACACCTGAAGCCAAGGCAGTATTTAACCGGCTAACATCAAGAGTCCCAGCAAAGGTGGAATGAACAAAGATTGTGTGTGTGTGTTGGGGGGCTGGGGCGGTGCGATGGGCGAAGTTTGGCGGTGTTTCCTGTAATTTTCTTACCAGCGCCAGGGTGCATGCGCAGTAGCAATTTCCAGAACCGGAATTGCTTGCCAATACTTGAGGGCACCATCAGGGCAACAGCACATGTACACAGCCATGCAATTTAAAGGAAACTTTGAGCAAAGGGAATTTTTATATACGTCAATCTTGCCACCCCTCAACCTTCATTGTTCCAACAAAAACAACCCCATTCTCACTTCATAACAACAATTCTTCTGCCCTGGCAACATTCAAGTAAATCTTCTCTGCACTTTCTCCAGAGCAATTATGTCCTTCCTGTTATATGACTAGGACTGCACACAGTATGCCAGTTGCCACCTCACTAGTGTTTATACAGTTCCATCATCACATCCCTTTTGTATCCTTTCCCTCTGCCAATGAAAAAGAACATTCCACATGTCTTTGTTACACTCTTATCTGCCTTTACCTTTTACTGCTGCTTTTAGCAACCTGTGTATTTTGCATGCCAAGATCTCTCGCTTCACCTACCCCTCTGAGTATATTCCCAGCTATGGTCTATTCCCTTTTACTGTTTGATATTCCTAAATGCATTACTTCACACGTACTAGAATTGAACTCCATCTTCTACTTTCCTGCCCACACCACCGACACATCTGCATCATTTTGGTGCCTACAGTTAACCTCTGTTCACTATTTGGATAGCTTTTGTGTCATCTGCAGATTTCCTAATAGTGTCCCTCCGCCATGTTCAAGTCCAAATCATTAATGTATAAAACAAACAGCAGGGAACCCAACACCAAAATCTCTGGAACACCACTTGAAGCAGCTTCCCATTTGCAAAGGCAGCCATTACTCTTTGTATCATGTTAATAAGCCAACTTAGGTCCAATTTGACACATTACCCTGTATCCCATGGGCTTTTGCCTTTTTGATCAGTCTGCCTTGTCAAATGCCTTGCTAAAGTTAATGTAGACAACATCCACTGTATTACCCTCGTTAATCCTCCTTGTCACTTCTTCGAAGAATTTAATCAAATTTGTAAGGCATAAACTTTCCTGAACAAACTGTCCCTGATTAGTTTATGCTGTTCTAACTGACAGTTAATCTGATCTTGCAGGATTGATTCTAACAATTTGCCCATTACCGAAGTAAGACTAACTGGCCTTTAAGTGTTTGGCATTTCCTTTGTACCCTTTTTAAGCAACAGAATCACATGCATTCCTCCAGTCCTTCAGCACCTCACCTGTATCTAGTGAAGATGGGAAAATAATCCCCTGAGCATCTGCTGTTCCCTCCCTGACCGCCTTCAACATCCTAGGGAACAATCCATCTGGCCTTGGCAATTTATCCACTTTCAAAGAAATCAGTCCCTCTTACATGTTTTCTGTTATTATGATGATTTTGTCCAAAATTTCACTCTGCTTCTCTTAGATTACTGGATCCACATACTTCTTTTCCTTTATGAATGTGGAGATGAAAAATTCGTGTAAAATTCTTCCCATATCCTCTGCATCTTCATGTAAGTTGTCCTTCTTTATGTCTAGTAGGCCCCAATTTTTTTTTAATGACCCATTTGCTGTTTTATGTACTGGTAGAAGATTTTTAAGTTTTCCTTTATTTTGATAGTTTTTCATGCCCTGTCTTTAATTTCCTTTTTTTAAATTTGACCCCCCTACTTTCTATGTTCCTGCAAGCTATCTGCAGTGTTGAGTTTTTTTTGATTGTTGAAAGCTGTGATAAGATGTGCCTGTTTAAATTTCCCATGTATTTTTTGAGACAACATGAGGATCTAGATTTGGCAGCACCATTCTTATTTTGGAGGGACTTGTCCCCCACTGATTTATCCTTTGGGGATCCTGTCATATCCACCTCGACCAAATCGCATTTTGGTTTTGTAAAATTTGCCTTCTCCCAGTTTAAAACTTTTACTCCTGATTTATCTCTGTCCTTTTCCATAATAATACTAAATCTAAGCGAATTATGGTCACCATCCCTGATATGGTCACCCACTGTCACTTCATCCACTTGCCCATCTTCAGTTCCCAAAATTAAATCCAGAATTGCATCACCTTTAGGCTTGTCACATGCTGTTTAAAAAAAGTTCCTGGACACAATACATGAATTTTTCACCTCAATGCCTCTGATATTGTTTGAAACCAAGTTGGTATTGGGATAGTTAAAGACTCCAACTACTATTGCCCGCTTATTCTTACAGCAGAAATTTGTCTGCATTTGTCTTCTACCTCCCTCTCGCTATTTGGAGGTCTCTGGTATACTCCCAAGTAATGTTACTGCCTGTTCTTTACTCCTTAGTTCAAACCATAAAGCCTCATCTGTTAACTTGTTTATCATCCCTTCTCACAACTGTATTATATCATTCCTTCTCACAACGCCATTGCTGAATCACCACTTTTTAAAATTTTTGGCAAGCTATTGACTGGAACCAAACAGGACCAGCCACACACAAACTGGCAGATGACTAGTTCAGACTATAGGAATACTGCAGCGTGCGTCTCTGATGCTTCACCACCACTTACAAGACAGAAGCGAAGGTTATGAAAGAATTCTGTCCAGTTATTTGGATGAGTGCATCTCCAACAACACTTGAATACCCAGGATAAAGCAGCCCACTAGATCTGTACTCCATTCACCACTTTAAACATTGACTACCTTGACCACCACACACACAGTAATAGCAGTGTGTACCAGCTACTGCACTGCAGTAACATACATAGTGTCCTCCAACAGCACCTTCAAAGTAACCTCTGTCATTTAGGAAGTCAAGGACAGCAGGTACATGGGAACACCACCACTTGGAGGTTCAGTCCAAGCTACACGCTATCATAACTTAGGCTGATATTGATGTTCATTCACTGTGGTTGAATCCAATTCGTGATAGTCCCTTCCTACTAGCACTGTGGTTCCCCCTAAATTCAAAATGTTTCTAGGACTCCCAAGAATGCGGCTCACCACCACTTTTTGCATGACAGTTAGGGATGGGCAGTGAAATAATACCTGTCTCCAATGAAGTAATTTTTAAAAATGTTAAATGTAAGTTGTAATTGTCAGTGCAAGTTGGATGTTAATTCCTCTGAATATTGATCACTTGTTCCTTTTTTTGCTGTAAGTAATCCTTTGTATGTACATTCTTGTCGAGATACCAATTAAAGGGAGGCAGTTTTACAGGTACATGCTGCCAATGTGGAGCCACAGCTGTGAATTTGGTTACATCAGCTTGTCAGTACACACTGCTTTTCATTTTTGTACTTGAAAATTATTGCCTATTAAAATGATATAGAACATAGAACATAGAACATAGAACATAGAACATAGAACATAGAACATAGAACATAGAACATAGAACATAGAACATAGAACATAGAACAGTACAGCACAGAACAGGCCCTTCAGCCCACAATGTTGTGCCGACCATTGATCCTCATGTATGCACCCTCAAATTTCTGTGACCATATACATGTCCAGCAGTCTCTTAAATGACCCCAATGACCTTGCTTCCACAACTGCTGCTGGCAACGCATTCCATGCTCTCACAACTCTCTGCGTAAAGAACCTGCCTCTGACATCCCCTCGATACTTTCCACCAACCAGCTTAAAACTATGACCCCTCGTGCTAGCCATTTCTGCCCTGGGAAATAGTCTCTGGCTATCAACTCTATCTATGCCTCTCATTATCTTGTATACCTCAATTAGGTCCCCTCTCCTCCTCCTTTTCTCCAATGAAAAGAGACCGAGCTCAGTCAACCTCTCTTCATAAGATAAGCCCTCCAGTCCAGGCAGCATCCTGGTAAACCTCCTCTGAACCGTCTCCAAAGCATCCACATCTTTCCTATAATAGGGCACCCAGAACTGGACGCAGTATTCCAAGTGCGGTCTAACCAAAGTTTTATAGAGCTGCAACAAGATCTCACGACTCTTAAACTCAATCCCCCTGTTAATGAAAGCCAAAACACCATATGCTTTCTTAACAACCCTGTCCACTTGGGTGGCCATTTTAAGGGATCTATGTATCTGCACACCAAGATCCCTCTGTTCCTCCACGCTGCCAAGAATCCTATCGTTAATCCTGTACTCAGCTTTCAAATTCGACCTTCCAAAATGCATCACCTCGCATTTATCCAGGTTGAACTCCATCTGCCACCTCTCAGCCCATCTCTGCATCCTGTCAATGTCCCGCTGCAGCCTACAACAGCCCTCTACACTGTCAACGACACCTCCGACCTTTGTGTCGTCTGCAAACTTGCTGACCCATCCTTCAATTCCCTCGTCCAAGTCATTAATAAAAATTACAAACAGTAGAGGGCCAAGGACAGAGCCCTGTGGAACTCCACTCACCACTGACTTCCAGGCAGAATATTTTCCTTCTTCTACCACTCGCTGTCTTCTGTTGGCCAGCCAATTCTGTATCCAAGCAGCTAAGTTCCCCTGTATCCCATTCCTCCTGACCTTCTGAATGAGCCTACCATGGGGAACCTTATCAAATGCCTTACTGAAGTCCATATACACCACATCCACAGCTCGACCCTCATCAACCTTTCTAGTCACATCCTCAAAAAACTCGATAAGGCTTGTAAGGCATGATCTACCCCTCACAAAGCCGTGTTGACTGTATTTGATCAAGCCATGCTCTTCCAGATGGTCATAAATCTTATCCCTCAGAATCCTTTCTAACACCTTGCAGACGACAGACGTGAGACTTACCGGTCTATAATTGCCGGGGATTTCCCTATTTCCTTTCTTGAAGAGAGGAATTACATTTGCCTCTCTCCAGTCCTCAGGTACGACTCCAGTGGAGAGCGAGGATGCAAAGATCTTCGCAAGTGGCGAAGCAATTGCATTTCTCGCTTCCCAAAGCAGCCGAGGACAATATCTTAGGAAAATTTACACTTTGTTACTTTGGCATAATGCAACCATCATTGTTTAGCCTGCAGGTATGGAAGCACCCTCCCATTTTATTATTTCACTTAGCGGAGTCAATTTTTGCCTTCCTACACTCTATGGGTTTGAACCATATTGACCCTGCAGTGTCACTCAATAAGGTCAAGGCTGATGTTCAAAATTTCCTGCATTTTTATTTGCATATCTGTTGTTTCCTTGAGTGCCCAATAATCTATCAGCCTTATTCTTGAAAATACTTGCAAACTGAGCATCCACAGCCTGTTAAGGTATAGAGCTCCAATGTTGCACAACCGTCTGAGTGAAGACAGTTCTCTGATCTAAATTCTAAATGGTTAATCCTAAAATCATAACTCAGCAGTTCTTCATCCTACAACCAGGGAAATTAGTTTCTTGGTATCTATGAAGCATAACTTGGATAGAACACAAAAAAGGAAGTCCAGTAGGGAGGAAAGTATACTCTGAACAAAACCTTTCTGATTTTCACTTCATTTAAATTAATGGAAGGGAAATAAGGTGAATTCTGTAATTTTCAAATTATCATCCAGGCCAAAATTTCCTCTCTGCACTCTATCTTGATGATCAGTAAAAATAAAATCTTGTCAGTTGTTTTCGAAAATGCCAACACAGGAACTCATAAGTACCTTTTGCTTCCCTTTTTCCAATGACTTACAGGTTTCAGAAGCTCAAAATTGGTGTTTTCGCATCACCACTTCCGGAATTACCACTTCTACTCACCTTTCATCTTATTCTGTTGTGCTTTCATCCATTTAAGAAAAAGACTGCTTTTTTCCAGTGCAAGTTTGATTTGGTTTGATTTATTATTATCATCACATGTACTGAGATACAGTGAAAAGTATTGTTTTTTTTCTGCTAACCAGACAAATCATACCTTATATAAGTATATCAGGGTATTCAAACGGAATGCAGAATAGTGTGTTATAGCTACGGAGAATGCAGAGAAAGATCAACGTAATATATGCGAGATCCATTCATAAGTCTGATAACAGGAGTGAAGAAGCTGTTTTTGAATCTGTTGGTACGTTTTTTCAAACTTTTACATCTTCTGCCCAAAGGACGATGGTGGAAGAAACCTGAAGCATTACTGGTTTAGGCAGAAATGCTACTTTTCCAGTATATGAACTTTTTTTTTAATGCTTAAACATATTTTAGTTTCTGAGGGAGAGTAGGTTAGTAATTTCTTTAATGCACGTTCCTTGTCAGCAGCAAGAAAACATGAATACCCTGGATGTCCTCCATGTGAAGCAACTTTTTAAATAGGATTCATAGAATCATAATCAGAAGTAAATTCATGTCACATTAAAGAAAAATATATTATGACCATCACATGACCAACAACTTGTGAAACAGTTGGGTATGAGTTGTTTAAAGAATGGGGGAAATAGATGAGAAACAGAGGGATTAGTTAGAGAAGGGAGGAAAACAGATGAACATCTACTTGAAAGAAGTTTATAAAATTATCAGAGGCATGAATACAATGGATAGTCATTTTCTCAGAGAAGAAATGTGAGATACTAGGGGACATAGGTTTAAGGTAAAAGTGATACGTTTAAAAGAGATAACAAGGTGTGGAGCTGGATGAACACAGCAGACCAAGCAGCATCTTTGGAGCAAGACAGCTGATGTTTAGGCCCAAAAGTCAGCTTTCCTGCTCCCAAGATCCTGCTTGGCCTGCTGTTTTCATCTAGCTCCACACCTTGTTATCTTGTTTAACAGGTGGTGAGGCAAGTTTTTTTTACACCAGAAGAGGTAAGTGCCTGGAATGTGCTGCCAGAGGAAGTAATGGAGGTGGATATGATAGCTACTTTTAAGGGGCATCCTGACAGATAAATGAATAGGCAAGGAATACCAGGATACGGATCATGTGGAGGCAATTGGATTCTATTTTGGAAAGGCATAATATGTTGGTGATGTCATTGTGAGCCAAAGGGCCTGCTCTTCAGTTGTACTGTTCTTAGTTAACATGGAGCTGTAGGGTAGTTCTAGTGAGTGAAAGATGGGAATTGGCTAGTATTGCATAAAAGGAATTGGGGCGAAGGAATTGGTTTGAAGTCAATGCAATTTGAAGAGCTTGTAGTAGGGGTTGAAGGCGATGGCTTTGGTTTTTGCCCATATTTAACGGGTAAAAATAGTTGTGTTTCGCAATGAATTTCCAATAAACTGTCACAAAGTTAATGCATAAAGTTGAAAGGTTTGCTGAAGAAATGAAAATATCACTGTATGCTAAGATTTTGATGTAAAGATATAAGCTGAAATATTTTGGAGAGAAATTAGATTTATACCTCGTTTCTTCTAGATGCTGGTCATATGTAGGACCAGGAAGACAAAGAGTGCAAGAAATATCTTTGCAGAAACCCCACTGTGTACAAATTGGTATAATACAGCATCAGTTGATGCATGCACTTGGTTTTTATCATGAAAATTGTAGAACTGATCGTGATGACTATGTTGAAGTTAAAATGGAGAATATTCAAAAAGGTAAGAAGATGAAAACTTCAAAAATATCTTTCAATTCCAGCAGGAATATTGCACCAGATCTGCGCAGCGTTTTTTAACATCAAGGCGAATTAAGTATGTATTGAGTCTAAAATAAATATAGTCTGCAGATTTGACTTTATTGTACTTATTGCAAGGAGAAAATGGGCAGATCACAAAAGCCAAGGAAGGGAAAACAAATGTGGAGGCCAGAATCTGCGGACAGAGAAAAAAGTGGCATAGTGTTATCTTTCATAACTCCCCCTCTGTTTCTAATTTATCAGACTGCTTGTCAGACAGTATTGGATGGCCAGAAAATTTCCCAGTTTAATGTTGCAAACACTTGTGCTATTGTTTTAAGTCTCTACACCAAACTTTTCCCCTAGCTACCAACTCCAACCTTCTCCCGTGAGTCACTTATCAGAGATGATAGCAGACTGCTTATAACTGTGATGACTAAATTGTCCTCTTTCATACATGCCATTTCTAAGATGTCGCTAACGTTCTTTAACGTATTTTCCAACTGCCCGTCTGCTGTAACTTACTGAAGTTCTTTGCTTTGTCTAGTCTTGACTATTAAAACGCATACCAGCTGCTCTCTCACATTAAGCCCTCCATACATTGAGGTCATCTAAAATTCTGCTACCTGTAGCATTAATCATGCCAAGACACATTAACCTATCATATCTTTCTCACTAAGCTATATTTACCCTTGGTTAAGCAATATCTTAATTCTTCTTGTTTTCAGCTCCTTCCATTGGCCTCACCCTGATGAAGTCTGTAGTTTTGACCCATCCCTCAATCTGATGAGATAGCAGTGCTTACATGAATGACCACTTGAGCATTCTGAATTCCATGATTGTAGCTGCGCATTTTGTTGTTGAGGTCTAAGCCTTGGAATTCCGTCCCACCCCATCTCTGCCCTTTTAACCACACCTTTTTCTTTCAAGGCTTTCCCTAATGTCTAAATCTTTGACCAATAATTTGAAACAATATGCTGTTTTAAGTTTTTAATTTATATTTTTGTATTTTGCATGTTAGGAAGAAGGAAATGGTTTTAGTTTCATTTTAGTTTTTTTGTGAACTTAGTGCTAGAAGATCTAAAGGGCTGTTTGTGTATGCATTTTTATGAGACTTACAGACTTTGAGGGGAAAACAATGAGAGTTTAGTGCAACAAAGAAAAAGATGGAAAATAATGCATGTGCTGTTGCCCACTGGCAGAGGTTCAGGGTCGCACAGAAAGACAGAAAATTGTAAAAAGTATGACAGAGAATGCAAAATCACAGTTTGAGTTTAGAGAATTTTTGTTTGTGTTGAAGTTAAAATACTAGTGAGTTCAGTTTCCAGCTTGGTTTTGGTACCTTGGTGGGGAATACTGCTGAGAGAAAAACATCAAGTGAACAATGTTCCTCCAAAGCAGCGCAAGCCTATCTATTCCATTATTCCATGCATGGTGATCTGATTCTGAAAGTCGCTGCTATGCACAAGCCTCGGAGGCCCACAGAGTTGGTAAGAAAATTCAAGGGAAGGCTGCTGGTGAATGTGCAAATATCTAGTAGAAGGAAACTGGATGCAGTTATGCCAGTCTGAGCAACAATCCTTGGTGTAAAGATAGTCGTCACTCTTTGCTACTGTTTTAGTATGTAACAATATTGTTGGGATAGAATGAATATTGTAGATTTCAATCTTTTCCTGGTGTTTTTATTGAAATCTTTCTAGTCTTTTTGTCTGGTATAATGTGGTTAATGTTTATTTTTTGTAATAAGCATTTAATCATTGATGCTAAAAGAACGCTACTAGATTCTTTGACATATGGCCAGTGCCTCTGTGGGATCTGTCTTGTCCAGTATTAACATCAGTTAGAATACTGTCAGGCTTTTGGCCAGTTTCTTCATAGCACCTTATTTTGCTTGGCATCTGATTCTGTTTTATAATGGTTCTATAGCATGTTCGGGGTGTATTCTCGCATTGAAAGGTGGTTTACTTTGAGGAAAAAAAAATCCTCATCATGCTTAGGGCATGCTGCAATCTTGAGTTATGTTGTCTTTCAAATAAGATCAGATGATTGATCTTATTGTGATTGTCTAATGGTATTGTTGCTGGGCTACTAATCATCGATTCCCAGGTAATGTTCTGGGGACCTGATTCAAATCCCCACATGGCAGATGGTGGAATTTGAATTTGATAAAAGTTTGGGATTAAGACCCTGATGATGATCATGAAACCATTGCTGATTGTTGGAAAGAAACCTTTACAGAAGAAAACTGCCATTCTTACTTGGTATGGACTATATGTGACTGCAGAACTACATGGTCGACTCTTACCTGTCCTTTGGAACAGTCAATAAATGGTGGCCTAGCCACTGACACTTTCATCCTTGAATGTTTTTTAAAAAAAGTTACACCTGTTTCCACTCTTAAACACAGAATATTTCAGCGATATACAGGGGTGTTCTGTTTGTGTTCTAGCAAATATTTAGCCTTTGACAAACATTGCAAACAAATTGCCTGATCATCATCGTTGCTGTTGCCAGTCCACGCTGGGCACAAACTGATTTATAAATTTCTTACATTACAACAGTGACTAAATTTCACATTACCTCCTTGGCTGTAAAATACTCTGAGAGGTCATGAATGATGTTATGTAAATACAAGTCTTTCTTCTTCTACTCAGAAGTAAAATATTTTATTTCAATTTCATGTGTGCTTAGGTAGGAGGAATAAAGAAAGAAGAAAGAAAGATTTGTAATTCTTTGACATCATTCAAAACTAGGAAGTCCGAAGTTGCTACATAACCAATTAATTACAATCTTAGTGAAATCACTGTTGTAGTTTAGGAACAATGGCTGGAGTTTAATGTGGAAGTTGCAGCACCACCCATTGGCAGGAAACTTGATAAGAGCACATCTCGACCCACCTGGAAGCCTTGATGCGATTTTTGTGACCAGCGTAGTCAATTTCTCCAGCTGGACGGAACACCCTAACAGTAGTGCTATGAAATTTAATCACTCCATAACTGGTGGTCATTGTTAGTTTATACACCTCTCTGAGAGACCTCGCATGCTACTGAGTTCATCATACCCTTCTCATTCAATAGCAGCACTCAAGATATAGATCTAACACCCACGTATCCCATTTCACTAATAATGCAATCAATTTTCTCAGCGTCACATTCATCCTTCACAGCTAATGTATACCCCACCTATTAAGTTCTGAAAAGGACATCAGTTAGCTAACAATACAATGGGTGAAATCTACCCGTCATGGGGAAAGCGAATAAAATGGTGTATGGGGAGTTTAGTTGAGCAAGAGTCAAAAATGTAGAATCTTGACCTGGGATAGAATTTTGCAGTTTAAGTTGCCTGATCTTAAGAGTCAGGTTGGGCTTCCTGCTTACACTTCATTGAAAGCACAGTGGGTTGGAATCAAGTGCACGAACCCCCTTAATTCTATCCATTACAGAAATAAGTGTCTTTACAAACCTATCTCTGTGTAAGAAGTGTGCACCTGAACTTGGCTTCTTGGACTTTGGAGTAAATCTGTAGTGCTTTGTTCTTCTGGTGATATAACTTAAAATCAAGGTTAATGATTGAGTTGTGATGTTGGTGCTCCAAGTGCAGTGAAAGTGACAGAGAGGAGACTAGCTGAGTCTATGGATAGGGTGGAACAAGAATGGCCCAGCCTAGAGGCAGGTCTGGCCTATGGGCAGGGTGTGAAGGCAGCTCAAAGGAGGGAGCATCATGCAGAAAGGAGGAGCACCATCCAAGGAAAGGTGAGACACTGTCCATGGAAGGGTGGAGGAGTCAGAACATTTCTTTCCTGATGGCTGTGCAGGGGTAAAGACAGTATATTTTTAAATTTTTGTGCATCATAAAACTGTGGTCAAAAATGAGAAGGGACTTTTAAAACCAGGAATTTACAAATATAACTGCATGTTTTGAAAGTAAGGAATTTGATAACTGTTGTTGTGTTGGTGTGGGTTCCAGCATTGTGCAGATGATCTGGAGTTGAGGATTTGTTTATCAGCAAAGTAGGTTGATTTACAGAATGGATCAGTTATCGATGATAAAGGCCTTTCACTTACCAACTACAATGTGATTGGTTATCTGTAGCTAAAAAGCTTGGAGCACTGCCTTGTGCTGTCTTGTGAACAAGACAGTAAGAAGCTAGTCAGACCAGAAACTAGCAGATTTACAGCAACCAAGAGACTCAGTTTTCTGCAGTAAATCATTCAATCCTGAAGAAAACCAGTTCACCTTTCCTTCAGCGGATTCTGCAATTTGAGACTTGAATTAGAAAAATCTTCTACCAGCCACCCTGTGCCTCTTGCAAAGCTGGTGGGAGCATTCAGAAAAAGAAAGGTTGATGCGCAAAAACCAATCCAACAGATCTTGTGGTCAAAGACTGAAATTTTTCTCCAATTTTACCTCCACTCATGTTTTTTGGGTATCTGTATTTGTGTGTGTTGGTGGAGGTTCGTTTATAAGAGGTTTAGAGTTTTAATTTGTAGAGTTTACTTAATTTAATTCAATTGTTTACTTGCACATAGAGTCTAATTAGTTGTAATAAATAGTGAAACCTGGTTTGTGCTTCCTATCAGCCTGGGTCTAAAATTTAGGTAGTTTGGGATTTTGCATGTTTACTTTAAAACTTTTACTTCTGTGTCGACTCTTGGAATAATGGAGCTTGTTTTTCAGTGTGCTATCCCATTGAGACATGACAGGGTGTGAGACAGAAAGCTTAGTGTCAAGTGCATAGGCAGTCCTGAAGAAGCATCACTGGATCTGAAATGTTAACTTTTCTTTCACTCCACAGATGCAGCCAGACCTTTTGAGATTTGCCAGCAATTTCTGTTTTGTTTCTGATTTCCAGCATCTGCAATTCCTTTGTGTTCTTGTTTATTTTGCATTGGCAGTGCTGTTGAACATTTATAACTGGGGCCTGAATATTATACCGTACTCAGAAGGGGTAGTCACAGTCAGAGTGAAATTTGGATATGGCTGAGTGTTGCTGTAGGATGGTATGGTCTCGGGCATGAAAAGTCACAAATCGTAGAAAGTGAAAGTGCAGGTTGCCTTGAGAATGCCAAGGGTCACCAGGGTAAGGACAACCCCAATATTTCAGTGGTCAGGGAAGAATAATGATCACCAATGTAAATGAATCAATGTTCAAAGGATCAGAGGATGAAGGATAAGGTGATGTGAGTGAAATATGACAGACGTTGAACCCAAAGAAGCAAAAAAAGGCTGTGACAAGGCATTCTGAATTGAAAACAAAAGGGAGTAAGCAGCTAAATATGTGGAATACATAAGACTGTAAATGATAATGCAGGGTAAGTACTCTAAATCAATGAAAGATGGGGGTGGGGCGTGTTGCTTCATCCGTCTGAGGGCTGTTGAAGAACACCGAAGTAAATAATTGGAAGAACAGAAGGACAGCCCAAAGAATTGTTTCCAGCTAGCCAACGATCGGAAAAAAGGACGTGACAACAGCTCTGAATTAAGCAAAAATTAGAAAGGCCTTTGGGGCCAGATGGGATGCTGATGGAGGTGTGGATGCTGGTTAGTAACATGTATCAGTGCCCTGTGTTATCTGTTCAAAATGATTATGGCCAAAGATAATTTGTTAGGTAAATGGAGATTAAAATACTTTGGTACAAATCATCACATAGAAGGATCATGTTCAAGATAAACATTTAGACTTGAATGTAGGAGAGTTGATCAGTAAGTTTATGATTGATAGAAAAATTACTGTGGTGGTGACCAGGAGGGGATAGTCTTTGAATACAGGAGGATACGGACAGAATGGTGAGATGGGCTGGTCAGTGGCAAATGGAATTCAATCCATGTCAGGAATTGGGCAAACAAGGCAAGAGAATAAATAGTGAGACACTCTGGAAAGCACTGAGGGTCAGAGAGACCTTTTGTGTACATGTCCATTGGACCCTTAAGGGAGTGGAATAGGTAAATAAAATGGTCAAGAAGGCATAGAGCAGGGATATCAGAATGAAACTGTGTAAAACATTGGTTAGGCCATAGCTAGAACATTGTACGCAGTTCTGAATCCACATTATCCGAAGTATGATTGTACTGGAGAGGGTGCAGAGGAGATTTACCAGGATGTTGTCTGGACTGAACAGTCTTTTATGAAGAGATAGACTGGTGTTGTTTCCCTTGCAGCAGAGGAAATTGAGAAGGGACATGATTGAGAAGTGTAAAATTACGAGGGACCTAGATAAGGAAGACAGGAAGAGATGTTTCCCTTAATGGAGGGAGCATTGACCAGAGATGCAGATTTCAGATGAATGAATGTGAGGAGGATGGCTGTGATTCGAGGATATGAAGAAAAGTGTTTTCATCCAGAGGGTGGTGGGAATCTGGGACTCTCTAAAGGTGGTAGAGACAGAAACCCTCATAACATTTAGCAAATATTTAGGTTTGCACTTGCAGTGTCAGAACATACAATGTTATGAGCCAAGTGCTGAAACATTGAATTGGAATAGTTAGGTGCTTGCTTTTGAATGACACAGACTTGATGAGCTGAAGGGCCTTAATTTTGTGCTGTACACTCTATGGCTGTATAATGCGAAACTATTAGAATATGATACTGATGTCTTACACCCTTGCCGTCAACTCTTGCCTCAGATTGACTAAAGTGGTTGGTGATGCTCAGTCTAGGTTGTTGGCTTGCTCACCGAACTGGCTGGCTATCATACAGAAGTTTTGTCACCGTACTAGGTAACATCATCTGTGTGGTTTCCTATGAAGCGTGTTGTTCTACTCCGTTTGGTATTTATATGATCTGGTTTGTTAAGTTGGTTTGTGTCATTTCTGATTCTGTTCTGCAAGGGTTTGTATATGGGATCTAATTCAACATGTTTGTTGATTGCATTATGGGTTGAAAACCAGGCCTCTAGGAATTCCCATATATGTCTGTGATTGGCTTGCGTGAGGATGGTCACATTGATACCAGAACACACTACCCTCCCCCTCATACATCCAAAACGGTGATTCCGCTACGTTGACATCATGTTTGTCACCATTAAACACACCAATTTGGAAGAGACATACCATCTCATCAATAATGTTTTCACTGGGATCAAATTTACAACAGAAGAAGAAGATCACAGTCAATTTCCGTTTCCTGACGTCTGGATAGAACAAATGACCAATGGAGAGTTCCAAATCACAGCATATAGGAAGGCAACTCACAATGATCAACCCATACGGACCATTTCTGAAGAAGGTTCCCGACCGAAAACATCAACTTTCCAGCTTGTCTGCTTCCTGGCCAGTTGTATTCCTCCACCTCCACACAGTGTTATCCCACACTGACCAAATCTTCAATTTTCACAGCAATCACCAATGTCCACAAACAAAGCTGTGTTCGGACACTATTCAAACTGGCCACAACTCACTGTAACATGCCAGAACTACGCAGGAAGTAGGAAGAGCACTTGTACAAAGTCTTTGCTAATAATTGATTTACCAACAACTTTACGCGGAGGTGCTTAGTGGATAGATAACACCAAGAAGACACAGTACGCCTCAATACACTGGCCACACTGCTCTATATCAAGAATGTATCAGAACTGACATTGAGTGTCTGGTGGTCACTAGGAATCGTGGTAGCACACAAAAGCAAGCCATGTTATGACACACACTCACAAGTGCCAAAGACCCCATACCCATGACATGCAGGACCACATGGTTTACAAAATTCCCTGCAGTGATTTCATCAAACATTACATCAGCCAGACCAGAAGGAAACTAGCCATCAGGATACACAAACACCAACTAGCAGCAAAAATAACATGACGAACTTTCCTTCATCTCAGTGCACTCGGACAATGAAGACCATCACTTTTAACTGGAACAACATGACAATTCTAGCTCAAGCTAACCACAGACATGCATGGGAATTCCTAAAGGCCTGGTTTTCAACCCATAATGCTATCAACAAACATGGAATTAGACCCCATGTGCAAACTCATGCAGAACAGAATCGGAAATGACATAACCCAACTTAACAGACCCGGTCAAAGAACATAGAACATTACAGCACAGTACAGGCCCTTCGGCCCTTGATGTTGTGCTGACCTGTCATACTGATCTCAAGCCCATCTAATCTAAACTATTCCATGTACGTCCATATGCTTGTCCAATGACGACTTAAATGTACCTAAAGTTGGCGAATCTACTACAGTTGCAGGCAAAGCGTTCCATTCCCTTACTACTCTCTGAGTAAAGAAAATACCTCTGGCATCTGTCCTATATCTTTCACCCCTCAATTTAAAGCTATGCCCCCTCGTGCTCGCCGTCACCATCCTAGGAAAAAGGCTCTCCCTATTCACCCTATCTAACCCTCTGATTATTTTATATGTTTCAATTAAGTCACCTCTCAACCTTCTTCTCACTAATGAAAACAGCCTCAAGTCCCTCAGCCTTTCCTTGTAAGACCTTCCCTCCATACCAGGCAACATCCTAGTAAATCTCCTCTGCACACTTTCCAAAGCTTCCACATCCTTCTTATAATGCGGTGACCAGAACTGTACACAATACTCCAAGTGTGGCCGCACCAGAGTTTTGTACAGCTTCACCATAACCTCTTGGTTCCGGAACTCGATCCCTCTATTAATAAAAGCTAAAACACTGTATGCCTTCTTAACAGCCCTGTCAAGTGGACAAGAACAACATTGCTTCATTTGAGGCCACACTGATGATATTACTTAGCATGGTGACCAAATGTTTGTATGATAACCGGCCAGCAAGCTAACAACCTTATCCACTACCTGAGCTGCAAATCTTCACAATAACCTTAAATGGACAACTTAGTTTCATATCAGGAAGAAGGACCACGATCCAATTTCATATGTGTCAGTTGATCAAGAGAAATGGAGGGACACAGAAGAAAAACAGAAGTGTAGGACGATATTCAGGAGAAAGTTCGGGGAAGAATTGAGCCCAAGTGAGAGGTACAAGAATTATGTCAGGATTACATGTATAAGGACTACAGAATGTCAGTGAGGAGCAGCAGTGGCGATTCAAGAAAATTAATGTTAGAAGTTAGAGTCTGCCAAAGCTGGGTCCTCAACCCAGTCTTACTTGCCATTGTTGTAGACTTGTCATCAAAGGGGCCAGAACAGTCCTACCTTGGAACATGATGTTGGCAGATGATAGGGTAATCATGGCTATAAGTGTATGATAAGGTAATCATGGCTATAAGTTTGAAAGCTACAGGCAAGTGTAAGCTGATGGCCAAACCCCCCTCAAATCGCAAGCTGAAGGTATATAGCATAAACTGTTTATATCTGCACTGCCCTCGTTTTTTCGGTCAGGGAAACGTGTCCTCACAGTCGACGCCACAGAGAAGCAGTCTGGGAAGTGTGTCCTCACAGTCAGCATTGCCTTGAAGCAGTTTGAGAAGGGTGCCCAATAGGTTTGAGGTTCTCTCAGTCCGTTTATCTAAGAGTATATTTCTGAACTACTGGGAGTGTATGCAAACTGACCATAGCACCGAGGTACAGGAACCCATTGAACTGGAACAGCAAAAAGGAATTTAGTAATAGTATTTGACAGTTTAGTGAAAGGAATGGAACGCTTTGCCTGCAACTGTAGTCAGGCAAATACTTTCAACTTTTCTTGCCTATAGTTTGATAGTTTTGTTGTTTATAGTTTCTAAGGGCTGTATTTAGTAGTAACAAGGATCAGGAAAGAAGGGCCCTGTAGGAATTGCTATTTGATACTAAGCATCTTCCAAACAGTTTACTTTAAGAGGTAAATCATGGCAGGAGAGCTCCTCCTGTTCTGTATGGGAAACCGGGCACATTTACAACCAGCATGTGTGTAGCAAGTGTTTCTAGTTGCAGCTCCTAGAGGCTTGGATTTTTTAGCTCAAGCGGTGGCCAGGAATGCTGTGCAGCATCTGAGAAGCTGAGAAATGTGTAAATACTACATATAGAGAGATGGCCACACCATTGGCTAAGATTACACAAGCAGAAAGGGAATAGGTGACCACCAGACAATGTAGGATGACAAGGCAGACAGTGCAGAAATCCTTGTGACCATTTCTCTGAAAAGCAGACATGCTGCTTTAGATAATGTTGAGGTGCACGGTCTCTCAGGGAAACCAGCTAATGGCTAAATTTGTGCCACTTCAGTTGGTTTTGCTGCTCAGGAGAGGAGCAAAATGCATAGAAATGCAGCAGCCATAGGGGATGCAATTGAAATGGGAATACATCGGTGTTTCTATGGCAGCAAATGAGATTCTAAGATGGTATGTCGTCTCCCTCATGTTAGGATCAGATGTCCTGAAGCACCAGGGTGAATAGCCAGTGGCCGTAGTACACATTGGTACCAACAACATAGATTAAAAGGAGAACACAGCGAGTTAGGAAGCAAGATGAAAACTAGGATGTCAAAGCTAACGATCTCAGGATTACTGCCAGTGCCACCTGCATGTTGGTAGAAATAGCAGGATATATCAGAAGAACATGTGACTAAAGAGATGGTATGAGGGAGAGGGTTTCAGATTTCTGGAATGCTCGGACATTTTGGGGGGGGGTGGGGGGTGGAATCAGACCAGTACAAACAGAATGGATTACAACTCGGCGAAATGGGGCTGATGCCCTGGAAAACTCTTTGCCAGAGGAATGGGCGAGCTTTGAACTAAATTGACGGGGGGGATAGGAACCTATGCAAGGAGTCAGAGGAAGGAAATCAAGGACAAGAACAAAAGGCAGTAAGGGGAATTAAATAAATGCTAGGCAGAGGATTCAAAGGCTAGAATCAAACAAGCCCATAGTTTTTAAAAAAAAGTAGTGGGAATCTGACAAGAAACATCAACAAGGCAAGCTTTAAAGCTTGGTACCCGAACACATGGAGCAAGTGAAATAACGTGGATGAATTAATCATGCAACTAGGTGTATTATAAATGAATATGATAGAGTTGGGATTACAGACCAAGGATGGGAACTAAACTTCCAGTGGTATTCATTATTTAGGAAGGACAGACAAAAGGACAAAAGCTGTGGAGTTGCATTATTGGTTAAATAGAATATAAACACAATATTGAGGTAAGGTATTAGTTCAAACAATGTAGAATCTGTGTGGAGGGAATTGAGAAATACCAAACGGCGAAAACGATTAGTAGGGGTGCGATATAGACCATTAAACTGTAATGGTGATGTTGGGAATGGCATTAAATAGGAAATCAGAGATGCATGCAGTAAAGGAGTGTCTGTAATTATAAGTGAATTTAATCTGCATATAGATTTGGGTGAAACAGATTAGTGACAACACTGTAGAGGAGGAATTCCTAGAGTGTATATGGGTTGGTTTTCCGGACCAGTATGTTAAGGATCCAACTAGAGAACAGGCTGTCTTAGACTGGCCACTATGCAATGTGAAAATAATGTAGTTGTCGGTGACCCTGAGTAGATGTCCCAGATCCTGACACCACCTGGACTCCCACTTTGAGAAGGGTGCTAATTCCTTTCACTAAACTGTCAAATACTATTACTAAATTCCTTTTTGCTGTTCCAGTTCAATGGGTTCCTGTACCTCGGTGCTATGGTCAGTTTGCATACACTCCCAGTAGTTCAGAAATATACTCTTAGATAAACGGACTGAGAGAACCTCAAACCTATTGGACAGTTACAGAGATAAATCATCTGTACTGCCATCATTAATACAGAAAATTTTAATCAATCATATGATTGACTTAGTTGTGTTGTCTTTAATATATTGTATTTACTTTACCACCAACATATGAATTGTGCTAAATTTAAAGAATAGAAAAGACTTTAACCATGTAGCAGAATCTCACTGAACAGCTACCTTATTTCTCTGTAGTAGAGCAAGAATTAACTCCAGTCAGCTCAAAGGAATCTATCTCTGTCTGTAACTGCCTGATATGGGGTCCTTTTCTCACCTGCCCCACTACAGGAGGCACTTTTTCAACATAGTTTTTGAGTGGTCACTCAAATCATACACTCCTGCAGATCCTCTTTAGCTAGGTTCACAACAGTCAATAACACAGATACCCAGAGACTGTTTTATCCTTTAATAAACCTCATTAAATAGTCTGGTTGCTTCTGTTAAAACTGAACAATGGTGAAATAATTGCCCAGTTAACAGTTTCTGTGATATATAGATACTTTCAAGAAAAGAGCGAATGTTGAGATCCATGTGTTAGTTAGAGTAGGAATAGGAAGACAGGACAGATAGATCAGTGGCTGAGGACCTGGTGGAGGGATTTTGGATCGTTGGAATCTCTTTTGAGGCAGAAGAGACCTGCTCAGAAGAGATGCGTTTCAAATGAACTGGAGGGGAACTATTACCCTGGCGATGAGATATGCTAGTTCTGTTCGGGACCCTTTAATCTTGAGGGTTTGTAAACTAGAGTGAGAATGCAGAGATAGATGAGGATGGTTCTGAGGTTAAAGAGAGCAAGATAATTAGAAAAGATAGGCAAGCAAAGTTAGAGAATGAGTTAACTCTAAAAATTTAAACTGCATTTATTTCAATGCGTGGGGTCTTACGGGTAAGGAAGATGATCTCAAGGCATATGTGGGATTATGGGACTGGGACATGATAGCTATTACAGAAACATGGCTGAGGGAGGGACAGGTGTGGCAACTCAATGTTCAGGGGTTTAAATGTTATGGGAAGAATAGAAAGAGAGGCAAGAGAGGAGTGGGTGTGGTATTTTTGATTAGGGGAAGCATTACTGTTGTGCTTAAAGAGATTATTTCTGATGGATCGTCCAGTGAGGCTGTATGGGTGAAACTCAGTAATAGGAAGGGATAATAACCTTGACAGGATTGTACTATAGACTCCTCAGTAGTCAGCAGGAAGCTGAGGCGTAAATATGTAGAGAGCGAGCTCAGGTATATGTAAGAATAATAGGGTTTTATTAGTAGGGGACTGTTATAGAGTTAAGGGCTTGGATGGTGAGGACTTGTTCAATGTGTTTAAGAAAATTTTCTTCGTCAATATGAGGATGTACCGACTGGAGAAGGACGAAAACTGTACCTTTGCTGGGTAATAAGGCAGGGTAAGTGACCTGAAATGTTAATGGGGGAGCACTTTGGGACCAGTGATCATAATTCTATTAGTTTTAAAATAGTTACGGAAGAGGATAGGCCTGGTATAAAAATTAAAGTTCTTAATTAGAGTAGGGCAAATATGAGACAAGAACTTCCAAAAGTTAACTGGGGTAGTTTGTTTGCAGATAAAGGGACGACTGGCAAGTGGAGGCTTTCAAAAATGAACTAACGAGAGTTCAAAGGCATGTTCTTGTTGGAGTGAAGGGTAAGGTTAGTAAGAATAGAGAACAGTGGTTAGATGAAGATATTAAGATTTTGGTCAAGAATACTAAAGAGACATATGTTAGGTACAGACCATTTGGATCAAGTGAATCTTTTGAAGAGTATAAGGCATTCTTAAGAGGGATATCAGGGTGGCAAAAAGCGGGTATGAAATAGCCTTGGCAATAAGGATAAGGATTGTTCAAAGAGATTCTACAAGTACATTAAGAGCAAAAGAGCAACTAAGGCGAGAACAGGGCCCCTTAAAGATGAACAAGGTCATCTATGTGTGAAATCACAAGAGACGGGAGAGATAATGCAATATTTTGTGTCAGACCTCACTGTGGAAAAAGCCATGGAGGCTAGGGAACTTGGGGGAATAAATATTGACGTATTGAAAACAGTTCACGTTTCAGAAGATGATGTGTTGGAGGTCTTAAAAAGCATAAAGGTGGATAAATCTTTAAGACCTGATCAAGTGTATTGCAGAACATTATGGAGAGTTAGGGAAGAAGTTGCAGGGCCCCTACCAGAGGTACTTGTATCATCTATTGCATTGGGTGAGATGCAGGAGGATGACTAATGTTGGCCTTTATTTAGGAAAGGCTGTAAGGAGAATCTTGGGAACTATAGACCAGTGAGTCTGATATCAGTGGTGGGTAGATTGATGGAGGGGATTTTGAGAGATCGGACTTACATGCATTTGCTAAGGCAGGGACTGATTGGGGAAAGTCAGCATAGCTTTGTGCATGGGAAGTAGTTTTTTACAAATTTACTTAAGTTTTTTGAGGACGTAATCAAAACGATTGATGAAGGCAGACCAGTAGACCTTGTCTCCATGGACTTAAGTAAAGCCTTTGACAAGGTTCTGCGTGGTAGACTGATTAGTAAAGTCATATTACATGGGATTCAGCAAGAGCTTGTCAATTAGATACAAAATTGGCTTGACGGTAGGAGACAGAGGGTAGTGCTGAAGGGTTGCTTTTTGGACTGTAGTCCTATGACCAACAGTGCCCTGCAGGGATCAGTGCTGGGTACACTGATGTTTGTTATATATGTAAATGATTTTGGATGAGAATTTAGGAGGTATGGTTAGTAAATTAGTTGATTACACCAAAATTGGTGGTATAATTGACAACGAAGAAGGCTATCTAAGATTGCAAAGGGATCCTGATCGAGGGCCGAGCAGTGGCAGATGAAGTTTAATTTGGTAAATGTGAGGTATTGCACTTTGATAAAATGAACAAGAGCAGAACTAATACAGTTAGGAGATAATAAGAACTGCAGATGCTGGAAAATCCAAGATAACACAGCGTGGAGCTGGATGAACACAGCAGGCCAAGCAGCATCTCGGGAGCACAAAAGCTGATGTTTCGGGCCTAGACCCATCATCAGAAATGGGGGATGGGGAGGGGGTTCTGAAATAAATAAGGAGAGAGGGGAGGCAGATTGAAAATGGTAAGACGAGAAGATAGGTGGAAAGGAGATAGACAAGTTAAAGGGGCGGCGATGGAGCCTGTAGAGGTGAGTATAGGTGGGGAGGTAGGGAGGGGATAGGTCAGTCTGGGGAGGACGGACAGGTCAAGGTGGCAGGATGAGTTTTAGGAGGTAGGGAATGGAGGTGCGGCTTGAGGTGGGAGGAGGGGATAGGTGAGAGGAAGAATGGGTTAGGGAGGTGGGGACGAGCTGGACTGGTTTTGGGATGCAGTAGGGGGAGGGGAGATTTTGAAGCTTGTGAAATCCACATTGATACCATTGGGTTGCAGGTTTCCCAAGCGGAATATGAGTTGCTGTTCTTGCAACCTACGGGTGGCGTCATTATGGCACTGCAGGAGGCCCGTGATGGACATGTCATCTAAAGAATGGGAGGGGGAGTTAAAATGGTTCGCAACTGGGAGGTGCAGTTGTTTATTGTGAACCGAGCGTAGGTGTTCTGCAAAGAGGCCCCCAAGCCTCTGCTTGGTTTCCCCAATGTAGGGGAAGCCACACCGGATACAGCAGATGCAATATACCACATTGGCAGACGTGCAGGTGAACCTCTACTTGATGTGGAAAGTCATCTCGGGACCTGGGATATGGGTGAGGGAGGAGGTGTGGGGACAAGTGTAGCACTTCCTGCGGTTGCACAGGAAAGTGCCAGGTGTGGTGTGGTTGGATGGGAGTGTGGAGCGGACAAGGGTGGGGATGGAAAACTGTCTTTGGTGGTGTGGTCAGATTATAGATGGCGGAAGTATCGGAGGATGATGCATTGTATCCGGGGGTTGGCGGGGTGGTATGTGAGGATGAGGGGGATTCTCTTTTGCCGGTTATTGCAGGGATGGTGCATGAGGGATGAATTACAGAAAATGCGGGAGACACGGTCGAGGGTGTTCTCGACCACTCTGGGGGGTGGGGGGGGGGCGTTGCAGTCCTTGAAGCGAGAGGACATCTGGGATGTACGGGAGTGAAATGCCTCATCCTGGGAGCGGATGCAGCGGAGGTGAAGGAATTGGTAATAGGAGATGAATTTTTTGCGGGAAGTTGGGTGTGAGGAGGTGTATTCTAGGTAGCTGTGGGAGTCGGTGGGCTTGAAATGGATATCGGTTGTTGGGTGTTTGCCTGAGATGGAGACAGAGAGGTCCAGGAAGGGGAGAGATGTGTTGGGATGGTCCAGGCGAACCTGAGGTTGGGGTGGAAGGTGTTGGTGGTGTGGATGAACTATTCGAGCTCCTCTTGGGAGCATGAGGCGGCGCTGATACAGTCATCGATGTAACGGAGGAAGAGCTGGGGTTTAGCGCCAGTGTAGGTATGGAAGAGGGACTGTTCCACATAACCCTACAAAGACGCAGGCATGGTTTGGTCCCATGCAGGTACCCATGGCCACCTCCTTTTGTCTGTAGGAAGTGGGAGGAATTGAAAGAGAAGTTGTTGAGGTGAGGATGAGTTTGGCTCCCTACCTACGTCCGTGACACCGCCCACGCCCTCCACCGTCTGCAGAACTTCAAATTCCCCGGTCCCTAACACCTCACTTCCACCATGGACGTCCAGTCCCTATATACCTGTATTCCTCATGCAGATGGCCTAAAAGTCCCCTGCTTCTTCCCATCCCACAGGCCCGACCAGTCCCCCTCCACTGACACCCTCATCTGCCTAGCCGAACATCTCTTAGACAGTTCGGAGCCTGGATAGTGTTGTTGAACATAGAGTCCGAGGGAATCAGGCATGTAGTTCTTTGGAAGTTGTATCAGAAGTAGGCAGGGTGGTTAAGAAGGTATTCAGCGCACTTGTCTTCATTGCTCACACCATTGAATAAAGCAGCTGGCAGTTCATGTTGAGGTTGTACAGGATGGTGAGGCCACTTTTGCAGTACTGTGTATTATTCTTGTCACCCTGCCGTAGGAAATATATTAAATTAGAGCCTGTTCAGAAAAGGTTTACCAGGAAGTTCCTGGGACTGGAGGGGTTTCAGTTGTATGGAAGAGGTTGGATAGGCGGGGTCTAAATTGACTGGAGTGTAGGAGGTTGAGGGGTGACCTTATTGAGGCTTATAAAATTGAGAGGAGCATTGATAAGGTCAATAGTAAAGGTCTTCTCCCTGAGGTGGGAAGTTCAAAACTGCAGGGCATATTTTTAAGGTGAGAACAGAAGGAATTAAAAGGGACCGGAGGGTAACTTCTTCACACAGGGTGGTTCGTATGTGGAATGAACTGCTAGAGGAAGTTGTAGGTGCAGATACAGTTACAACATTTGGAAGACATTTGGATTGGTACATGAAAAGGAAAGGTTTGGAGGGATATGGGCCAAACGCACGCACCTGGTAGTAGTTTAGTTTTGGAAGCTCAATTGGCATGGATGCAGTGGTCTAAGAGGTCTGTTTCTGTGGTCTGACTCTAGAAAGAATTCTCTAAGGTTGTGGGCAAGCCAGGAAACTACAGGCCAGTGAACATCAGTTGTAGGCAAGTTACTGGAGAGGATGCTGAGGGACAGGATCAACCATCATTTGGATAGTCAAGTTCTGATTATTTGATTTTATTGATTTTTGACTTTATTGTCATGTGCAGTGAAACACAGCGAAAAGCTTTGTACATGAGCAGTACAGGTAGATCATAGCATGCAAAGAATGTACAGGTCAAAAAGACTTAGACACACGGGTTACATTGCAGGTTACATTTGAGGCTAGAGTCCATTCAACAGTCTGATAACGGCCAGAAAGAAGCTGTTCCTGAACCATCTCGTGCGTGTTTTCAGGTTTCTGTGTCTTCTGCCTGACGGAAGAGGTTGTAGGCTGTCATTACCAGGGCGCGATGAGTCCTTGATGGATGGAACGCTCGCTTCCATGATGGTGTGGGCTGTGCACATCATTTTCCGTAGTTTCCTACAGTCCTGGGCAGGGCAGGGCAGCCGCCATACCATGCTGTTATGCACTCGGGCAGTAAGTTTTCAATGGTGCTTCTTTTGAAGTTGATGAGGGACCTTATGGACGAGCCAAGTTTCCTGAGTTGCCTGATGAATAAGAGGCATTGTTGTACATTGATAGGATGAATGCATATAGCCTTTTTCCCAGGGATAGGAAATTGAAAACTAGAGGGCATGGGTGTAAGGTGAGAGAGGAAAGATTTAAGAAGGACCTGAGGGGCAACTACTTCATGCAAAAGGGTGGTGCGTACGTGGAATGGGTTGTTAGAGAAAGTGGTTGAGGCAGGTACAGCAGTAACATTTAAAAATATTTGGATAGGAAAATGGATCGGAAGGGATTAGAGGGACATGGACCAAATGTGAGGAAATGGAACTAGCTGAGTGGGCACCATGGTCAAAATGGACTAGTTTGGGCTGAACAGCCTGTTTCCATGCTGCATTACTCTATAATTCTGTGATTCCAAAAGCAGAAAGTGTAATGCCTGCCTGTTTATTTCTTCCCTCCTCACCATCCAAAGCCCAAAAACACCTTCCAAGAGAAATGGAGCTGTATATTCCTCTCTATTGGAGAAACAAAGCACAGACCAGGTGATCACTTCGCGGAGCACCTATATTGTGTCTGCAAGAGAAAAGACCCCGAGCTTCCAGTTGCCTGTCACTTCAACACACTAACATGCTCACTGGTCAACACCTGTATAGGGAGTCTGATCCATGCAATCAGTAACCCTGCTGGTACTCTCAGGCAGGCTGGATCACCCACCAGGTCCCTGGTACTGACTCTGGACTTGATTTAGGAATGTGAAGCAAAGAAAGCAGTAGACAGGTGTTTCAGGGCAAAGAATCTCTGTGTTTATTAAATGCAACGGTGAGAATATCACACGAAATAAAAAAGGCAATAGTACAATAAACAGGGAAATAACACAAGGGTCAATAAGATACATGAGATAAAAAGGCAAATTCAAAACAGTGAAATTATCAGTTATTAACTTAACATAGGCTAACTACTATTAAAAACTAAACAGTAGTTTCAAACATGAACACTTCAATCAGACTTCCTGACTTTGGGGTAGTCTGCACTGTCACCAACCCACTTTCTCGTCCCTGCTAGCTAGGTTGGATACTTTGGGCCTTGAGGAAGCAGGCTCACCACAGGAGACGAACATGATTTTGAAATACAGCTGGCTGTGCCCATTTGCTGTAGCCAATATTTCTGAGTTAATTGAAGTTGAATGCCTTGGTACCTCTGAAGAGGCCAAGATGTCTGAAGTTGTTCTCTTAGGTCTGGTTCGTTGTTCCTTTAGGGCTGAGGCATGAATGGGCTTTCTAACTGAACATAGTCACATTAGCAGCTGTCTATTCCGCCAGGCTGACCTTTTGAACACTCTAAATGTTTTTTTTCCTTTTGATTCTATCTTCACTTATCATTTCCTCTCCCAACCCCTGCCCCTACCTTCTCCTGTATAAGTATCAACTTTTCCCTAGCTGCCATCAGTTCTGAAGAAGGGTCCCCACACGTGAAACAGTAACTGTGATTTCTGTCTGCAGATGCTGTCAGACCTGCTGAATGTTTCCTGCAATTTCTGTCTTGGTTTGGCTGTTATTCTCGGCTTTGATGTGTCCAGTAGTAACATTAATGGGGATCGTTACATGCTATATTTACTAATGATAGTATGGAGCCGTAGCCTAGAGAAGACCAGAGGCATCACTCTCCATCAAAGATAAACAGTCAATTACACATAGCATGAGAGTAACCACTCCTCACGTGTGGCACCAGGAAATGAGGCAGGCGTCCATGAATTACCACAGCTGCAGGATTGAACCCATGCTTTATATTGCACCACCCTGTAGCTATCTAGCCAATTGGATTGATACCCCCTCCCCTCCAATTTATTTACACTAACAATAGTGTCTAATTGAGAACTGGCACAGAAACTGGTGAGACAAGGAAAAGTAATTTCTTCCCAATGAAAGTGAATACCATTATTCCTACTCTGTCAATTGGCTTAGTCAGTAATTTGCCTTTATGTCGTATAAATCAGATTCAAACAATATAGCCATATACACATTTCATTTTAAATTGTAACTTATAGTGAAATGTCTATACACTGAGGTTATGTAGTAATACATAACATTATGTACAAACCAGTGCAAATTCGAACGTGTGTTTTATTTGATGTTTTTACAGATGCAGAGAATAACTTTAAAATACAGAAATCCAATAACTTGGTTACAGCCTATGATTATGTTTCAGTTATGCATTATGGAAGGTAAATACTGTTTTTCCTGTATTTTCATTAGCTTGAAATAAGCAAACTGACTTTGAGAAATTCATTAAAATGCATCTTGACAATTCATTGCACTGTAGTTACTTTGATAGACATTGACATCCTTTCGATAAACAATGCTTGAAAAGGATATCCAACTAGAATGTGAATGAAAATATGTTGGTGAGAAAGGATGATTTATGTTGGCCTCTTTTTGAAGCCCCCAGTATCACAGATCTCCATTCTTCGTTCAGCTTGATTAACTCAATCGAGGAAGAGTTTATGATTAGATATTGCAAAGGCTTTGGGCCTTGAAACATCCCAACAGTAATACTGAAGGCTATTTCTTCAGAACCAGCCATACCTTTAGACAAGCTGTTCTAGTGCAGCTGCAGTATATCTTCCTGACAATGTGGAAAATTTCCCAAAGGACAGTGATGGAGAATAGAATTGTACGTCCAAATACTTATTAAATGCCTACAGGGCTTCAGCCTCTGCCTTCCCTTACAGACAGTGAGTTCCACATCAGAACTGGGATTGTTCATGAAGTTTTGCTCCCAATTTCCATGTTGCCCTCACCGACCTGGTTCGGCTCTGACTCCTCCCTTCATTTCTTTGACAATTCTGTTTCCATTTTTGGCGATAAACTGACCACCAACATTCACTGCAAACCCACTGACTCCCTCACTTACATGGACAACATATCCGCACACCCATTAAATTGCAGAAGATGTAACACCTGCCTGTTTCTTCCTTTGTCCTTGCTATTTGAGGTTACAGATACACCTTCAAGGTGAATTAGTGATTTACCTGCACTTCTCTCAATCTATTCAACCGTATTCTCTGCTCACAATGTGGATCTAAATCGGGGAGACGAATGCAGATTGAGTGGCTGTTTTAAGAAACACTTACATTCCAACCACAAAAATGTCTCAGACCTTACAGTTGCCTGCCATTTCAACATACTACCATGTTCCTTGGCCAACATTAGTGTCTTAGGCTTGTTGCTGTGTTCCGGTGGGAAGAACAGCATCTCATTTTCTGATTGGGGAATCTGCAGCCTTCAGGACTCAATATCAGGAACTTTAGGGACTTCCATGTCCTTTACTCAACTCCACACTCCATGCCCTGTTATCTTATGTGCTGATTTCCTCAAAGCCAGCCCATTTTTGACTACTATTGGTCCCTGTTAGCACCTTTTTTTTACTCCCTGGCTCACCATTATCCATTTCATTGCCCAGTTGCTGTTTTCTCTTTCTGGGCTCCACCTCTATCTGTCATAATTTTTCTGAAGAAGGGTCTCAACCCGAAACGTCAGCTTTCCTGCCCCTCTGATGCTGCTTGGCCTGCCGTGTTCATCCAGCTCTACACCTTGTTATCTGAGATTCTCCAGCATCGGCAGTTCCGATTATCTGTTACCTCCATCTATCACTTGCTTTTTCTGCCTCATCTTCAGCATGTATGCCACCTTTTCCAAGCTACAATCATATCTAAAGGGTCACTGGACTATGGATTCTGCTTGCTCTCCACAGATGCTGCCAGAGCTGGAGGGTTTCTTCAGCAATTGTTTTTGTTTCAGATTTACAACATCCGTTTTGATTTTTTGGTTACAAGCATGTTGCCTTGGCTAGAGAATATTAGTTATGAATGGAGATTGGATAGATCTGAGTTGCTTTCCTTGCGCCTGAGGAGATTTGAGGCCTGGGGAGGAGGTGGACCATGATGATGCGGATGAATAAAATTATGAGTCATATAGATAGCATAGATAGAAAGGAACTTTTCTTCTTATAGGAGGGATCATTAAACAACGGGCATAGATTCCAGGTAAGAGACAAGAGGTTTAGAGGATATGTGAGGAAAAATTCTTTCACTTAGAGGGTGATGAGAATCTGGAGCTCACTGCCTGTAAGGGTGGTAGAAGCAGAAACCTCATACTGTTTGAGGTATTTAGATGCACATTTTGCAGTGCCAAAGCATACAAGGCTGCAGACCAAGTGCAGTAAATAGGTTTAGACTACCTTGTTGGTTGTTTACAACCAGCGCAGATTCAGTGGGCTGAAGGGTTTTCTTCTGTGCTGTAGACCTCAATGCTGGGCAGTGACCATCTCCTAAATTTCTTGATGTGCAATGGCATTATTAGCATTGAGTTCACCACTATCAATATCTGGGGGATACCATTGATACAGACTAAACCAGACAATCCTCTGAATACTGTGGCTGCAAGAACAGGTCAGAAGCATAGAATTCTGCAGCAAGAAACTTATCCCCTACCTCCCCAGTGCCTCTTCACTATCTACAAGGCACAAATTGAGTGTGTGATGAAATATTCTTTTCTTGCCTGAATGGGTGCAGAGCCACCAGCAGTGAGTATGGATGAGACTTACATGCTGAGCCAATGTGTTTGGTTGCAGACATTTCATCATCCTGCTAGGTAACATAGTCAGTACACCTCTTGAAGCATCGGTGTTCTGTCCTGCTTGTTATTTATATGCCTTGGTTTGCTGGGGTGGCTGGCATTACTGCTGGTTCCGTTTTTCAGTGGCTTCTACGTCAGGTCCAGTTCAGTGTGTTTGTTGATGAATACTTAGTTGACAATACTACCCACTCCATCCACTCCTCCCAAGTATTTGTCAACATCAGCAAAGACACCAGAATAGAAGAGGATGAGATAATGATATCCTTCGATGTAACAGCACTATTTACATCCATAACCATCGACCTAGTCAAAGAGACAATTGCCACACTGCTGAATGAATCATGAAGGCAGGCACCCCTATGACGCCAACAGTATCAACAAGGACAGCACTCTGAAACTGCTAGATCTTTGCCTCATAACCCACATTACCTTCAATGACTGTATCGTCAAACCTATCAATAGAACACCAATGGGATCCCCAATATCAGGACTGATTGCAGAAGCCGTAATGCCCAAGTTAGAACAAACCGGGCTCCCCACTATACAACACAAATTCTGGGTCTGCTGTGTAGATGACACATTCATGATTATCAAACGCGCAAGACTAGAAGAAACCCACCAACACATAAACAACATCCTCACTGGAATAAAATTCACAAATAAAGAAGAGAACAATAACTGACCATCCTTCCTAGACTAATGGTAGAACATAAGAACAACAGGCAACACCAGACTAGTGTATACAGAGAGACCACACGTACAGACCAGATAGTTAATTACTCCAGCAACCACCCCAACACCCATAAATGTAGTTGCATCAGGACATTATTCAAATGGGCAACAACATACTGCAGCAATCTGGAGTTGCACAAAGCAGAATAGAAGCACTTACATGGAGTTTTTGAAAGGAATGGATACCCAGAAAGCACAATCTGCTGTTACGTCTGCAACAGACCACATGGCCAGGCACACTTGTGACCCTACTGTACATCAGAGACATATCAGAGATGACCACACAACTGCTCAGACCCCTAGGTATCAAGGTAGCCCACAAACCAACAACCACCCTGTGACAGCTCCTGATGAACGTAAAGGACCCCATTACCACAACCAATAAAACTAACAATGTACAAAATACCATGTAAAGATTCTGAAAAACATTACATAGGCCAAACTGGAAGAAAACTGACAATAAGGATACACAAACACCAACTTCCCACACTGTAGGGAATCTCATATAATCTAATCTAATCTAATCTAACCACTAAGAGACATGACCAATTCTCACTGGTCTCAATACACACAGACATAGAAGGACTTGAATTCCACAGGGACAACACATTCATAATAGCATGAGCCAAAAAGAGACGTACCAAGGAATTCCTGGACGCCTGGCATTCCAACGGGAACTCCATCAACAAACACATTGCACTAGATCTGATGTACAAACCACTGAAAAACAGAACTGGAAGTAATGCCAACCATCCCAGCAATCTGAGACATATAAATAACAAGCGGGAGAGAACACCAACGCTCCACTGGAGGCGCACTGACTATGTTATCTAGCAGGGTCATGAAACATCTACAACCAAACACACCAGCTTGGCAAACAAGTCTGCAACCTCAAATGAGACAATTGTACACGCAGTACATTCTTCAAGTGAAGAGGCCAATGACCTGAATACCCACCCTAGCTGAAGACACAAAGGCTGGAGATCTGTTCAGGGATTTTGTAACTTGGCTTGAAAACATCAAAAAAAAGTTGACTGCTTTGACTCACCTGAAGACAGCATGCTAATCAGACAAAGATTGAGTTTTTTCTGGAGCTAGCTCTCTACACTTATACCACCTTCTACTGTACAACGCCAGGCCATTGTAAAATGTGAACAAATTGAGAAATGAAGACATTTTCATATTTACTACGTCATTACTTCTCAATTTTTTTTAGCACAGAGCATGTTTATAGACATGCCTCCTCAGCTTTTTTGAGGACCCACTCAACAAGAGTTTGCAGGTGGCCTGCCTGCAGTTTGACTTATTGTAATTTTACTGTATATGACTCGTCCAGTTCAGGTTCTGGTCAGTGCTAATCCAAGGACATTAAATTTTGCCTTTTAGGAGCAAAACGAATGAATGCTCAGGAACAAACTAAAATGATGAATGCTTAGTACATTACAAAGCAGTGCACTGCAATAATATGCAAATGAACTGACCGTGTATTATAGTGAGTGGTTGTAGTATGCTCAGAGAGCTTCCATCCTATCATAATGTATTAGTTGCATTATCGAATGTAAGTTGTTAGCATTGTTATTTCATAGAAAACATTAATATTCCAATCAAACAAGGTATTAAAGTTTTTTTATTTCTTGATTTAGGTATGTTTTTTCCAAAAGTCCCAGCTTACCCACCACTGTGCCAAAACCAGACCCAGATGTGGAGATTGGACAACATTTGGGTTTCTCTGAATTAGATGTTTTAAAGATAAACAAGTTGTATCAGTGCCGTAAGTTTAAACACAAATGCACTTTTCTGAAATGTATTGTTTTATATAATTTGCTGACTTTAATCTTGTGTTATAAACAAAAAGAGACAAAAATTATCCGAAGCTACAACATATTGAGCCAGCGTGTGAAACAAATTTGCTTGCCGTAATAATTTGTGCAGGAAATTCTCAATTTTGGGCAGCTACTGAGGGAAGGTACTGTTGTTTAGAGATTTTGTTTATTTTTCTAGGAACTATCTAGAGTGATATGAGATGATATCAAGATAGGAAAGTTTAAACAGGACAAGATAGAAAGTAAGAAAAAAGAGATCAATAGAAGCTAGAAAAATTGTGAAACAAACAGCATTCAAACTAAATTATGTATATCATACACATGCATCAAAATATAGAATTGGAGAATTAGAGCTATTGATTAATTAGAAAAATCTTGGAAGTATTACAGCAACAGAAATGTAACTGTTGCTAAATCAGGATTGGTTAATAAATGTTCCTGGACATAAAGGCTCCCTTGAGAGCACCTTCCAAACATGTGACCTTTAGCACCTAGAAGAGCAAGATCAGCAGACGCATAGGAACATCACCATTTGAAAGGCCCTCTCCAAATTTGACATCATTCTAACGTGGATTTATAACTGTTCCTTCCCTGTCACTGAGTTGAAATCATGAACACAGTCCTTAACACCATTGTGAGTGTACCTGCACCACCTTCAAGAAGGCCACTCGCCCTCTCCTTGAAGGCCCATAAGAATGGACAGTAAATGTTAGTGATGCTCACTTCTATGAATGAATAAAAAATATCTTCTGGAGTTACAAGGCAAACAAAATAGGAAGTAAATATTGATGTTAACTGGAAACATCATAATGCCAGTAAGCAATAGAGATGCAAAAGAAAAGCAATCTTGTTATTATGCAGTCCATGGCATATTACATTGGCAGCCGTACAGAATTACATAATGAGCTGAAATAGAAATGTTTCACGTGAAATAGTGAATGTTTATTCAAAGCTCACCCTGTTTCTCTGACCATGAGACTTACAACTGAAGTTTCAGGCTTGTTCCAAAACCCTTTCAGGCATTTCCATGAATTTTGCAGGACAGGTTTCTTTGAGCATTTGTTCTTCCAGTCATATCAGTTTTCTACTGGGAGATTTTTTCCAAATTTCAATCTTTTGTCTTGTGTGTTGGTATTTCATCATCTGACTTCTCTATAGCCGAACTAATATGTGATCGTATCGCCTGTGGAATTCCAATTGGTACAGCCACTGCCCACTAAAGCCCAATGTGTGCTACTTTGAGGATCCCTTCTATCCCGTAGCCATTAAGTTACATTGGATACCAATGTCTGATCTGATGCCTATTACAGTATTGTGATTGACAAACCTGGCCTTCATTCTCTCTTCTACTTTCATTTTTGATTTCTGTTTCTCTAGGGTGGGAAGTGGTTGTATTTCTTCTACTTGTTTTTCCAGAGTGCCGAGGCAAAATGGGATGGGCGTAGGCATAAGAAGAGACAAGTATAGTGGGTGGTTGAGCTTGCAGCGATAAAATTAGAGACTTGTTTTAGCATATGTGGGAGTATAAGGTGCCTGTAGTCTGCTTCTGCGTTCAGTAAGACCATGGTTGATGTGATTTCACCTTATCTGAATTTTCCTATCTGCCCCTTGAATTACTTATAGCTCAAAAACCTGAAGATTTCAGCCTTGAATATATTCATTGACCTACCTCCTTTTGCCTGTTGAGTTGAGAATTCCAAAGATTTGCAACATTCTGCAAAAAGAAATTCCTTGCCATTTTTGTGACAAATGGCCAAAACCCTTTATTCTGAAACAGTGTCCCTAGATTTGTAATTCCAGATTTTTCTATGAAGAGAAACAACATCTCAGCATTTATCCTATTTGCCTCCAAACCTCTCAAAATCCTTTATGCTTCAATAAGATTGTCATTCTTCTAAATTCTGTTCAGTATAGGCCTAACCTGTTGAAAGTTTCCTCATATGACAACCTCTTCATCCGACTGATCAACCTAAGGAGGCTTTTCTGAACTGGTTCCAATATAAGTGTAGCGCTCTTTACAGCATGAGATATTCCAAAGCATGTGGCTACCATTTGTGAGAGGTGCTGCCCTTCTCTTTCAAACCATAAGATTCATCGTGTATTAGTTCTTATTTTCACCCTGTTCTCACCTATCTATATGTCTTCACAGATTCTTAGTCACTCCATACAGCTCTTATATTTTGTTTTTCTGTTCTTAACTCCAAAATGGATAACTTCACATTTTTACACATTGTAATCTATTGTGAATGAATGCATGAGCAGATGTATTTGTCTGCATATATGTTCAATGATACTTGTTATGGTAGAAAACTGTAAAATATGTCTGAGGTGTGGTCAGTGCCTGTGATAGATGGAGTAGTGTGGACTGTATTAATGTAAGTGTGTAATTAGACGGTGATTGTAGTTTGTTAAGGGTGTGACGTTTGGGGAGATCATGCAATTATTGAGATGTTTGTTCTGAGATGGGATCTTTCCTTGATGATTGTGTCCAGTTATTGCATTTTTGGCAGCACTGGAGTCTTATCCCAGAGACTGTTCCTACGACAACTTCAGTGTCCATCACTAAGGAAGTCTTGGTAACATTACTACTGACTGAGCCTGCTGAGTCCAAAAGGACATAGGTGTCAGATTGTGTCTGCAGCAAATGGTGAGGAAACCAGTAAGAGAGAAAAATATACTTGATTTTGTCCTCACCAATCAACCTGTTGTAGATGTGTCCATCTGTCACAGTATCTGAAAGTGACTGACACCTAGTACACTTGAAGATGAAGTCCCATTTTCTCATTGTGGATCTCTTGCAACATTTTTTTGGTTATGCCAAATGGGACACAAAAGATCTAGCACCTCAATGTGCGATGGGCTATTGTCAGCAGCAGAATTGTATTCAATCACAATCTGCAAATAGCGGCCCAGCAGTCCCCCAACTCCCCATTGCCGTAATGCTGGGTGTTCAATCCTGGTTTGAATGAAGAATGGAGAAGGTTACGCCAAGAGCAATACCAGGCATACCTAAAAGTGAGTTGTGAGCGTGATGAACCTTAAACACATGACTACTTGCATGCTAGGAAGTGGAAAGAGCATGCAATGGACAGGGTAAAGTGATTCCAATCAATGGGTCAAACCTAAGCTTTGCAGCCCTGCCGCATGCAATCTTGAATGATGGCGGCAATCTTAACAACTAACTGGGGATGAAGGCTTCACAAATATTCCAATTCTTGACTGGAGAGCCCAGCACATCAGTGCAAAAGTACAAGGCTGAAATATTTCAGCCAGAAATAATGGGTAGCTGAACCATTTCAGCCTCTTCTTGAGGTCCCTGACAGGAAAGGTTTGGAGGGATATGGACCAGGAGCAGGCATGTGGGGCTGGTTTAGTTTGGGATTATGTTTGGCATGGTCTAGTTGCACCAAAGGGTCTGCTTCTGTGCTGTATGGCTTTGACTTCAACTGATTCGATTCTGTCCACATAGAATCAAGAAGCAGCTTGTAGTAATCCATGAAGGCATGGATTACTACAAAGTTTGTAGGATCCGAAAATGTTCCGGTAATGTATTGAAGATTTGTGCTCCACAACTAGCTGCGCCCCTAGCCGTGCTGTTCCAATACAGCTACAAGACTGACATGTGCCTGACATTGTGGAAAATTTTCAGGTTATCCTGTCCACAGAGGATAATTGACAATAATGTAGTAATGTCCTTGAGCTAAGATGGTTGACCTCCAACAACTATAAACAACTTCTGTGTACAACTTCAAACAGTGTAGAGTTTTCTGCCTATTCTCCTTCACTTCAGACTTGCTCCATACTTGTTCAGTTGCTGCTTTGATGTCAAGGACATTGACTCTCTCCTCACCTCAGGAATTTAGCTCTTTTGGCCGTGTTGAACCAAGGCTGTAATGAGTTCAGGAACTGGATATACCCGGCTGAACTCAAACTGAACATCTGTTCTAATAACTCAAGTTTCTCATTCCGGTGTTCTGAGAAAGGGTCACTGGACCCAAAACATTTAACTCTGATTTTTTCTTCATTGATGCTGCCAGACTAGCTGGGCTTTTCCAGCAACTTCAGTTTTTAAAGTTTTGGAGTGGATATGTAGCTCAGGTTGTGGGTGTTTGGGTTGGTTGTCTCGCTGAGCTGGTTTGTTGTTCCGCAGAGGTTTTGTTATCGTGCTTGGTAACATCTTCAGTGCAGCCTCTGAAGCGTCGGTGTGTTTACCTGCATTTTTTTTTAAACTCTGGGGTACTTTGCGATGGATTGCCTCTCTTCCGGGTTTCCTCCATGGCGGAATGTATACGGGATTGAGTTCCATGTGTTTATTAGTAGCATGCTTCGTGGAGTGCCACGCTTCCAGGAATTCTCGTGCTTGTCTCTGCCTAGCCTGTCCCAGGACCTTGGTGTTGTCACAGTTGAAGGCGTGGTTCTCCTTGTCCATGTGGATTGAGATGACTGATGACCAATACTCACTCATCTCAATCCACATGGACAAAGAGAATCACAACTTCGACTGGGACAACACCAAGATCCTGGGCCGGGCAAGGCAGAGACAAGCACAAGAACTCCTGGAAGCATGGCACTCCACAAAGCATGCTATTAATAAACACATTGCCTCTCTTCCGGGTTTCCTCTGTAGAGGAGTCAATGTGTTTATTAATAGCATGCTTCGTGGAGTGCCATGCTTCCAGGAGTTCTTGTGCTTGTCTCTGCCTTGCCCGGCCCAGGATCTTGGTGTTGTCCCAGTCGAAGTTGTGATTCTCTTTGTCCATGTGGATTGAGATGAGTGAGTACTGGTCATCAGTCATCTCAATCCACATGGACAAGGAGAACCACGACTTCAACTGTGACAACACCAAGGTCCTGGGCCGGGCAAGGCAGAGACAAGCACAAGAATTCCTGGAAGCGTGGCACTCCACGAAGCATGCTATTAATAAACACATTGACTCCTCTACAGAGGAAACCCGGAAGAGAGGCAATCTCACAACGGAGGCCAGAGTTTTTTAAAAAATAACCAGGCGGGAAAACACAACGACGCTTCATCAGAGGCTGCACCGAAGATGTTACCAAGCACGATAACAAAACCTCTGCGGAACAACAAACTAGCTCCGCGAGCCAGCCAACCTCAACTTTTGTTTTTGGTCCTCATTCCTGGAGCCGTTCTTGTGAATTGCTTTTCCACTCCCTCTCGTGCATTCACATCTCTCCTATAATGTGGTGCCCAGAACTGTACACGTTACTCCAGCTGAGGCTGAGCAAGTGTCTCTTAAACAAGTTCAAAATCACCTCCTTGTTCCTGTATTCTATGTCTCCATTAATAAAGTGGAGGATACTGAATGCTTTGAAGTTTTTGAGAAGATTTGTAACTCAGGTTGTAGATGAGGTTGCAGACTTGCTCACCAAGCTGGTAGGTTTGGTTGCAGACATTTTGTTACCCTGCTAGGTAACATCATCAGTGCGCTACAAGTGAAGCATTGGTATTCTCTCCCGCTTGTTATTTATGTCCTTCGGATTGCTGAGGTGATTGGTATTACTTCCAGTTTTGTTCTTCAGTGGTTCGTATATCAGGTCCAGTTCAGTGTATTTGTTGATGGAGTTCTGGTTGGAATGCCAGGCATCCTGAAATTCCTTGGCATGTCTCTGTTTGGCTCATGCTATTATGAATGTGTTGTCCCAGCCGGATTTGTGTCCTCCTTTTCTGTGTGTTGAGACCAGTGAGAATTGGTCGTGTCTCTTAATGTTTAGTTGGTGCTCGTGTATCCTTATTGTCAATTTTCTTCCAGTTTGGCCTATGTACTGTTTTTCAGAATCTTTACATGGTATTTTGTGTATTACTTTAGTTTTATTGGTTGTGGGTATGGGAACTTCTGCGTTTTCCAGTAGCTGTCACAGGGTGGTTGTTGGTTTGTGGGCTACCCTGATATCTAGGGTCTGAGTAGTCTGGTGGTCTGATACATCGCTATTGAATGGTAGATGACTAGTGTGTTTGGCCATGTTGTGTTGTCTTGCTGCGGTCTGTCACAGATGTAACAATTGCAAATACAGCCCAATGGCCCAAACATGGATTTTACCAGTTTCAAAATCTCCCCACCCTCAGCCTCATCCCATGACCAACCCTCCCTCTCATCCCTGCCTCCTTGACCTGACACGACCTGTACATCATCTCTCCCACCTATCCGCCTGTCCCATCTCAATGACCAATCCCCACCACTCCCTACCTGGACTCACCTATCAACATCCCACCTCCCTTCCCCAGCCTGATCCCTCCTCTCACAGTTTATTTCTGAGCTGCCTCCTCCTGACCATTTCTGAAGTATGGTCCTGACCCAAAACATCAACTTTCCTCCCACGCTGGTGCTGCCTAGAATGCTGCGTTCCTCCAGCTCCACATCGTATTATCTCTTACTCCAGCATCTGCAGTTCTTACTATCTCTGATTGCATTGCAATGTTCTCTGTACAAAAACACATCACCTCACACTTAGTTGCATTGAAAGTCATCTGGCACCTACCTGTCCTCTCCAGCGACTTGTCTGTGTCCTTATGGAGTTCTACATGGTTCTCCTCAGTTTACAATGTTTCCAAGTTTTGTGTCATCTGCAAACTTTGATATTGCCTCCTGCACAACAATATTAATGTGTGTTAGAGAAGCAAGGTTTCCAATACCAACAGCTGGTGAATGCCAAGAAGTCTTCCTCCAGCCTGAAAAATATCCGTGACCGTTACTGTCTGATTCGAATACTCAGCCAGTTTTGATTCTGTGTTACTAGTAACCTTTTTGTTACTTCCTTAAAATGCCTTACGTTCGTTAAACATGATTTCCCCTTTAGGAATCTGTGTTGACTGTCCCTAATCAACTTATCTTTTCCCATATAAATACTAATTTTAAGTAATTGTCTCCAGAAACTTGCCAGCTACAGAAATTAAACTGATTGTCCAGTAATTGCTGGGCTTACCCTGAGAACCTATCTTGACCAAGATTGTAATGTTTGTAATTTTCCAATCTTCTCCCACCTGCCCTGAGTATAGGAAAGACTGAAAGATTGTATTCAGTATCCCTGCAATTTCCACACTTACTTCTTTAAAATCCTTGGAAGCAAATCCTAATGCCCTGATGTCTTCTCAACTTTAAGTACTAAAAGTCTGTGAAACAGGGTCATTCAGCAATAAATGGACCCTTCAGTCTGACTTATCCATGCTGACCAAGCTTCCCAAACTAAACCAGTCTGACTTCCCGAGATAACAAAGTGTGGAGCTGGATGAACGCAGCAGGCCAAGCAACATCTTAGGAGCACAACAGCGGGTTAGACACGGTTCGGGCCAAGACCCTTCATCAGCAAAGGGGGAGGGGGAGAGGGTTCTGAAATAAATAGGGAGAGAGGGAGAGGCAGATCGAAGTTGGATAGAGGAGAAGATAGGTGGAGAGGGGACAGACAAGTTAGAGAGGCGGGGATGGAACCAGGAGAGGTGAGTGTATGTGGTGGAGGTAGAGAGGGGATAGGTCAGTCGGAGAGGACGGACAAGTCAAGTGGGCGGGATGAGGTTAGTGGAGAGGAGATGGGGCTGTGACTTGAGGTGGGAGGAGGGGATAGGTAAGAAGAAGAACAGGTTTGGGAGGAGGGTACGAGCTGAGCTGGTTTTGGGATGCAGTAGGGGGAGGGGAGATTTTGAAGCTTGTGAAATCCACATTGATATCATTGGGCTACAGGGTTCCCAAGCGGAATATGAGTTGCTGTTCCTGCAGCCTTCGGGTGGCATCATTGTGGCACTGCAGGAGGCCTAGGATGGACATGTCGTCTAAGGAATGTGAGGGGGAGTTGAAATGGTTCACGACTGGGAGGTGCAGTTGTTAATTATGAACCCAGCATAGGTGTTCTGCAAAGCGGTCCCCTAGCCTCCGTTTGGTTTCCCCAATATAGAGGAGGCCACAACGGGTACAGCGGATGCAGTATAACACGTTGACAGATGTGCAGGTGACCCTCTGTTTGATGTGGGAAGTCTTATTGGGGCCTGGGATGGGGGTGAGGGAGGAAATATGGGAACAAGTATAGCACTTGCTTTAGTTGCAGGGGAAAGTGCCGCATGTGGTGGGGTTGTTGGGGGGTGTGGAGCGGACAAGGGAGTCCTGGAGAGAGTGGTCCCTCTGGAGAGCAGACAAGGGTGGGGATGGAAAAATGTCTTTGGTAATGGGATCAGATTGCAAATGGCGAAAGTGTCGGAGGATGATGTGTTCTATCCGGAGGTTGGTGGGGTGGTATGTGAGGATGAGGGGGATTCTCTTTTGGCGGTTATTGCAGTGAAGGGGTGTGAGGGATGAGTTGCAGGAAATGCGGGAGACATGGTCGAGGGTGTTCTCGACCACTGCGGGTGGGGGGGCAAGTTGTGGTCCTTGAAAAACGAGGATATCTGAGATGTACAGAAGTGGAATGCCTCATGCTGGGAGCGGATGCGGCGGAGGCGAAGGAATTGGGGATAGGAGATGGAATTTTGCAGGAAGTTGGGTGTGAGGAGGTGTATTGTAGGTAGCTGTGGGATTCAGTGGGCTTGATATGGATATTGGTTGTTGGATGGTTGCCTGAGATGGAGACAGAGGGGTTCAGGAATGTGAGGGATGTGTTGGAGATGGTCCAGGTGAACTTGAGGTTGGGGTGGAAAGTGTTGGTGAAGTGGATGAACTGTTCTAAAAGACATTAAGGTGGACAAGTCCCCAGGTCCGGATGGGATCTACCCCAGGTTACTGAGGAAAGCAAGAGAGGAAATAGCCGGGGCCCTAACAGATATCTTTGCAGTGTCCTTAGACACAGGTGAGGTCCCAGAGGACTGGAGACTTGCTAATGTTGTCCCCTTGTTTAAAAATGGCAGCAAGGATAATCCAGGTAATTATCGACCGGTGAGCCTGACGTCACTGGTAGGGAAGCTACTGGAGAAGATACTGAGGGATAGGATCTATTCCCATTTTGAAGAAAATGGGCTTATCAGTGATAGGCAACGTGATTTTGTGCAGGGAAGGTCATGTCTTACCAACTTAATAGAATTCTTTGAGGGTGTGACAAAGTTGATTGATGAGGGAAAGGCTGTAGATGTCATATACATGGACTTCAGTAAGGCGTTTGATAAAGTTCCCCATGGCAGGCTGATGGAGAAAGTGAAGTCACATGGGGTCCAGGGTGTGCTGGCTAGATGGATAAGAAACTGGCTGGGCAACAGGAGACAGAGGGTAGTAGTAGAAGAGAGTTTCTCAAATTGGAGACCTGTAACCAGTGGTGTTCCACAGGGATCTGTGCTGGGACCACTGTTGTTTGTGATATATGTAAATGATCTGGAGGAAGGTGTAGGTGGTCTGATCACCAAGTTTGCTGATGACACTAAGATTGGTGGAGTAGCTGATAGTGAAGGGGACTGTCAGAAATTACAGCAGAATATAGATAGACTGGAGAGTTGGGCAGATAAATGGCAGATGGAGTTCAATCCGGGCAAATGCGAGGTGATGCATTTTGGAAGATCAAATTCAAGGGCGAACTATACAGTAAATGGAAAAGTCTTAGGGAAAATTGATGAACAGGGAGATCTGGGTGTTCAGGTCCATTGTTCCCTGAAGGTGACAACGCAGGTCAGTAGTGTGGTCAAGAAGGCATATGGCACGCTTTCCTTCATTGGGCGGGGTATTGAGTACAAGAGTTGGCAGGTCATGTTGCAGTTGTATAGGACTTTGTTTCGGCCACATTTGGAGTACTATGTACAGTTCTGGTTGCCACGTTACCAAAAAGATGTGGATGCTTTGGAGAGGGTGCAGAGGAGGTTCACCAGAATGTTGCCTGGTATGGAGGGTGCTAGCTATGAAGAGAGGTTGAATAGATTAGGATTATTTTCATTAGAAAGATGGAGATTGAGGGGGGACCTGATTGAGGTCTACAAAATCATGAGGGGTATAGACAAGGTGGATAGCAAAAAGCTTTTTCCCAGAGTGGGGGACTCAATTACTAGGGGTCATGAGTTCAAAGTGAGAGGAGGAAAGTTTAAGGGAGATATGCGTGGGAAGTTCTTTACACAGAGGGTGGTGGGCGCCTGGAACACGTTGGCCAGCGGAGGTGGTAGATGCAGACGCGTTAGCGTCTTTTAAGATAATTTTGGACAGGTACATGGATGGGCAGGGAGCAAATGGACACAGACCGTTAGAAAATAGATGACAGGTTAGACAGTGGATCTTGATCGGCGCAGGCTTGGAAGGCCGAAGGGCCTGTTCCTGTGCTGTAGGTTTCTTTGTTTCTTTGTTCGAACCCCTCGTGGGAGCACGAGGCGGCGCTGAAACAGCCATCAAAGTAAAGGAGGAAGAGGTGGGGTTTAGGGCCAGTGTAGGTATAGAAGAGCGATTGTTCCACGTAACCTACAAAGAGGCAGGCATAGTTTGGGCCCATGTGGGTACCCATGGCCACCCCCTTTGTCTGTAGGAAGTGGGAGGAATCAAAAGAGAAGTTGTTGAGGGTGAGGACAAGTTCGGCTAGGCAGATGAGGGTGTCAGTGGAGTGAGACTGGTCAGGCCTGCAAGACAGGAAGAAGCAGAGGACCTTTAGGCCATCTGCACGGGGAATGCAGGTGTATAGGGACTGGACGTCCATGGTGAAAATGAGGTGTTGGGGACCAGGGAATTGGAGGTTCAGGAGGAGGTGGAGGGCGTGGGTGGTGTCGCGAATGTAGGTAGAGATTTCCTGGACCAAGGGGGAGAAAATGGAGTCCAGACAGGTGGAGATGAGTTCGGTGGGGCAGGAGCAGGCGGAGCCAATGGGTCGACCAGGGCAGGTGGGTTTGTGGATTTTGGGAAGAAGATAGAAGTGGCTGGTGCGGGGTTGGGGAACAATGAGGTTAGAGGCTGTGGGTGAGAGGTCACCTGAGGTGATGAGGTTGTGGATGGTTTGGGAGATGATGGTTTGGTGCTCGGGGGTGGGGTCTTGATCCAGGGGTTGGTGGGAGGAGTGCCGGAGAGTTGGCGTCTGGCCTCAGCAATGTAGGTGTCAATGGTCCATACTACAACTGTGCCTCCCTTGTCCGTGCGTTTTTTGGTGAGGTTGGGGTTGGAACGGATGGAGCGGAGGGCTGCACGTTCTGCAGGGGAGAGGTTAGAGTGGGTGAGAGGGCTGGAGAGGTTGAGATGATTGATGTCTCGACGGCAGAAGTCGAGAGAAGGTAGAGGGCATTGGAGTGGTGTCCAGGAGGAGGACTTGTGCTGGAGGCAGATGAAGGGGTCAGTGGAGGGGGCGTTAGGCTTACAGTTCGAGAAGTAAGCATGGAGGCGAAGTCCGAGGCGGCAGAAAAACTGCTTGAGGTCCAAACGTGACTGGTATTCGTTGATGTGTGGGTGTAGGGGGACAAAAGTGAGCCCCCTTGCTGAGGACTGACCATTCGCCCTCTGTCAGGGGGAGGTCTGAGGGGATGGTGAAGATTCGGCAGGGCTCAGTGTGACTGTCTTCTCTGCAGTTGCTGGCTGTGGAGGCCGTGGGCGGAGTTGTGCCTGTTGTAAGCGGAGTTCCATTGGCATCAGCAGTGGGCGGAGTTGCGTCCGCATCCATGAGGGTGAAGCGGCGTCGGCGGTGGGCGGATCAGGGTAGGCGGCGGCAGTAGTATGACGCTAATGTCTGTGGTGTTGGTTGCGAAAGTGGAGGTAGTGGCTACAACAGCAGTAGCGTTTACTGTTCTGGAAGTGGTGTGCCTGGCAGTGGCGGATGTGACGTCATCTGTGGGTTCTCCGACAGTGGCCTTATGGCCAATGGCAGCAGGTGCATTATGGGAGAGGTTCAGGGTTGGGTTGGGGATTTGGGAGGTCATGGAATCCCATCTTAGGTGGCAGGGACCAGTGAGTTTGCTGTACTTACGGTTTTTAGTGTCCAATCAAAGCTGAGTAGAACGGTGAATTCAGGTTGTGGATCCTACGAAGAATGAAAAACAGGAAAGGTCCTTTGCAGGTCTGGGAGGGGGAGGCTATGAGCTGGGGTAGCTGGATTGCAGTGCCTGAAGATGCCGGCGCATTGCTGAGAGTGTGTGTTTCAGGAGTCGCCGGGAAAAATGCTTCTGAAGGGTCTCAATATTCTGGATGTAGATTTGGTCACGATTGGGGCCAAAATTGGGAAGGCTTGAATGTGGACTGTAGTCCATTGAAGATGATCTGGTTCCGTCGGTAGGTGCTGAGGAAGGTGATGTGGCTGTACTACCTGGTTTGCTTCAGGATATGGTCGAGCAGTTTCAAGGCCAAAGAGATTACAAGAGAGTTGCAGTGGGAGAGAGATCCCCGAGGTTGTCCGGAGGCAGGAGGGTAACTTCTTCAGATTAGGCATCTCTGGAAGAGGCTTCGCCATGAGGTTAAAATTGTATCGGAGATAATGGGAACTGCAGATGCTGGAGAATCCGAGATAACAAAGTGTGGAGTTGGATGATCACAGCAGGCCAAGCAGCATCTTAGGAGCACCAAAGCTGACGTTTCGGGCCTAGGCCCTTCATCAGAAAGTGGGAGGAGCGAGGGTTCTGAAATAAATAGGGAGAGAGGGGGAGCCGGATTGAAGATGGATAGAGGAGAAGACGGGTGGGGAGGAGACACCTCTTCCTCCATTACATTGGTGACTGTATTGGCGCCGCCTTGTGCTCCCACGAGGAGTTTGAACAGTTCATCCATTTCACCAACACCTTCCACCCCAACCTCAAGTTCACCTGGACCATCTCCAACACATCCCTCACCTTCCTGGACCTCTCTGTCTCCATCTCAGGCAACCACCTAGAAACCAATATCCGTTTCAAGCCCACCAAGTCCCACAGCTACCTAGAATACACCTTGTCCCACCCACCTTCCTGCAAAAATTCCATCCCCTATTCCCAATTCCTTCGCCTCCGCCGCATCTGTTCCCAGGATGAGGCATTCCACTCCCGTACATCTCAGATGTCCTCATTTTTCAAGGACCGCAACTTGCCTCCCCGCAGTGGTCGAGAACGCCCTCGACCATGTCTCCCGCATTTCCTGCAACTCATCCCTCACGCCCTGTCACCGCAATAGTCGCCAAAAAAGAATCCCTCTCATCCTCACATACCATTCTACCAACCACCGGATACAAAGCATCATCCTCCCACACTTCTGCCATCTGCAATCTGACCCCATTACCAAAGACATTTTTCCATCCCCACCCTTGACTGCTTTCCAGAGGGACCACTCTCTCCGTGAGTCCCGTCAGCTCCACACTCCCCTCCAACCCCACCACACACGGCACTTTTCCCTGCAACCGCAGGAAGTGCTACACTTGTCCCCATACCTCCTCCCTCACCCCCGTCCCAGGCCCCAAGAAGACTTTCCACATCAAACAGAGGCTCACCTGCACATCTGTCAATGTGGTATACTGCATCCGCTGTACCCGTTGTGGCCTCCTCTACGTTGGGGATACCAAGCGGAGGCTTGGGGACTGCTTTGCAAAATGCCTACGCTCAGTTCGCACCTTCAGTCGCAAACCATTTCAACTCTCCCTCCCATTCCTCAGATGACATGTCCATATTGGGCCTCCTGCAGTGCCACAACGATGCCACCTAAAGGTTGCAGGAACGACGACTCATATTCCGCTTGGGAACCCTGCAGCCTAATGGTATCAATGTGGATTTCACAAGCTTCAAAATCTCCCCTCCCCCTACTGCATCCCAAAACCAGCTCAGCTTGTCCCCGTCTCCCTAACCCCTGTTCTTCCTCTCACCTATCACCTCCTCCCACCTCAAGCCGCACCCTCATCTCCTCCCCACTAACCTCATTCCACCCCCTTGACCTGTCCGTCCTCCCCAGACTGACCTATCCCCTCCCTACCTCCCCACCTACACTCACCTCTACAGGCTTCATCCCCGCCCCTTTAACTTGTCTGTCTCCTCTCCACCTATCTTCTCCTCTATCCATCTTTGATCTGCCTCACCCTCTCTCCCTATTTATTTCAGAACCCTCTTACCCCTTCCCTTTTTCTGATGAAGAGTCTCGGGCTGAAATGTCAGCTTTTATGCTCCTAAGATGCTGCTTGGCCTGCTGTGTTCATCCAGCTCCACACTTTGTTATCTCAGATTCTCCTGCTTCTGCAGTTCCCGTTATCTCTGATACAGTCTGACTTCCCTGTGCTTTCCTAAACCTTTCCTGTTCGTGTATCTGTCCAAATGTCTTTTACATATTGTAACTATACCTGCATCTACTACTTCCACTGGCAGCTCATTCCACATATGAACCATCTTCTGTATGAAAAAGTTGCTCCTCAGGTCTTTCTAAATCTTTCTCCTCTCATTTTAGAATTATGCCCCCTCGCTTTGAACTCCCAATTTTGGAAAAGAAAACCATCGCTACACACTTTATCAATACCCCTCATAATTTCATAAACCCCTATAAGGTTACCCCTCAATGTCCTATGCTCCAGTGAGCAAAGTCCCAACTTATCCGGCCTCTCCTAATAACTCCATACCCTCCAGTCTGGGCAACATCTTGGTAAATGTGTTCTGAACGCTCTCCAGTTTAATAATATCCTTCCTATAGCAGGGTGACCAGAGCTGCACACAGTACTTCTAATCTGTTGAAATATTAAACTGAGCCCCTGTAGCTTCCAGGATTTTTCCAGAGCCCTGACTTCAACACTTAGTTAAGTACTAATTTAATGTGATCATAAAGCCTGTACAGTGCTGAAAAAGGATATTTAGCCCATCCTATCTGCACCAGCTTCCAAAGAGTATTCCACCTTGACCCAGCCATTCCATTCACTATATCCCTGCATTTACCATGGCTAACCCATCTAGCCTACAAACCCTGGACAACTTCACATGGCCAGTCCACCTAACCTACCCATCTTTGGAAGGAAATCGGAGCGCTGGAGGAGAAAAAGCCACACAGACATAGGGAGGACATGCAAACTCCATACAAGCAGTTACCTGAAGCTGGATTTGTACCTCGGATTCTGGCACTGTTGAGGCAGCAGTGCTAACCACCATGCTACCCATATCTGGACAAAACACCCTTATACCTTGTTTCCTATAAGGACTCCGTCTCATTCTCCCAGTTTCTGCACTGCATCTGTTGCCTTCAAATGTCGCCTTCTGCATGGAGGCTTCAGAAATGTCCACCTTTATTCCTCAACTGTGAATTCCCTGCCACCAGGGTTGACAGGACCCGTAACAGCATTTGCTCCATCTCTTTGTCTTCACCTACCCTTTCCCCTTGATGAAGGGTCTAGGTCTGAAACATCAGCTTTTGTGCTCCTAAGATGCTGCTCGGCCTGCTGTGTTCATCCAGCTCCACACTTTATCTTGGATTCTCCAGCATCTGCAGTTCCCATTATCTCTGATACAAAGCCCTCTACTAGGTCATCCCTCAGTCTCCTATGCTGCATGGAAATTCGTCCCACCCTATCCAACCTTATATCTCAAATATTCCAGTTCAGGTAGTATCCAAGTAAATCTTTTCTGTATAGTTTAATAATATCCTTTCTATACTAGGGTGACCAAGACTTCATATAACACTCCAAATGTGGCTTCACCAACAACTTGTATGGCTGCAACAAGACATTCTATTTCCTATACTCAGTGCTCTGACCAAGAAAAGCAAACATTCTGAAAGCCTTCTTCACAACCCTAGCTGTGACTCCACTTTCAAGGAGCGATGAATCTGTGCCCCTAGATCTCTTCGTTCTGTAATGCTCCCAGGGTCCTACCATCAACTGTGTAAGTTCTCCTCTGGTTTGGCCCACCAAAATGCAATATCTTGCATTTATGTCAATTAACCCCCATCTGCTATTCCTCAGCCCACTGGCCCACTTAATCGATATCTCACTGCATTTGCGGATCACCTTTTTCACTGTCCACTATACTACAAATCTAAGTGTCATCTGTAGACCTATTAACCATACCTTCTAAATTCTCATCCAAATCATTTATATAAACAATGAATAACAGTGGACCTAGCATCAATCCCTATGGCAAACTAGTGATCAAAGGTTTCGGTCTGAAAAATGGCCCTCTAACATCTTCCTTTGTCTTCTACCATCAAGCCAATTTGAATCCAATTGACTAGCTCTCCTTGGACTCCATGAGATTTAACCTTACTCAACAACCTACTTTGCCAGAGGCGTTGCTAAAGTCCATGCAGACAATGTCTGCCACATTGCCCTCATCTACATTCTTGATCACCCCTTCAAGAAACAATTAAATTCATGAGACACAATTTCATATGCACAAAACCATGCTGACTATTCCAAATGAGTCTTTGCCTCTTCAAACAACTATAGATCCTGTCTGTCAGAATCCCCTCTAACATCTTATTAGGCTCTCTGGTCTGGAGTTCCCAGGCATTTCCCTGCAGCCTTTCTTAAATAATGGCACAACAATAGGCACCCTCCAATCTTAAAACACTTCACCTGCGGCAGTTGATGATACAAATATTTCTGCTAGGGGCTCTGCAATTTCTTAATCCCTTTAAAGACTTGCAGCACCTCTTCTGTAACCTGAACCCTCTTCAAGACATCACTGTTTATTTCCCCAAGTTCCCTAGCATGCCTTTTTGATGGCATTTAGGATCTTAACCATCTCTTGTGGCTCTGCAAATAGATGACCTTGTTGATCTTTAAGAGGCCCAGTTCTCTTCCCAGTTACACTTGAGCCCTTCATGTACTTGTAGAATCTCCTTGGATCCTGCTTTACTGTATCTGCCAAAGCCATGCCACCCGATTGGTTTGGCTCTTAAGTGTCCTTCTACTACTTCTATACTCCTCAAGGAATTCACTTGATCCCAGCTACGTACACATGACATATGCCTCCTTTTTCTTGACTAGGGCCTTAATAACTAGTTATCCTGGGTTCCCTACTTCTGCCAGCCTTAACCTTCACTCTAACAGGAACATGCTGGCTCTAAACCACCATTAACTCACTTTTGAAAGCCTTCCTCTTAACAGTGTCTCTTTGCCCGCAAACAGCCTCCCCCAGTCAACTTTTGAAAGTTCCTGTCTAAGACCATCAAAGTTGGCCTTGCCCCAATTTAGAACTCTAACTTGTGGATCAGACCTATCCTTTTCCATAGCTACTTTAAAACTAATGGAATTATGGTCACTCCCCACTAACACATCCGCCACTTGCCAGGTGTCCCAAGAAGAGATCAAGTTTTGCCCCTTCTGTAGTAGAGCCACCTACAAAATGAATGAAAAATTCTTCTGAACACACTTAAAAAAGTTTCTCTCCATTCAAGCTGTTAACACAATGGCAGTCCCAGTCGATGATAAAAAAGTTAAAATCCTCCATTATGACATCCCTATTATTCTCGCAACTATTTGCGATCTCTTTACATATTTGCTCCTCAATCTCCTGCTGACTATTGGAGGGCCTAAAGTACAATGCTATCAAAGTGATGTCTTCCTTTTTATTTCTCAGTTCTGCCCATATAGACTCAGTCAACAAACCCTCAAGAATGTCTTCTCTCAGTGGTGCCATGATGTTCTCCCTAATCAGAAATGCAACTTCCCCTCCTCTCTTCCTCACCATCTGTCCTTTCTATAGCATCTGTACCCTGGAACATTGAGCTGCCAGCCCTGTCCCATCCTCAGCCACGTTTCTGTAATAGAGATAATATCCTAGACCCATCCAGGCCTCTCGCATTAAAATAAATGCAGTTTAACCCACACTTCCCTTGCTTCTAGCTGCGCTGTTGCCTACTTTGTCTAGTACTAGGATTATTAACCCTGTCTTTACTATTTAAAGTGCTTTCATTAATTTCTGTACTGTCCTCCACTTTCTCTTTTGTCTCCCGAATGTTTTGGATCCCACCCCACTATCAAACTAGTTCAAACCCATCTGAATGACACTATCAAATCTCCCCACCAGAATGCAGGTCTTCCTGCAGTTCAGGTGCAATCTGTCCCTCTTATATAGGTCACCTCTGCACTAGAAGAGATTCCAAGAATCTGAATCCCTGCACTAGCTCTCAAGCCACACATTCATCTGTCAAAATTACGATGCAAAGGTGGGTCGAGTTGTGGATAGTGCAGAGAGCTGTTCCAGGTAACAAAGTGACATTGATAGGGTGCAGAGCTGGGCTGAGAAGTGGCAGATGGAGCTTAACCCTGAAACGTGTGAGGTGATACATTTTGGACAAACTTGAAAGTAGAATGCAGGGTTATCAGAAAGGTTCTTGGCAGTGTGGAGGAGCAGAGGGATCTTGGGACTCATGTCCACAGTTCCTTGAAAGCTGCCACCCAGATGGATAGAGTTGTTAAAAAAGACATATGGTGTGTTAGCTTTCATTAATAGAGGGATTGATTTCAAGAGCCGTGAAGTTATGCTCCGGCTATACAAAAGTCTGGTTTGGCCACATCTGGAGTATTGTGTCCAGTTCTAGTTGTTTCATTACAGGAAAGATGTGGAAGCGTTGGAAAAGATGCAGAGGAGATTTGCCAGGATGTTGTCTGGAATGGAGGGAAGGTCTTACAAGGAAAGGCTGAGAGAGCTAGGGCATTTCTCTTTAGAACACGAAGGATGAGAGCTGACTTGATAGAGGTGTACAAAATGATCAGAGGTATAGATAGAGTGGACAGCCAGAGAGTTTTTCCTAAGGTGGAGGTAGCTATTATGAGGAGACATAGTTTTAAAGTGATTGGAGGTAGATTGAGGGGAGACGTCAGAGGTAGGTTCTTTAATCAGGCAGTGGTAGGGGCTTGGAATGCATTGCCAGAGCGGGCAGTGGAGTTGGCCTCATTAGAGGCATTTAAGCAGCTATTAGGTAGGCATATGGATGATGGTGTAAGGTAGGGGAGGAGGTTGGATAGACCTTAGGTTTAGGGTGTAAAAGTTCAACACATCAAGGACCAAAGGGCCTGTACTGTGCTGTACTGTTCTATGTTCCAAATTCTCCCACTCCTACACTTTCCTAACATGTGGCACCGGAAGTAGTCCAGAAATATCTAATCTTGAGGTCGCGCATTTTAACCTTCTGCCTATAACCACTCTTCAGGACCTCATCCCTTTTCCTATCAATGTCATTGGAACCATTTTGTACAATGACCTATGACCTTCCCCCTTAAGAATTTCATCCAAATACTCAGAGACGTCCTCGCCCCAGCACCAGGGAGGCAGTGCACTATCCTGGAGTCTCAGTTGCTGCCACAGAAATGTCGTCTGTGCTCAACTAGCAAGTTGCCTTCTATTAATGTGCATTTGGACTTTGCCTGAGCAGAGCTGGCCGTGTTGCCAATGGCCTGGCTGTTGCTGTTGTACTCCCCTGAGAGGCTGTCCCAACAGTATCCAGAAAGGTATACCTGTTAAAGAGGGGAATAGCCATAGGAAAATCACTCATTGCTTGCCTCTCCTGGTGGTCACCCATCTATCTGACTGAACCTGTGGTGTGACTGCAACACTGTAGTGTCTATCTCACTTTGTGCCCCGTCTGTGCTCCTCAGTGTCTTCAACTGCCTCTCCAACCGAAGCACATGATCGGTGAGGAGCTACAGGTAATCACATTCCTGCAGGCATTGTTGTCAGGGACACCAGACAGCTCCCTGATCTCCCACATCTGGCAGAGGGAACATACCACTGCCCTAACTGCCATCTCTGACCCTTCACAGTAAGACAAAGTACAGAATCTTCCATCTAACCTCATTGAATAGAACAGAATAGAGTAGAATATCCTTTATTGTCACTTGTGCTCCAGTATAGAAGTACAGGAGTACAGTGAAAAGATTTTACAATGGCTGCCTTTTAATGGTACCATCTTAAATACAAGTACCTGGGTACAAATTTTGAGTTTAAAAAAAAGTAATGTGTTATACAAAAGTAATGTGTTATACAAATTAAAAGGAAATTGTAAGCATTACTTTCAGTGTCTGAGAATGAGTTAGGAATGAGATAGTTATAACATCTGTGAAAAGGATTTGCAATACAGTCTGGTAAAGAATTCCCAACTACAGCAGCTCAGGACATCGCACCAGGCCCAAGTTCAACAATCGTCCTGCATCGCTCCAGTCTCCAGACCACTGCTCACTGGCACTCAGCAGCAACAAGGTAAGTTGCAATGTACTGAGATTCGCTTTACCTCATGCTGCTGTGAGACTTGGGATTCTCCACATACTGCTGCAGGACTCTGGATTCCCATATGCCACACTGGGACTTGGGATTCCCTGCTGCTGTCGCTCTGGGTCCTGGGATTGCTGTGTTGCTGTTGCTCCGAGATTTTGGCTTGCCCATTGTTCCAATCGTGGCCTCTGCCCCTCTGTCGGTCCTGTACCCGGCCCATCTGTCACTCTGGGACTTGGCCCTGCCCATGCTGACTTCACTGCCATCACTCCAGGACTCAGCCAGTCTGTCACTCCGGGACTCAGCCCGGCCCTTGCTGGATCTGCTGCCAATGTTCCAGGATTTAGTCCACAACTCGACCTCTGCTCACTCTGCCACTGCTGAGGGACACGGCCTGCATGCTGATCTCCTGCCCAGTCTCGGGTGGTAACTCATCTCCCTCAGTTCATTTTTTCAGGTGGGGGTAGTTAAAGGTTGGGAGTTTGGAGGAAGAAGAAAATATTGCGAAGAGGAGAAAAAATAAATGAGAAGGAACTGGTGAGCTGAAGACCTCCGACTAAAGCGCCTTACCCTTCCACCATCTCGCTGTTTATTTTGTCTGCTGATCTGCTCCTTATCCAAAGCCTGGTATTCACCAAAGCCCATACTTAAACCTCCAGCAGCACTTTGAATGCAAAGCAGCCCTTTTCAAAAATATCGATTCCAAGAACAGAGCAAACTGGATGACCACTTTGCATACACCTATATTCTGTCCCCAGAAATGACTGTGAGCTTCCAGTTGCCTGCCTCTTCAACACACCACTGTGTTCCCTGGCCAACATCTCTGTATTGGGTGTGCTGCAGTGTCCCAGTGAGCCTCAGTGCAAGCTCGAAGAATAACACCTCATTTTCTGTTTGTGGACCCAGCAGCCTCTCGGACTGAACATGGAGTTCAATAACTTTAGAGCTTAATTCCATCCTTCCATTTGTTTATTTTACCTTCCCCATACCTGGTCCTCTAATGACACAGGTTACTTTTAGCAGTTAAGATAACAAAGTGTGGGGCTGGATGAACACAGCAGGCCAAGCAGCATCTTAGGAGCCCTCGACCCTTCATCAGAAAAGGAGGATTGGGAGAGGATTCTGAAATAAATACGGAGAGAGGGGGAGGCGGACTGAAGATGGATAGAGGAGAAGATAGGTGGAGAGGAGAATATGGCTGGGGCGGTAGGGAGGGGATATGTCAGTCTGGGGAGGGTGGACAGGTCAAGGGGGCAGGATAAGGTTAGTAGATAGGAAATGGAGGTGCGGCTTGAGGTAGGAGGAGGGGATAAAGTGAGAGGAAGAACAGGTTAGGCAGGCGGGGGCGAGCTAGGCTGGTTTTGGGATGCAGTGGGGGGAGGGGAGATTTTGAAGCCGGTGAAATCCACATTGATACCATTGGGCTGCAGGGTTCCCAAGTGGAATATGAGTTTCTGTTCCTGCAACCTACGGGTGGCATCATTAAGGCACTGCAGGAGGCCCAGGATGGACATGTTGTCTAAGGAATGGGAGGCGGAGTTGAAATGGTTCGCGACTGGGAGGTGCAGTTGTTAATTACGAACCCAGCGTAGGTGTTCTGCAAAGCTGTCCGCAAGCCTCCGCTTGGTTTCCCCAATGTAGAGGAGGCCACCCCGTGTACAGCGAATGCAGTATACCACACTGGCGGATGTGCAGGTGAACATCTGCTTGATGTGGAAAGTCATCTTGGGGCCTGGGATGGGGGTGAGTGAGGTGGTGTGGGGGCAGGTGTAGCACTTCCTGCGGTTGCAGAGGAAAGTGCTGCATTTGGTGGGGTTGCTGGGGAGTGTGGAGCGGACAAGGGAGTTATGAAGAGAGTGGCCTGTCTGGAAGGCAGACAAGGGTGCAGTTGGAAAAATGTCTTTGGTGATGGGGTCAGATTGCAGATGGCAGAAGTGTCGGAGGATGATGCGTTGGATCTGGAGTTTGGTGGGATGATATGCGAGGACGAAGGGGATTCTCTTTTGGCGGTTATTGCAAGGGTGGGGTGTGAGGGATGAGGTTCGGGAAATGCAGGAGACATGGTCGAGGGCGTTCTCGACCATTGTTGGGGGGATGTTGCGGGCCTGGAACAACGAGGACATCTGGGATGAGTGGGAGTGGAATGCCTCACCCTGGGAGCAGATGCAGATGAGGTGAGGGAATTGGGAATAGGGGATGGAATTTTTGCTGGAAGATGGGTGAGAGGAGGTGTGTTTCAGGTAGCTGTGGGAGTCGGTGGGCTCGAAATGGACATCAGTTTGTAGGTGGTTGCCTGAGATGGAGACAGCAAGGTCCAAGAAGGTGAGGGATGTGTTGGAGATGGTCCAGGTGAACTTAAGATTGGGTTGGAAGGTGTTGGTGAAATGGGTGAACTGTTCAAACTCCTCTTGTGAGCATGAGGCGGCGCCGATACAGTCATCAATGTAATGGAGGAAGAGGTGGGGTTTTGGGCCAGTGTCGGTGCGAAAGAGGGACTGTTCCACATAACCTACAAAGGGGCAGGCATAGCTTGGGCCCATGCGGGTACCCATGGCCACCCCCTTAGTCTGTAGGAAGTGGGAGGAATCGAAAGAGAAGTTGTTGAGGGTGAGGACGAGTTCGGCTAGGCAGATGAGGGTGTCGGTGGACGGGGACTGGTCGGGTCTGCAGGACAGGAAGAAGTGGAGGGCCCCATTCATCACATATTCCTAGACTCATTATCACATTTTCTGGGTTGCTTTCAGTACACTTTGTTTATTTTCTTAAACTCTGAGGACTTATTATCATTTATTCACCTTTTCTTCTGCCCTGACCTGCTATCAGCAATTTCCTTGTCTACCCAGTCCTTTCATACCTCTCTCTGGCTCCATCTCCACCTACCTACTGTCCTCCTCCACCCCTCCCCCAACTTCAGCTTCAGTATTATTACCACTTTTTCTCGTTACTCACAGTTCTGATGATGAGTCACTAGACTCCAGAACATTAACTTTGTTTTCTTCCCACAGATGTTGACAGACCTAAGTTTCTCCAGCAATTTCTGACTTTATTTTCCATGCATGACTATTTTGTTTCTACTCAATTTACTGCATCTTTAGTTGATGGCTTATTTGTGTGAGCCTTTCTCCATTAACTCTTGGATTTCCAAGGTTCTAATTATCACAAAACATTAGTTTTCCTGTGTACTATTGCAACTTCCTTCTGGTAACATTTTCTAAATAATTTTTTTGAATTTCTTTGCTTTTTTCATTACATTATCAAATAAATACCTCTTCTGGCTCATTGTGTCTCATTTTATTTCCAACGGATGAATACATAAATAAACTGATATCTCAGCTAACATACTCTTCTGCCCACTTGACTTACTGATGTGTGAGGAATATGAACATCACTGAATGTTTCGTATTTGATTTTGTGTGTTCTGGCTTGATTTTTCTTAGAGGTATGTGGAAACCTACTCACTAAAACTGATGGAATTTTCACCTCTCCAAACTACCCAGACATGTATCCTAGTTTTGCCCACTGCAGATGGATAATCAGGGCACCTTTGAAGTATAAGGTATGTGGTAATTGCATAAGAGGCAAAACAAAAATAAAACTCTTAGCTGTTTACTTAATTGAGAGATTTGCACAGTGATTTTCTTTCTACTCCATCTTGCATTAAGGTTCAACTGGATCATGCACAGAGAAAAGCCAGTTCATTACTTACTTCACTGTAAATTGCTATTGCTATCTGTCTAACCATCCTACTAGTTACCATGTGTTTCACATCCGCAGTTTGTATATTTCTCCATTCAGTGCAATCAGCAAAACTTGGTTTTGTGCCGTTAGGAGGGGACATAGAGTCATACAGAATAGAAGCAGACCCTTTGGTCCAACTTGTCCACGTTGATCTTATTCCCAAACCAAACTTGTCCCACTTGCCTGCCTTTGACCCATGTCCTTCCACACCTTTCCTGTTCACATACTTATTCAAATGTCTTTTAAATGTTGTAACTGGCTCTGCATTTGCTGTTTACTCTGATAGTTTAATCTGCATACAAACCATTCTCCATGTAACAAAATAGTTGCACCGGATGTCCTTTATACTCTTCCTCCTTGCATCTTAAAAATATGCCCCCTAGTTTTGAACTCGCTCACCCTAGAGAAAAAGACCCTTACTACTCACCTTATCTATGTCCCTCATGCTATTATAAACTTCTATAAGGTCACCATTCAACTTGCTACACTCCAGTGAAAGTGTCCCAGTCTTTTTGTCATTTATAGAATAGTTTGGATGTGAACATAGAAGTTATGGTTAATAAGTTTGTAGATGACTCTGAAATTGGAGGTGTGGTGGACAGCAAAGAAAGTTACCTCAGACTACAATGGGATCTTGATTAGATAGGCCAAGGAGCGGCAGGTAGAGTTTAATTTAGAATAATGTGTGGTGTTGCATTTTGAAAAGGCAATTTAGGGTAGGACCTGTACACTTAATGGTAAGGTCCTGGGAAGTGTTGCCGAACAAAGAGACCTTAATGCACAGGTTCATAGTTCATTGAAAGTGGAGTCACAGGTAGATAGGATGGTGAAGGAGGCATTTGGTTTGTTTGTCTTTATTGGTCAGTGCATTGAATATAGGAGTTGAGAAGTCATGTTGCGGTTGGGTTTGGCCACTTTTGGAGTATTGCATGCAGTTCTGGTCTCTCTCCTAGAGGAAGGATGTTGTGAAACTAGAAAGACTTCAGGAAAGATTTATGTGGATTTTGCCAGGGTTTGAGCTATAGCAAGAGGCTCAATAGGCTGGGACTGTTTTCCCTGGAATGTCAAGCCTTATAGAGGTTTATAAAATCATGATGTACAGAGATAGGATGAATAGGCAAGGTCATTTCCCTGAGGTGGGGGGGCTCCAAAACTAGATGACATAGGTTTAAGTTGAGAGGGGAAAGATATAAAAGGATCTAAGGGGTAGCTTTTTCATACAAAGTGTGGTGCGTATATGGAATGAGCTGCCAGAGGAAGTGGTGGAGGCTGGTATGATTCCAGCATTTAAAAGGCATCTGGATGGCTGTATGAATAGGAAGGGTTTAGAGGAATATGGCTAAATGCTAGAATATGGGACTAGATTTACTTAGGATATCTGGCTGCTGCAGACGAGTTAGACCAAAGGGTCTGTTTCCATGCTGTACATCTCTATGACTCTATCCAGGTGATCACCTATTATTCTTGTCACTTGATCTTGATTCCAGAGACCCAAGTAATATTCTGTTAAATGCAAGTTCAAATCCTGACATGATGGAATTTGAATTTAATCTTTTTAAAAATCTATTGACTTTAAAGCTGCTGTTGATATGAGGAAAATCCCATCTGGTTCACAAATGTCCTTTAGAGAATGAAACTGCCATCCTTACCTGGTCTGTCCTACATGCAGCTCCAGACCCACAGCTACTCTCTTGGCATTTGAAAAGGGCAGTAATTGCTGGCTCATCCAGTGACGTCCACATTCCATGAATGAATTAAAAATTATTTACTTAGTACAGATTATTATTCAGTAATATCAGTTAGACACTGACTAATAAAAAGTACAAAATATAGGATCAGTTTTAATGTGCAGCCTATCCCAGTTCTAGACCACAATACAATTTTTCATAATCCTTAATGTGGTATAGTTTTAAAAAAAAGGTGCACTACTGGTCTAGCTCTGTTGAGAGTAGGTGGAATCGTAGTCCTGGATTTTCTGATGGCTGCCTTTCATCTCTGCAGTGTCGTTGGGAGTAGCACATTAGACCCTGCAGGATCCCCAGTGCAACACATACTGAGGGAATTGCCTGAGAAGTTGAAAATTCTAATGAGCAACCTGCTTATACCTGAAATCTTATGAAAATTTCCATTTAAATTGGAGAATTCAATAATTAAATAAATCATTACTTAGGAAATGTAAAGTGTTGAAAACCTGATCTAACTGCTGAGTAACTACTAAAACCCCCCAAAGTACTACCTATGCTCCCAAACTTTTTAAATGCCCAACCCTGAGCACACCGCCCACACTGCCCCAAGCAGTTGACATTCATGCTCTCCCCTCACCAGATTTAACAGTCCCTTACTCTTCCCTTATGATTCAAAACCCACCAACCACTGGACCATAACTAGCTAAATGTTAGTACAGAGAACAAATCAGGAGATAATGAGGACAGGTTAAAAAGGTCAAACACAAATGATGAGTGACAAGAGGAATTCATCAACTGTATTCCAGACAGTTCTGTGGAACAATATTGTGGATCTAACCAGGGGTCAGGCTATTTTGGATCTTGTGATGTATAATGAGGCAGGCTTGATAAATGGGGAACAGTGGCCATAACATAGTAGGATTTATCATTCATGTGGTGAGAGAAAATTGTGTCAGGAACTGTGTTTAGTGTGCCAAACTTAAATAAAGGTAATTATGAAGGAATGAGAGCACAGCTGGATGGTGTGGGCTAGGAAAGGAGTTTAGCAGCAAAGACTATTGAGCAGTTGCAGATGTTTAGGAAAGCATGGCCGATGGCTAAAATATATTATAGTGAGAAAGAAGGAATCTAGGAGTGGAATAAGCCTCCCATGGTTAACTAATGAAGTTCAGAATAGCATCAAATTGAAATAAAAAAGACATCTGGAAAAGGTTATTGGTAAACCAGAGGATGAGGAAAGTTTTAAAAACCAACAAAAGATGACCGGGGGGAAAAAAAGATAAATTTTCAGGCTAAATTTGCAAGTAATATCAAACTGACAATCAAAGCTTCTATAAATATATAAAACAGAAGAAAGAGACCCAAGTCGACAGGAATGGAGAAATAATAATTGGAAGTAGGAAATGGCAGAGGAGTTGAAATAACTACTTTGTATCAGTCTTCACGGAGGAAGACACTCATAGCATTCCAAAAACACTAATTAGTCAAGGATCAGAAGGAGGAGAGGAAATAAATACAATAAGTTTACTAGAGAAAAACTGCTGGGGAAGCTAATGGAGCTAAAGACCAATCAATCCCTGGACCTGAAGGGATACATCCTAAAAGAATAAAAGTAGTAGCTACTGGTGGTATTTCTTCCAGGAATTCTTAAATCCTGGAAAAATACAAAAGGATTGGGAAATTGCAATATAATACCTTTATGTAAAAAGGAAAGGAAACAAAAACAAGTAATATGGGTTATTTAGCTTAATATCGATTACTAGCAAAATGACAGAGTCTCTTCTAAGGGATGTAATAGCATAACATTTAGAAATACAGTGCCTTATTTCCTCTTCCACCTCAATTCTGATTTATCCCCTCACATTTGAACATTTGTATTGCCTATCGTGGGCTTTCCTTGTAAATATTCCGTCGATTGCGTGGGTGGTTACTGGTGGTAGTTTTAAAAAAAGTCACGGTGAATTTGCTGATTAGAAAATCACTTACTTGTGTGTTGTAGCACTGCTAGGTATAGAGGAAAAAATATAAGGTGGACACAGGAGGGTTTTTGTGACACAGTGATTGTGTATCTACCTCTGAGTCTGAAGACCTGGGTTTGAGTCCTACTTGCTCCAGAAATGGAGCATATAACCATTTTTCAACAGGTTGAGTAGAAAATAAAGCAGATGCAGAGGGGCTCTTGTGGTGCAGTAGTAGCGCCCATACCTTTCAGCCAGGAGGCTGAGGTTCTTAAGCAGGGACCCATTTTCTCTGAGTATGTCTACCTATCTACTACCTATGTCTACATCATGCATAATCAGATTAATACTTCCCAGCTTATTCCCATTTATCTCTCCATGTGATTGTAATAACTCTCAGGTCACTGATTTTTCTCTTCAAGGTAACTGACTAATTTATCCCAATTTTTGAGAACTTCCTCATTGTCAAATTTAATTCGAGGAATATCCAATTCAGAATCATCTAAACTTGGTTCTTCACTCTGTGTTGTAACCAGTAACACATTTTCCTTTTGCTTTCTTTCGTTAGCAAAATGCCATTAGACCATAATTACATGACACACTTGGTGAGATTCCTTTCTATCCAACATACTTTCAAACAATTCACCTCACTCAATTTCCTTTTGATTTGGTAAGGCCCATCAAGCCTTATCTTTAAAGGTTCACCTTTCACTGGAAATAACACTAACACTTAGCTCCATGAGCAGGATTGCGAATATTCAGGTTTTTTTTTCGGCTTGCTGTTTCATCTCACGCTGTGCTACTTTCAAATGCTGTCTAGCGAACTCACCCACCCTATCCCATCTTGCCCTAAAATTTGACACATAGTCCAAACGTGTAATCTCTGAACTCTGATCCACCAATTTTTCCTCAGTTAATTTCAGTGGCCTAGTCTTCCCATGACTAAAACCTAATTCAAATAAACTGAATTTAGTTGATTTCTTAAGTGTGTCCCTAATTACAAAACGTACAAGTGTAATACCTTTATCCCAATCCTGTGGATAGTATCTACTGTAAGCCCCCAAGATAGACTTTAAAGTTTGATGTTACCGCTGTAATCTTCTCTGTGATTCTGAATGGTATACAGTAGATTTGAATTGTTTTATTCTGAAGATATCCATAACTTCCTCGAATAATTTTGATGTAAAATTTGACCTTTGATCCAATTGTATTTCTATGGATAGTCTGTACAGAGTGAAAAATCTGAGCTACTCTTCTACAATCCTGTTAGCTGTGATTTTGCGTAATGGAATGGCTTCTGGAAATTTTGTGGACGCTTCCGTTATGATCATCAACTACTGATTTCCACTTTTTCTTTTAGGTAGGGGTCCTACACAATCAGTTACAATTATTGTAAAAGTACCTTTGTATGCGGAAAAGGTTATTAAGCACACTGGGTTCATTGCTGCCTGAGGTTTTCCAACTACCTGTCACATATGACATGTCTCACAAAATTCAACAATGTTCTTTTGCAGTCCAGGCCAATAAAAGTATTGCTGCATTTTGGCTTGAGTTTTCCTTATTCCCAAATGACCTTCCACTGGAAATTCATGTGCTACCCCCAACATTTCCTTTCTGTAACCCACCAGCAATACAACTTGATGAACTTATTTTTTAGTTAATTTTGCAGGATGTGGGCATCGCTGTCTGGCCAGCATTTATTACCTGTCCCTCGTTGCCCTTGAGAAAGTGGTGGTGAGCTGGTTTCTTGAACAGCTGCAGTCCACCTGCTGTGGGTTGACCCACAATGCCTTTAGGGAAGGAATTCCTAGATTTTGACCCAGTGATAGTGAAGGAATGGCGATATATTTCCAAGTCAGGATGGTGAGAGGCTTGGAGGGGAACTTGAAGGTGATGGAGTTCCCATATATTTGGTGCCCTTGCTCTTCCAGATGGCAGTGGTTGTATGTTTGGAAGGTGCTGTCTGAGGATCTTGCGTGAATTTCTGCAGCAGATCTTGTAGGTAGCACAAACTGCTGCTACTGAACATCAGTGAAGGAGGGAATGGATGCTTGTGGATGCAGTGCCAATCAAATGAACTGCTTTGCCTGAAAGTTTCTAGAGTGTTGTTGGGGCTACAGTCATCCAGGCAAGGGGGTAATATTCCATCACACTGCTGACTTGTGCCTTGTAGGTGGTAGACATGCTTTGAGGAGTGAGGATTTGAGTGACTCGTCACAGTATTCCTAGCCTGTGACCTGCTCTTATAGCCACTGCATTTTTGTAGTGAGTCCAGTTGTTTGCAATCAGTGCTCACTCCCAGGATGCTGATAATGAGTTATTCAGTGATGGTAACACCGTTAAATATCAAGGAGCAGTTAGCTAGACTGCCTCTTGATGGTGATGGTCATAGCCTGGCATGACAGGGGCGCGAATGTTACTTGTCGTCTGTCAGCCCAAGCCTGGATATTGTCTATATCTTATTGCATTTTCATACAAACTGTGTGTCTGAGGACTCGCAGATGGTGCTGAACATAGTATAGTCATTGGCAAACTTCCCCACTTGTGACCTTACGATGGAGGGAAGATTGTTGATGAAGCGGCTGAAGATGGTTGGTCCTAGTACATTACCATGAAGAACTCCTGCAGATATCTCCTGGAGCTGAGATGACTGATGTCCCCAACTACAGCCATCTTCCTCATGCCCAAAAACTAAATCAAATGTACGGAATTTAGTTGATTTCTTAGGTGTGTCCCTAATTGCAAAGTGTACACAAGTAATACCTTTATCCCAATCCTCTGGATAGTCTTAACTGTAAGCCCCCAACGTAGCCTTTAAAGTTTGATGCCACTGCTCTGATGTTCCTGTGATTCTGAATGGTATGCAGCGGATTTGAATTGTTTTATTTCAAAGCTATCGTAACTTCCTTGAATAATTTTAATGTAAAATTTGACCCTTGATCTGTTTGTATTTCTGTGGGTAATCTGTATCTGGTGAAAATCTGAGCAAGTCTTCTACACTCGTTTTAGCTGTGACACTGTGTAATGGAATGGCCTCTGGAACGTTTGTGGCACATCTGTTACGATCAAAAAATTACTGATTCCGCTGCATTTATGTTGTGATTCTAGTTGTTTCCAATCATTGCTAACTCCCAGGATGCTGGTAATGGGGGATTCAATGATGGTAACATCATTGAATATTAAGGAGCAGTGGTTAGACTGCTCTTGTTGGTGATGGCCATAGTCTGGCATGACAGGGGTGTGAATGTTACTTGCCATCTGTCAGCCCAAGCCCGGATATTGTCCAGATCTTGTTGCATTTGGACACAAGCTGCTGTATGAGGATTTGCAGATGGTGTTGAACATTGCGTAAATGTCAGTGAACATCCCTTGTCGGGTATGACTCTAACCAGCAGAGTTTGCCGCCTGATACCCATTGATTCCAGTTATGCGAGGGCTCTGTGTTGCCACATTCACTTGAATGCAGCCTTGATGTCAAGGGCTGTCACTCTTACCTCACCACTGGAATTCAGTTTTTTTTTAACCCGTGTTTAAACCAAAGCTGTAATTAGGCCTCAGCTAAGTGGCCCTGGCAGGACCCAAACTGGCCATCACTGAGGAGGTTATTGCTGAGCAGGTGCTGCTTGTTAGCACTATTAATGACAATTTCAATCACTTTACTGCTGATCAACAATAGACTGATGGGGTGGTAACTGGCCGGGTTGGATTTGTCCTACTTTTAATGTACACGACATACTTGGGCAATTTTCCACATTCTTGGGAAGTTCTGGAGCACACATCTTCAGTATATTGCCGACATTTTGTTAGGGCCCACAGCCTTTGTGGTATTTAGTGCCTCCAAACGTTTCTTGATATCATGTGGCGTGAATTGAATTGGCTGAAGACTGGTATCTGTAATACTGGGGACCATTGGAGGAGGCTAAGTTGGAACATCCACTTGTCAATTCTGGCTGAAGATTGCTGCAAAAGCTTCAGCCTTATCTTTTGCACTGATGCCCTGGGCTCTTCATCGTTGAGGGCGGGGATATTTGGAACCTCCTCTTGCAATGAGTTATGTAATCATTTATTCATGACTGGATTTGGAAGGACTACAGAGCTTAAATCTGATCCATTGGTTGTAGAATCACTTCGCTGTGTCTAACACTTGCTTCTTACGTTGCTTGGCATACAAGTAATGCTGTTTGCTTCACCAGGTCGACACTTCATCTTCAGGTATGCCTGGTGCTACTCCTGGCATGCCGTTCTGCACTCTGCATTGAAGCAGGTTGATTCCGTCACTTAAAAACCAAAAGAACTGTGGATGCTGTAAATCAGGAACAAAAACAAAGTTCCTGGAAAAGTTCAGCAAGTCTGGCACCATCTGTGAAGGAGATGTCAAGGTTAACATTTCGGGTCCGGTGACACTTCCTCAGAATGCAGTTGACCCTATGCCGACTGCATATAATGCCACATGACACAGTGGCGTTATTTTCAGTGTGGAGGTGGGACTTTGTCTCCACAAGGACTGTGTGGTGATCACTCTTACTGATATTGTCATGGACATATGCATCTGCATCTGGTAGATTGCTTAGGATGAGGTCAAGAATGTTTCTCCCTCTTGTTGCTTCCTTTCACCACTTGCCACAGACCCAGTTTAGCAGCTTGATCAGTCGTATTGCTGCTGAGCCTCTTTTGGTGGTGGACATTAAAATCCCCCACCCAGAGGTTCATTTTTTGCCCTTGCTTTTGTGAATGCTTGTCCTAGTGTTGTTCAACATGGAGGACTACTGATTCATTAGCTGAAGGAGGAGGGTTTGTGGTAATTAGCAGGAGGTTTGCTTGCCCATGTTTAACCTGAAGCCTTGAGACTTCATGGGATCTGGAGTCAATGTTGAGGTCTCCCAGAGACTTCAGCTGGCATACATGAGTAAACCCTACCCTCACAATTAAATTCTTTAAAGAGATCTAGCACTTTCTTCTCAACCAACTCCTGATCGAGTTGTGCATTCTTTTGCAGCTTTTTAGCATCCACTGTTCTCAGCTTTACTACTTCAACAAAAGTCAGTGGCTTATCTGTCTTCCCTGTGCTTATTCTAAACTACCAACACTGAAATTTCAGATGGCCTACTTTATTGCAGTGAAAACATCTGAGCTTTTTTGAGAGATAGTAGGAACTGCAGATGCTGGAGAATCTGAGATTACAAGGTGTAGAGCAGGATGAACACAGCCGGCTAAGCAGCATCAGCAGAGCCAGAAGGCTGACGTTTTGGGCCTAGACACTTCTTCAGAAAAATGAAGAAGGGTCTAGGCCTGAAACATCAGTCTTCCTGCTCCTCTGATGCTGCTTGGCCTGCTGTGTTCATCCAGCTCTACACCTTGTTATCTGAACTTTTTTAACTTTTCTTTACCCCTCATAGGTTGTCTTTTTACCCTGTAGTAAGCTTTCCTTGTTATCTCCATTGAGGATCCCTCACTGATTGAAACTGATGTCAGAAGCCAAACTTATTAACCAACTCATAATCACTGCTGCTAATATTGCAGTCTTAACTTTCTGCCCTTCCATATGAGTTCTTGCTACTTCAGGAAGTGAATTTTTAAACTCCTCTAAAATGATCATCTCTCCAAGATGTTTGTTTTATCTATTTTCAATTCCTTTATCCACTCATCAAAGTTACTTTGTTTAATCCCTTTAAACTGTATGTACATTTGACTAGGTTCCCTCTTTAGATTCCTAAAACAATGTTTGTAGGCTTCTGGTACTAGCTCATATGCAATTAAGACAGCTTTTTTTACTTCTCACCTTATTCCGTGGAGATCTCCTGTTATAGTGATGTAAATGCCTCACTAGATCTGCCTACAAACTTTGTTTTAATCAACTACACCCCATATGGTCAGTGGCCATTTCATTTGTTTAGCCACTTGCTCACATGAAATGAGAATGGCTTCTACATCCATCTTGTTAAACTTTGGCAAAGATGGGCATGTTTAAACAGATTCCCACCAGACCTTTGGCTCTGATGGGCTTGTTGTCCATCACTGTTCTCATCACTACCCGTACCTTTCATCTGTACCTCTGCCATTTCAAGTCGAGTTTGAGTTTTCAGTTCCGACCTCTGAAGTTCAAAAGCGTTCTTTTTCTCCCATTCTTCTGCTAGCGCCTTCCTTTTCCTTTTCCTTTGCTTTTAGTCATAATTGAAACTGCTTCATTTCCTTGTCATGTTCAAGCTGCTTCATTTGCAAATGAATTTTAGCCGTTTCCAATAATTCCAACAGCATTTCCAGCAATCGTAAATGTTGAGCTATTGCTGCAATTGCTGTCCTTTTTGTGTGGACAAAGGCAGCCCCGACTCCAGCTCACCTGCCAATTCCAAAAACTTTGTCTTACTCACTTTCGGTAAAATTCTAAAGTGACTTCATCCCCCATGACTGAAAGATCTATTACTGTACAAAGCACACCCTATTTAAACCAACCAAATACAACACCTCAAAGATATCACCACTCACTGCCTTTGAGCCCAATAATCCTAAATCCTAGGACATTAGTCTAACTTTTTATTATTTTGTAGGTAAGACGTTGCATTCCAGATGCAATTTGATTCACCAAACTGCTCAACTTGAAGCAAACTGCATTTATTTCCATACTACGGTTAAAATACAGACAAAATAAGTAATATCCCATGAACATATCCTTGGCAAAGACAACTTCAGTAAAATAGAGTGTATCACATGCAATTCTAGCAGCATAAAGAAAACCCCAGCTTTTAGCTGTAACAGAGAGAGGATTAAGTGCTTCCATATCCAGCTTCAAGACCCCAGCAACTGCAGAAAGGTAAAACTAAAAATCCTCGTTCTGTGGGAGCTTGACTCCACCTGTTCAGGCTGCTTCTGTTGTTCCATTGTTTAAAAAAAAGCCCAACACCTCACAAGCTGTTTACTTTATTTGCTGAAAGTAGACTGCCCGTTACCTCTGTCTTAACCTTCTGTCGCTAAAATAAGGTGTAAACATACCTCTTAAAGCCAACACAAGAGGAGTCTCTGTATTAATACACAAGTCAGTAAGAAAGGTAGTATGCAGCTGTGGCAAGCAATTAGGAAGTGAAATGTTCTAATTTATTGTAAGAGGAATGGAATGCTACAGTTATGGAGAGGAGCAGAGCATTCGTCATTGGGGACTGCATAGTTAGGGGGACAGATAGGAGATCGGGATCCTTAAAGGGGAGGGGAGATAGCCCCAAGTAGTGATCTACATAGGCACCAACAACATAGGTAGGAAAAGGGATGGGGATGTAGGCAGAAATTCAAGGATCTAGGGTGGAAGCTTAGAGCTAGAACAAGTAGAGTTGTTATCTCTGGTTTGTTACCCGTGCCACATGCTATCGAGGTGAAGGAATAGGGAGAGAGAGCAGTCGAACACCTAGCTACAGGGATGGTGCAGGAGGGAGGGATTCAGATACCTGGATAATTGGGGCTCATTCTGGGGTAGATGGGACCTCTGCAAATGGGATGGTCTACACCTGAACCAGAGGGGTACCAATATCCTGGGGGAGAAGTTTGCTAATGCTCTTCGGGAGGGTTTAACCTAATTTAGCAGGGGGGTGGGAGCCTGATTTGTAGCTCCAGTGAATAGGAGGTTCAGTAGTGAGGTCATGAATAAGGTTTCAAAGTCACAGGAATGTACCAGCAGGCAGGAAGGTGGTTTGAAGTGTGTCTACTTCAACGTTAGGAGCATTTGAAATAAGGTGGGTGAACTTGCAGCGTGGGTTCGTACCTGGGACTTCGATGCAGTGGCCATTTCGGAGACATGGATAGAGCAGGGACAGGAATGGTTGTTGCAGGTTCCGGGGTTTAGATGTTTCAGTAAGATCAGGGAAGGTGGTAAAAGAGGTGGAGGTGTGGCATTGTTAGTCAAGGACAGTATTACGGTGGCAGAAAGGGTGTTTGATGAGTACTGGTCTGCTGAGGTTAGAAACAGGAAAGGAGAGGTCTATACCCTGTTGTTAGTTTTCTACAGGCCTCCAAAAAGTTCCAGAGATATAGACCAAAGATGATTCTGGATAGGAGCAAAGTAGCAGGGTAGACTTTACATTTATTGACTGGAGACACTTTAGTTCGAGTACTTTAGATGGGTCAGTTTTTGTCCAATGTGTGCAGCAGGGTTTCCTGACACAGTATGTAGATAGGCCAGCAAGAGGTGAGACAACATTGGATTTGGGGTACTGGGTAATGAACCAGGCAAGGTGTTAGATTTGGTGGTAGGGGAGCACTTCAGTGATCGTGACCACAATTTGGTTACATTTACTTTAGCGATGGAAAAGGATAGGTATATACCGCAGGGAAAGAGTTATAGCTGGGGGAAAGGCAATTTGAGGCGATTAGGCAAGATTTAGGATGCATAGGACGGTGAAGGAAACTGCAGAGACTGGACACAATTAAAATCTGGAGCTTGTTCAAGGAATAGCTACTGCGTGTCCTTGAAAAGTATGTACCTGTCAGGCAGGGAGGAAGTGGTCGAGTGAGGGAACCGTAGTTTGCTAAAGAAGTTGAATCCCTTGTCAAGAGAAAGAAGGAGACTTAAGTAAAAATGAGGCGTGAGGGCTCAGTTAGGGCGCTTGAGAGTTACAAGTTAGCCAGGAAGGATCTAAAGAGAGAGCTAAGAAGAGCCAGGAGGGAACATGAGAAGTTTTTGGCAGGTAGCATCAAGGAAAACCCTAAAGCTTTCTATAGGTATGTCAGGAATAAAAGATTGACTAGAGTAAGATTAGGGCCAGTCAAGGACAGTACTGGGAAGTTGTGCATGGAGTCCGAAGAGATAGGAGAGGCGCTAAATGAATATTTTTCATCAGTATTCACACATGAAAAAGACAGTGTTGTTGAGGAGAATACTGAGATACAGACTATTAGACTAGACAGGATTGAGGTTCCTAAGAAAGAAGTGTTAGCAATTCTGGAAAGTGTGAAAATAGATCAGTCCCCTGGGCCGGATGGGATTTATCCTAGGATTCTCTTGGAAGCTAGGGATGAGATTGCAGAGCCTTTGATCTTTATGTTGTGATTGTCTACAGGAATAGTTCCAGAAGACTGGAGGATAGCAAATGTTGTCCCCTTGTTCAAGAAGGGGAGTAGAAGACAGCCCTGGTAATTGTAGACGAGTGAGCCTTACTTCGGTTGTGGGTAAAGTGTTGGGGAGGATTATAAGAGATAGGATTTATATTCATCAAGAAAGGAATAATTTGATTTGGGATAGTCAACACGGTTTTGTGAAGGGTACGTCATGCCTCACAAACCTTATTGAGTTATTTGAGAAGGTGACCAAACAGGTGGATGAGGGTAAAGCGGTTGATGTGGTGTATATGGATTTCAGTAAAGCGTTTGATAAGGTTGCCCACGGAGCTATTGCAGAAAATACGGAGGCATGGGATTGAGGATGATTTAGCGGTTTAGATCAGAAATTGGCCAGCTGTAAGAAGACAGAGAGTGATCGTTGATGGGAAATGTTCATCCTGGAATTCAGTTACTACTGGTGTACCCCAAGGATGTGTTTTGGGGCCACTGCTGTCTGTCATTTTTATAAATGACCTGGATGAGGGCGTAGAAGGATGCATTAGTAAATTTGTGGATGACACTAAAGTCAGTGGAGTTGTAGATAGTGCGGAAGGATGTTGCGGGTTACAGAGGGGCTTGGATAAGCTGCAGAGCTGGGCTGAGAGGTTGCAAATGGAGTTTAATACAGAAAAGTGTGAGGTGATTCACTTTGGAAGGAGTAACAGGAATACAGAATACTGGGCTAATAGTAAGATTCTTGATAGTGTGGGTGAGCAGAGCTATCTCTGTGACCATGTGCATAGATCCCTGAAGGTTGCCACCCAGGTTGATAGGGTTGTTAAGAAGGTGTATGGTTGTGTTAGGTTTTATTGGTAGAGGGATTGAGTTTCGGAGCCATGAGGTAATGTTGCAGCTGTGCAAAACTCTGGTATGGCCGCACTTGCATACAGTTCTGGTCACTGCGTTATAGGAAGGATGTGGAAGCAATGTAAAGGGTGCAGAGAAGATTTAACAGGATGTTGCCTAGTATGAAGCCACAGAAAGTAATCAAGGTAGACAAAGCTATCTGTTTGAAATAACTCCATGAAGGCTGGTATCCCATCACCATTTCACCCTTTAATTGCACATGCTTGCACATGACACTGACCCGGAGAGTTCAAAGCTAGCTTCTTGAGGGAGCGGAACCCTTGACAGTCCTGTTTATATCAGGTTAACAGCCCCAATCAGGGAGCTTACACTCTGTGATATCCGCCTGGCTGACCTCGTTTCAATCACTACTCTTTATTATGAGAGGTATTGAACATAAAGTAAGGATGTTATGCTTCAGTATTATGGGGCATTGGTGAGACCAGGCCTCAAATACTATATGCAGTTTTGATCTCCTTATTTAAGGAAGAGTATAAATACATAGGAACCAGTTCACCAGAGGCATATTAGGTTGACACATGGACTGGGCAGATTATCCTATGAGTATAGGTTAGACAGGCTTGATTTATTTACGGTGGAGTTTAGAATAGTGATGGGTGATTTGATTGAAGTGTATAAGGTCCCAAAAAGTCTTAAGACAGTTGACGTGAAAAGGGATTTACTCTTGTGGTTCAATCAGGAACTAATGGGCATTATTTTAAAATTCACTTGCCCTTTCAGGATGGAGATTAGGGTAACAATTTTCTCTCAGCCTTTTGCGCAACATAGGAATTCTCTTCCTCAGAAGGTGATTGGGTTGGGAATCACGTAAAGCTTTAAGCAATATATAGATGTATTTTTGACTAATTGAGAAGTCATACTGTATCAGAGATCAGTGGGATTGCTCAGTCGAGGCCAAAATCAGATCAACATGATCTTATTGAGTGGTGAATCTAGCTAGAGGAGACAAATGGCCTGCTTTTACAGGGATCATTGAATAGGCTACAAGTGTTGAATTGGGAATCAGAAAAGTCTGAGGGAGTTTAAAGGGCAAATTTGTAGGCAAATGTTTGCCAAATGAATAAAACAAGGCCCTAGAGGGAGGTTTCAGTCAGTGTAAAAGTATATAGGCCCCGGAGTTAATAAGTTGAATACAAAAGAATTTTGTTAGTTGATATGTGGTGAGCCTAGCAAGTATTGTTGATGTGGAGTTGAACTTGGGTGTGACGGAGTAAGAATGTGCAATTTTAGATTCGGTTTCAGGGAATGAAATGGGCAGAACACCGGTATTGAAGTGATCATAATTCACTTAGAACTGGTATAGTTATGGCAAAGGCAAAAATAATACAGCATAAACTTCTAAATTTTATTAGGCTGAGAAATGCTTTGGCAAAAGTTGGTGAATCATGTAGAGCAATGGGAGTTATTCAGGGTGAACACGTACCCATAGAAAGTAGGTAAACCTTCTGAATGGCATCATGTAGTGAGGGGCACTACAAGGGCTGAGTGGTTAGCACTGCTGCCTCACAGCACCAGGGACCAGGGTTTGATTCTACCCTTGGGTGACTGTCTCTGTAGAATTTGCATATCTTCCTGTGTCTGCATGGGTTTGCTCCAGGTGATCCGATTTCGTCCAAAAATATGCAGATTAGGTGGATTGACTGGATTGTCCATAGTTTTTGTGCATGTGTAGATTAGGTGGGTTAGCTATAGGTTAAGCATGCAGGATGACAGAGATGGGGTAGGGGATGGGTCCGGCTGGAATGCTCTTTGAAGGGTCAGTGTGGACTTGATGAACCGAATACTCTGCTTCCACACTATATTGGTTGTATGATTCTAAGGTAGGTCATAACTGAAAGGAAGCTTTAAGTCAAACACTGAGAGCTTAATACTGTAGAGAACCTAGGCGAAAAGTAGAGATGAAGCTTAGAAAAAAGTGAAGATAGCAAAGAGAGTATGAAAAGATGCTGATGGTATCAAAAGAGGTGCAGAGTAGATGTTTCTGAAGAAATATTTTACGGTAGATCCAATTATAATGTGATAATTAATGTGAAAGAATGTGACATAGGAGGCACATTTTTGCACACAGAGTGGTTCATGTGTGGAATGAACTTCCCGATAAAGTGGTGGACGTGGGTACAATTACAACATTTAACAGAGATTTGGATGGATATATGATTAGGAAAGGTTTGGAGGGATATGGGCCAAGAGCAGGCACCAGGGACTAGTTCAGTTTGGGATTATGTTCGGCATGGACAGGCTGGACTGAAGGGTCAGTTTCTGTGCTGTATGACTCTATGACTCAATTGGATTGGATAACTATTATAAGAGAAAAAGTGTTAAAGGACTTGACATACTTGAAAATGGACAAATCACAATGCTTGGATCAAGTAACTCACCAGACTCTAAAAGAAAGAAGAATGGAAAATATGTAGATTCTGACCATCATATTTCAAAACTTCCTGTCTACAGTAATGAAGCCAGAGGATTGAAGCACTATCAACATTTTACCACCGTTAATTAGCTTTGACCTTATAAATAACTTTGTTGTGGAAAACTTATTTTAATCAATTCTGAAGTACAATATAAATCTTCGAAAGGCATTAATAATCAAGGAAAGCCAGCATTAACTTATAAAGGGAAGTCATGTCTAAATAATGTGATTGAATTTTCAAGGATGTGACAGATAGAATCACAATATTAGGACAATTGACATGTGTAGTCAGGATTGTTGATTAGAGTTGCTCAATGCTTAATGTGTGTTTCCACCATTCAGCTTTATAAGTATATGAAGATTACACTCCAGTGTTCTGTTTTTCAGTATTTAGCTGTCTGAGTTTTAGGAGCCCTAGAATTGGGCTTGTACCTTCATCTGGTTTCAGCCCTAGATCACAAAGTTTTAGAATTGACAAGCAGTCAAGAAAATCTGAATTTTAGTTAAAAATTATATTCAGAGCATCAAATTTTTGAACTTCATCTGCATCATTATTGATAATAGAAAAACTCAGACTTCCTGATTTTCAGAGATAATGTCCTTATTTCATATATGCAACTTCGTTTTGCAATAGTGTACTGATCAGTCTTCTATATTGTGATTCTGAAAGTAAAAAGAAAATTGACATCTTATTCCTTATTATAGATCATCATGGAATTCGATTTCTTTTACATTCGACCATTTATAGGCTGCTATCGAGATCATCTAAAAATTTATGACGGTTCTAACATTCGCTCACCAATTCTCAAAGGACCAGCTTGTGGCAAAGTGGCTCCAGCAGTGATCTCTTCCCAGCATAAATTGTTAATTACATTTTTCTCGGGTGGACAGAAACACACTCGTGGTTTCAGTGCTAAGTATCGATTTGGTAAAATCTTGGTATAACAATTGGTGTGTTCTTTCAATTTATTTGTGTACATATCTATATATAAAAAAGAATTAGAAGACTGTAAATGTTTCACTGATTTTTTTTTACCCATTTTCCAGTTAGATGTGGAGAAATGTTGACTGCTTCACCAACCAGAATTGTAGGTAGAGTTGAACATAAAGGTTCCATGAATTCACATGAAGTCTCAAACTGTTTTTGGCTGATTCAGGCACATAGACGGCATAAGGTATGAACATAGCATACTGAAACATTGTTTAGTTTAAAAGAGATATGGGGCTGTGTTGTGGAGTGTAATGTCTGCTGCCAGCTCTTAATTTTAGCATATTAATGCAGAAGAAAAACCGAAAAGCATCTAATGGCATTTTAAATTGAAATTTGCACTTTGTGAGAAACAACATTGTTCGTGCTGATATTTTGTTTTAAATTTCTGTGAGTTAATCAAGCTAACTAGGGGCTCATTGATGACTATTTGGTTCTACTGTACATTGGTACAGTGTATTTTCTGACAGTACTTGGTGTTCCAAACTTCTAGTTATTGTATCCCCTGGGATAAGTAAGCATGTGCTCAATCTGTATTGCCACAAGAAAGCAGAATGAAGACTTCCTGTAAACCATTTTAATCAACCACAATGTCCACAGCCAAGAATTTTCCATACATTCTCATAGTAGAGAAGAAGTAAAGAGGTCATCAAAGTGGATGAATATGAACCTATGTGATTTCTTGAACAGAAAACTGCATGTACAGGCAGGTTCCTACAACAGTCACAGTAATGAAGAGTAGAGGGCCTTTGGGACTTACAGCTGTGTAACAGTTACACGCTACTTTCTTGGACATTCGCTAGTGCATATTTTTGCTGACAGAGTCATGCAGCACGGAAACAGAAGCTTCAGCCCAATTCGTCCATGCTAATCAAGTTTCCGAAACTAAGCTAGTTTCATTTGCCTGTGCTTGGCCCATACTTCTCTCAACCTTTCCTATTCATGTACCTATCCAAATGTCTTTTAAATGTTGTAACTGTACCTGCACCTACCACTTCCTCTGGCAGTTCATTCCACATACCAACCACCATCTGTGTGAAAACATCACCCCTCGGGTGCCTATTACATGTTTCTCTTCTCACATTAAAATTCTGTCCCCTAGGTTTGAATGCCCCAACCAGTGTGAAAATACCTTAGTTATTCACCTTATCTATGCCTCTCATGATTTTATAACCTTTGTACAGCCCACCTTAACCTGCTATGCGCCTGTGAAACAGCTCCCAGCTTATCCAGCCTCTCCTTATACCCTTCCAGACTGGTAACATCTTTGTAAGTCTTTTCTGCACCCTCTTCAATTTAGTAATATCCTTCCTAGAGCAGGACAACCAGAACTGTACACAATATCCAAAAGTGGCATCACCAATGACCTGTGTAATCTTAATATGACTCCCCAACTTCTGTACTGAGTACTCTGACTGATGAAGGCAAGCGTGCCAAACGCTGCCTTCTCCACCCTGTCTACCTGTGATGCCTACAACCAAGGTCTCCCTGTTTGACAACACACCCCATGGCCTTACTATTAACTGTGTAAGTCCTCCCTGGTTGTCTGACAGCTAAAGATGTGGCCCATGAAGTTGTTTTTAAGATTCAAGTAAGTGTAATTGAAACACCATAAGAAATAGGAGCAAGAAAAGGTCATTCAACTGTTTAGCTTGTATGATCATGACTGATCCAACATTCCTCACATCCGCTTATCTATGTTTTCCATGTAACACTTGATTTCTGTACTAATCAAGAATTTATCTCTCCACTCACCAGTGGTGAGTGGAGTTCCACAGGGCTCTGTCCTTGGGCCTCTACTGTTTGTAATTTTTATTAATGACTTGGACGAGGGAATTGAAGGATGGGTCAGCAAGTTTGCAGACGACACAAAGGTCGGAGGTGTCGTTGACAGTGTAGAGGGCTGTTGTAGGCTGCAGCGGGACATTGACAGGATGCAGAGATGGGCTGAGAGGTGGCAGATGGAGTTCAACCTGGATAAATGCGAGGTGATGCATTTTGGAAGGTCGAATTTGAAAGCTGAGTACAGGATTAAGGATAGGATTCTTGGCAGCGTGGAGGAACAGAGGGATCTTGGTGTGCAGATACATAGATCCCTTAAAATGGCCACCCAAGTGGACAGGGTTGTTAAGAAAGCGTATGGTGTTTTGGCTTTCATTAACAGGGGTATTGAGTTTAAGAGTCGTGAGATCTTGTTGCAGCTCTATAAAACTTTGGTTAGACCGTACTTGGAATACTGCGTCCAGTTCTGGGCGCCCTATTATAGGAAAGATGTGGATGCTTTGGAGAGGGTTCAGAGGAGGTTTACCAGGATGCTGCCTGGACTGGAGGGCTTATCTTATGAAGAGAGGTTGACTGAGCTCGGTCTCTTTTCATTGGAGAAAAGGAGGAGGAGAGGGGACCTAATTGAGGTATACAAGATAATGAGAGGCATAGATAGAGTTGATAGCCAGAGACTATTTCCCAGGGCAGAAATGGCTAGCACGAGGGGTCATAGTTTTAAGCTGGTTGGTGGAAAGTATAGAGGGGATGTCAGAGGCAGGTTCTTTACGCAGAGAGTTGTGAGAGCATGGAATGCGTTGCCAGCAGCAGTTGTGGAAGCAAGGTCATTGGGGTCATTTAAGAGACTGCTGGACATGCATATGGTCACAGAAATTTGAGGGTGCATACATGAGGATCAATGGTCAGCACAACATTGTGGGCTGAAGGGCCTGTTCTGTGCTGTACTGTTCTATGTTCTACGTTCTATGTTCTATCTCAATCTTAAGTATGCACAGGGACTGTTTCCCCATAACTCTTTGTGGCAAGGAGTTCCAAAAACCCACAACCCTGTATTTCACAGAATCGTGTAGTGTCTAAGCAGGCTATTCAACCCGTCAATTCACACTGACCCTCCGAAGAGCATCCCACCCAATCCCTGTAACCCTGTATACCCCATGGCTTATCTGCCTAACCTACCCATCCCTGGACTCGTTGGGCAATTTAGAATGGCAAATCTACCTAGGCTTCATATCTTTGGACTATGGGAGGATACTGGAGCACCCCAAGGAAATTCTGCAAACATGGGGAGAATGTGCAAACTCCACACAGTCACCTGCAGCTGGACTCAAACACAGGTCCCTGGTGTTGTGAGGGCAGCAGCACTAACCACTGAGCCACTGCTGCCACGCTGTAAGAGAAGAAATTCCTTCACATGAAGTCCGGGGGAGTTAGCCAATTGGATACAAAATTGGTTTGAAGGTAGGAGACAGAGGGTGGTGCTTGAGTGTTCTTTGGGCTGGAGGCCCGAGACCAGTGTTAGAACATAGAACATAGAACATAGAACAGTACAGCACAGAACAGGCCCTTCAGCCCACAATGTTGTGCCGACCATTGATCCTCATGTATGCACCCTCAAATTTCTGTGACCATATACATGTCCAGCAGTCTCTTAAATGACCCCAATGACCTTGCTTCCACAACTGCTGCTGGCAACGCATTCCATGCTCTCACAACTCTCTGCGTAAAGAACCTGCCTCTGACATCCCCTCGATACTTTCCACCAACCAGCTTAAAACTATGACCCCTCGTGCTAGCCATTTCTGCCCTGGGAAATAGTCTCTGGCTATCAACTCTATCTATGCCTCTCATTATCTTGTATACCTCAATTAGGTCTCCTCTCCTCCTCCTTTTCTCCAATGAAAAGAGACCGAGCTCAGTCAACCTCTCTTCATAAGATAAGCCCTCCAGTCCAGGCAGTATCCTGGTAAACCTCCTCTGAACCCTCTCCAAAGCATCCACATCTTTCCTATAATAGAGCGCCCAGAACTGGACGCAGTATTCCAAGTGCGAAGTGCCACAAAAATCATTGCTGGGTGTGCTGCTTTTTGTTATTTGTATAAATAATTTGGAAGTGAATATAGAATGTATGGTTAGTAAATTTGCAAATAACATCAAAGTTAGTGGTGTAGTGGAAGTAAAGAAGGTTATCTCAGAGTACAATGGGACCATGATCAAAAAAGACTAATGAGCTGAGGAGTGGCAGATGGAGTTTAATTTAGATAAATGTGAAGTGTTGCATTTTGGTAAGGCAAACTTCGCAGGACTAATACAGTTAATAGTAGGGTTGTGGGGTGTGTTGCTGAACAAAGAGACCCAGGGATGCAGGTGCATAGTTCCTTTAAAGTGGAGTCACAGATAGACAGGTGGTGAAGAAGGTGTTTGGCATGCTTGAGTTCATCGATCAGTACATTGAGTGTAGAAGTTGGGAGGTCATGTTGCAACTGTACAGAATATTGGTGAAGCCACTTTTGGAAATGTGCATTCAATTCCAGTCTCCTTTGTATAGGTAAGATGTTGTAAATTTGAACAAGTTCAGAAAAGGTCTACAAGTACGTTGCCAGGATTTGTGGGGTCCGGGGTTTGAGCTGTAGGGAGAGTCTGAAGAGGCTGGAGCTATTTTTCTCAGAGCGTCGGAGGCTGAGGGGTGACCGTATAGAGGTTTATAAAATCATAAGGGCATGGACAGGGTGAATAGACAAGGGCTTTTTTCTAAGGGTACGGGAGTCGAAAAGGTTTAATGTGAGGGGGGAAAATTCTAAAGGAACCTGAGGGGCAACTTTTTCATGCTGATGTTGGTGCATGTATGGAATGAGTTGCCAGAGGAGATGGTAGACGCAGATATAGTTACATATTTAAAAGGCATGTGGATGAGAATGTGAATAGGAAGGGTTTAGAGGGATATGGACAAAATGCTACCCAATGGGTCAAAATCACTTTCTGATATCTGGTTGGCATGGACAAGTGGACCAAAGGTCAGTTTTTGTGCTCTATTACTTGATGACTGTAAGATGATACCCTCTAGTTCTAAACTCTTCCATGAGGGGAAACACCCTCTCGGGTTTATCCTGATGTGGAAGTGCCATTGTTGTAATGGGGTGGACAAAGTCAGAAGTCACATGAAACCAGGTTATAGTCCAACAAGTTTATTTGAAATCACAAGCTTTCAAAGCACTGCTGTTGCATCAGGCAAAGGGGTGTAGGGACTTCACCTGACATAGGAGCAGTGCTCCGAAAGCTTTTGAATTCAAATAAACCTGTTAGATTATAATTTGGTTTTGTGTATCTTCAGTATATAGCCTGTCAAGCCTTTAAGAATCCATTATGTTTCAACGAGATTACCTCTCATTCTTCTAAACCCCAGTGAGTAGAGTCCCAACCTGTTCAGTCTTTACTCATAAGACAATTCCTCAATACCAGGGATTATTCCAGTGAATGTTCTCTGAGTTGCCTCCAATGAAATAGTTTCTTAAATAAGGAGACCAAAACTACTTCCAGTACTCCAGATGTAGTCTCACCAGCACCTTATACAGTTTCAGCAAGACTTCCCTACTGTTATACACCAATCCCCTTGAAATAAAAGCCGACATTCCATTACTCTTCCTGATTACCTGCTATAGCTGTGTGCTAGCTGTCTGTGGTTTGTGCACAAGTACCCCCAAGTATGACAGCTTTCTGAGGCCTTCCTGCATTTAAATAGTACTCTGTTTTTGTCCCATCCAAAGTGAACAACTTCACATTTTCCCACATTATATTTGCTAATTGCGTCCAGCCTTCCCTCCAGACTGCCTGGGACCTTGCCTCCAGACCATACGAGGACCTCCAGACTGTGCCACGACCTCGCCTCCGGACCGCACCAGCCCTCAGTTCATGCCAGGACCTGGCCTCCATTTCCCATCGAGTCCCTACTGTGGGTCTACTGCAGCCCCACTCTGGGCAGAAAGCTCCACTGCAGCCAATGGCCCACCAATGTCCAAGTTCAGACACAGAAGTCCTCAATCCTGCCACCATTACTTCCGATGGTCCTCTATCACTGCTTTGGCTTCTCCACGATGTCAGAAGGTGAAAGAAAAGGGAATGAAAAATACAGAGAAGGAGAGAGAAAGAGAAAGACGTGGCTGGCATGAAGCATACAAACTCAGGAGCCCTAACACTCCCTGCCATTGCTGATCTTTCTGAAAATGAGTCCACTCATTCCTCCATTCTCTTTTTAGAAGAATCCCTCCAATGCCCCCAGTAAGAGGTTATTGAGAAGGTATGTTCAAACTGATACTTAACGATGACTATAAAGGATAAGATCCTGCATCTGGCTAGCACGAGATGTGCAGATCAGTTGGCTGTGGTGAGGCTGGGCTTTCTTCTAGGAAATGGGTGGTGAGAAACTTAGAAGAATTTGTTCAGTGTAGGGAAATTTGGAGTAGGAAAACAGGTTTAGATGTTCAGCAGAGGTGGAAGAAATGTGTGTGTCTTCTGTAAACGATGGGATGTTTGCACAGGATGTTTCCTGTTACAGGAGAATCTAGAACTAGTGCTCATTGTTTCAAAATAAGGGGTCGTCCATTTAAAACAGAGATAAGAAGTAGTATTTAATCACTGAGGGTAGTGAGGCTTTGGAACACTTTTCCTTAAATGGGATAGGAGCAGAGTTGAATATTTTATGGAACATATAGATAGATTCAAGTGGTGAAGGATTATCAGGATAGGCAGGATTGTGGAGTAATCAGATCAGCCATGAAAGACAGAGCAGGCTTGAGGGACCGAGTATCCTACTCCCTTGAATTCATGTGTTTGCATGGTCACTCCATGTCATGACAAAGATATGTGTTTGAGATGAAACGTTCTCTTACTCATATAAAGACTGGAATGATGCAAATCTTATTCTATTCTCCACAGGCCAATCCTTGGTGCTTGCCATTATCAGTGAGTTGTTTCTGGGATGCTAGGAGAGAGATTCAACAATCTGGGTCTGTATTCTCCAGAGATTCCAATTGAAGTGATCCCATTGAAATCTACCAAATTCTTAAGGGGACGCACAGAGTATGTGCAGGTAAATTGTTTCCCCGATTGGAAAGTCTAGAACCAGGGGACACAGGTATGAGGGAGATGCTATTTAGAACTAAGATGATTAGAATCTTTTTTTTCTCAGATGATTGGGAACCTTTAGATTTCTTTACCACAGAGGGCTGTGGAAAATGCTGTTGCTGAGTATATTTAGATTAAACTTTTGATTTTCAGTGGCATACAAGGCTATGAAGATTGTATCAATAACAGGTATTGAAACATAAAATCAGCCATAATCATATTAAATGGCAGAGTAAGGTTGATAGGCTGAATGGCATACTCCTGTTCCTATGCTCCTACAGTTCTTTGGTTTAAAGCTGTATTTCCACAGTCCACAATTAGAGGAAGTGAAAAGATGTGGCCCTTACAGTCATCACGCATGATAGTGCAAAAGCTATAGTTTGCCAAAGACTCATGTCCCACTTGAGCAACAAATCATTGACTGTTTTTTAAAAGCCGCTGATAGTTATGACTGTGACTCAACCATCAGCTCAGGAAGACAAAGGTACTACAAAGACCACCATCACAGTCTGATTTTACTCCACTCACTCTAACTGTGAATGGTAAGACTCTGAAGACTGTGCATAACTTTCTCAAAGGCACAGTCTCCAGAAATGTTTACATTGACAGGGAATCAGCAAATGAATATGTCAGAGAAAGTGCAGCATTTCACAACATATGCAAGAGACTGTGGAGAAAATGACATATAAAACTTTCAAAGTTGTGGCAGTACCTACTCTTCTGTATGCCTGTGAGAAATGCATCACGTCCTGAAGACATATGAAGCCATTGGACTTTTTCTACATGAGATGCAAATAGAGTATCATAGGTATGAAATGGAAGGACAAAGTCCCAACACTAAGGCATGAAATTCAAAGAGTAGAAATATCTGGAATTGAAGCATTCATCAGCAGAGCTCACCTCAAGTGGAGTGAGTATGCAATAAATATGACCAACAATAAATTCTCTAGGATAAACATATAATCAGAACTTAATCTTGGAAAGCACTTGCAAGGTATGCAAGATTTAGGTTCCAGATCTATCTTGTAAGCAAATCTCAGGAAATGTGGCATGTCCACCATAGGCTTGGAGAAAAATTCACAGGAAAGAACAATTGGGGAATCATCTCAAGAAGTGGTGTTGCTTCCTCCAAATGGAAAAGAATACATGTAGCTCAAGACAAAAGGCAAGTTAAAGAGATCAAACAATTCCAATAATTCTGACAACTTAATATTACTGCATCTTGGAAGGCTATAGGCCTGTTAGTGGGCTCCAAAACCATGTTAGAATGCATAATTAATGACTGTGCACACCATGACAGCCATTTTCAAGAAAAAAGGAAACCGGTAATGGTCCACTCAGTCCAGGCATCAGAATCTCATTTTGAGCAGGCTGCTTAATGATGGCCCTGTTGGATACATGGCTTTTGGAGTAACTGCAGCCCAATGGTATCAATGTGGACTTCACAAGCTTCAAAATCTCCCCTTCTCCCACTGCATCCCAAAACCAGCCCAGCCTGTCTCTGCCTCCCTAACCTGTTCTTCCTCTCACCCATCCCTTCCTCCCACCTCAAGCCGCACCTCCATTTCCTACCTACTAACCTCATCCCACCTCCTTGACCTGTCCATCTTCCCTGGACTGATCTATCCCCTCCCTACCTCCCCACCTATACTCTCCACCTATCTTCTTTACTCTCCATCTTCGGTCCGCCTCCCCCTCTCTCCCTATTTATTCCAGTTCCCTCCCCCCATCCCCCTCTCTGATGAAGGGTCTAGGCCCGAAACGTCAGCTTTTGTGCTCCTGAGATGCTGCTTGGCCAGCTGTGTTCATCCAGCCTCACATTTTATTGCCTGATTATTTGAATTGCCAATGACTCATTTGTTTAATTAAGAATCTACATTTCCAGTTTCATGCTTTGTGTCATGTAGGAGACTGGTGCCAATCTGAATCTCAATCCAAAGTGGTTTTCATGAATAAAAACAGTACTTTAAATTCAGAAATATGATCATGGGTCATGAAATAACCTTTTGAAACGTTTTAAGACACCATAAGTTGTTAGTTTTCATATTTAGTTCAGAGTTTTGAGTCATGATGCAAACTGAGCCAAACCCATTGAAAGGTAAATAAAAACTTGCACAAGGTGATCTCATTGGGCTTTCTCCGTGCCTGATAATGGACTGTGAAAGAAAAGCATCAGCGAAATTAACACGGCTTTGTGAGGGGTAGGTCATGCCTTACAAACCTTATCGAGTTTTTTGAGGATGTGACTAGAAAAGTTGATGAGGGTCGAGCTGTGGATGTGGTGTATATGGACTTCAGTAAGGCATTTGATAAGGTTCCCCATGGTAGGCTCATTCAGAAGGTCAGGAGGAATGGGATACAGGGGAACTTAGCTGCTTGGATACAGAATTGGCTGGCCAACAGAAGACAGCGAGTGGTAGTAGAAGGAAAATATTCTGCCTGGAAGTCAGTGGTGAGTGGAGTTCCACAGGGCTCTGTCCTTGGGCCTCTACTGTTTGTAATTTTTATTAATGACTTGGATGAGGGGATTGAAGGATGGGTCAGCAAGTTTGCAGACGACACAAAGGTCGGAGGTGTCGTTGACAGTGTAGAGGACTGTTGTAGGCTGCAGCGGGACATTGACAGGATGCAGAGATGGGCTGAGAGGTGGCAGATGGAGTTCAACCTGGATAAATGCGAGGTGATGCATTTTGGAAGGTCGAATTTGAAAGTTGAGTACAGGATTAAGGATAGGATTCTTGGCAGCGTGGAGGAACAGAGGGATCTTGGTGTGCAGATACATAGATCCCTTAAAATGGCCACCCAAGTGGACAGGGTTGTTAAGAAAGCATATGGTGTTTTGGCTTTCATTAACAGGGGTATTGAGTTTAAGAGTCGTGAGATCTTGTTGCAGCTCTATAAAACTTTGGTTAGACCGCACTTGGAATACTGCGTCCAGTTCTGGGCGCCCTATTATAGGAAAGATGTGGATGCTTTGGAGAGGGTTCAGAGGAGGTTTACCAGGATGCTGCCTGGACTGGAGGGCTTATCTTATGAAGAGAGGTTGACTGAGCTCGGTCTCTTTTCATTGGAGAAAAGGAGGAGGAGAGGGGACCTAATTGAGGTATACAAGATAATGAGAGGCATAGATAGAGTCGATAGCCAGAGACTATTTCCCAGGGCAGAAATGGCTAGCACGAGGGGTCATAGTTTTAAGCTGGTTGGTGGAAAGTATCGAGGGGATATCAGAGGCAGGTTCTTTACGCAGAGAGTTGTGAGAGCATGGAATGCGTTGCCAGCAGCAGTTGTGGAAGCAAGGTCATTGGGGTCATTTAAGAGACTGCTGGACATGCATATGGTCACAGAAATTTGAGGGTGCATACATGAGGATCAATGGTCAGCACAACATTGTGGGCTGAAGGGCCTGTTCTGTGCTGTACTGTTCTATGTTCTATGTTCTATAATCTGGAATAAAAACAAAATGCTAGAGAAACTCAGGAGGGTGTGACAGCATCTGTGAAGCAAGAAGCCATTAACGTTTCAATTCTCTAGCGCTTACAAGTCTTTATTTCAAATTTCCATCATTTGCAGTATTTTGATTTAGCTATATATGAATAATGATCTTAGACAGGGACCATATTTCTTTGACAGTGCTATTACATGTCAGGAAAGTACAACTGGGGCAAGAAAGTTGGTTACAAATCTAATGCACTGGGCAAAATATCATTTTTGAACAATAGTTGCTCAGTAGAGTACTAAGTTGTCTGAGTCTCTGAAGTATTTTCCATTTACATTGATTTTCAAAAACTCTTAAAAATTTTAAATGTCTTCCTACCATTCTTGTTGCTGAACAGGTTGTTCTTGAAATTACAACATACAATTTTCGAAGATCTGACAAATGTAAAGATGCCTACCTTGAAATTTATGATGTCTCTGTAGCGCCCCCTATCAATAGAGGAATATTCTGTGGAATAACACCAATACCTGTGATTGAGGGCATTGCCTTTTTGATAGAATTCAGTCATCCTGGATCAAAGATACAAGCAGGACTCAGAATTGACTATAAGTGTGTTGCTAGTCCAAGTGAAAGAAGAGGTAAGATAATCAGTGTATCAAAATGAATTTTTCAAGGAATTTTGCTTCTCTCAAAGTCAAATGGTAGAATGAGATCTCAATTATAATTGTGGCATGATGGCTCAGTGGTGAGCACTGCTGTTTCAGAGCATCAGGGACTCTGATTCGATTTCAGCTTTGAGTGACTGTGCAAACTTCACACATTCTCCAAATGTCTTGAGTGGGTTTCCTCTGGGTGCTCTGGTTTACTCCCACAGTCCAAAGATGTGCAGGTTAGGTGAATTGGGCATGGTAAATGTGGGGTTGCACGGATAGGGTAGGAGTCCTAGAGTGGATGGGATGTTCTTTAAGGGCCAGTGCAGACCTGATGGGCCGAATGGCCACCTTTCTTAGTAAAGGATTGTATGAAGTGGTATGGCTGAAGTTAAGCAAGCATTTATCATTTTTCTTAACTTTGATTTTTGCGTTGATAATTGACTGCTTCAGGCACAACCTGGTATACTAAGGCTCCAAGGCAGAGCACCAGAAGCACATGCATACATACTGGAAATATACCACTTTCTATTTCAGTAGGAAAATGTAATTTGTGTCAGGAGAATGCACCAGCAACATTTAAAGTGAAAATAAATTCACATTTAGAGTCTGTATTCATACATGACACGTTTTCTGTGTTTTACCTGTTATATTGTAAACTAAGGTACAATTACCTGGCAAGTAGGGTCCCTGAGCAATAGTATTCAAAGGAATAAAGCAGTTCTTACAGATTATTTACTCATTTTTTATACCGTTTGGCTTCTAGACATTTTCTTTTCAGCTCTGCAGTCTTCAAAGTTCACTTTGTCTGCAGATATTTTAAATCAGACTGTTTGGAGATGTTATCAGACTCTACTGGAGAAAGTGGGACTTGTACCCAGGCCTCCTAACTTAGAGGTAGGAGCACTATAACTCCACCACCACCAAGATTCCGCTTCTTGCTGCACATGGTATTCCCAGGCTGTCTCCCATCATTAAGGTCTAGCTGTTGTTGTTGTCTGAACAAATTAGGTATAAGTATGAATGGTCTGTTTGACTCTAACAGACTAGAGCTGTCATTTGTTCTTCTTTAATTATTAACTTACTAAGACATATTATTACACACTTTCAGGTAGGTGAGACTTACATTCAGCCCTTCAGGTCTAGAGGTGGGGACATTACCATATTGCTGCCAGAATGTTGGAGCAAATTACTGTAGATGCTGAAATCTGTAATGAAAACAACAAAGCACTGGAGATCACAGCTAGTCAGGCAGCATCCATAGAGAGAGAGTAAGCTAACGTTTCAAGTCTGGGTGACTCTTCATCAGAGCTGAAGCTGTTTGAAGAGCCATGTAAACTCAAAACATTAGCTTGCTCTTTCTCCATGGATACTGTCTGACCCACTGTGATCTCCAGCATTTGTTGTTTTCATTTCTGACAGAGATATTTTCTTACTATACTATTTAGAGATGTTATTACATGCTACTGGAGCAAGTGGGACTTGAACCCATACCTTCTAGCTCAGGGGAAGGGAACAGTCATGACTGTTTTGTAACAGTCTGTATAAGGAGCAGGTGAAGAATGTTAAGTAAAATTGACTGATGGTAAAAGAGCAGAGCATTGCAAGAATGTTTTGATTGGTGCAGGTCTGGAAAAGATGGTGTGAATGATGCTGATTACCAAAGCCTGTGCATTCTTTACAGGGGTCAGGAGACATTTACTGAGTGCCCTGTAAATCTAGACAGTCAGTATCTCAGTTTGTAGCCAATAATGACCACTCTTCAGAATTGGCAAAATAGAATGCACCACATTCTGCAGGCCTTTTTACCTTCTTGTGAGGATTTGGGCTGTTAAGTTGGAGCTGGTTAGAGTCTTTTGGACTGAAAAGTGAGGTAGATTTAAGTGCATTGACTCTGCACTATACTTTAGAAGACCTGTGGTTTGTGTGCTTGGCTGTGCTATAGGCTATTCCACCTGAGTCCCTTCCACACTCTCGTTGGTATCTCACGATGGCTTATGATTCCTTCACATTCACCACCCTTGTCCTCACCAGTCTAACCATCATATATGTGCCTGACCATGATGCTAGCATGAAGAGTGATCATTGCATAGTCCAGTGGATGAGGTCAGGAATCATTAGCATGACAACAGCCTTCTGTCTCCTGGACAGGCGAAGAGATTATGTGAATAGTAGACGAAGAAGTCTCTAAGTGGCAAGAGGCAGCATCTCTTTTACATTCTGTCTGCTGTGAAGTGAGGAAGGAATAGGAAGATAGTACAGCTTAATACATAGCTAAAGAACTGGTGCAGTGAACTGGGAAGGTTTCAGATTTTTGGGTCTTTGGGACCTCTTCCAAGGCAGGTGGGACCTATACAAAACGGACGAGTTGCATTTTAAGTGGAAAAGCACCAACATCCAAGTGGGAATGTTTGCTGGTGCAACTTAGGTGCATTTAACCGAACAACATAGGGAGCTGAGAGCTGAAGTGACAAGTCAGAATGTGAGTAGGAGGTACAGGTTAATGGGACAAACAGGCAGGGCCAGTCTAACAACCATAGTGAGGGAAGAAATCATAAAGATCAAAATGTGATTCAGAAGATGGATTAGATGATAGAGGTGAGGCTCAGTGTTATCTTGGATTAATAAATACGGGTAGAGATTGTGGAAAGTGTAGTGTACAAGAAAATATTAAAAGAGAAAGACAAATCAGTATAACTTAAAATCTTTGTACCCTAAATGCATGCAGTATTCGGATAAAATTTGATGACATGACGGCACAAATAGCAACAAATAATATGACCTGGTGGGGATTACTGAAGCATAATTTCAGAAGAGTCAGGGCTAAGACTTAAATGTCTGTTGGTACTCAGTATTCAGAACAGATAGATGAGCTGGAGGTGGAGATGCTTTTTAGGTTAAGAAACGATTTTGGCACTAAAGAGCAAAATATTGAATCAGTCTGGCTGGAAGTAAAAAGTAAGGGAAGAAACCCATTGATAAGAGTAATTTACATGCCCCTAGTTCCGAAGTAGGGCATAGTATAAATCAGGAAATAATGAGCCTTGTGAGAAGGCTCAATGCTAATTACAGGTGATTTTCACATGCATATTGACTGGATTAATGAACTTGGCAAGGGTAGCCTTGAGGAAAGATTCATAGAGTATATCTGGGATTGTTTCTTAGAGCAATATGTCATGGAACCAACCAGAGAGTTAGTTACCTTCGGTTTGGTATTATGTAACAAGGAAAGATTGATAAGTGGTCATATAGTTAAGGATCCTCTGGGAACGAGTGACCGCGACATGCTAGAGATTCAAATTCACATCGAAAGAGTCAAGACAGTTGCATAGTTTTAATATTGGGCAATTTCATTATACAGGGCTGAGGATTGAATTAGCCCCAGACGAATGGGCAGAAATATTAAAGGGTAGGATTGTTGAAGAACAGTAGCAAATGCTTAGGAAGATGCTAAATAGTTCTCAATTAAAATATATTAATGAGCGAAAGAGGAATTATAAGAAGGTGAAAAACTATCCATGGCTTAACAAGAAAGTCAAGGATAACATAAAGGCAAAAACTAGGACATATCCTACTGCAACCTCATCCCAAGATCAGCCCCTGCCCCCTCTCATCCCCACCTCATGGACCTGTCTGACTTCACTCCCACCTATCTGCTCCTCCCACCTCACTGACCAATCACCATCATTACCTGCCTTCTATCACCCCCCCTCCCCCACTGTTTACTTCAGAGCCCCCTTCCCCTCCCCTATTTCTGAAGAAGGTTCCTGACCTGAAACATCAGCATCCTTGCTCTTCTGATGTTGACTGACCTGCTGTGTTCCTCCAGCTCCACGCTATATTATCTTAGACTCCAGCATCGGCAGTTCTTACTTTCTCTCAGAGGGTTCTGAATCTGTGGAACTCACTGCCCCAGAGTGTCATGGAGGCAGAATCAATCAACAGATCAAGAAAGTAATAGATATGTTTTTGATGAAACGCATGATAAAGGGCTATGGGGAGCAGGCAGCAAAGTGGAGTTGAGACCAGGATAAGATCAGCCATGATCATGTTAAATGATGGAAGGCTTGTTTACTGCCACTGCTAATTCCTATGCTCCTATGTTCCTGTGTAACTGAGAGCTGAAAGATAGCTATTTCCTCCCACCATTTGTTCTAAGCTGTTACTCTAACCAATGTCTGAGAAACTGAATAATTGATGTGTCAACTCTCCCATGTCTTCAGCAAAGAACCGAAAGGATTTGGCAATGAAAATGGAAATCACCTAGTCCTGGAACAACCAAAAGCAACACCTTTTCAAATCCTTTGAGCTGTGCTATTGGACTGTGTTTCACTAACATTTTTCCCTATACTCATAACATCTATGTTTATATATTATCTGTGTCTGCCTGTAGATATGTGCAGAGGTTTAGGAATGGGATAGAACTTAAGCTGGCATCATTATAAATTAAAAATTCATATTTTATTTTCCTGTGTTTAGAACTGTTTTCATTGTAATCATTGTTGCGTTCAAATGGTATGAGGGACAGAGGTGGTTGATAGTCCAAAGGAAAGGGTTTATTATGCAAGTGTGCTCACAGTGGATATACCTCATGAAGCCATCTGTCTGATCATAGTTCACAATTTAACATTTGTCCAGTATATGACCATGTCGGGTACTCAAGCAGCCTACTTTTTATATGACTACAAGTTGATACGTGGAAACAGAAACCCAAATTGCTCACTGCAATTGCAGTGGATATTAATGTACTGGTTTTGAGGCTCGCTGTGCATGGAGCATACCCTGAGATGCTGGTGATTGCTATCCAAGATGGCAGCCTGGACAAGGAGAAGTTGACGAGCAAAAGTTGCCAGATACCCACTGTAACAGTGCAGAAAGCATACAGGATTAGTGGTATCAAGGGTTGATGGTGCGTAAGCAATTGAGGTAAGATATTCCAGACAATAGTGAGAGTGACGGAGAATAAGTATTGGTGAGATTATAGATGGAGTGAGTATGAGATACCGAAGAGGGGAAGTTGATACTCTAGTGGAGTCTAGAATACAATTAACCTACTTCATACAGGACTACACATTGCATGGCACTGACATAGGTGGTAACCTCAAACCATGGCATGGTCTGATTTCATGGTCTATACCACTGGTCCTGGAGGAAGATTGAGTCATACCTCTGCACCATCCTGACCAACAGGGCCTCCCTATCGTTGTCCACACAGTAAGCCACCAATTTCCCTCTGTGTGCTATGTCTGGGGTAAATGGCAGGAATCAAGCAGGGTAGCACCAGGCTGCCAGTGCTTGATTGGTGTACAGAGACCTTTTAAAGATGATGTAGGTACAAGGGCTACCAGTAAATTCTGGGATATCAGCTAAGTGGTGAGTTCTTACAGGAGCAGCATATGGTAAAAGGGGCCTAGGATGCCATTGGGACGCAGTAGGTAGTTAATGAGCTGCATGTGTTAACATCGTGAGAAAACTCACTAGGACTCGTGGAGAGGATGCCTCCAGAAAACTCAATGCAACTCGGATTTAGTCAAAGAAACATAAGATTGAGCACTCTATAAATACAAAGCAAACGAGGGATATTGACTAATTAAGTTCCTGTTTTTAGGATGGAGGTGAAAGGACCAAGGGTGAAGTTAGCAGAAAATCAAACAAACTTAATTTGTTATTTGAGACAGTCGAATGCTAGGTTTCCTGGAAGGGCTTATTTCTGGAGTGTGTTGGAGGGTGGTGTATGAGTTTCAGGATTAAAATTTTCAAGAAGATTTTTAGCTCAGGTTATGGATGAGGTTGTAGACATGTTTGCAGAGCTGGTGGGCTTGGTTGTAAACGTTTTGTCACCCTGCTAGGTAACGTTGTCAGTGCACCTCCAGTGAAGCGTCGGTGTTGTGTCCCGCTTGTTATTTTTATGCCTGGGTTTGCTGGGGTGGTTGGTATTACTTCTGGTTTTGTTTCTCAGTGGTTTGTACACAGGATCTAATTCAATACATTTGTTGATGGAATTCTGGTTGGAAGACCAGCCCTCCAGGAATTCCGTGGCGTGTCAGATGGAGTTCAACCTGGATAAATGCGAGGTGATGCATTTTGGAAGGTCGAATTTGAAAGCTGAGTACAGGATTAAGGATAGGATTCTTGGCAGCGTGGAGGAACAGAGGGATCTTGGTGTGCAGATACATAGATCCCTTAAAATGGCCACCCAAGTGGACAGGGTTGTTAAGAAAGCATATGGTGTTTTGGCTTTCATTAACAGGGGGATTGAGTTTAAGAGTCGTGAGATCTTGTTGCAGCTCTATAAAACTTTGGTTAGACCGCACTTGGAATACTGCGTCCAGTTCTGGGCGCCCTATTATAGGAAAGATGTGGATGCTTTGGAGAGGGTTCAGAGGAGGTTTACCAGGATGCTGCCTGGACTGGAGGGCTTATCTTATGAAGAGAGGTTGACTGAGCTCGGTCTCTTTTCATTGGAGAAAAGGAGGAGGAGAGGGGACCTAATTGAGGTATACAAGATAATGAGAGGCATAGATAGAGTCAATAGCCAGAGACTATTTCCCAGGGCAGAAATGGCTAGCACGAGGGGTCATAGTTTTAAGCTGGTTGGTGGAAAGTATAGAGGGGATGTCAGAGGCAGGTTCTTTACGCAGAGAGTTGTGAGAGCATGGAATGCGTTGCCAGCAGCAGTTGTGGAAGCAAGGTCATTGGGGTCATTTAAGAGACTGCTGGACATGCATATGGTCACAGAAATTTGAGGGTGCATCCATGAGGATCAATGGTCGGCACAACATTGTGGGCTGAAGGGCCTGTTCTGTGCTGTACTGTTCTATGTTCTATGTTCTATGTTCTATGTGTCTCTGTTTGGCTTGTGCAATTATCGATGTGTTGTCCCAGCCAAATTCATGTCCCTCATTGTCCATGTGTAGTGACACAACTGTGAATTGGTCATTTTTCTTCGTGGCTAGTTGGTGTTCATGTGTCCATATAGTCAATTTTCTTCCAGTCTGGCCTAGTTTCAGGATTCTGTGGAGATCACTGAGTCCCTTCTGTTTCTTGGGAAACTGAGCTCAAGCTGACATGTTGGAGATCAGAGCCTTAGGCAGGTTTGTGCTTAAGTTGGAAGCAGTTACACATGAACTTGTACGGGCAGCTTCAGAGCTGCATTCCAACTGGGTAAAGCATTGCCTTCATGATCATTTTGTCCATGTGGGAGGACGTCCTGGTTTGCCCAATTTCTTGTTCAGCCTTTTGAGACATGAACTTCTCATCCACATTAATATGTCTGATTTAATTAATTTGTCTTAGTTAATTCTGAGAGAAGAGTTCTGCTGGCACATTTTGGCTAGTCTCTATTAATCTCAGTTACTTTTTTCAGTCTTAGTGCAGACCTTTCAATTTCTGGGGATTTAGTTTTGCTGTCCGAACCCTTTTGGATTTTACTGCCCCACACTGATCTTTGTCTATCTTTCTGCACATCTGCAGAATTTTGTTGAAACTGTTCATTTTGTGGCAACCCCTTTCTTATCCTGAGAGTGACGGCGGACCCTTTTGCTCAATAGTTGCATTTTTGCTCCGTTCATTTTTTTATGGGTCCTATTTTGATCCTATTTACTTTGACAGAAAGTGACTTCTCTGACTGTCTCCCTTGTGGTGCCTGCCGAGCCCTTATACAATTAGTGTAACTTAATTTTCTGCCAGGTCATACCTTAGTAGTGAGTCTGTCCTTGCTATTGGTAGCTAAGGGATAAATCATATGATCACTTGGCCTAAGATTAAACCACTACCTGTAAGTTCCCTTCCAAGCTGCTTACCATTTTGACTTGATAATAAAGTAGTCACAGTTTCAAGACTGTCACCAAGACAGCAAAGAGTGAGATGAGGAGAAACTTCTTTATTCAGAGAGTTGTTAGGATTTGCAGTGCATTAGCGGAGGCACATTCTGTTGGAGATTTCGAAAAAGCACTGCATATATATTTGAAAGTGATGAATTTTGAGGACTACAGAGAAAGGGCTGGAGAGTGGGACTAGCTGGATAACTTTTTCAGGAGCCAGTTCAGACATGATGGTTTGAATAACCTCTTTATGTACTGTAGGTTCTATAATTCTACACCGCCATTCTTTGACTGTCTCTGGATCAAAATCCTGGAAGTCCCTTCTTGATAACATTGTGGGTCAACTTGCACTATGGATTACCGTGCTTCAAGAAGGCAGATCACCTGTACCTTCTCAAGGGCAACCGCAGGTGGCAATAAATACTGTCTAGCCAGCAATGCCAGTGCCCCATGAGTGAGTTAAAAGAAAGTAGAATCCTTCTGGGGGGCAATGTAGAGGCACCCTTTGACCCAGTTCCTTGCTTAGGGCCTTGGCTTTCAATTTAGGCTTGAGGTCGGGGTGGGGTGTCGGTGGTTGAGGTGTAGAACACTCCTTGACATTCGGCAACTGGATTGGGTTTTCCAGTATCTCTGAGTGTGGCAAATACACTTGCTCACTTTTGGAGCGGCAATGCAATGACTCTGTTCCCAAGGCAAGACTCCGACAACTGTCTGGGGTTGGGTGGAGACAATTGGCAAACATTCCAAAGTTGCTAGATACTGCATCAAGGGTTCCTGTGGTTCCCGTATATCCTCTGCTCAAATGTCTTTCCCAAGACTCATTTGGTAGACAATCATAATCTTAACTGGTTTCTTTTCTTAACCTCCAATATGCAGACCTGGAACAGCAATTTAATATAGTGGAAACGTACCAATATGTGTGCTTCAAGACTGTGGGTCCCCATTTATCCATCTGTCTCCTCTTATCACCCAACTGATTTTAGTGGTGGATCGGAGCCCAAGTGGTTAGACTTACAGGTGAGGTCTGAGAAGAATAGAGCCACCTGCCATGATTATGGATTCTGTAACTGAGGACTGCTGCTCTAAGTGCATTCTCACTGAGGGATTAGGAATTTTTAAAAATTCTACAACCATAATTCATAATTCATCATTGGTGCTCTTTATATTATTACAGTGACCACCAGTCAAAAGTGATTTGCTTTCACCTTTCGAACTCCAGATGGTTCTGCAAGGCTTTTTTGAATTGTAGCTGATATGTCTCCAGTGCCAACTCATACAATGTGAGGAATGGCAGCTTTTGTCTGTTCATTGAGCAAGGAAGATTTCAAAGGTCAGCATGGAATAGACTCCTTGAGCCCTCCCTACCTGTTAATTTACTCTGAATCATGACAGTCTGCATTTTTTGTGGCCATTGTGACTATCCTGCTACTGTTACAAAACTAGTGAAGATGGCATTCGCATGACCCTCTTCAAAATCAGGAACCAGATGGGGAGGAGTTTTCCCTAACAGCTTTCATCTGTCTATGCTCTTCCTGAGCCTGTAACTCCATTTCAAATTTTTGGAGCTGAAACTTTTTCCAATTCTCGTTGGGTGATGGCATGATGATCAGTTTCTGGTTCTAACTCCTCGTATACCTGTCCTAATTGTAGACTCAGTCCTAGATTTTCAGCAGTACTTTAAGGATTTAACTCCAAATTATATTGCCGTGTAGCTACACTTGTGATTCCCCTAACTTTAACAGCCCTTAATTAATCTGTGGTCATGGTGGACAACATTCCACTGGTTAACTTAGCCTGATACAGAAGATATAGTCCATTCTTTGAACAGATTAAACTTTTTTCTGATTCATTTCTGGTTACCCAATCACTGTGATCTCAGCCACAACTTATTGCAGAGTTATTGTTAGGTCAGTCAGGACAGATTGATGATCACTAAAGTGAAGTTCAAAGTTTCACGCCGTGAGTGAGGATCTGGCAAGGTGAGAGAGATGTAGGCTCCATGTTAGCTAATACTGCTTTTAGCTGTGCTGCTAGCGAAAAATAACGCAGGGACACAATGAGAAGCAAAGAACAGTTGGATGGCTTGCTGTTGTTGTCACTTAGAAAGAAGCTCTAGGAAATGGGCAGCACAATGGCTCAGTTTTTAGCGTGGCTGCTTCACAGTGCTGGGGACCTAGATTTGATTCCAGCCTTGGATGACTGTCTGTGTGGAGTTCACGCATACTCCTTATCTCTGCTTGGGTTTCTAACTGAGCTGTGGTCTCCACCAAAAATGTGCAGGTTAGGTGGGTTAGTAATGGTAAATTGCTCAGTAGTATCTAGGGATGAACAGACAAGGTGGGCTAGTGATGTAAATGCGTGGTTACATGGGTGGATGACTGGGTCTGGGTGGAATACTCTTCAGAGGGTTGATGCCAATTCAGTGGGCTGAATTGCCTTTTTCTGCACTTTAGGGATTCTATGAAATCAGTACAGCCCAAGTCTTGGAGCCAAGACTCTAGAGAAGTCTAGGAGGCCATGGCTGCTCGGAAAAATCCAGATGCCATCAATAATTCAGTGATGCTGTGAGATAGGGGGTAAAAAGCCCACAAGTATTATTTGTTTGTTACAAGATTAGAGCTTGGGAAAAATACCAAGGAGTAGGGCTAGCCTGGTGAAGCTAGCTGTCAGTAGAGATTTGAGCACTGGGGCACAGTTTAGGGGTCTAAGGAAGCATGGACTCAGGAAAGAAGGGTTATCAACCAGAACATGAACAGTTGTTAAGGAAATCCATGATGGAGTGGCTCTTGATTGGGAGTGTCTCGAGCAGCTTGGCAGAGATTAAAAAAAGATTATAATCCCTTGTGAAGGTGGATAAGATTTGATGACCCACCATTAACATCTAGGGGAAATTCCTGAAAAATCCATGGGAACTATCTTGATTGCATTTGCTATTTGATGTACAAGGTGGGGTGTTGAATCACAGTACATTACTCAAATGAACCATGTTAATTCTGGAGGTTTGAACTATTTTTTACTTGTCTTGTAGTTTGTATTACTGTTCTAATGTTATGTAGTTAATTGTTGTTTGTCTGAAACTATTGAATTTTGTGGTTTTATTACCTCAATAAATCCCGTGGACCTCATATTTTGACTACTTTAGAAATATTTGCTAGTCTCTAGGCAGATTGTTGCATAAATTTGGAAGTCTGGCTGAGGAATACAACATGCCAGAGAGCCACTTAATATACACCAAGCCCGTAAATCTCTAAGTGTGATGCAGCTAGGAAATGAAGAGAATGAAATGTTAATCAGGATCCACCAAAACCTATTCTTCAGCATTTCCTGATCTGACAACAGTGCCCTCCCACACCACATTCCTCTACTGACTTTCTCCAAACTCAGCATTTGAGTTAATATTCAGCTTTAATGTTACATTTGCAGGAAATAAGAGGCATTCAAACTTGATATTTTAAATTGAGAAATGACTGATTTATCTTGGATAATTCAGTTATCAGATCTTTCTCAGTAATCCCTAAATGTTGTTTTCTATTTTTCAGGTAAAGGGTGTATTCAGCAGAGTCAATGCAGTGCATGTATGTTGGTATTATGCGTGTTACTAATTTCTTCATGGACTATGTAATTTTTGCAGCACTACCAGAAGTTGCTTTCATTTTCTCACAATCATCTATACTCCTCTGAGAATCCAAAATGATTTCAACAGAATTGTTGTATAGTAGTTAGGTTAAAATTGTTAGACAGATTTCCTGCCTTTTTACAAGTATAATTAAATGAGTGACTTAATATTCGAATCCCATGTTTAATTAATAATAATTTTAAGGACAGCCTTGGAGCTAAGACATGGAACAGACTTATAGAATTGAAGAACACTGTATTTAAATAAGGATGACAGTATTTTTCAGGATAAAAGCAGATTTATTTGTACTAAACACGTGGCCATCTTATACAAATCCAGTTTTGAAAAATATTTTAGCTTCAGGCATCCTACAAGATCTGATTATTCTTCATCTAATATATTTTTATATATTTATGGAGCAATTCTTTAAAAAGGAAAATGTTTCAATGTGCCTCAACTTCATTTAAAATACAGCAGTAAAAGCTCTGTTGAGGCTTTGCTTGTAGTGTAAATAAAAGCTAAAAAAAGAGCTGGCTTTTGGCTTAAGATACTTAGATACTTAGTTCCATCATTTTCTCTTGAATTGTATATTTATTCAGTGATGTTTGATGTTTGAAAAATACAAAGATTCTGCTGGTTCATTGGCTACTTTGTTCACACCAGTTGGTTATGCTATTATTATTTGTATAAACAGCTCATTAGATCATTGTTATACCAGTATAATAAAATTACCGTAAATATTAATGTCTTAGCCCATATTTTGATACCTTGAAACATACATCAGACATGAACCACTTAAATACTGCTTTCCTGATTTATTCTGCATCTTCAACCAGGGATAACCATTTTTAGAGTCACTGGCTGGGTCTTCAGATTTATCTATTAACATCAACCCTAATCTTATCCAGGTTTACTCATTATTATGGCCTGTTCTGATAATCCGATGTTTCTTGGCTATACTTTCATTGGCAGAGGGCAGAAGGCTCAGGTACTTCAACGGTGAATCCATGGCAAATGATTTAGAATGGAGAAGTGTGGTGTGATATATTTTGGTAGAAAGAATGGGGAAAAGCAGCTTAAATTAGCCTTATTCAATGTCTTATTGTCAAAACATGTTGATAAACACGCTGCAAACCCCATTGGGAATGAATAGCTTTGTTTTATGCAGATATGCCGTCACCACAAATCATCGTGGTTTCCCAGGCACCGAGTGAGGCCCTGGTCCGACTGAGGTCACTATTTTCCTGCGCCATCAATTATTTTTCCCCAGGTATGAAGATTGTTGAATTAGGCCTCCAGGACTTTCCCACAAGCATCCATAAAACACAGCTTCACATGTGTCAACTACCTCTACAGAAAATCCTTAACTACATAAAAAGCTAGGGAAGTGATTGCTGGGTGCCTTGCTGAGATATCTGTAACATTGATAGCCGGAGGTGAGGTTTCGGAAAACTGAAGGTTGGCTGACATGTTGCCATTATTTTAGAAAGGTGGTAAGGAAAAGCCAGGGAACTACAGTCTGGTGAGCCTGACGTCAGTGATGGGCTGTTTGTTGGAGGCGATTCCGAGAGACAGGATTTACATGTATTTGGAAAGGATCGATTAGGGATAGTTAGCATGGCTTTGTGTGTGGGAATTCGTGTATCGCTAACTTGATTTGAGTTTTTTGAAGAAGTGACGAAGTGGATTGATGAAGACAGAGCAGTGGAAGTGATCTATTTGGAGTTCAGTAAAGCATTTGACAAGATTCTGCGTGGTAGACTGGTTAATAAGCCACGAGGAATGCAGGGTAAAGTAGCCATTTTGATGCATAATTGTCTGGAAGGCATGAGACAGAGGGTGGTGGTGGAGAAGGATTGTTTTTCAGACTGGAGGCCTGTGACCAGCAGTGTGCTGCAAGGATCGATATCGGGTCCGAGATAACAAAGTGTGGAGCTGGATGAACACAGCAGGCCAAGCAGCATCTTAGAAGCACAAAAGCTGTTGTCTCGGGCCTAGACACTTCATCAGAAAAGGGGGATGGGGAGAGAGTTCTGAAATAAATCGGGAGAGAGGGGGAGGAGGATCAAAGATGGATAGAGGAGAAGATAGTCGGAGAGGAGACAGACAAGTTAAAGGGGCGGGGATGGAGCCTGTAGAGGTGAGTATAGGTGGAGAGGGGATAGGTCAGTCCGGGGAGAACGGACAGGTCAAGGAGGCAGGATGAGGTTAGTAGGTAGGAAATGCAGGTGTGGCTTGAGGTGGGAGGAGGGGATAGGTGAGAGGAAGAACAGGTTAGGGAGGTGGGGACGAGCTGGGCTGGTTTTGGGATGCAGTGGGGGTAGGGGAGATTTTGAAGCTTGTGAAATCCACATTGATACCATTGGGCTGCAGGATTCCCAAGCGGAATATGAGTTGTTGTTCCTGCAACCTTCGAGTGCATTGTTGTGGCACTGCAGGAGGCCTAGGATGGACATGTCGTCTAAGGAATGTGAGGGGGGTTTGAAATGGTTCGCGACTGGGAAGTGCAGTTGTTTATTGCGAACTGAGCGTAGGTGTTCTGCAAAGTGGTCCCCAAGTTTCCGCGTAGTTTCCCTGATGTAGAGGAAACCCCAATGGGTACAGTGGATGCAGTATACCACATTGGCAGATGTGCAGGTGAACATCTGCTTGATGCAGAAAGTTATTTTGGGGCCTGGGATGTGGGTGAGGGAGGAGGTGTGGTGGTAAGTGTAGCACTTCATGCAGTAGCAGGGGAAAGTGCCGGGTGTGGTGGGGTTGGAGGGGAGTGTGGAGCGGACAAGGAACTCCCAGAGAGAGTGGTCTCTCTGGAAGGCAGACAAGGGTGGGGATGGAAAAATGTCTTTGGTGGTGGGGTCGGATTGTAGATGATGGAAGTGTTGGAGGATGATGCGTTGTATCCAGAGGTTGGTGGGGTGGTATGTGAGGACGAGGAGGATTCTCTTTTGGTGGTTATCGTGGGTACGGGATATGAGGGACGAGTTGTGGGAAATGCGGGAGATATGGTTGAGGGTGTTCTGGACCACTGTTGGGGGGACGTTGCGGTCCTTGAAAAACGAGGACATCTGAGATGTATGGGAGTGGAATGCCTCATCCTGGAAGCAGATGCGGCGGAGGCAAAGGAATTGGGAATAGGGGATGGAATTTTTGCAGGAAGGTGGGTGGGACAAGGTGTATTCCAGGTAGCTGTGGGAGTTGGTGGGCTTGAAATGGATATCGGTTTCTAGGTGGTTGCCTGAGATGGAGACAGAGAGGTCTGGGAAGATGAGGCATGTGTTGGAGATGGTCCAGGTGAACTTGAGGTTGGGGTGGAAAGTGTTGGTGAAGTGGAAGAACTGTTCGAGCTCCTTTTGGGAGCATGAGGCAGCGCCGAAACAGTCATCGATGTAACGGAGGAACAGGTCAGGTTTAGGGCCGGTGTAGGTACGGAAGAGGGACTGTTCCAGGTAACCTACAAAGAGGCAGGCATAGCTTGAGCCCATGCGGGTACCCATGGCTACCCCCTTTGTAGGAAGTGGGAGGAATCAAAACAGATTGTTGAGGCTGAGGACGAGTTCTGGTAGGCGGATGAGGGTGTTGGTGGAGGGGGACTGGTCAGGCCTGCGGGACAGGAAGAAGCGGAGTGCCTTTAGGCGATCTGCATGGGGAATGCAGGTATATAAGGACTGGACGTCCATGGTGAATATGAGGTGTTGGGGACTGGCGAATTTGAAGTTCTGGAGGAGGTGGAGGGCGTGGGTGGTGTCATGGATGTAGGTAGGGACTTCCTGGACCAAGGGGGAGAAAATGAAGTCCAGATAGGTGGAGATGAGTTTGTTGGGGCAGGAGCAGGCAGAGCCAATGGGTCAACCAGGGCAGGCGGGTTTGTGGATTTTGGGAAGGAGATAGAAGTGGGCGGTGCAGGGTTGGGGAACAATGAGGTTGGAGGCTGTAGGTGGGAGGTCACCTGAGGTGATGAGTTTGTGGATGGCTTGGTGCTCGTGGGTGGGGTCATGATCCAGGGAGCGGTAGGAGGAGGTGTTGGAAAGTTGGCTTCTGGCCTCAGCAGTGTAGAGGTCAGTGTGCCATACTACAACTGCACCTCCCTTGTCTGTGGGTGTTATGGTGAGGTTGGACAATTCCCACAATTCGCATGGACGATGTTAACTAGCAGGGTGTCAAAGCATTTGCAATCAAACCCATTGGCTTGGCGAGCTTGACTATAACTTCGTCCACACTACCCAACCCAAACTACAATTCTTCTCAAACATAGTCAGAAAGCAAATGGGATCTTGTGGGAGACCAATTGAAAATTAAATCTTCCTGAAGTCTTTGTGATTACTCTGTAAGACTTCTGATTTCACCGGAAATTGGTTTCACACTCACAATATAGATCATGTAAGCCACTAAAGAACCCATGCATTTCAAAGATGCAGCTGGTAACACAGATAACATGGTGAATAGGGCAGAATCTGAAGATTTAATTTAGCAGTACCAGTCCCAATGAGGCAAACGTGCAGGTAAATGAGAATACTTCAAGGAAAACAGACATGCTAATTACTGAGGGTAATGAACACAAATTGCTTGTGGCAATACACAACACTGAAGAATATATCAAAGAACAGCAAAAAGTATTTCAGACCTGATAAGAGCACACTGGAATGAAAGAAACTGCAGCTCCAAGGCAGATGTCCAGGCTGAGTCGTGACACAGTAGTCTGTGGGACCAAATCCTTAAGTTATTGAGTGAACAGATGTTGGAACTTGAAACTGCCAAAACGACACAACCCTGATAAAAGAAGAAATTGTAAACAATACAGTAATTCAAGCTGAAAGTGTGAGAACTTAAAATAAGTTCCTGCTCAGATTGGGTTTTGCCGCCATAGTGTGAAGATATGATGTGGCACACATAGAGGAAAAAAACAGTATTAACAAGGCCTGTAGGAAAGTGAAGGGCCAGGAAAATTGTAATTTAAAAGTTATAATGATCATTTAAAACAGATTATCATTGATCAATTTTAAAAAATGAATGACTCAGGTCTCATACCAAAATGTTTAGTGAGATGTTGAGGTCATCTATTACAGCTGGAAAAATGCAGGAATCCTGCATTAAACTTAGAGTGGGAAAAGCCTCTAGAACAACAAAACAGCTCCAGAGATTCTGAACACAAAAGGAAAATCTTTGAAGAAGATAAATATTTAAATGCATTAAGCCAGGGCAACAGAAATGATATTGCCACGAAGATTTCATTTCAGGGATGGTGTGATATATGTTCACTGCATATTGTTATTATTTGGAATCAATTACTTGACAACAGATATACATTTCTCAAAGGCACAAACACCTAAAAGAAAAGATGAACCACTCATGCCTAACAAAAGAAATATTACATTGGATCATAAGAAGTGACTTATAAGAATGGCAGGAAAAAAAGGCAAACCTGAGGATTGTGAGCAATTTAGAACCTAGCCAAAGAGAACTGGGAAACTAGTGCAGAAAATGGAAACAGAATATGAATTTAAGCTAGTGGTGGACCGTAAATGCTCCATAAGAATGCGAAAAGAGAAAAATCAGCTAGAACAAATGTGGGCCATTTACAGATAGCGAAAAGGGAAATGGTGGATAAACTACAGAATTACTTCTTTGTCTTCACAAAAGGAAGTACAGAAAACCTCCAAGAAATACTAGAAAATCAAGAGACTTATGAACTAAGTGATAAAAATGATAAGTAATAAAGAGTTGGACTTGACTCAAGTATAGACTTGAAAAATTAACTGATTTGAAGGTTGAAAAATCATCAGGACAAGTTTCACTCTACTGTTTAAGAAGGAAGAAGATGACTGGAAAACTATAGACTTGTTTTTTGACATCAGTAGGACAGAAAATATTAGAAAGCATGTAATATCTGGACAATTTGGTAAAATTGGGCAGAGTCAATGTAAGTGTATGAAAATGAAATCATGTTTGACAATCTTGTTGGAGTTTTCTGGGAATATTATTTGTAACATATATAAATGATGACCAGTGGATGTGGCTTAGTGCAAGGGAGAAACTGAAGGAAATCAGAATTAGTAGGGAAATGATGTTGGAGAAATTGATGAGATTGAAGGCTGATAAATCCCAAGGGCCTGATAATCTACATCCTAGAGTACTTAAGGAAGTGGCCCTAGAAATAGTGGTTGCATCACTGGTCATCTTTCAAGATTCTTTAGATTCTGGAACAATCCCTACAGATTGAAGGGTAGCTAATGTAACACCTCTACTTAAAAAAATACAAAGTAGATAGAAAGCAGGGAATTGCAAACTAGTGACTCTGACATCATTAGTGGACAATACGCCACAGTCCATTATAAAAGGATTGTGCAACGAGACCTGGATATCTTTATACACCAGTTGCTGAAGGTAGGCTTCAGATTCAGCAGGTGGTAAAGAAGGCAAACAATATGTTGCCCTTCATTATGAGAGGATTTAAGAACAGAAACAGGAATGATACAAGACCTTGGTGAGACCACACTTAGAATGCTGTGTACAGTTTTGATTTTTTTTTTATCTGTGGAAGTATGTTGTTGCTCCAGAGGGAGTGCAGAAAAGATTTACAAAATTGAACTTTGTGATGGTCGGACTGATGCAGGAGGAGAAGTTGAATTGATTAGGATTATATTTTTTGGAATTCAGAAGACTGAGGGGGATCTCATAGAAACTTGTACAATCCTAACAGGACCAGACAGGTTGAATGCAGAAAGGATATTCCCAGTTGGAGTATATAACCAGTGGTCACAATATGAATACATGGGATAAACTATTTAGGACCAAGATGTGGAGAAATTTCTTAACAAGATAGTGATGAGCCTCTTGAATTCACCACCACAAAAAGCAGTTGGTGCAAAAATATTGTATGATTTCAAGAAGGAATGGAAATAGCACTTGGAGGCGAAAGGGATCAAAGAAGATGGGGGAAAGTGGGAACAGGATATTTAGTTGGATAAAAAAAACTGAGGTCTATAGCTCCAAAAGACAAATTGCTGGAGAAACTGGGAGAGTAAGCAGTTAATGCTTCAAATCCAGTGACTCTTATTCAGATCTGATAGTGGTGAGGAAACGGATGTATTTATGCCGTTAACCAGTTGGGTGGGAAAGGAGTGAGAGGATAGATAGGCTCCATCTGAAAGGGAGCTGCATGTCCTTATTCAAGATCTACTAAGAGCTAAAATGCACTTATAGCAATCAATTAGATTGACAAATGATATGTTGTCCTTCATCACCACTTGAATTTAAATCTGTTGCTGTATTTATGTGGAGCCTTGATGAGGTAGCACTGGGGTGTTGCATACAGTTTTGGTCATCTTCTCTAAGGAAAGGTAGAGGGAGTACTATGGATGGTCATTGGATTATTCCTGGATGTTGGTATTGGCTTATGAGGAAAGATTTTTTTTGTTCATTTAGGAGATGTGGGTATCACTGACTAGGCCAGAAATCATTGCCCATTGCTAATTGTCCTTCTCAAGGTGGTGAGCTGTCTCAAACCATTGCAGCCCATTTGGTGTATGTGGACTTACAGTGCCAACATGGTGCCAGTTAAGGAGGCTGCTTTGTCCTGGATAGTGTCGAGCTTGTTGAGTATTATTGGAGCTGTGCTCATACAGGCAAGTGGGAAGTATTCCATTACAATTCTGATTTGTGCCTTATAGATGGTGGATAGGCTTTGGGGAATCAGGAGGTGAGCTATTTGCTGCTCTTTGATGTCATATTCAGTCAAATGCAGCCTTGATGTCAAGGGCAATCACTCTCACCTTATCTCTGGAATTAAGCTCTTTTGCCCATGTTTAAACTGAGGCTGTACTGAAGTCAAGAGCTGAGTGGCCCAGGCAGAGCCTGAGCTGATTATCACAACAGGTTATTGCTAAACAAGTGCTGCTTGATACCTCTGTTTATGGCACATTTCATCGCATTACTAATGATTGAGATGGGATGGTAATTGCCCATGTTGGATTTGACCTGCTTTTTGTGAACAGGACTTACCCGGGCAATTTTCCACATTGTCAGGTAGATGTCAGTGTTGTAACTGTACTGGAACAGCTCGGTTAGGCGTACAGCATGTTCTGGTGCACAAGCCTTCAGTGTTATTTCCGGAATGTTGTCAGGCTCCATAGCCTTTGCAGTATCCTAGGCTCCAACTGTTTCTTGATATCACATGGGGTGAATCACTTTAGCTGAAGACCAGCATCTGCGATACTGAGGACCCCTGGATATTCCATCTGCCACCTCAAGCTGAAGATTGCTGTGAATGCTTCAACCTTATCTTTTGGACTGATGCGCTGGGCTTCTCCATCATTGGGGTGGGGATATTTGTGGAGTCTCCTCCTCCAGTGAATTATTTAATTGTCCACCACTAGGGACGGGCCATAAATGCTGAACAGCTAGCGATGTCCACGTCCCATGTTTCACGAGCAATTAAAAATAATGATAAAAATTCATGACTGTTGCGGCTGCACTGCAGAGCCTAGATCTGGCCCAACGTTTTTGGGATCGCTTAGCTCTATCACTTGCTGCTTATGCTGTTTAACACACAAGTCGACCTGTTTGGTAGCTTCACCAGGTTGACACCTCATTTTTTAAGTATGCCTGGGCTGTTCCTGTCATGCCCTCCTGCACTCTTTTTTGAATTGGAGATCCCCTAACTTAATGATAATGGTTCAGTGGGGGATAGATTGTGTTGGAGTATGATTCAGCTGCTGTTGATGGCACACAGTTCCTAATCGACACCTAGGCTTAAGTTACTAGATCTGGACAAAGTTTTTCCCATTTAGCACCATAATAGTTCCACTCAATATGATAGAGATTATTTTCAATGTGAAAGCCTCACTTTGTCTCCACAAGGACCATGTAGTAGTCAGTCTTACTGATATTGTAATGGATAGATGCATCTGCAGCAGATAGATGGATGAGGAGTATGTTTTTCCCTCTTGTTGATTCCCTCACTATGTAATGTCTGTTAGACTAGCAGTTATGTCCAACCAGCTCGATCAAAAGAGCTGCTGAACCACTCCTGGAGGTGGACATGGGAATCCCCCACCAGAGAACATACGTGCTTTTGAGACGCTCGCTCCTCCCTTCAAGTCGTGTTCAACTTGGAGGAGTACTGATTCATTGGACGAGAACAGGGGTTGAGGGGTGTGGTATTTGGTATTCAGCAGGAGGTTTCCTTGATGCCAGTAAGAGTTCATGGGGTTTGGAGTTGATTTTGAGGAATCCCTGGACAACTCTCATCTGACTGTTTACTACTGTGCTGCGACTTCTGCTGTGTTTGTCCTGCCGGTGGAACAGGACTTACCGAGGGATAGCAATGATGTCATGGTCTGTAAGGTTTGATTCTGTGAATATGACTGTCAGGCTGTAGATTTACTAGTCTATACAACAGCCCTCCCAATATTGACACGAGACCCCCCCCCACCACGTGCTGGTAGGGAATACTGCACAGAGTTAAGTGGGCTGCGTTTGCATTCATCATTTGCAGTGCCTCAGTTGGTATCAGGTATTCATTCATTTATTTAGAATTTTTAGTGGTTTGATCTAATGAATGGCTTGCTACACTATTTAAGAGGTCAGGTACATTACTGTGGATCTTCAATTGCGTGAAGGCCAGATGGCAAACCTCTTTCCCTGAAGAATATTAGTGAACCAACATGAGTTTTTACAACAACCAACAATACTTTCGCGGGCATCATTCAACTTTTAATTCTAGATTTTTTTTCTAAAATCCAAATTCTACCACTTGCTGTGGTTGGATTCAAATCCATGTTCTCAGAGATTTACCTGGGTCCCTGGATTAATAGCCCAGTACCATTATGTCATCATCTCCCCTAAATATCATTAATATAAAAATTAATGTAATATAAAATATCACTGTACGCTGAGGTACTTCGGCACCTTTCCCAGCAGAAAATACATTTAAAATATTAAGGCTAAGTGATGTACATTCCTAAATGCATAAATACATAGATAAAGTGGTCTTTAAAATAAAGTAAAATAGAAAATACTGAAGAAATACAATCAAAATGTAAATATTGTAAATACTTTAAAATTATGCTTGACGGATGAGGCTTTAAACTAGCAGGCTCCACCTAGTTGCAGAAGTTGGTTAGTACAGGCAGAACTGCTGGCACTGATCAATTTCTGATACCAGGCAGGGCCCAAAATATCTGCGAATTCAGAATAGGAGCCAGGAGAGATGTGGGTACTGGAGAGTTTAAATGTTAGAACAAAGGTTGGGAACAGGAGCTGGTTTGTTAATGGACAGGGGTACAGGGACCGAAGTCAGGAGAAGAATTAGGAAAACAGGAACTTCAGGGCTGAGTGGCAGCAGAAGCATGGGAAAAGTCTTAAGAGAAGGTGAACCTCAGTAAAGGAACTCTGCAGAAAACAATGTGCTTTCACCATTTTACAAATTATATCAAAGAGAACCAGTGTTAACTGAGTAGACTTTATATTGGGACTTACTATAGGCTATTTACAAACTAGCGTTGTTTCATTGTTTAGTGATCTACCTTAGCTATATTTAAAGGTCAATTTTATCAATTACATACTGAATTAAAGCTGAGTGAGATAATGTTTTTTTAAAATTATAAATTGATTTATGTTGCACTAACTAACAATGTAGAAGAATGAAACTGATCAAGTAATGTTCTTTCATTAGAACTGTTTGACCGTAAATCTGAAGCAACAGGCCAAATCTTCCAGTCTCCAAATCATCAGAAACCAGCTGTTATGACTATTATCATGGACAAGAGGGAAAGCTGAATTGAATTGTTCCTACTGCCCTCCTCCTCTATCTGTTAATATAATTGTTTTTCTAATCTTATTCTCTTTTCTATTTTAAAATCAGGCAGCTGCATGTTTCCCTGTTTGTGAAGTCCAATTTACAATGATTCACAGCAATTCTTTAGGATTAAAACAACATACGGTTCATTATCACATCGAAAACTCAGGGGGATTGATTTGTAAAGCACATTCACACAAACGTGCAGCCAAAAAAGGAGAAGGGAGAGAAGTTAAAACATAAACAATTTACTTAAAATCAGTGATGTCAGAATCAGTTCACATAAATTTGAATCCAGTAAGTCAATGTCAAGTTCAGTTCTTTCAGTTGCTTGTGAACACAAGTGTTCAGCCCAACCAAGTCTCACCACTCCTTCCCCCACACCCGCTCCGCCCCCAACCTGCCTGACTACTCCCACAACTTGACTTGACTATCCTTCCTCAGTGATAGTAAGAACTGCCGATGCTGGAGTCAGAGATAACACAGTCTGGAGCTGGAGGAACACCGTCTACCTGCACTCACCTATCACCATCCCACCTACCTTCCCTAGTCCCACCCCTCCTGTATTTATTTCAGATCTCCCTTTTCCATCCCCCATTTCTGAAGAAGGGTCCCGACCTGAAAATTCAGCTTTCCTGCTCCTCTGATGCTGCCTGGCCTGCTGTGTTCCTGCAGCTCCACACTGACTATCCTTCCTAATCTGACTTCCCCTCCTCCTGACAACTCTCCAAACCCACTGACTCTCCCAGCTTGACTGTCCTCACCAACTAGCCACCCACACGCTTAAACAGTTCACCTGTCAACACACTTAAACACTCTTCACTGTTGCCATGCTGGGGAGATGTAAAATGCACATCCTCAGGCACTGGCTGGAGATTAAGGTGCAGGAAATTTTCTCAATATTTTTCCAATACACAACCCTTGTGTTGGTTCTAACTGGTTTCCCTGAACCTTCTGCAGCCAATAGCCGCTGTTCAATTGTTTGGGCCACTTTTCCGTCAGGCCCAATTTCTCTATGTATCAATTTGGAATGTCCAATTTTGGGCCTGTTGTTGCTTGACCACATTATATTTCTGTGTAAACCAGGATCAGAAGAATCTGGAAGAAATGCACAGAGGCATGAGGTGGTAAAATTTACAAAGCGCAGCAGCAAACTGCTTGTCGTTGACACTGTTCAGATGGTTCAAGCCAACGCTTCACGCTCCACAAATGCTGCTTATCATAGTCCTTGTTTCCACATTTTGTGTTTACATCTTTCAGATTATTCTCATCATTTAGGTTTTGTATCCATATGTATCTGGCCTGTCTAAAGTCACCAATCTATACTAAATGATTTGTTATTAGCACACACTTGCTGTACATTTATTCATGCCATAGACAGAAATGGAGCTGGGTTTAACTTTGTCTAGAGTCAGAAATGACAAATGGCAGCAGTCATGAAATATTTGCTTTTCTCTGCTGAGGGCCAGTTGGATTTCTGTGCCCTTTTGTTCATTCCCAGATGCACTTTGAGAACAAGAAGAAGAACTTCAAAAATTGCTCACAGAGTCTTCATCATGGACAGCTGTGAAGTGCTGATTCCAAGCTACCTCAGCTTTGTCCATGGTATGGTGGCCTCCGAAGACCTGCTCTTGAATATTTCAGAGCTACTGGAAACTTCACAAGCAGTTCTCAAAGAATCTCAAACCTAGTATCCAAGACGACTTTCAGAATTGCAAGTAGCTGTCTGAACTGCTGCATTGCTACACCTCAGAATGTGAAGATGAACTCACACTATCGACAGACTATGTCTCAGCGTGAAGGCAAACCAAAAGTGTATAGAGGTGGTTTGCATGACAGTGTCTAATGATGAATATTGTATGAAGCAGTTGAAGCAGTTTGTTGATAAGCAGCTCATCTCTGTCTCGAAGGAATGCTTTGAACTGCCCAAGGATGAAGAAGATAGGAAACATGAAGACCAAACAAAGTATGACAATTTGTGCAAGCTTATGAAGGACAAGAAAGTGGAGAAGGCGACTGACTGTTTCCAACCGGCTTGTATCCCCATGCTGTGTTGTGACCGCAACTATGGCCAGACTACAAACATGGAGAGCTTCATGAAGGTTCAGCTTCTGAGAGACAATTCGACGGTGGGTTATATGATGGCCAAGACGCCCCTGGAGATCAACCTTGACCACTCAATTGTGCACACCCTGAGAAAGTTAGGCCAAGGTAGACAACAATGACAAAGTTGTGAAGGATTTTGTCACCTTGCTGTTTGAGACTGCACTGTTATCCTTGAGGTTCTCATTGGATGAATCTCAAACATACTCAAACCATATCCATCAAATGATTGAGTGTCAATAATTCATAGAATCCCTACAATGTGGAAGCAGGTCATTTGACCAATCGAGTCCACACCAACATGCTGAGGAAGCATCCCACCCTATGCCTGTAACCCCATATTTCCCATGGCTAACCCTGCTGATCCCTCCACCACTACAGGATCCCCACACATCCGTGATCCCTCCTTCACCTGGGATCTCCAGGTGCCTCAATCCCTACTGCACCCTGGGATCTTCAGACCCCCCAATCCCTAGCCCACCCCGGGATCCCTGATCCTTCCCCAACCCTGGCATCGTCAGACCCCCGATCTCTCCCCCACCTTTGGGATCGCCAGACCCTCTCATCCCTCTTCCACCCTGGGATCTCGGATTCTCCATCATCTGCAGTTCCCATTGTCTCTGATTCCTCCACCACTCTAGTATAAACAGACATCCCTGATTCCTTCGCCAAGTGGATCTCCAGTTCACCCTCCTCTCTCCCCTCCCCCATCCCTATCCCACCGTGGAATCTCCAGAAGCCCCGATCCCTCTCCCATCCTTGGATCTCCAAACCCCGGTGAACCCCCGCCCCACCGTCCGCAACACTCTCGCGGCACCGCTCGGGCCGGGTCTGGAAGAGGCGGTTCCTCAGGCTCGAGCCGCGGGGGCAGTTAGACGACGGAGGTAGGGGTGCGGGGTGGGCAGAGTAACCGTCACCGCTCGCCTGAGGGGGCAGGGAGACAGAGAGACCGGTGAGGGGATCTGGGGGCGGGAGTGGGAAAGGTGGGGCAGGGAGGGGAGTTGAGGGTGAGGAGAGAGCCTGGAGAGTGGGGCCGGGGTAAGGAGGGGAGAGCAGTCGGGGAGTGGCGGAGATGTGTGTGTGTGTGAGCAAGGTGGGGGATGGGGGAATTGAAGAGGAAGTGTGGGAGTAAAATGGGGAAGAGGGAGGGAGATGGGAATTTACAGAGTGTGTGTGAGAGAAAGAAATTGAGAGTCTGAGAGAGGAGAGGGCATGTGTGATATTGGAGGTTGGGGAATGATGAGTTGGAGGATGAAGCATATAGTGATGGCACAGGGCAAGTAATTTGAGTGACTGTACAGGGAGTGAGGGGCAGTGGATAATTGACAGAGCACAATAGCGTGAACATGTTACCAGTACCATTGCCAGTGTCATGGCAACTTGGGGTGAATGATTTTAAAGCTTTCCTTTCTGAGCAGAAATTCAATATGTACTTTTTTGTCTACAAGCTGTGTTGATAATCTGTGATTCTTTGTGGAACAGTTTCAAGAGCAGTAGTAAAATCAGGACGCGCAAGAATCGGTCAAAGCATTAAGCACAATGTCAACTGTGTCAAAGGTTGTGAGGGGCTGGCTGGTGGGAGACAAAATGGAGTTATAGTTACAATCAGATCAGCAATGTTTTTGGTGAATGGCAGAGCAAATTCAGTTGGATTCATGGCCAATTCCTTCCGTTAGGCTTTCTGGTTGCATATGTCACTATGTATGGCATGGCAGTTACTTGATCACAAGAAGAAATGGTGTATGAAGTACCGGACACAATAAAGTTAAAAGGAAAAAGTGGACAAAAATATAGCATTCTGACAATGAGAGAAATAATAACAATAGGTCAAAAGCTAAACTACAAGAATCACAAAAAGATGTGAAAAGAAATGTATAGGCGTTATTAAATAAATGCAGTGAAAAGAAATTGCTTGTGAGTAATGTGAATCCCCTCAAAAACTGAAATCAGTGAATCAATATAATGATGAGCAGACATTGAACAATTACTTTGTGTCAGTATTTTCAGTTGAAGAAGAAGATAACATCCTGGACATCTGAAGAAAAGCAATATTGAATCAGGGACTCAGCAAAGTTAATACTGGCAAAATAACAGTAGCAAAGAAAATATTGGTATAGATTGTGACAAGTCCTCAGGACCAGATGAATTCCATCTTAGTGTTTAAAAAAAAGTGAGTATATTGCCAAAGTCTTAATTCACGTTGCGGGTTCTTCCCCACCCACAGTCTCAGTGTTTGCCCCCTCCATCTTTACAGCCTATTTATCCAACCCCTCATCTTGCAGGCTGTTTGTTTCCGCCATCCTCCCCTGGCAGATGGAACACCTGATGGATAGAGCCCAAGTTCACCTACTTTTTTATCCTTTACTTTCTAACTTACCTTTCTTTCTGATCCTTCAATCACAAGCTGCTTCCTGTCTGAATTTGTTGTAGATAGCTTCACTATGAGCTTCTCAACAGAAGCATGGGAGAGAACCAAACTATGATTGGAGAAGCACTAATTATATACATACAATTTAGGGGGTTGAGATTCCTCTGACTGATCACTTCCCCCCACCATGGATTTTTCTGACATTTCAAGGCCATGAGAGTAAATTCACCCACCTGCCTCTGTGTTTTAAGCCCTGCTGAGGATCTCAAGAGGAGGCCGAGATGATTCTAAATGCTTCAGTCTTGCATTTTGCACTGATATGCTGGGCTCCAGCATCTTTGAAGATGGGGATATTATGGAACCTCAATATTCGGTTAGTTTTCTCATTATCAAGCATTATTCATGACTTGGCAGAGTTAGCATGTCAGGTCAGTGACTCTTCTCCAGAACTGATGGTAGCTAGGAAAAGGAGGTAAATATGATGAAAGCAGGGATTTAGAAGGCGGATAAAGGAGTAGGCGATAGGTGGAGATGGAAGCAATTGGGAAGAAAGACAAAGGTATGAATACTGGTCAGCTAGAAAAGAGAACAGCTGCTAAAAGGTCAACTATAAGTAGGTGAAAATTGGTTGGTTGTGCTGAAAGCAATCTGTGTGGTGACAAGGTCTGGGGTGTGGTGGTAGCTCAAGGACATAGAAGAACGTGTTCAGACCCTAAAACTGTTGAACTCAGTGTTGTGTCCTGAAGGCTGCAGGTTCTCCAAGTGTTAAATAAAATGTTCTTCCAGGTTATGCTGAGCTTCACTGGTGCATGTAACAGGCCTGAAACAGAGATCAGTTCTGATGAAGGGTCACTGGACTTGAAACATTAACTCTGTTTTATCTCCATAGATATTGCCAGACCTGCTGAGTTTTTGACTAACTTTTAAAAAGCACATTTTGGAATTAAAAGTTCTATATGTCTTCAACATGTGATCTGGGGTCATGGTGTCTGGTCATGATATTTTACAAAGATGCTTGGTAGACCTTCTACTACTTTGAGGGACAAACACCTTACTTCTGCAGCAGACATGTTTTTTTTCCTTTTGTCATTCATGGATATTAGGATCACTGAGTGGTGCAGAATTTACTACTTCAGTGACAGAGAAGGAATCTCCATACAGATTCCAAGTCAGGATATGTGTAACTTGGAGGCACCTGCAGGCGATGGGGTCCCATCTTTCTGCTGCCCTTGTCCCTCCAATTTGTCCTTCCAGGTGGTAGAGTTTACAGGTTTGGAAGATGCTATTGCAGTAGCCCTAGGTGAGTTGCTGCAGTGCATCATTTAACCTCTTGTATTCTAATGTGTAGATCATTAAAACCAAATCAACATAATTTTTGGCACAGTACTTTAGGGATTACTATCAACATCTTAATGACAAAATATATAAAAATGCAATTTCAGTCATAAATATAGACCACTTGTGCATTAACACATTCTGTTTTCAATTACTAGATATGATAATTGTCTTATAATTTTTAAAAAATGATATTTAGGAATCAATTTTCTTGAATCCTTTTCTAATATTTTTCTTTCCTTCATTCATATAAGGTTGATGTTTCAATAAGGCTGTAACAGCTGAAGATGAATTGTATCAGTTTTTTATTGATTTTTTCTGTGATGAGCATCTCATGCGTCAGTCTTGTAGTGGTAAGCAATATGTGTAACAAGAGTACTGTTTATTGATGTGTTTTTAATTATTTTTGTAATGCATTATTATTTTAATGCAGGTGGACAATTCGATGTCACCCATAATTCAAGGTTTGTTTCCTCTATAGATATTAGTTTCTAAGTATTTTCAGAATCAAAGATGAATTGGTTACATCACATCATGCACATTTAAACCAAATAATAACAAACCAAAAACATGAATTGTTTAGCTTATACTAGATTAATATGTTTTGAGTAGTGAATTGTCTAATCAAGGAACAAGTGACAGTATTCATTAATGAAAATGATAAACCTATTATCAAAGCTTTATTGTTTTGCTTTGTTGGTCTGTAGGGAATTGGGGATAATCCTCTAAGTTGATACTGGTAGCAAGTAATCAGACATTCAAGAATAACTGGATGAAAAGGACAGGAATGTGAATATAATTGTAATTCATTTGAACAGCCTTAGGATAAATTTTACATCCTATGGGTTTATGTTTTAGATTTGATATTTGTTGGTGACCGTCATTTATAAGTATCTTCCTTTCCTTGAATCCTTGATCCATTTACAAAATGTATGAAGAATGAACTTGTATTTATTTATGCAGAGATAATGGGAACTGCAGATGCTGGAGAATGTGACATAACAAAGTGTGGAGCTGGATGAACATAGCAGGCCAAGCAGCATCTTAGGAGCACAAAAGCTGACGTTTCGGGCCTAGACCCTTCATCAGAAAAGGGGGATGGGGAGAGGGTTCTGAAATAAATAGGGAGAGAGGGGGATGCGGATCGAAGGTGGATAGAGGAGAAGATAGCTGGAGAGGAGACAGACAAGTTAAAGAGGCGGGGATGGAGCCTGTAGAGGTGAGTATAAGTGGGGAGGTAGTGAGGGGATAGCTCAGTCTGGGGAGGACGGACAGGTCAAGGCGGTGGGATGAGGTTAGGAGATAGGGAATGGAGGTGCGGCTTGCAGTGGGAGGAGGGGATAGGTGAGAGGAAGAACAGGTTAGGGAGGCAGGGACGAGCTGGGCTGGTTTTGGGATGCAGTAGAGGGAGGGGAGATTTTGAAGCTTGTGAATAATTCATCCACTTCACCAAAACCTTCCAAGCCAACCTAAAGTTCACCTGGACAATGTCCAACACATCCATCCCCTTCCTGGAATTCTTGTCTCCATCTCAGGCAACCACCTAGCAACCAATATCCATTTCAAGCCCCCCGACTCCCACAGCTATCTGGAATACACCTCCTCCCACCCACCGTCCTGCAAAACTTCCATCCCCTATTCCCAATTGCTTCGCCTCTGCCGCATCTGCTCCCAGGATGAGGCATTCCACTCCCATACGTCCCAGATGTCCTCATTCTTTGAGGACCACAACTTCCCCCTCCCCCACAGTGATCGAGAACACCCTCGACCGTGTCTCCCGCATTTCCTGTAACTCATTCCTCACACCCAGTCCCCGCAATAACTGGCAAAGAGAATCCCCCTCGTCCTCGCATACCACCCCACCAACCTCCGGATACAACGCATCATCCTCCGACACTTTCACCATCTCCAATCCGACCCCACCACCAAAGGCATTTTTTCCATCCCCACCCTTGTCTGCCTTCCGGAAAGACCACTCTCTCTGGGACTCCCTTGTCCCTCCACACTCCCATCCAACTCCACCACACCCGGCACTTTCCCCTGCAACTGCAGAAAGTGCTACACTTGCACCCACACCTCCTCCCTCACCCACATCCCAGGCCCCAAGATGACTTTCCACATCAAACAGATGTTCACCAGCACATCTGTCAATGTGGTATATTGCATCCTCTGCACCCGTTGTGGCTGCCTCTACATTGGAGAAACCAAGCGGAGGCTTGGGAACCACTTTGCGAACACCTACGCTTGGTTCGCAACAAACAATTGCACCTCCCAGTCACGAACCATTTCAACTCCCCCTCGCATTCCTTAGACAACATGTCCATCCTGGGCTTCCTGCAGTGCCACAATGATGCCACCCGTAGGTTGCGGGAACAGCAACTCATATTCCACTAAGGAACCCTGCAGCCCAATGGTATCACTGTGGATTTCACAAGCTGCAAAATCTCTCCATCCATCACTGTGTCCCAAAATCAGCTCAGCTCGTCCCTGCCTCCCTAACCTATTCTTCCTCTCACCTATCTCCTCCTCCCACCTCAAGCTGCACTTCCATTCCCTATCTCCTAACCTCATCCGGCCTCCTTGACCTGTCCGTCCTCCCCAGACTGACCAATCCCCTCGCTACCACCCCACTTATACTCACCTCTACAGGCTCCATCCCCGCCCCTTTAACTTGTCTGTCTCCTCTCCACCTATCTTCTCCTCTATCCACCTTCGATCCGCCTCTCCCTCTCTCCCTATTTATTTCAGAACCCTCTCCCCATCCCCATTTTCTGATGAAGGATCTAGGCCCGAAACGTCAGCTTTTGTGCTCCTAAGATGCTGCTTGGCCTGCTGTGTTCATCCAGCTCCACACTTTGTTATCTTGCATTTATTTATATAGCATTTTTCACAAACACATGTTTTAAAAGCGAATAAGTAATTTCTGTTATAACCATAGTCAGCAATTTGTGTATGGTAAAGTCTCGTACACTGTTCTGTGGTTTTGAACAGATAATGCAATTTGGCAAAGTTGTTTGAGCAATAGAGTCAAGACAATCCTGACTCCTTAAAGTACTGGTGTGAGATCTTTTATATCCACCTGAGAGGCCAGAAGGGGCTATTACCACTGCATGGGGATATTAGTCTAGATTATGGACTAGTCTTTAAGATGATATTGAGACGTCTCACTCAAAAAGCAAGAGTGCTAACACTGAAGAAGAGACGAATCTAGTGAAATACTTCGGCTAGCTCCTGTTATAGTAAATGCTATACACTAAAGAGTATAAAATATTTGTTTCTTTTCTTACCTTGCTGTCCCTGTTTATGTTGCTGCCCTAACCTGTATGGATTTTTACTGATCAGGAAATGCACCCATTCATATTCCATTCGCATTTGGTGCAGAAATGATTTCTTGGGACTGCATGGTTTAGCAATGCTGCATCAAAAGAAAATGAAGTATTGAATCAAAAGGGTGTTTTGAATGTATTGATTTTTCTTCTGGCACTGTTCATAGGTAATATATTAGTTATGCACATAAAATGGGGACATAGGTAAAAATACAAGCTGTGAAGTCTGCACAAGAACTATGAGGCATTGCAACTACAATGATCAAGAAGATTTTATTGATATTAAGATCCTAAATGGATAGAAAGATGGAGAAATAAAACAACATCCGAGGGTTGTTTCAACCTTGGCTTTCTCTTCACCTCTCTAGTAATTTTGCCATTAGGCTTGTAGGTTGTCAGACTTTATGACTTAATTAACAGGACACACAATTAACTTTATTTTCCCATTTGTTTGAGTTTTCTGTTTTGTGTACTTGTTGATTGTTTTCCACTGTTCTTCAGTGTTGCCTGTTCTCCAATGCAGGCAACAACTTCAGCCTTATAATCAGAAAAAAAGTACTGAAGCAATGTATAAGCTTGCTTCAGGAAAGACCAAACCTGCACCAAAATTTTCAGTCTATGACCAGAACTTATCAGCAGTGGATGAGTTTACTTTTCTTTCCAACTGACTGTTTCATGCTAATGACAAGATGTGGAAGAATTATAGCTTTCAGCAGATGTCTACCTACTAAACTGTACGGCAATGGTCCTACAATGGTATTCATTACAATTAGATTAGATTAGATTCCCTACAGTGTGGAAACAGGCCCTTCGGCCCAACAAGTCCACACCGCCCCTTGATATATCCCACTCAGATCCATCCCCCTATAACCCACACACCCCTGAATACTATGGGCAATTTAGCATGGCCAATCCACCTAGCCTGCACATCTTTGGATTGCGGGAGGAAACCGGAGCACCGGGAGGAAACCCACCCAGACACGGGGAGAATGTGCAAGCTCCGCACAGACAGTTGCCTGAGGCTGGAATTGAACCTCGGTCCCTGGTGCTGTGAGGCTGCAGTGCTAACCGCTGAGCCATCGAGCCGCCTACTTTTCTATTAGAGCCGTAACTTCTCTATTAGAGCCGTAACTTCTCTATTAGAGCCGTTTGGATCAGGAATACCTGCAAATTTCCCTTCCTCAATTTTGGCCAGAGGAAACTGGAATTGAGTATATGTAACCTGGATCCAGGGATCACAATGAGACCCCACCCAAAAGGAAGAGAGTCAGTCAAGGATGTTATCTTCTTCCGATAGTCCGAAGCATTTTAATTAGCCATATTGTAATTTTCCTGTATATTGTGAATATCAGTGTGGAATATCTCAGAAAATACTCACCACCAAGAAAATAGGAGTTGGGTTTGCTGAGCTTTTGAAGATTAGATGAGAACTTAAATTTTAAATCCTCATAAAATACTGTTATAAGAAAGCATGCAATTTTGGTAATTAGACTAAGTGCAAATTGCCAAGCCAAATAATATTGTGGACAGAAAAGATAACCAATTCATATGTCTAGAAGAGGGTCTAAACATCAAACTGTATATAATGCAAACAAGAAAAGCAAGGATGTGCATTAAACATCGAACTAATATGACCTTGAGAATGAGACCTACTAGGCTTCAGAGCGAATCTGAAAATAACGTGCCCAATGTCAACGATTGCCCTGAACAAATCTAATAGTTTAAGTTATGTTAAAATTTATATTTTTTTTTGTTGTGAAATGAAACAGAAATGTGGAAGATGTCATTTGTTCAATAATGGATCATCCCTAATTATTGCTTAGAATTAGGTAAGAGGGTGTTCCTTGTAATTAGGTCACCTATTCAGTTTCCTAGAAGTATACTTATTGAATTTATTGTTGAAAAACCAGAGCTCAGCAACAGTGATGTTTCTCAACCTGAGATAGTAATATTACCAGTAAGATTATAAGTCTTGAGAGAGTCTAGTGTTCTTTTATTTCTTATATTCTACGTACATGATTTGGATGAAAATGTAGTTGGCTTAATTAGTAAGTTTGCGGACAATACCAATATTGGTGGAGTTGTGCATAGTGTGGAAGTTTGTCAGAGAATACAGCAGGATGTAGATCAATTGGAAGTATGGGCAGAAAAATGGCAGATGGATTTTAATCTGGACAAATGTGAGGTGATGCAGCTGCTGTTGTTATTGGTGTTGGTGTGGATCCTGCTGCTTTTGTCATTGGTGATGGTGTCAATCCTGCTGCTGTTGAGGTTGGTGTGGGTCCTGCTGCTGTTGATGTTGTGTGGATCCTGCTGCTGTTGGTGTTGTGTGGATCCTGCTGCTGTTGGTATTGGTGTAGATCCTGCTGGTGTAGGTCTTGGTGTGGATCCTGTTACTGTTGTTATTGGTGTTGGTGTGGATCCAGCTGTTATTGGTGTTGGTGTTGATCCTGCTGGTGTTGGTCTTGGTGTGGATCCTGCTACCGTTGTTATTGGTGTCAGTGTGGATCCCGCTGCTGTTGGTGTTGGTGTGGATCCTGCTGCTGTTGGTGTCGTGTGGATCCTGCTGCTGTTGGTCTTGGTGTGGACCCTGTTACTGTTGTTATTGGTGCTGGTGTGAATCCAGCTGCTGAAGTATTGGTGTTGGAGTTTATCCTACTGTTGTTGTTATTAGTGTTGGTGTGGATCCTGCTAATGTTATTGGAAGCATAAACAGAATTGTTGGAGAAGCTCAATAGGTCTGGCAGCTTCTGTGAAGGAAAAAAACAGTGACCCTTCCTCAGAACTGAGGTCTGTTCTGTCAGAGAAAGTAGGAACTGGTCTAGGCCTGAAACGTCAGCTTTCCTGCTCCTCTGATGCTGCCTGGCCTGCTGTGTTCATCTAGCTCTACACCTTGTTATCTCTGTTCTGCCAGTTCTGACGAAGGGTCACCGGACCCGAAATGTTAACTCTGCTTTTCGCTTCACAAATGCCGACAGACCTGCTGAGCTTCTCCAGCAACTTTAATTTTGCTCCTGATTTACAGCATCCGCAGTTCCTTCAGTTTTTATTTTGCTGTTGTTATTGGTGTTGGGGTGGATCCTGCTGCTCTTGTTATTGGTGTTACACGAAGAACAAAAAAAATTACAGCACAGGAACAGGCCCTTCAGCCTTCCAAGCCTGCGCCGATCAAGATCCTCTGTCTAACCTGTCATCTATTTTCTAAGGTTCTGTGTCCGTTTGCTCCCCACCCATCCATGTACCTTTCCAGATATATCTTAAAAGACGCTAACATGTCTGCGTCTACCACCTCCGCTGGCAACGCATTCCAGTCACCCACCACCCTCTGCGTAAAGAACTTTCCACGCGTATCTCCCTTAAACTTTCCTCCTCTCACTTTGAACTCATGACCCCCAGTAATTGAGTCCCCCACTCTGGGAAAAAGCTTCTTGCTATCCACCCTGTCTATACCCCTCATGATTTTGTAGACCTCAATCAGGTCCCCCCCTCAATCTCCGTCTTTCTAATGAAAATAATTCTAATCTACTCAACCTCTCTTCATAGCTAGCACCCTCCATTAACAAGCAACATCCTGGTGAACCTCCTCTGCACCCTCTCCAAAGCATCCACATCCTTTTGGTAATGTGGCGACCAGAACTGTACACAGTACTCCAAATGTGGCTGAACCAAAGTCTTATACAACTGTAACATGACCTGCCAACTCTTGTACTCAATACCCTGTCCGATGAAGGAAAGCATGCCGTATGCCTTCTTGACCACTCTATTGACCTGCTTTGCCACCTTCAGGGAACAATGGACCTGAACACCCAAATCTCTCTGTTCCTCAATTTTCCCTAGGACTTTTCCATTTACTGTATAGTTCGCCCTTGAATTAGATCTTCCAAAATGCATCACCTTGCATTTGTCCGGATTGAACTCCATCTGCCATTTATCTGCCCAGCTCTCCAGTCTATCTATATTCTGTTGTTATCTCTGACAGTCCCCTTCACTCTCTGCTACTCCACCAATCTTAGTGTCATCTGCAAACTTGCTGATCAGACCACCTACACCTTCCTCCAAATCATTTACATATATCACAAACAACAGTGGTCCCAGCACAGATCCCTGTGGAACAGGTCTCCAATTTGAGAAACTCCCTTCTACTACTACTCTCTGTCTCCTGTTGCCGAGCCAGTTTTTTAATCCATCTCGCTAGCACACCCTGGACCCCATGTGACTTCACTTTCTCCATCAGCCTGCCATGGGGAACCTTATCAAACGCCTTACTGAAGTCCATGTATATGACATCTACAGCCTTTCCCTCAAAGAATTCTATTAAGTTGGTAAGACATGACCTTCTCTGCACAAAACCATGTTGCCTATCACTGATAAGCCCATTTTCTTCCAAATGGGAATAGATCCTGTCCCTCAGTATCTGCTCCAGTAGTTTTCCAACCACTGATGTCAGGCTCACCGGTCAATAATGACCTGGATTATCCTTGCTACCCTTCTTAAACAAGGGGACAACATTAGCAAGTCTCCAGTCCTCCTGGACCTCACCCCCTGTGTCTAAGGATGCTGCAAAGATATCTGTTAAGGCCCCGGCTATTTCCTCTCTCGCTTCCCTCAATAACCTGGAATAGATCCCATCTGCACCAGGGGACTTGTCCACCTTAATGTCTTTTAGGATACCCAACACTTCCTCCTTCCTTATGTCAACTTGACCTAGAGTAAGCAAACATCTATCCCTAACCTCAACATCTGTCATGTCCCTCTCCTTGGTGAATACCGATGCAAAGTACTCATTAAGAATGTCACCCATTTCTCTGGCTCAGCGCATAACTTTCCTTCTTTGTCCTTAAGTGGGCCAATCCTTTCTCTAGTTACCCTCTTGCTCTTTATATATAAATAAAAAGCTTTGGGATTTTCCTTAACCCTGTTTGCCAGCAATATCTCATGTCCTCTCTTCGCTCTTCTAATCCCTCGTTTCAGATTCGCTCTACAGTCCCCGTATTCTTCCAAAGCTTTGTCTGTCTTCAGTCGCCTAGACCTCATGTGTGCTTCCTTTTTTCTCTTGGTTAGTCTCACAATTTCACCTGTCATCCATGGTTCCCTAATCTTGCCTTTTCTATTCCTCATTTTCACAGAAACATGTCTCTCCTGCACGCTAATCAACCTCTTGGTGTGGATCCTGCTGCTCTTGGTGTTAATGTTTTCCTTTTGCTGTTGTTATTGGTGTTGTTGCTGTTGTTATTGGTGTTGATGTGGATCCTGCTGCAATTGGTGTTGTTGTGTATCTAGCTGCTCTTGTTATTGGTGTTGGTATGGATCCTGCTTCTATTAGTATTGTTGTGGGCACAATGATAACACTTATTTTGGCTTCATTGACATGTTCTGTACATTCCATTATGTGTGGGCAGTTGCAGTCAATTCGTACTTTGTGAGTATTTGTATCCCAGATATACATTTTCTGTCTGCATCGTTGGAGAGTTGTAGAAAGGAAAATGGGAGGGGAGAATAGTTGTTGATCCCATTCATTTACTACTTTCTAAACTCCTCTGTAGCAGTGCAATAACGCTCACTGACCTTGCTCAAGATAACTCGTTATCACTCAAAGCAAAGTTGCAGTTACCAGTGAGTGACTGGTGTGGTGATCAGGTCAACGTTGGTGTGAAGCTGAGTAACAGCTTCACAAGCCTGCTCCAGCCTCATTATTAGCAGGCATTTCTGTAATATATGTAGTTGGGTGCTGGTCCTTTAAGAGAACCGGTCAGGTGACTCGTCAGGCCAGGAGGCGCGGGTTATGTTTAGTATTGGCTGCGGAAGAATGAGCATATGAAGTAAAGATGAAGGGTCTAGGCCCGAAACGCTGCTTGGTCTGCTGTGTTCATCCAGCTTCACACTTTGTTATCTTGAAGTAAAGTGTTCCTGTTTACAGTTTCCCTGTGCCTGCCTGGTTTATAATTCCTATTTGGAGAGAAAACAACGAACGTAACTGACGAGTGTGGATCCGACCCATAAACTATCTGTAAACATTGTTTTTTTGACTGGAAGAGATGTCGCCAAGACTTCATAAAATTCGGCATGGGATTAAGGAGGTAACATCGATGGAAGCAGTCGCAAAGGGAGTTGGGCTGCAGTCAACGCCAGGAAAGAAGGTACTTACTGGAGAGCGGGCTGAGAACAACAGTCGTAAGGGGAATTGGCCCAATGGCTGAAGAAGAGTACGCACCCGGGAGTTACTGAAGTCGTGGGGAGCAGTCACAGGGGGCGGGGGAACGACACTGGCTGTGGGCAATGCTAGGAACGAACAGTACACTAACACAGTTGGTGAAAGAGCAGCCAATTAGGGAGGATTGACCGAGGGGACTCAGGCTGTGTGTTGCGAGAAAAATTCGCACCGGTGGGTAAACAAAATGGTAGACCGGTTTAGAGTGATGGGACTGTTTAATGAAGAGTCAGAAAATTGAACTTTGTGCATGGAATATTTTAAATCATTTTTAAAGACAAACAATGTGGCTGAGGACATCATGGCATTAGTTTTTCTAAGTACCATCAGAAACAAGATTTTGTAATTCTGAGGAGTCTGGTGCAGGGGAGAAACCCAGGGAGAAGACATTCCAAGTGCTGTGTGAAGTGTTAGGAAATTAATTTGCACCCAAGTCGCTGACAGTTGCAGAGGTCCCTGTTTCACAGACCGGTACAGCATGATTTGTGGACACCTCAAAGAGTTCAGCAGAACATTGCAAATTTTGAGGGATCCTCCAAGATATCTTGTGGGACCATTTGATTTGTGACCTTCAACAGAAACTACTGACAAATAGCTGGATTTCAAGACATTTTCAAAATTGCTACCTCAGTGCATTTGGCCTCCAGTGAAGCAATTCAGTTGGCTGATGACACCCAGATATATAAAGTAGTGGAAAATGGTATCAACTTTAAAATGCCACTGATGTGACAAAAGTGGTCACAAGGAGTCGAAGTGTTGGACTTGAGAACCCCAGTTCTGCAGGTGGTAAGCGAGGAGATCATACTGTCTGAAATTGCCGGGTACAACTCAACCAATAGAAGAGGTATCTAGAATCATAGACATAGACTCCCCACAGTGTGGAAGCAGGCCACTTGGCCCATCAAGTCCACACTGAACCTCCAAAGAGCATGCCACCCAGACCCACCACCTAACTCTCCCAGTAACCCTGTGTTATAATGTGGAGATCGACTTTCTCTGATAACTAAAACTGAAATACCCAAAGAGGCTCGCCTCACCTCATAATCTGTTGAAAGAAGTGTGAAAAGTGGTATAACCTGCCTCTCACCTCTTAATCTGTATTAAGGAAGTGGTCAAGTAAAATGAAATCCTTTCAATCACTATAATCAAAAATAACAACTTATTTATTAAATCTGACAGTGAACAAATTAACAGCACTACTAACAGAACAAACAATTTTCCCCTGAACTACTAACTATTCCCAAATAAAGCAAAATTCTAATGGTATACCATTCCAATAAATACTAGTCCCACTTATATAAACCAGAATAATAATAATAAAATGAATTAAAACTTAATCTCTTGATGTTACAGCCAGGATACATTTTCAGGAATGCACTGCATCCCCTTTGCTTATTCTTAGGCAGGAATGCCTTTCTCTGTCAATTTCTTGTGTCAGGAATATGAGCTAAGAGTGCCATTATACCTTTAGTTAGATTATAGTTATTCTGAGATCTTACAGAATTGTGTGAGAGGCAGTGATTTTCTCTTCAGAGCTGATAAGTTGTAACTGGCGGTTGCCTTCACTGATTTTCAAATACCCTTTTCTTTTATACCCTGATGGCCTATCAATTTCTTACAGTAGGATTGGTGCTAGCTTGTCAAAACTATCAAATTTTAATTTAATTGATTTTTTTAAGTCTCTAAGTACCTGGTTTAGATTAATTGGCTGATATTCTAACTGATTGCCTAAACAAACTACTGCCTGTGTTGTTAACCGCAGTCTTTTGATAGTGTTTCAATTTCACATTTCTCTGTGCACTTGCACACTTTCTTTTAATCTCCAAGACTGAAAAAAACACATCTTTTAAATGCACCACACACACTTTCCCCTATTATTTTATAAACAAATTCTAATGTCCTGCCTTCCAGCCCACCAGTACTGTACCCAATTTCGCAATACTCTGCATTTCCCTTGGTTACTCCACCTAGCCTGTACATCTCCGGACACTATGAGCAATTTAGCTTGGCCAATCCGCCTAACCTGTACACCTTTTGGACTGTCCTGATATAACTATTGCTTCCTCAATACTTTAAGTTTTGCTGAAATAATGATGTACCATAAATTTTGGAATGTGTCCCTGTGTTTGTAACAAGCTGAAGGTTGCAGCTGTTCTTCCCGCGGCTGGGGCTGCTTTCTCTAATCAATGGAACATTGTTAACTGCACTGCTTATCTGCTTATGATGCATGTGAAAAGTACGGGATGTGATAACAAGGGCTGTAAACTGTACTGCTTTTATGCTATACGCACAAGTTCGATGAGAGTCCACCACGTGAGAGCTTGACTGTTACTGTGGTGTTGACTCCAGACCCCTCGCTGGCTAAGCTGAAATAAAGAAGTTAATGGAACTCTTGTGGGGTCCGGAAGTTTTTGAGTCAACAGTGCAAGGAACCTGGAACACCTGGAGGAAACCCATGCTGACGCAGGGAGCATGTGCGAACTCCATACAGGCAGCCGTGTGATGCTAAAATTGAATATGGGACCCTGGCGCTGTGAGGCAGCACTGCTAACTGTGCTGTGCCATTGTGCTGTCTGAAGAAGACAAGTCACACGGCAAGGTATAAGGTACATGCTGCCAGCCAGGGAGTAGAGCAGGAGTCAGCCAGGTCTACAGGAGAAGCCAAAAGCCCAGAGTTAGCAGTGTTTCAGTTAGACTACTGTCAATACATGCTGAAGTGTGTTTCTGATTTCTTCCCAAAATAGAAGGAAAGACTATAAAAATGGAAGTGGATACCGGCAGAGTAGTGTCCCTAATTCTCAAATCATTATACAGGGAGAAGTTAAGGGCATTACCACTGAAGCCAGCAGAAGTTTTACTATGGACTTACATGGAACAAGTGGTGCCACTGAAGGGCTGTGCACTGCTGAAAGTACAGTTAGGGAACCAGTATGCGGAATTGCCACTTTTTTTATTTTTAAAAAAGTGAATACCTGACATTAATTTTTGATAACAGGAGTAGACAAATAATGTTAAATTGGGGCGTGGTTAATAGGATGACAGATGCAAAATATGAATCTGCAAGAGATTCTAAACAAATATGAAGAATCTTCTAACGAACCTGCAGGGAAGTGAAAGATGTCAAAATTAAGTTATAGATGAAGATAGAGGCTCATCCTGGTGGTCCAAAAGTACACTTGGTATCATTTCCCAACCGGCCTAAAGTGGAACTGGAATGGCTGGTCAATCTGAGAGCATTGGAACCAGTAACTGCCACTGAATGGATCACGCTAATCGTTTTGGTACGGTGAGGATTTGTAGTGACTTTAAGCTCACAGTCAACCCAGACCTGAGTGCTGACTAATAACCCGTTCCACTCATCAAAGACCTATTCACTGGTTTGGCAGGGAGAAGGAAATGTTCAAAAATGGATCTGTCACAGACCTACTTACAGATGGGGATTGTGAAAGACTCTCAGCTGCTGTCAGTAATGACCCACAGGGTACATTTTCACTACAGGTGACTTCCTTTTGACATTGTGTCAGCACTTGCTCCATTTCAGAGGGCCATGGATCAAATATTAAATGGGTTACAGGAATCCAGAGTTGTCTGGACAATATTTTGTTTACTGGATCCTCCAAAGAGAAGCATTTAAAAAATCTAGAAGGAACCCTAAAAAGATTGCAAGGACATGGCCTACACTTAGGAAGGAGGAAATGCCAAGGGAGAAGCTCTTTCGAGTACCTGGGCCATGCCGTTGGTGCCGATGGACTATACAAGGCACTCAAAACAATGGAGGGCCCTAGGCCCAGGAATGTGTCTTAACTGATATTGCTCTTGGGACTTGTCAGTTGTTATGGCAAATTCATCTCAGATGTGGCACCTGTGTTAAGGCCCTACAGCAGTTGCTGGGGAAAAAGCTGGCCATGGAAAGGGACCCAGGAATTGTGAGGTGGCTTACCTTTGAAGCAAGCCTTGGAAAAGTCAGGATGTTAATGTATTTCAACCCAATGTTTCCCCTACAGTTAGCATGTGATGCCTTGCCGTATAGGCTTGGCGTTGTACTATCACACATCTTACCAAATGGAGAGGAAAGGCCCGTCATATTTGCATTGAGGTCGCTAATGAAGATGGAGGAAAATTTGTGCTCAATTCAAAAAAGAAGGATTGAGCATCATGTTTGGTTTAAAAATCTAATCTCCCTTTCTGGGCCATAAACCTGGATTCTGTCAGTAGCGGAAGCATACCAGCAGAGAGAGGTACTGGCTCTGTCAGCCTGCTCATATAAGATGAAAAACCAACAGGCAGAGAAACACAGCAATGCACATGCTGTTAAAGCTACCCTTACTGGGGACTAAATATATTTCCAACTGGAACTTGAAAATTTGTGCACTTTTCCCAAGATGACAAGGTACTGGTGTCAGCAAATCAGTGCTGAATACTACTTGGAATGATCTGGTTTTGAGCTGAGTAGTGGATCCAGTCCTGAGAAGAAGGACTAGTTAAAAAAAAAACACTCGGAATTATGGTCTTACCTGTCTAGAAGATGGGAATTGACTGTATTAGATGGGTATTTAATGTGGGAAATGAGAGTTGTTATTCTTCCCCCATTAAGAGGAAAGGTGCTGGAACAAGTGCACCAAGGGTACCCCTGTGTGGTGCAAATGAAAGAAATAGCCATGAGTTACTTTTGATCGCTGAATGTGAACTTTGAGTGAGGAGAAAAAAATGATCATGCGAATCCTAAAGAAAGGCACTGCCGTTGTCTCCTTCACCACTCCAGATGGCCTTAAGACAGTGGCCATGAATTCATGTCAATTCTGTGGGACTGGTAGAGGATCAGATGCTGCTAGTGGACGTAGAGCCCGCCTCCAAGATGGCAGTCATTAAGTTGGAATTAGCGATTGACTGGATGAAATATTTTCTAGGATTGGGAACCCCGGACAAGTTAGTGACAGTGGCCCGTAGTTGTGGTGCAAGAATTTGAGGGCTACCTGGAAAATCACAGTGTCAGACATATGAGATCAGCTCTGTATCACCCAGGCAGAGCAATTTGTCCAAACTTTGAAGCAGGCCTTAAATGCTTTTCAACGGGAGGGGTCAGTAGCGCGGTGAATCAGCAAGTTCCTCGTTATGTACAGGAACACACCACACACAATGACCCGGTGTCCTTAATGTTCAACCACCAGTGGAGAGTTGTGTTTACTGCGGCTGGTAGAGACCAGAGAGGTGGTAGAGTGAAATTGAGACAGATAGATGGTCAGAAGGAAGGGAACCTCAATTTGAAGCGCATTCCAAGGACGAGAGACCACTTTGACCCAGAATTATAAATCTGGGGAAAATAAATACTAGTGTTAATCACTCAAACAGGACTGTTGTTATGTATGGTGCAGACTGCGGGTGAACTGGTCTGGAGAAAACACGTGGACTAACTGGTCGCTGCGCCTCACCATTGGTGGGGGTGTGGGGGTGGGGGCGGCAGTCCTTCAGAATACTGGGTAATCCATATGGAACCAGGGGTGTCGACTGATGATTGTATCTCAACTGAGCCTGTGACTTTGGGCCAGTGTGGATCATAAGACCATAAGACATAGGAGTGGAAGTGAGGCCATTCGGCCCATCTAGTCCACTCCACCACTTAAATCATGGCTGATGGGCATTTCAGCTCCACTGGATGTGAGTTTGCTCGCTGAGCTGGAAGGTTAGTTTTCAGATGTTTCGTCACTATTCTAGGTAACATCATCAGTGAGCCTCCGAAGCGCTGGTGTTATGTCCCGCTTTCTATTTATCTGGTTAGATTTCCTTGGGTTGGTGATGCCATTTTCTGCATTGGTGATGTCATTTCCTGTTCTTTTTCTCAGAGGATGGATGATTTGGAGCCAATCTGTGTTTGTTGATGGAGTTCCGGTTGGAATGCCATGTTTCTAGGAATTCTCGTGCATGTCTCTGTTTGGCTTGTCCTAGGATGGATGTGTTGTCCCAATCCAAGTGGTGTCCTTCCTCATCTGTATGTAAGGATACTAGTGATAGTGGGTCATGTCGTTTTGTGGCTAGTTGATGTTCATGTATCCTGGTGGCTAGCTTTCTGCCTGTTTGTCCAATGTAGTGTTTTGTCACAGTTCTTGCAAGGTATTTTGTAGATGACGTTCGTTTTGCTTGTTATCTGTATAGGGTTTTTTCAGTTCATTAGTTGCTGTTTGTGTGTTGGTGGGTTTGTGGGCTACCCTGATGCCAAGAGATCTGAGTAGTCTGGCAGTCATTTTGGAAATATCTTTGATGTAGGGGAGAGTGGTTATGGTTTCTGGGCTCATTTTGTCTGTTTGTTTGGGTTTGTTGCTGAGAAATTGGCGGACTGTGTTCATTGGGTACCCATTCTTTTTGAATACGCTGTATAGGTAGCTGTATTCAGCTCCACTTCCCTGCACTCTCCCGGTAGCCCTTGATTCCTTGTGAGATCAAGAATTTGTCAATCTCTGCCTTGAAGGCGTCCAACGTCTTGGCCTCCACTGCACTCCGTGGCAATGAATTCCAAAAGCCCACCACTCTCTGGCTGAAGAAATGGTGTCTCATTTCAGTTTTAAATTTACCCCCTCTAATTTTCAGGCTGTGCCCACGGGTCCTAGTCTCTCTGCCTAACAAAAACAACTTCCTAGCGTCCACCACTTCTAAGTCATACATTATCTTGTAAGTTTCTATTAGATCTCCCCTCAACCTTCTAAACTCTAATGAGTACAATCCCAGGATCCTTAGCCATTCATCATACGCTAAACCTACCATTCCAGGGATCATCCGTGTGAATCTCTGCTGGACACGCTCCAGGGCTAGTATGTCCATTCTGAGGTGTGGGGCCCAAAATTGGACACCAGTATTCTAAATGGGGCCTAACAAAAGCTTTATAAAGCCTCGGAAGCACATCGCTGCTTTTGTATTCCAACCGTCTTGATACCGCAGGAGGAGACCATAGCAGCATTGCAGGGCGACAAGTAATTGGGAAGGGATGTACAACAGGAGAAAAGGTTCCTGAGAGGAGGAATTGCCATTTCCCCCTAACAGACTGATCATGTCAGTGTAGTCTTAAATAAGGGGAGTGGCCTTTTCCATGCTCTTGCAAATATTCCTGACTTGTACGCATGCTGGCTACAATACCTTTATAGTCTTTTTAATGATTGTATGTTGGTTAATGGGGTTTGTGCAAAACAAACGGGCGGGAGGGGAGGTGTTATATATGCATTTGGGGTGCTGCCGCTTTAAGAGAACTGGTCGGGTGGCTCACAAGACCCAGAACTGGGAGCTTAGTATAGTACCAGCTGAAGAGGGATGAGGAACTAAGGTAGTGTTCCTGTTCACAGTTTCCCTTCTGTCACCTGGTTTGGAGAGAAAGCAATGAACATAACAATTCTCTACTGTTCTTTCATCTCTAAGGTTTTAGAGTAGATTTGTAGCTTGGGTTGTGGATGTTGTGGTTGGTTGGCTCACCAAGCTGGTTTGTTGTTTTTCTGCAGACGTCACCTTACCCTGCTGGGTAACATCATCAGTGCAGCCTCCAGTGAAGCACCATTGCGTTTTCTTGCCTGTTATTTGAACTCTGGAGTCCATCAAGCTGGATTATCTCACTTCTGGTTTCCCTTCGGAGTGGATTGTATATGGGGTCCAGTTCTATATATTTGTTGATGGCTTTCTTCATGGAGTATTAGGCTTCTAGGAATTCCCATACTTGTCTCTGCTTTGCTTGTTCCAGGACCTTGGTGTTGTCCCAATTGAATTGGTAGTTCTCCTTATCCACGTGGATAGAGATGAGTGAGTATTAGTTGTTTTTTTTGTAGCCAATTGTTAATTTCCTTCCTGCTTGTCCAATGTAGTGTTTGTCACAGTCTCTGCAGGGAATCTTGTTTATGACATTGGTCCTGTCCATAGTGGGTAGTCGGTCTTTGGTTCGGGTGAGCAGTTGTCATAGGGTTGATGTGGGTTTATGTGCTACTCTGATGCCCAGTGGTCGTAGGAGTCTCATAGTCAGTTCAGATGTGTTCCTGATGTAAGGTAGCGTGATGAGTGTGTCAGGGCATGTAGTATCTTCCCGGTGTAGTTTGTGTAATAGGCATCTTCTGACCCAGTTTTTCGGGTATCCATTGTCCTTGAATTCCTGTAAGAAATATACTTCTTCCTGGCATAGCTCTGTGCTGCTGCACTATGTTGTTGCCACTTTAAATATTGTTGCCACACAACTTTGTAGGTGTGTATTTGGGTGGTTGCTGTTGAAGTTCAGTACTTGGTCAGTCCGTATGACTTTCCTGTGTACCTTTGTTAGGAACTCCCCATTTGTCCTGCGATCTACCATGACGTCCAGGGATGGGAGCTGTTGGTTCTTTTCTTTGGTGAATCTGATTCCAGTGAGGAGGGTGTTTATTAGTTTGTGTGTCTCCTCCAGTTTGGTCTGTTTAATGATGACAAAGATGTCGTCTATGTCGCGTAACCATAGTTTTGGTTGGATCAGTGGAAGGCCCATACTTTCAAGTCACTGCATCACTGCTTTGGCTATTAGCTTGGAGATAGGTGATCCCATGGGTGTCCCGTTGATCTGTTTGTATATTTGGCCATTAAAAGTGAAGTTCTTTCATCTTCTGTTTCTTGATCTCCCAGAAAATGTTGCCACAAATATTCTGAAAATTTCCTGCATAGATAGCTGTAGGAACAATCGGGATGACTGCTTGAACAACTCCTCAATCTTAGACATTGCCTCTGGAGGAGCAGCAAGAAAATATGAAGGGTAGGGGACTAGTGAGTACTTGAGCACTGAATGCATAGTCTTATCGTGCTTAATTGGTTTCGCCTATAGATTGCAGATTCAAAACTAGATAACATGAGCTGTTCAAAAGAAAGCCCTCAGCTATATATTCACACCTGCGGGTTGGCTCATGCATTGTGAAAACAACACATGCAGAAAATCAGTTGGCCAGGAAGCATTGTGGAAAGAAAGCAAGCTAATGTTTGGAGTCTAAATGACTCTTCAACTCTGAATGAAATGGGAAATGACGTGTGTTGCTAGACAATATTTAGAGACCAGTGAGCAAATCAAAATCAAACTGAGCAGATAGAAAATAACCAGTGAGAATTCACTAAATGACAAGCTTCCAGTTAAGAGAACCTGCCAGTAATTCTTTAATAGTTGAAAATTTTAAGATCTAAGATGAGGTTTTGAACAAACTCCAAATATTTAATAAAAAAAGTTTCACGATAACATGGTTAAAATGAGAGAGTTTTTAATACCTACAGGTTCAAATCGCTACAACTGGAGCACAGTCCCCTCTTAGGCAAACTACGTGGATTTGAGATAAATAACAACAAAAATTGCTGAGAAACTCAGCAGGTCTGGCAGCATCTGCAGAGAGAAAGCAGTGTTACCATTTTGAGTTCAGTGACCCTTCTTCACAACTGAAGGTAGTGCTGAATTTATCAGAAATGCCATATTTCGGATAGGATCTTCATATCCTATCTGTCTTTTTGGGTTCTGCCTAATATTATTCCTCACACAGCACTAACTAAAGCAGATCTTTGGAAATTAGGGCTGCCTGTAAAATTGTGTTCTCTTGCTCGATCAAATTTAGTATTTTCTCTGTAGTGTGAGACCTCGTTTACTTGTTATAGTACTAACTAGCCATCTACCAGCATAAATTTTGCATGAAGTCTATTTCATGGCTGTTAAGGCCTCACCCATTGCTCTGCAGAGCACATCTGTCATTGCCTGCGGTTTTCATTAGACATTGTTTTGTAGACACAATTTGAGATGAAATTAAAATCTTTGTATTCTTGGAGACATTATGTAAGTTCCTTATTGTCCAGTTGAGAATAAATATTCATGATCCATTTCAATGATCCCTTGTATTTGAATGATGTAGTCTGCACATTTTTCACAAGCACAACTGGAAGGAACTCGGCACATTACGTTTCTTCATCAGACAATGCTCTTGATGCATTATAGGTTAGTTTGTGATCAATATTCCTTGCCCATGCAGGAGCTCCGAGAACCTTCGTTCATACATAGTCAACAAAAATTAGAGGTACTGTGGTTCGTGATACTTCCACAAGCAGCTGGATGGGTGTACTGTTCTAAAGCCTGTAGCTGAAACATCAACAGATATTATTGTAGGAAATGAAGGAACATAATGTACTAAAATCTGTAGATGTCAAAATTTCTTTAATCTCATGAAATGCTTTCTCTTAGTGAGGATTCTAATACCTTATTTGCCCCTCTTGGACAGCTGTTTCAAGGACTGTTTCATGGTTGCTAGATTAGGCAAAACATTTGCCGACTGGTTTGCAATATCTAAGGATCTTTGAAAGTCCAGGACTGATTTTGGGGAAGTGATTTGCTTTGGCCTTCTGGAGGTGTTGCAGTATTCCCTCAGTGTTGGCAATTTAGTTGATTTGGAGAACTCACACATCATTTAAATGTGAGTCCTTTCTGTTGTAAATATTTTAATACTGCATAGGTTAGTATCTAAACCTGTTAATAGGTTGCTAAATTCTTAGGAGTTTAAGGTTACAATGCAAATAGGTGTTGGGAACTAATTAATTATATTCACATCTGCATGATGACTCTAGTGCTGTAGTGGTAGTGATTCTACCTCTGAGCCAGGAGACCTGAGTTCAATCACTAAATGAAGTATCATCTCTAAACAGGTTGATTAGAAAATATCTGTTCAAATCTATGTAAAGGAGAGTTAGCATCATAGTATTCTTACTGTGTGGAAGCAGGCCCTTTGGCTCAACAAGCCCACACTAACCATCAGAGCATCCCTCCAGACTCATCCCCCTAATCTATACATCCGTGAACACTAAGGCAATTTAGCATGGCCAGTCCACCTAGCCTGCACATCTTTGGACTGTGGGAGCAAGTCGGAACACCCGGAGGAAACCCACGCAGACGCAGGGAGAATGTGCAAACTCCACATAGACAAACTCCAGATCGGTCCCTGGTGCTGTGAGGCAGCAGTGCTAACCACTGAGCCACTGTGCTGTCCCAGGTATGACTGAGCTTTGTGGTATGTGGCTGGCCAAAATAAAACACGTAATTAGAAAATGAATGCTTGGCCTTTTATCTCAGAGTATTTAACTTCTGATGAGTGATATTGGTTGCAGAGGATGGTTGAATCAAAATGTAAATTTTTGGGGGTGTTTGCCCACCTCTATTTTCAGAATGTGCACTATGACCCATGAAAGAATTAAGTAACCATGCAACCCAGGATTATTTCTCCGCTAAAGTGAAAAAAAAATGGCCTGCACGCTTCACTTACCATGCAGAAGCACGATAAGTAAAGTTTCTTCTGAACTGGAGTGTTAAATGCATGGTTAAAATTTATCATAAAGATGATTTACTGACTGCTTATGAAGCATGGCCAGATGTAGGAATAGTACAGACAGTTCCACAAAGGAGTATATAATTGAATTCAACAGATTGAATGTGAGACTACAAAAATATCACTTGGAAATTTTCCAGTCTGTGCCAGGCATCGAGTATGGCTGGATTTTTAGTTTCAACTGGAATTAAATTTGGGGGTAAATATATGCTGCTAGAACCAATATCAGAAACACAAAAAATCCTTGGAAAGCATTTCTATCCAGCAGCATTAATGGCTTAGAGAGGGTAATTGGTGGTGCAATAGAAAATCGAGGACGCAATATTAACAGCCTGGCAAGGCTGTCATGGTACAAGTTGCAAGTGACGGAATGAAAGTAGATCTGTAACTAAGACAAATAAGAACATGAATGCTTTTGAGAATTTTAAGAATTGAAGATAATTTGGGATGTACAATAAGACATGAGCCATAGGAATGTCCAGGATTTGGTCAATCGATGAATTGCATCTGAAACAAAGAACCATTACTTCATGATATAATGATGTAATAGAGTTTTGCATACTGAACATGTATTCAAAGGAATGCAATAGAGACATGGATCAAAGAGAGGGCATTATCTTAACCGAGTGATGAATACTTTGTGGGCAGAACCTTTCAACTGTATAGTATTAGACAGTGGAAGCATATCTGTATGGAATAGATTGGCTGAGGAAGAAGGATTAAATCAAAAGTTAAAGCATTTGAGAGTTCCACCAGATTCAGATTTGGGATGATAACATACCAAAATCTTGAAAAAGCTGCTCCTCCTTCGTAAAGTTTCTGGGAATCAAATCATTTTACTAGCATGTAGTATCCTGTGAAATAAAAGTGTTATCAAGTAAGCCATTGATGAAGAAAACACAGATGAATTAAGATTTAGAACATATGTGAATCTACTGTGTTTGTAAAGTCTGTGAATTTGCAGTTTACCCATTTGGAACACTGTATTTGTTTAATGGTATATAACCTCCAAAAATTTACAAAGTGTTATTGGCATCAGGGGATAGAAATTTAGAAGACAAGAATTTACTTACATTAACCGTCCATCCTCCAGAAGGTTAACAATTTTAGTAAATGATGCAGAGTAAGGGATTTTGGAGCCTGATAAGCTGATAGAGATGTGACAAATGTGATATTTGTAAGAAACACGCGATTAACAGCTTATAGAAGTCTGCTCTTAGCAAAAAGATTTTAATGAGGTAGTGGCGATGGATTTGAAAGTATGGGATTGAGAAAAATTTGACAACCAGATTTTACCAGTCAACGGTGATACATAACAAAGATTTTTTAAAAAGTAGATAAATTAAGAAGTGGATAGGGATTTGACTTGCTCCATTCGCAAAATTCGACACTGATATTGTGGAGGAGTTTGCCAACAATAGATTTAGAGGTATGTGTGCCAATACAAACATAATAGTTATGAAAACAGCAGAGTGAGGGAAAGAAACCGCACAGTAATAGATAAAATGTTTCAAATATTGACAAATCAGCCAAACTCTAAATTATCACCTGAACTACCTTGGGTAATCCATGTGAAAAACCTGCTGTAGAAGGTTAGCGGGTATTCTTTGTATCAATTAGATTTTAGCAGAAATCCGAAGCTTCTGTCAGTAATAAGTGATCAGACACTAGCTTTGGAAAGGACTGCAATTAGCTGTACTTATGTTCTAGTTGTATGGCCTGCTGTGGCAACAGCTCTGCCCAGGACCATAAGATACTATAGAGGGTGATGTGCACATCCCAGACCATCGTGGAAGCCAACCTTCCATCCATGGTCTGTATTTACGCAGCTCACTGCCGACTTCACCAAAGACCCATTGCACCCTTGTAATGAACTCTTACAACCTCTTCTGTCAGGCAGAAAATACAGAAATCTGAACACAGGCACAAGCAAGTTCAGGAACAGCTTCTTCCCGGCTGATATCAGACTTTTGAATGGACTCTAACGTCAAATAATGTAACCTGTATGCCTCCAAGTCTTTTTGATCTGTACCTCCTTTGCTTGCTGTGATCTGCCTGTACTGCTCGTAAACAAAGCTTTTCACTGTATTTTGGTACATGTGACAATCAATCAATCATCTCACCAGTCACTTTCTCAACTATTTTTGTCATTCCCAAACTTGACGATAGAACATTCACTTTCCTCATCCAAGTCATTAATGTGCATTGTAAATGATTGTGACTCTGGCAGCAATCCCTGTGACATTCCGCCAGTTTTCCAACTTATTGTCTTCTAGTGGTTAGCCACCCCTTTGTCCATGCTGATATTCTACCTGCAACACCATTAGCTGTTATTCAGTAGCCTAATATGTTATACCTTCTCAAATGCCTTCTGAAAACCCAAATATATTACATCCACTTCTTCCCCTTTATGTAGCCTACTAAACAAATGCTAGTAAATTCATCAGGCATGATTTCCCCTTCATGAACCCATGCTGAGTCTGCTAAATCATATTATGCATTTCTAAGTGCTCTGGTATTTATTCTTATCGATTCAAACATTTTCCCAATAACAGACATTGAGCTAACTGGCCGATAGTTACCTGCTTTTTGTCTCCTTTCATTTTTAAATAAATGTGTTAGCTTGGCAGCTTTCTAATCTTTGGGGACTGTTGCAGAATCTGATGATTTCTGGAAGATTACTGCAAGAGGGATTTTGACCTGGTGACAGTGAACAGTTGCAATATTTCTCATTCACATCCTGTCCCTAGTTAACAAAATGATAAAACGCAGCTACAGACTTCAACTGTATGCAGCTGTCTCAGTACTACTACATGATAATAAAATGTGAGGCTGGATGAACACAGCAGGCCAAGCAGCATCTCAGGAGCACAAAAGCTGACGTTTCGGGCCTAGACCCTTCATCAGAGAGGGGGATGGGGGGAGGGAACTGGAATAAATAGGGAGAGAGGGGGAGGCGGACCGAAGATGGAGAGTAAAGAAGATAGGTGGAGAAGGTGTGGGTGGGGAGGTAGGGAGGGGATAGGTCAGTCCAGGGAAGACGGACAGGTCAAGGAGGTGGGATGAGGTTAGTAGGTAGCTGGGGGTGCGGCTTGGGGTGGGAGGAAGGGATGGGTGAGAGGAAGAACCGGTTAGGGAGGCAGAGACAGGTTGGACTGGTTTTGGGATGCAGTGGGTGGGGGGGAAGAGCTGGGCTGGTTGTGTGGTGCAGTGGGGGGAGGGGATGAACTGGGCTGGTTTAGGGATGCAGTGGGGGAAGGGGAGATTTTGAAACTGGTGAAGTCCACATTGATACCATATGGCTGCAGGGTTCCCAGGCGGAATATGAGTTGCTGTTCCTGCAACCTTCGGGTGGCATCATTGTGGCAGTGCAGGAGGCCCATGATGGACATGTCATCAAGAGAATGGGAGGGGGAGTGGAAATGGTTTGCGACTGGGAGGTGCAGTTGTTTGTTGCGAACTGAGCGGAGGTGTTCTGCAAAGCGGTCCCCAAGCCTCCGCTTGGTTTCCCCAATGTAGAGAAAGCCGCACCGGGTACAGTGGATGCAGTATACCACATTGGCAGATGTGCAGGTGAACCTCTGCTTAATGTGGAATGTCATCTTGGGGCCTGGGATGGGGGTGAGGGAGGAGGTGTGGGGACAAGTGTAGCATTTCCTGCGGTTGCAGGGGAAGGTGCCGGGTGTGGTGGGGTTGGAGGGCAGTGTGGAGCGAACAAGGGAGTCACGGAGAGAGTGGTCTCTCCGGAAAGCAGACAGGGGTGGGGATGGAAAAATGTCTTGGGTGGTGGGGTCGGATTGTAAATGGCGGAAGTGTCGGAGGATAATGCGTTGTATCCGGAGGTTGGTAGGGTGGTGTGTGAGAACGAGGGGGATCCTCTTGGGGCGGTTGTGGCGGGGGCGGGGTGTGAGGGATGTGTCGCGGGAAATGCGGGAGACGCGGTCAAGGGCGTTCTCAATCACCGTGGGGGGGAAGTTGCGGTCCTTAAAGAACTTGGACATCTGGGATGTGCGGGAGTGGAATGTATGGGCCCCAGCTATGCCTGCCTCTTTGTAGGTTACGTGGAACAGTCCCTCTTCCGCACCTACACAGGCCCCAAACCCCACCTCTTCCTCCGGTACATTGATGACTGTATCGGCGCCGCCTCTTGCTCCCCAGAGGAGCTCGAACAGTTCATCCACTTCACCAACACCTTCCACCCCAACCTTCAGTTCACCTGGGCCATCTCCAGCACATCCCTCACCTTCCTGGACCTCTCAGTCTCCATCTCAGGCAACCAGCTTGTAACTGATGTCCATTTCAAGCCCACCGACTCCCACAGCTACCTAGAATACACCTCCTCCCACCCACCCTCCTGCAAAAATTCCATCCCCTATTCCCAATTCCTCCGCCTCCGCCGCATCTGCTCCCACGATAAGACATTCCACTCCCGCACATCCCAGATGTCCAAGTTCTTTAAGGACCGCAACTTCCCACCCACGGTGATTGAGAACGCCCTTGACCGCGTCTCCCGCATTTCCCGCGACACATCCCTCACACCCCGCCCCCGCCACAACCGCCCCAAGAGGATCCCCCTCGTTCTCACACACCACCCTACCAACCTCCGGATACAACGCATTATCCTCCGACACTTCCGCCATTTACAATCCGACCCCACCACCAAAGACATTTTTCCATCCCCTCCCCTGTCTGCTTTCCGGAGAGACCACTCTCTCCGTGACTCCCTTGTTCGCTCCACACTGCCCTCCAACCCCACCACACCCGGCACCTTCCCCTGCAACCGCAGGAAATGCTACACTTGTCCCCACACCTCCTCCCTCACCCCCATCCCAGGCCCCAAGATGACATTCCACATTAAGCAGAGGTTCACCTGCACATCTGCCAATGTGGTATACTGCATCCACTGTACCCGGTGCGGCTTTCTCTACATTGGGGAAACCAAGCGGAGGCTTGGGGACCGCTTTGCAGAACACCTCCGCTCAGTTCGCAACAAACAACTGCACCTCCCAGTCGCAAACCATTTCCACTCCCCCTCCCATTCTCTTGATGACATGTCCATCATGGGCCTCCTGCACTGCCACAATGATGCCACCCGAAGGTTGCAGGAACAGCAACTCATATTCCGCCTGGGAACCCTGCAGCCATATGGTATCAATGTGGACTTCACCAGTTTCAAAATCTCCCCTTCCCCCACTGCATCCCTAAACCAGCCCAGTTCATCCCCTCCCCCCACTGCACCACACAACCAGCCCAGCTCTTCCCCCCCCACCCACTGCATCCCAAAACCAGTCCAACCTGTCTCTGCCTCCCTAACCGGTTCTTCCTCTCACCCATCCCTTCCTCCCACCCCAAGCCGCACCCCCAGCTACCTACTAACCTCATCCCACCTCCTTGACCTGTCCGTCTTCCCTGGACTGACCTATCCCCTCTCTACCTCCCCACCCACACCTTCTCCACCTATCTTCTTTACTCTCCATCTTCGGTCCGCCTCCCCCTCTCTCCCTATTTATTCCAGTTCCCTCCCCCCATCCCCCTCTCTGATGAAGGGTCTAGGCCCGAAACGTCAGCTTTTGTGCTCCTGAGATGCTGCTTGGCCTGCTGTGTTCATCCAGCCTCACATTTTATTATCTTGGAATCTCCAGCATCTGCAGTTCCCATTATCTCTAGTACTACTACACTCCACCTCACTCGATAATTCCAGACCCTCTGATTTGTCATGCTGATAGTCAGGCATCCAAACATTGATATGAGAAACTTCCTCCAATTAAGCATTGGCATGTCTGAAGCCTTGAGTTGAGCCTTTGTCACCAGCTCTGATCCTCAGCCACTAACTCCATTCCTCCTTCAAGCAAGGCTAAACCAGAAGGTTACTAACCAGGGCATCATATTCAACCTGAATTGAAATTACAACAAACATCTTGTCCATCATTAAGTAGAGTACCTGTGTCAACCTCTGAACAGTCTTTCATCTCTGCATCAGCTTCTGCTCATCCTTTTTATAATCTCCTGAATTGATTATTTGAAAGCTCTTTAGTGAATATCCCAATTTCCATCCTCAAATCTCATTTCAAAACTCTGCTTCCATTTTAACCTATATCAAACACCCATCACCCTGTATTCCAGCTCCCATTCCAGTAACACCTCTAATTCAAAATTTTCACTTATATGGTCAGATTCCTCCATAGCCTATCCCTTCCTATTTCTGTAACCAGAAGCCTAGCTATCGTCCGTGAGCTCTAGCCTTTTACATGGAAAGTTTTGTCTGCAGCATCGCTGGTGACTTTGCCTTAAGTTATTTGGTTTCAAAGTTTTAAATTTCTGCTCTAATCTTTCGTATGTTTTGCTCCTGTAAGTTGTTCCTTAAAACCTAATTCTATCTCCAGGCTAAAATGTGAGGCTGGATGAACACAGCAGGCCAAGCAGCATCTCAGGAGCACAAAAGCTGACGTTTCGGGCCTAGACCCTTCATCAGAGAGGGGGATGGGAAGAGGGAACTGGAATAAATAGGGAGAGAGGGGGAGGCGGACCGAAGATGGAGAGTAAAGAAGGTAGGTGGAGAGAGTATAGGTGGGGAGGTAGGGAGGGGATAGGTCAGTCCAGGGAAGACGGACAGGTCAAGGAGGTGGGATGAGGTTAGTAGGTAGATGGGGGTGCGGCTTGGGGTGGGAGCCCTTTGGTCCAGGAACTCCCCACCTATGTCCATGACACTACCCACGCCCTCCACTTCCTCCAGGACTTCGAATTCCCTGGCCCCCAACACCTCATATTCACCATGGACGTCTAGTCCCTATACACCTGCATTCCGCATGCAGATGGCCTCAAGGCCCTCCGCTTCTTCCTGTCCCACAGGCCCGACCAGTCCCCCTCCACCGACACTCTCATCCGCCTAGCTGAACTCGTCCTCACCCTCAACAACTTCTCTTTTGACTCCTCCCACTTCCTACAGACTAAGGGGGTGGCCATGGGCACCCGCATGGGCCCCAGCTATGCCTGCCTCTTTGTAGGTTACGTGGAACAGTCCCTCTTCCACACCTACACAGGCCCCAAACCCCACCTCTTCCTCCGGTACATTGACTGTATCGGTGCCGCCTCTTGCTCCCCAGAGGAGCTCGAACAGTTCATCCACTTCACCAACACCTTCCACCCCAACCTTCAGTTCACCTGGACAATCTCCAGCACATCCCTCACCTTCCTGGACCTCTCAGTCTCCATCTCAGGCAACCAGCTTGTAACTGATGTCCATTTCAAGCCCACCGACTCCCACAGCTACCTAGAATACACCTCCTCCCACCCACCCTCCTGCAAAAATTCCATCCCCTATTCCCAATTCCTCCGCCTCCGCCGCATCTGCTCCCACGATAAGACATTCCACTCCCGCACATCCCAGATGTCCAAGTTCTTCAAGGACCGCAACTTTTCCCCCACAGTGATCGAGAACGCCCTTGACCACGTCTCCCGTATTTCCCGCAACACATCCCTCACACCCCGCCACAACCGCCCAAAGAGGATCCCCCTCGTTCTCACACACCACCCTATCAACCTCCGGATACAACGCATCATCCTCCGACACTTCCACCATTTACAATCCGACCCCACCACCCAAGACGTTTTTCCATTCCCACCCCTGTCTGCTTTCCGGAGAGACCACTCTCTCCGTGACTCCCTTGTTCGCTCCACACTGTCCTCCAACCCCACCACACCCGGCACCTTCCCCTGCAACCGCAGGAAATGCTACACTTGCCCCCAGACCTCCTCCCTCACCCCTATCCCAGGCCCCAAGATGACATTCCACATTAAGCAGAGGTTCACCTGCACATCTGCCAATGTGGTATACTGCATCCACTGTACCCGGTGCGGCTACCTCTACATTGGGGAAACCAAGCGGCTGCTTGGAGACCGCTTTGCAGAACACCTCCGCTCAGTTCGCAACAAACAACTGCACCTCCCAGTCGCAAACCATTTCCACTCCCCCTCCCATTCTCTAGATGACATGTCCATCATGGGCCTCCTGCAGTGCCACAATGATGCCACCCGAAGGTTGCAGGAACAGCAACTCATATTCCGCCTGGGAACCCTGCAGCCTAATGGTATCAATGTGGACTTCACCAGTTTCAAAATCTCCCCTTCCCCTACTGCATCCCTAAACCAGCCCAGTTCGTCCCCTCCCCCCACTGCACCACACAACCAGCCCAGCTCTTCCCCCCCCCCCCACCCACTGCATCCCAAAACCAGTCCAACCTGTCTCTGCCTCCCTAACCGGTTCTTCCTCTCACCCATCCCTTCCTCCCACCCAAGCCGCACCCCCATCTACCTACTAACCTCATCCCACCTCCTTGACCTGTCCGTCTTCCCTGGACTGACCTATCCCCTCCCTACCTCCCCACCTATACTCTCTCCACCTATCTTCTTTACTCTCCATCTTCGGTCCGCCTCCCCCTCTCTCCCTATTTATTCCAGTTCCCTCTTCCCATCCCCCTCTCTGAAGGGTCTAGGCCCGAAACGTCAGCTTTTGTGCTCCTGAGATGCTGCTTGGCCTGCTGTGTTCATCCAGCCTCACATTTTATCTTGGAATTCTCCAGCATCTGCAGTTCCCATTATCTCTGATTCTATCTCCAGGCTTTTGGTCACTTTTCCTAATATTCCCTCCTCTGGCTTTGTCTCACATTTTGTCTGTGAAAACCTATGTGAAGCATTATCGGATGCTTTCCTATGTTAAAGGTGATATATAAATGCGAGATTTGTTTAGGTCAGTGGATTTTTTTTTAAGCTGTGGTTCAAGTTGTGATTACAAAGTGGATGCTACAGAATGTTCTAGCACAAGTGTACCACTATCATCATTGAAGCAAACAGTGAAACTAGTGCTCCCCTGGCCTATTTCCTAAGTTTCCATCTTTGTTCACTGGGGCTGTGTTTATCTCATTAGTCCCTAGGTCTATCCGTGAAGTAAGTGACACTGGTAAGATAGGAAAATCCTGAGCAAAAACCACCAATCAGATTACACGCATGAATACTGAATAGAAGCAATTTTTTTAATGAGTGAATAAACAAACTTTTTGTTTTCTTTTCAGATATGCTGAAAGAGAAAGGAACAGACGACAGTGAATTGGATATAAGTAGCAGTATTATGGAAATTAACAAACATTTTGGTAAGGAGTCAGTTGGAATAAAGAGTTTATGAATTCATTTGAGCTGTTTTGTTTTTTGATGTCTAGAAACATGTTTCATGAACAGGAAAATAAATATCAATTTCAGAAAAAATCAAAATTCCATGAAATATTTTTAGGGAAAGAAGATATTAGCTGAAGTATTACAATTTTCATTGAAAAAATGTTGGAAATGTGACAGTTTTAATCTTTTTGACATGAAGAATCCTAGGTTTGAATCTGTTTCAAAACTATGGGCCTATTGCTGGAAAGGGGACTAGTGTAGGTTTAGTGATCTTTGGCAGTATACTCTATGAGCTGTAGGGCCTCTTCTGCACTATATGTTTATATGATTCAATATGTAGAGAAATCAGAAAAGTCGTTATTCTCTTTTATCCCCAAATATTATCTGGGATTTTACCTCTTTGTAATTTAAGAGGCTAATGGATGCATAAAACAGCTTTTTAATTATGTATTATTTGAGCAGTTTGGATCAAAATTAATTTAGTTGACAAACTCTCAAGTCAAGTTGCTCTAAGAATGCTAAGTGGGTGATTTAACTCTGGCCCACCAAATTATTAAGGAAGAAGCATGACCAAGAGTAACACATTCAACATTATCTTTTAGCTACAAGTCACAACTTACAGTTGAAGCTGAGTACTTAATACACATGCTTCACTGCAATCAATTATTTGTAATTTGCATAGCATTTGTAATTAACTGAAGTACCTAACAAAATATGGAGTAAAGACAGTTCAGCATTTTGCTAGAAATCAGCTCAGAGTGCTGAGCATTAATTATGCCAGTGATCAGAAACTGATGTTGTGAAAAAATGAGCCATATTAAAAATAAATCCTCTAATAATTGACTAATTACTTTTGAATTCAAATAATCTACTTGTATGCTTGACAGAGTTCAGAACTTGCATCATGCCATACTGATGTGTCATATTGCTGTCACCAGATACCAGGGAAGATACACCATGGTATTATAGCTTCAGACTGGGTACTCTAATGTTTTCAAGCTCCAGAGTAAGGGGGCTTCCCTTCTCTATTCATCCACACCCTCCATTGGTTACAACAAAATTCATTTGCAAAGAATCCCTCCACCCCAGTGTAAACCTTTGTCCCAAACCAAACGGATTTATGTTTTTAAAATGAGCAAATTTAATCAGGCTGTCTTGAAAGAGTGAGCTTATCAGATACTAATTGTGCAACACACAGATTAGAAATGAGACTTTTGTCCAAAAAATAATTGCTATCCGATCAGTCTGCATGCACTGATCATGAAGAGTGGATAGTGGAACATTGGTAGTTGAGCAGTTGATTTGGAATTCTTTGTTGCGCAGGTTATTTGAAATCCATTTATTCAGTTTCTTTTTGATAGTGGTTGGCTGGCAGTACTCAGAGTGAGAGAATTCTTCTTGGCTTAAATCCTTTTGACTGGCGTGATGGCTAGTTGGCTTGTAGCACTTAGGGTAGAGGCAACAGTCTACCTCCAATATAGGAGTGACTACTGGATAGTTTTTTGACTGTGACCTTCACAGTTCAGTAGTATTCAAACCCAGGTTAGGACTCGTGAGTAACACAGCTCACTGCACAACCTCTTCCATGAGCACATGCAGACCATGAATTGGCTTTTAACTCTTGTTCTCATACATTCTTGAAAGGGGAATACATAAAACACGTCTCTTGCCCAGCCTGCTGTCTTTTATCCCACCGTTTTCACAATCTGAGACACTTCCCAGAGATCATAATTTCCCCCCCCGTCTTTTTTCCTCTCCCCCCCCCCCCCCCCCCCCTCAGAGTTTCTGTCAGAATGCTCACAGGCGATCCAGTGTTGTGATCCATGTTAATATTCTGCACTCCACAGGATTAAAAGTATGAAGTTCTGGAATATAGAACAGATGAAACTCCTTTTAGCAGCAAATCTGCTTTTTATTCTGATTTCACCTACCTTACACATTTGTGACATGATGACCAGGGAGCCAAGATTTGTAAATAAATATTCCAGGCCTCCACGTTTGGAAAAGTAATACCTTGCACATTCAACATTATTCAAGTATTGTCCAGGTGCAGGATCACCTCTAATGTTTTGTGAGCTTTGCAAGCGGCCTGATTGGAATGGATAGTATCTTGAGTGTTACGAGCATCCAAGGGGACATGCTGTTTGATATGATCAGCCAGTCTTTGGGACTTAACACCAATATACCAGCCATCACATGGGCACTTAAATTTACATGCTGTATTATTACTTTATGGTATAGAAGGCATGTCTTTTTGGCTTGATGGCAGCATCCTGTTAGTAGCAAAGACAACTCGGGTTGCTATTGCAAGGTAGTACTGTGAAATAGAGACAATAAAACTGCTGATGCTAGAGTCAGAGAATATGCAGTGTGGAAGCTCGAGGACCACAGCAAGCCAGGCAGCATCAAAGGAGCAGGAACTCTGACGTTTCGGGTCAGGGTCCTTCTTTAGAAATCGGATGTCTGAAGAAGGGTCCCGACCTGAGACATCAGCTTTCCTGCACCTCTAATGTTGTCTGCCCTGCTGTGTTCCCCCAGCTCCACACTGTGTTATCTAGGAGTGTGAAATAGCTAGCTTCAGCTGTTACTCAAACTTTTCATATAAATTACCTTCCTAGGGAAATTGAGCTAGACTGGGGTCTTTTCAGGACCAAGAGGAGCCTCAAGGCCTTTCGTGAGTTTGCACAATATGCAGTGAAAAACTATCTGATCAGAGGAGCCATTATACTGCATCAGTGATAATGGGAACTGCAGATGCTGGAGAATCCAAGATAACAAAGTGTGGAGCTGGATGAACACAGCAGGCCAAGCAGCATGTCAGGAGCACAAAAGCTGACGTTTCGGGCCTAGACCCTTCTTCAGAGAGGATCATCCTCTCTGATGAAGGGTCTAGGCCCAAAACGTCAGCTTTTGTGCTCCTGAGATGCTGCTTGGCCTGCTGTGTTCATCTAGCTCCACACTTTGTTGTCCATTATGCTGCATGATGGCTTTGATGTGCCCTATTTTAGCCTCATGAGTGCACAGTCAACAACTGGCTCCAGCCTTTTTTTTACAAAGAGTTATGTTTATTGTCATGTGTACTCAAGAGACAAAAGAACAGGAGTACAGTTAAAAAGTGTGTAATGCCACCAGCAAGGGGTACCATTTTAGGTACCAAGTACCTCAGTTTTTAAAAAAAGAGAACAATGAAGAAAAAAAAGTTACACAACATTACTGATATGCATTGTATAAGTTAAGAAAATAAGAAATAAAGCTTTAAAAAAAATAGATAGTACAGTCTTTCTGTCAGGGTTTCTAGATGGTCTGCCCAGGCTGCACCGGTTCTCAACCAATAGCCATCTTGGCTCCAGGCTGCTGGCTGTCCCCCTTTCTCTCCAGGCCTGTGGGCTGCCATTTCGGCTCCAAGCTGCAGGCTGCCATTCCATGCTCCGTTCCGGGCCACTGGCTGCCCCTGCTCCACTCCAGGTTCTGGCCACCATTCCTGCTGATAAGGCCAATCTAATAGCACACATAACTGGACAAAATCCAATATATATAATGACAGTGAAGGTTGGATTATGTTAGACAGTGGTGTCAACCCATGGCCGATTTCTTAATGATGACATCAGAGAAAGGGAGGTCGATTGACTGTTCCATTTCAAATGTGAATTTAACCACAGAATGGACCCATTATGGTATGTAAAGAAACCCTGCAGCTGTGGATTTAAATATGGCAAAGGTGTCATTTACATATTGGCAGTATTCAAGAGATAGAGTTAAGTGTCATTTGATTGACAACCTGCTTCTCATGGAACCCAGCAAAATTATTTGTATAAGCTGGGCATGGTATAGATCTCATGGCAGCACAATCTATTTGGGCATATATAGTGCCATTGAACTTGAACTCGTTTCGGTCCATCAAGTCCACATCAATCCTCTAAAGAGCATGCCACCTAGACTCACCCCTTATCCCTGTAACCCTGTATTTCCCATGGTTTATCCACCTAACCTGCACATCAGTGGACCATGGGAGGAAACCAGAGCAAACCCATGCAGATGCAGGAGAATGTGCAAACTCCACACAGTAACCCAAGACTGGAATGAAGCCCGGGTCCTTGGTGCTGTGATGCAGCAGTGCTAACCATTAAGCCACTTGTGCCACTGTGAATGGTGACAAACATTTACTGGTTTATTTTTCAGTTGCAAAGGCCTGACCAATTAGAATCAATCTGCCTGTTTAAAAATATAAACAAACTCTGCTGTTAACTGTATCAATTCTCAATATAAATGCTTCTATTTGCCAACCGACTAGCACTCTCCTGTCACTATCAATGTCAGTTTCCCCTTTGAATTGGTATGCTTGTGAATTTTCCTCCTAAGTGTACAATGGAAAGCTTTAACGAAATGTTTTTTGTCAGCGATGCTCAAATTCTGTTCTACTAAATGAGTGTTCAAGAGCAATGAAGTTAAAAGAATATATATAAACTACATGTGGAAGGGGATGAAAGAATCTTCAAAATGAACATAAAACCAGGCTCTAAGATTCTTGCAATCCTGTTATCTCTTCATGTTTTTGTTTCCAAAGTGAATGGGTTAAAACTTTGTCAGATTCAGCAGCTGTGATGGCGCCTGGTGGTCATATGTTTGCCTTGTGATGTGATCCACTTTCTCGTGATCTGTGGGCTGGCAGAGTGTCAAGTTGTACCCAGCACTGGATGTTCCAGTGGTTTCTGTTTTCAATAGGATTTTTTTAATTGTTGTTACATTGAATCCTGTCCAGGACAAGGGTAGCATGTGTTGCAAGGTTTTCAAAAGATTTCTCAAAATAGTTCAGTACCACTAACAGTTTTTAGTCAAGTTGGTTGAAGGCAACCGGTGCAAATGTTTGCTGCCTGTAGGCTGCTGGTCACTCACTTGTTTCAGAGCAGGGGAGGCATCTCTTTTATCAAAAATGTGCTGCTGGAGCAATCTGCCAAACGGTAGGACCTAAATTCCCTGGGAAGCTGTCTGTAACAGTTGGGGGTTTGAAAAGAGCCTGGACGTAATTGATCATTCAATATAGCAGTGAGTGTGTGTAAAAGAAGCCTACAAATATTATATGCATTGTGCAGCTGAGAAATATTGAAATGCAGAGAACATGTCCATCGTGGGCCTCCTGCAGTGCCACAATGATGCCACCCGAAGGTTGCAGGAACAGCAACTCCTATTCCGCTTGGGAACCCTGCAGCCCAATGGTATCAATGTGGACTTCACCAGCTTCAAAATCTCCCCTTCCCCCACCGCATCCCAAAACCAGCCCAGTTCTTCCCCTCCCCCCACTGCATCACAAAACCAGCCCAGCTCGTCCCCTCCCCCCCACTGCATCACAAAACCAGTCCAGCCTGTCTCTGCCTCCCTAACCTGTTCTTCCTCTCACCCATCCCTTCCTCCCACCCCAAGCCGCACCTCCATCTCCTACCTATTAACCTCATCCCACCTCCTTGACCTGTCCGTCTTCCCTGGACTGACCTATCGCCTCTCCACCTGCCACCTTTTCTCTCCATCTTCGGTCCATCTCCCCCTCTCTCCCTATTTATTCCAGAACCCTCACCCCATCCCCCTCTCTAATGAAGGGTCTAGGCCCGAAATGTCAGCCTTTGTGCTCCTGAGATGCTGCTTGGCCTGCTGTGTACATCCAGCTTCACACTTTATTATCTCTCTCCCCACTCCAAGGTGGAACTTGGTAGAACTAGCTGTTTGTAAAAGAGCTCTAATTGTACCCATGCAGACACCAGAGCGCAGCCACAGGAAGTCAGTTGGACACAATCTCTAGTGATGAGATTAAGTGACTAGGATGTGTGCAGTCATTGAGGCAATCAATGATAGAACAGCTTTTGAGGAAGTTTCATGGTTAGATCTTCACAAGTGAAGAATTAGATTTCCTTGTTAAGGAGACAAGGTTTTAGTGAGATTTGGTGATCACAGTGTCACTACTGCTTGGATGCTGGGTGGGTGTTGTTCTGAAATCTGTGGGATCTGTCGATTACATTTGCTATTTTATGTGATCTGTTGGGTGTTTGGCAAGTGTGTCTATAAATCATATTCACCATATGTTAATTCAGGATGTTAAATATAACTTGTTTATAGACCATTTAACTGTTCTAACTTAGTACAGTAAATTTTATTTTGTTTGCACAAAAATGTGGAATCTTTGGTTTTAGTCTGGTAATCAGTACCCAAGATTTAAACCCTCAACTACAGTAAACAGAAGAAGTAATATTCTTCCCTAACCAGATTATATTATAATTTATGCCAATTTCATATATCATAACAGCTTATATATGTAGATTCAGCAGGATTTAGGAGGGAAAGAGAAGGTTTCTTGTTCCTCCATAATTTGGTGGTTATGGCACATGCAAGTTACCTACACTCTTTTGGCAGAACTGTCGTTGATTTTTGAATGCCTTCTTCCTAGTGCTCCTTTTGGCTGAGAATCTTTGATATTTGTCAGTCTTCTATGGGAGTAAGGAGTAAAGGAAATGGTCAGGTGCCCCTCAAGAATCACCCTCAGAAGGAAGAATAAACATGTGGCTAGACAGATCAATTTCAAGTGCCTAGACCTTTTGGCCTGAAAATAAATAGTGCTTCTCTGATAAGCTCATGAGTGGTCAATATCAAACAATGCATTTCCACATCACTTCACTAACCCATCACTGATCTCTTTAATTGCTCCATTCAACATAATTAACAGCGCTCTCAAGCACTCAGGGCTCTACCTAAGCCTACAGATTATCCTGTCACACTTGCTTACCCACCTCTCACTTCACTCCAGCTGATCAGTTAAGACAAGTAAAGCACCATGAAGTCACTGACTTCCAGTCCTCAGTCTTTCAGGGCAATAGAATGCAGCAGAGTAAAGCCAGTGGGAGATAAAGACTTGCAATCCCTGAATCTCTCAGAAAAAAAAATGCTGTCATAAAGTTAGCTGTGACCTGGCTCCTGGCATCTGCTATTACTGAGAACATTGAGATTGAGTTCCTGCCTTATACCACTTTCCAAGTCCCAGCATACTGCCAACCTGCTGATTAATGAGTAAGCTGCAGGTGATATCTAGCTGTACATATGACCTCATTTCCATCACCCCAGCCTTTCCCTTTTGATTGGCAGCTTTCTGATATTTAACACCTGCCACCTGCCTACCGCTGCAGTGCAAGACATGAGAGAGCAACAGCAAAGTACAGATGAAAAGGTCCCATCACTTGATCTGACACACATAACCATTACCTCACATGCTTGTTCTGCATGTTCCTTGAAAACACAAAAAAAATCAAGGCTGAACTGTGGTATAACATTGTGGGAGCTGTTGGTGGTGGTGTCTTTCAGATCAAAAATTAAATTTTCTGCTGCTCAAACAATCCATTCACATTCTTTTCTTTTTGCTGACCTCACAGCTGTGCATACCTCAGCTCCTTGTTCAGGTTCCTGGCAGATATCCAATAAGACTCTCCACCCCTCTCACCCACTCCAACCTCTCCCCCGCAGAACGGGCAGCCCTCCGCTCCCTCTGCTCCAACTCCAACCTCACCATCAAACCCGCAGACAAGGGTGGCGCAGTGGTAGTATGGCGCACTGACCTCTACATCGCCGAGGCCAGACGCCAACTCTCCGACACCACCTCCTACCGCCTCCTCGATCATGACCCCACACCCGAGCACCAAACCATCATCTCCAACACCATTCACGACCTCATCACCTCAGGGGACCTCCCACCCACAGCCTCCAACCTCATTGTTCCCCAACCCCGCACGGCCCATTTCTATCTCCTTCCCAAAATCCACAAAGCTGCCTGCCCTGGTCGACCCATCGTCTCAGCCTGCTCCTGCCCCACCGAACTCATCTCCACCTATCTGGACTCCATTTTCTCCCCTTTGGTCCAGGAACTCCCCACCTACGTCCGTGACACCACCCACGCCCTCCACCTCCTCCAGGACTTCCAATTCCCTGGCCCCCAACACCTCATATTCACCATGGACGTCCAGTCCCTGTACACCTGCATTCCGCATGGAGATGGCCTCAAGGCCCTCCGCTTCTTCCTGTCCCACAGGCCCGACCAGTCCCCCTCCACCGACACTCTCATCCGCCTAGCTGAACTCGTCCTCACACTCAACAACTTCTCTTTTGACTCCTCCCACTTCCTACAGACTAAGGGGGTGGCCATAGGCACCCGCATGGGCCCCAACTATGCCTGCCTCTTTGTAGGTTACGTGGAACAGTCCCTCTTCCGCACCTACACAGGCCCCAAACCCCACCTCTTCCTCCGGTACATTGATGACTGTATCGGCGCCGCCTCTTGCTCCCCAGAGGAGCTCGAACAGTTCATCCACTTCACCAACACCTTCCACCCCAACCTTCAGTTCACCTGGGCCATCTCCAGCACATCCCTCACCTTCCTGGATCTCTCAGTCTCCATCTCAGGCAACCAGCTTGTAACTGATGTCCATTTCAAGCCCACCGACTCCCACAGCTACCTAGAATACACCTCCTCCCACCCACCCTCCTGCAAAAATTCCATCCCCTTTTCCCAATTCCTCCGCCTCTGCCGCATCTGCTCCCACGATAAGACATTCCACTCCCGCACATCCCAGATGTCCAAGTTCTTTAAGGACCGCAACATTTCCCCCACAGTGATCGAGAACGCCCTTGACCGCATCTCCTGTATTTCCCACAACACATCCCTCACACCCCGCCCCCGCCACAACCGCCCAAAGAGGATCCCCCTCGTTCTCACACACCACCCTACCAACCTCCGGATACAACGCATCATCCTCCGACACTTCCACCATTTACAATCCGACCCCACCACCCAAGACGTTTTTCCATCCCCACCCCTGTCTGCTTTCCGGAGAGACCACTCTCTCCGTGACTCCCTTGTTCGCTCCACACTGCCCTCCAACCCCACCACACCCGGCACCTTCCCCTGCAACCGCAGGAAATGCTACACTTGTCCCCACATCTCCTCCCTCACCCCTATCCCAGGCCCCAAGATGACATTCCACATTAAGCAGAGGTTCACCTGCACATCTGCCAATGTGGTATACTGCATCCACTGTACCCGGTGCGGCTTCCTCTACATTGGGGAAACCAAGCGGAGGCTTGGGGACCGCTTTGCAGAACGCCTCCGCTCAGTTCGCAACAAACAACTGCACCTCCCAGTTGCAAACCATTTCCACTCCCCCTCCCATTCTCTCGATGACATGTCCATCATGGGCCTCCTGCAGTGCCACAATGATGCCACCCGAAGGTTGCAGGAACAGCAACTCATATTCCGCCTGGGAACCCTGCAGCCATATGGTATCAATGTGGACTTCACCAGTTTCAAAATCTCCCCTTCCCCTACTGCATCCCTAAACCAGCCCAGTTCGTCCCCTCCCCCCACTGCACCACACAACCAGCCCAGCTCTTCCCCCCCCACCCACTGCATCCCAAAACCAGTCCAACCTGTCTCTGCCTCCCTAACCGGTTCTTCCTCTCACCCATCCCTTCCTCCCACCCCAAGCCGCACCCCCATCTACCTACTAACCTCATCCCACCTCCTTGACCTGTCCGTCTTCCCTGGACTGACCTTTCCCCTCCCTACCTCCCCACCTATACTCTCTCCATCTTCGGTCCGCCTCCCCCTCTCTCCCTATTTATTCCAGTTCTCTCTCCCCATCCCCCTCTCTGATGAAGGGTCTAGGCCCGAAACGTCAGCTTTTGTGCTCCTGAGATGCTGCTTGGCCTGCTGTGTTCATCCAGCCTCACATTTTATTATCCAATAAGCTACCCACTGCTTTACAAGCTAACTCTGCTGACTGCTTTCCACAACAGGTCTGTATGAGATACATTGTAAATTTTCCTGAATGAAATCCAAACAGTTTGAAATGCAGTTCATATAATCCATTTTTGATAGAAATGCAAATTAACAACATTTTGATTCCAAGGCCTCTCATAGTTCTGGAAAACCATATGAATAATTTCTATCTCTCATGGAGTTTTATGATGCTCTTTTCTGGAATTATTAGCCTTTAGTTTCTTTTATAAAGTTGACAGTAAACATTTCGGCTCTAATCAGATGTCTAGAAATAAATCATTTCCACTTACCTAGCATTTAACACTTTAACCACCTAAACTAGAAGTTATATTTTAATACATATGAATTATAAACAAGATATTCACATCAAACCGCACCAGAAATATTAAGTAGGGAAAATGGAGCTGGATGTTTGCAAGTTTTCCCTGTTGCTCCAGTCCTTCAATATGACTTAATATGGCTTAGTGTGTCATTGCACAAAGATAAGTGGAATAGTTTTCAGCAGTACTCCACAGCTAGAGGCTGTAGTTGTCTGCCAATGCATTTTCTTCATTTATTATAGCCCACTCATAACATCATAGCAAATAGGAACAGAAGTAGGCCATTCATAATCATTTTTTTGTATTACTTGTGTTACAGTTCCAATTGAGAGTGATAATTTATGTTACAATACCAGTAATTTTTTCATTTAAAGTTGATTATGTTTGAAATTCGAGGTACCTTTTAAAAAAAAATAAATCTGCAAGATTCCACAGTTGTTAAACAAGCAAAATAAACTTTTTCATAAAAGAAAGGCAGGAAGCTACGAAAAAAAGGTTGATATTGTTAATTAATGATTGTATTAGCGCAATAGAGAGGGATGACCTAAGTTTAGGAAACCAGCGGTGAATGCCGAAGTGGTTTGGGTAAAGGTAAGAATACCTTGTTGCAGTGGCGTACTGGCCCCCTGTGAATAACTATATAGTAGAATGGAGTATAAAGAAGAAATAATCGGAGCTAATCATAAAGATATGATCATAATCATGTGGCTTTTAATGTACATACAAGCTGGAAAAAACAAGTAAGGAAAAGTAGCCTAGATGAGGAGTTCATGGAATGTTTTCAGGATAGTTTCGTAGAACAGCATGTTCTGGAGCCTACCAGAGAGCTGGCTATACTGGACCTGGTACTGTGCAACAAGGTGAGATTAATTAATAACCTTGTAGTGAAGATGTCTTGTAATAGCAGCAACTAAAATATAATTGAATTTAAATTCTGTTTGTCTGTGCTAGTTCCGTATATCATGGGAGTACAGCAGACCATCATGAACAATAAAATAGTTATGGTCGTAATGCCAGCATTGGTTGGCATTATGGGGGTGAACTGCAGACTCTTTTGGTTTTGTTTGTGTTTGTTTTTGATGTTAGTCAATAAAAGCTCATTTTGAATTTATCCAATTGCTTGTCTCTGTGTGCTGTTCCCTTTCTGGTCAGTGACAATCTGAGAGTTTACACTGGGTACTGGGGATAGAGTAGCAGTGACGTAGAAAGGATGTTAAGACAGAATGAAGCTGAGGACAGGTAAGCTGTAGCATGGATGTTAATCAACGAGCAATGTGGCCCTGTGCTGTTGCTGGTGGAGGGGCGAATGCCAGATTTCTGATGCTTGTCTGGGTCTGCAGCAGCCTTTTAAAGATGGCATGGGCGTAAGATTGCCAGGCTTTGGTTTGATATCTAGTGAATGGTGAGTTAGAACATAGAACACTACAGCGCAGTACAGGCCCTTCGGCCCTCGATGTTGTGCTGACCTGTGAAAACAAACTGAAGCCCATGTAACCCACACTATTCCATTATTATCTGTGTGTTTATCCAATGACCATTTAAATGCCCTTAAACTTGGCGAGTCTGCTACTGTTGCAGGCAGGGCATTCCATGCCCTTACTACTCTCTGAGTAAGGAACCTAGCCTGACATCTGTCCTATATCTATCACTCCTCAATTTAAAACTATATCCCCTTGGGCTAGCCATCTCCATCCGGGGAAAAAGGTTGTCGCTGCCCACCCTATCTAATCCTCTGGTCATCTTGTATGTCTCTATTAGGTCACCTCTTAACCTTCTCTCTAACAAAAACAGCCTCAGTCCCTCAGCCTTTCCTCCATAAGACCTTCCCTCCATACCAGGCAACATCCTGGTAAATCTCGTCTGCACCCTTTACATTGCTTCCACATCCTTCCTATAATGCGGCGACCAGAACTGTTTGCAGTACTTCAAGTGCGGCTGCACCAGAGTCTTGTACAGTTGCAACATTACCTCATGGCTACGAAACTCAATCCCTCTACCAATAAAACCTAACACACCGTATGCCGCCTTAACAGTCCTACCAACCTGGGTGGCAACTTTCAGGGATCTGTGTACATTGACACTGAGATCTCTCTGCACATCCACACTACCAAGAATCTTACCATTAGCACAGTACTTTGTATTCCTGTTACTCCTTCCAAAATGAATCACCTCACACTTATCTGCATTGAAGTCCATTTGCCACCTCTCAACCCATTTCTGCAGCTTATCTATGCCCCTCTGTAACCTGCGACATCCTTACGCACTATCCATAACTTCACCGACTTTAATGTCGTCTGCAAACTTACTAACCCATCCACCTATGCCTGCGTCCAAGTCATTTATAAAAATAACAAACAGCAGTGATCCCAAAAATCTTGCGGTACACCACAAGTAACTGAACTCAAGGATAAACATTTCCCATCAACCACCACCTTGTGTCTTCTTCCAACTAGGCAATTTTTGATCCAAACTGCTAAATCACCCTCAATCCCATGACTCTGTATTTTATGCAATAGCCTACCATGGGGTCCATGGATGACATTGGTAAAGTGGGTCTAGAATCAGATGTGAAGAACAGTAGACAACCAGAAAAGCAATGTTCTGATGGAATCATGCTGCAAAAACTACTTTGATCTGTGTCTATGTAGCTATTGAGACATTGAGCACTGAGAGTTTTTTCCTATTGAAAAGAGCGAGTGGCCAAAATCTCCCTTACATAGACTGAAACTACACTGCAAAGAGGGCTTAGATGAGGCTAAACCATTGCTACTGTGCCCTGCCCTCTCATCATCTCTCCATTAAAGAGAAGCAGTTTAAGGTGAAAGTCTTGGGAATGAGAATTTTTAAAAAAGCAAGAAATTTTAACATGTTGGCACTAAAATATCTGGTTATGAATTGGAAGGCTCTCATCGGGTATCCTCAAAAGTATTTAAACACTGTCCGGAGTTGTGTTTCTAGATCCATCAGTTTTAGAAACCAGCACACCAGAAAGATAAAGATCTGATTTGCGATAATGGTCTTAATTGCATTAATACTCCTGAACTGTCAGAAGCAAACCAGAAATGGCCACTTAAACTATGGGCAACACTGAAGGATCAATTAAAACTTAAGGGCACCCTTACAATCTGTCAAGTTGAATTGGTGGCCTACAGACAATACCTCATGTAAACTATTAACCATTTTATTATTAAATGTTGAGATAATTGCAGAGACTGCAATACAGAACTTTGAGAGAATAATAAATCTGGCCCCTCATTTCACATCAACTTCAGTAAAGGTATGTGAAAAGGATCTGCTTGCTATGAAAACGGTACTCAACATTGTCAGTGAATTAAAGATGGCAGAAGGTAAATGACCATGTGCAAATGCAAAAGCAGCCAGGTGGACAAAGGCTTGCAATTAGTGTGATGGAATGCAACAGCCACTCACCACCTCACTCCCTAAAGCCTGAGCATCTTCTACAAGGCACATGTCAGGGAGTTAATGGAACGCTCCCCTCTTGCCTGGATGAGTGCAGCTCCAGTAGCACTGAAAAAGCTTGACACCACTGAGAACAAATCAGCCTACTTGAATGCCACCACATCCACAACCACCAGTCAGTCACAGTAGAGTGTACGATGTATAAAATAATAAAGATAATAGGTCCCCTGCAGAAATTTACCAGAAATCCTGAGCCAGCTGTTTTCAATCCATGACCACTACTGTCTGGAAGGGCAGGGCAGCAGATAAATGGGAACACCACTGTTGAGTATTTGGTAAATCTGATGGGCTGTCACTTTAACAGTCTGATCACACCACAATATCATGATTATATGAGCCATTTTTGGAGGGAAACAGCTGCCTACAGACTGAACACCTCCTGAATAAAGCTCCCACTGTTTAATACTTGGGCTTCCTGGCCCTTCTTGAAGCATAACACAAGGAAAAAAATTGCTCACAATGAGGATCAAAACTGCTCCAAGATTCACCACCTCAAACCACTGATTCACCAAAACAAGAGAATTGTGATCCTTACAGCAGATCTCAAAGGTCCTTTGATAAACAGAGAAATCAGCATATTGCTGTACTGAAACAAGTACAGTCAGCAGAAATAAAGAATTCATCCCAGGGAAGAGGTAAACAATGTAGAAGAAACTCATCACATGCTCTTCCCTGAAGGAACGCTGCGTAATGCAGGCCCGAAGCAGAGGGGAAAGTCTTAATCTAGGGTAAGAAATAGCCTCAGGAATACTTTGTCTTACATGGAAAGGTAGTGCTAAAATGTTTGTGACATATGTTGTGACACAGGCACTTTATATTTAAAAAAGGCAGGGAATTTGGTGCTGTTGGACTGTATGGTAAAAATACAGAGCTGAAACTCTTACCTAGATTCCATTACTTTGTTCAAACTAAAATTGAGGCAGAAACAGTTGTCCCTGTGTCCTTGAGTATTATGGGAGGAAATACTTCTTGCCTCCTGAGGAGTCTGGTACAGCTGGAGAAGCTGGGTTCCAAAACTTATGAAGAAATAGTAAGAATCCTACAGAATTACTTTTCATTAATACCATTGATGATTGCTGAAAGGTTCAGATTTCAAAAAACAACCAGTATGAGGGCGAATGTATTTCCCAGTTTGTCACAATTTTAAAGGAGTAAGCAGAATGCTGTGAATTCAGGGACAACTTAAATGATACTATCATTTGTGTGTGGTTTAAGATGTGAAGAAGTCCAGAAATGATCACTGATATAGAGGAATCTAGGCTTAAGGAAAGCACTGGAAATATCAGTCTCGATGGAACTAGCAGCCAATAAAGTTCAACAGCTCACAGAAATGACAGCTGAGAGACAAGCACCAACACAAAGTCAAAACTGCTATCAGTAAGGAGGAACAGATCATGCAGCAGCAAATTGCTGGTATAAAGAAGCTTTATGCAAAAATTGTGGGAAAAGACGGCACCTTGAATGATCATGTTTGAGGCAGAACCATGAACGCCTTAAAGCAAAAGTACAGAAACTAAGGAGTAGGGAAGAAAATCTGCACTGTACAGAAAGGACATGAGAAAGGCCCAAGCTCTCAGTCTGAAAAGGAGCTGTTCTTAAACAGCAAATGATAGTAGGCCACTCCCTGACTGAGTGGCAAACTGGTAGGAATGGAAGTAGATACTGGAATGGTGGTTTCATTGAAAGTGTATATCATAGGCAATTTTTTAGGAGTGTAATAATTTGGGTTTCAGTTATACAGTCCATCCAAAAGTTTGTCCTTACCCATTGTCAAAGGATATTTTCCAGCTTTATCAGGAAGCATGTGGTGAGAAGAAAGTCAAACTCAACTGGATTGAAGTAAATCCCTTGTCAAATTCTGAGACTAATCTGCCATAAATTCCAAAGAAACGTCATTATTTTCAGTTGGGATCTGGGAAACATTGAAAAGATCTTTGTCAAATTGAAAGTCAAGGATGAGAATCAAGAGACATGCTGCAAGGCTATGTCAGTACCTTATACAATCAGACCAAAAGTTGCGATAAATTTAGAAAGGCCGGTCAAGACAGGAATTCTTGAACTGGTAAATGTGAGTGAGTGGACCACGCTTATTGTGCCAGTGATGAACAAAGATGGATTGGCACATGTGTAGTGATTTTAAGGTCACTATTGGTCCAGTACTGTGTTTTGATCAGCGCCCTTTACTTTTAATCAATGACCTATTTTTTGACCTAGTTTAGGGCAGCTCGGTAGTGAGCACTGCAGCCTCACAGCACCAGCGACCCGGGTTCAATTCCAGCCTCGGGCAACTGTCTCTGCAGAGTTTGCACATTCTCCCCATGTCTGCTTGGGTTTTCTCCGGGTGCGCCGGTTTCCTCCCACAGTCCAAAGATGTGTAGGCTAGGTGGATTGGCCATGCTACATTGCCTGTAGTGTCGGGGGATGGGTCTGGGTGGGATGCTCCAAGTGGGGGGGCGGTGTGGACTTGTTGGGCCAAAGGGCCTGTTTCCACACTGTAGGGAATCTAATGACTCTAATTTCAGTAAAATTGACCTTAGTCAAACCAATTTCCAGATTAATGTAGATCCTGATTCACAATTGTGACACACAAAGAGCTATTCAAATACAAGAGACTTCCATTTGGAAACAAAATCAGAATTTGCTGGAGAAACGCAACAGGCCTCGCAGCTTCTGTGCAGACAAAGCAGAGTTAACATTTCAAGTCCAGTGATCCATCTTCAGACATATTCCAATGTGCCATGGATCAAAATTTAAATGGGGATGGGAAGGAGCCCACTACTACCTAGATGATATTTTAGTCACCGGGAGAAATGAAAAAGAGCATCTCCTCAATTTGGATGTTACTCTGCAAAGACTTGAAGATTATGGCCTAAAAGTGAGAAAATACAAATGCGATTTTCAAAAAATCTTTCATTGAATATTTAGACAGTGCCATTTTTGCTAAGGGACTGCACAAATTACTTCAAAGGTATAAGCCATGTGTTGTTACGGTCAGCTGACACTTACAGAATTAAGTATCAGCACTTTAACTTACATGGAAATGTTGATGGCACTCTAAATAACATTTGCCAAATGAGTCAACTATGACCAGTCCTGTGTAGACGTTTACTAGTAGTGGTGACACACATGAAGAAATACACTAGAAATTATTACAATCAATAAATGATGGACATGGTACGCCATGGCAAGGTCTCAAGAACAACCACAGAACTGAAGTCATGTGACACACTGAAGCTACAGCTATGTGTACTAACAGTATGTCCCCAGTGAGGAGTGAGGATCATTATTCCATCATATCTAAGGATGTATGTGCTAAATCAACTACACAAAAGTCATGTTAGCATTGCCTGAATGAAGGAGATGGCCATAAGCTATTTTTGATGGCCAGGACTCAATCCTGAAATTAAGGAGAAAGTGGGAAAATGTGCAACTTCTGCAACCTACCACCTATAGCTCAATTATATCAAAAACATCAGAGGTTAATGCCAATGAGAAAAATAAATAGATGCCTGATGCGGTCAGTAAACACACAGGAATTGAAATCCTCTGAAATGCCCTACTTACTGAATGTTGCACATATGATTGTAAATATTGTTAATGATTAATTCTCGTGCAAAATAGTCAATATTATCATGTCATTACAGAATCAAACTCTTAAATTGGCAGTCCACCATGCTTAAACATTTTATATATTTGTTTAAGTATGGTGGACTGCCAATTTAAGAGTCTGATTCTGTAATGACATGATAATATTGACCGTTTTGCACAGGAAACAGCTTAATCTAGCCTTGCTGCCTGCAGAGTGAACACCATCTTCTGTTTAACACTACAGCCTCCTGGTCCTTTTGAAATGTAACAGCCACCACTTTCAAGTTCCCCTTTAAACCATTCACCATTCTGTCTTGGAAATATATCACCATTCCTTCTGTGTTATTAGGTCAAAATCCTGAAATGTTCCCCTGATGGTATTGTAGGTCAACCTGCAGTGCATGGACTGCAGTGGCTCAAGAAAGCAGTTCACCACCAAGGGCACCTAAGTACAAGCAATAAATGCTGGCCAGCCAGCAATGTTTACACTCCACAGTGAATAATGAAAAGGAAACAAATTACAAAATTATTGAAAGTCCATAACAGGCAATCTCACCTATCATGTCTGCAGTGGAGCTGTGCAAATGACCAATTAACCTCATGCCATTCTCCCACCTTGTCCACGTAATCCTTCTCATTGTTCCATTCCAGATAGCAATTTAATCCTCTTTTAAATGCTTTAAGTTAACCTGAGTTCTCCACACTCTCAAGCAGTGCATTCCAGGCTATAATCAATTACTGCATGAAATATTTTCCTTTAGATGACCTTTAGTTATTTTGCCCATTACTTTAAATCTGCGCCCGCTCGCACTTGATCTTCTCAAGAATGGAAACAATTTCTCCTTCTGTTTGTATGGAACATTCATGGTTTTGAATGCCTCCATCAAATCTCCTGTCAGTCTCCCGGGGGAACAGTGCCAACTTCTTGAATCTTTCTTTCCGACTGACATTTTTAATTCCTGGAAACATTTTTGAGAATCCTTTCTGCACACTTTCCAATCACTTTGCTTATTTTCTAAAGTGTGTCACCCAGAAATGGACATAAACATCCAGCTGAGGCAGACTAGTTGTTATACAAATTCAAGATGTTTCCTCCTCTCCTACTCAGTGTTCCTATTAATAAAGCCTATGCATCTAGGTCCCTCTGCATTTATACCCTTTTTTGAACTGCACCTTTTTGTATTATCTCTCGAAGTTCTTCCTACGAAACTGAATCACTTAACGCATTCTCATTGAACTTCATTAGCTACGTGTTCACTCACTCCATCGACTTGTCTATGCCCTTTTAAAGATCTGCACTCTGATCCCTATATTTCACAACCCTTCCAAATTTTGTATGAACTAATAACTTTCAAACAAGGTTTATGTAATTTGTATATATCAAGATCAAGGATCTCAACACTGACCCTTGTTGAATTCCACTACTAACCTTTTTCCAGCGCAATGAATATTCATTAACCGCCTGTCTCTATTTCCTGCCATTCAGCCAATTTTGTATCTGTATTGCTGCTGTCTTCTTTATTGTTTGAACTATAACTTTGTTCACGGGCTCGTCTGTATAGCACTTGGTCAGATGTCTTTTGAAAATAATTTTGGAAGTTAAGGAGATACATGGGCTAGTTAACTTGAATATTTGGGCTAATTATCTCCAGTATACAGGCTGGTTCATTCAGACTTGCAGGCTAGTTAAATCAGATGGCCAGAATATGGTGCTTATAATCTCCAAAATACCAGGTAATTTGTTATCCCGGCTAACTGTACTCTATTCAACTGTTTTTGGACAAAAGCAGATACATAGAGTTTGGTCACATTGGCTAAGACCTCATTAAATATTCGTACAGCCTAAATGGTTCACTTGTGTTCTAGATGGTGTTCCTCTGTGCTTAAGAATGGAAAATTATAGCCAGATAGCTCATCCTACTTTTGCGTTCTCTGCGAAGCCTATTTAGGACAACAACTTCCGTTGAAATTATAAACATATAAATGGATAAATATATATGTGTATTTATTGATTCATTGACTGTACACAAATCCAATTTATACAAAATTGTCAATATTTCCTACATTTGTAGAATTTGTATTGTACTTGATGTGTGAACCTTTTTTTGCAGAAAATACTAGTGCCTGGAAGCACATTGTGGGTGGAGATGTTAAAGTTGACATGTACAGAAGTGCCAAAAAATGTCCTCATGGTTTATCAAATTGCTTATGGTCTCATTCTAGTGATGGGATTGTTTATGTACCATATATTTTGAAATCAAATTTTGGTAAGTTAATTGGGTTGATGTCCTTTTAGAACGATTTGCTTTTCTGGTTTACTAACTAAATATTGAAAGCTAAAACAAGTAATTTTCCAAAAACTAACACACATCAGTTCAAGAATTATATAACTTTTACAATATATTTTAGCTAAAGAGGACAGACATTCATGGTGTTTATTGTCAATACTGCAGGCGAGTGGACAGCCTGGTTAAAAAATGTATAAACTTTGTGTCGAAAGTAACATACATGGCTAAAATATAAGACTACCTCGCCCCATTTTCTATACAGCTGATCAAAATGAAAAGGGAGACTGCCATTATAAAACCATCATCTTTTATTGACACAATCTGACTAACTTTCTGACTTTCTATCAGTGGAGTGGGGAAGATCTATTTAAGTAAATCCAAAAGGTACAACAGGCAGAGCCAGGCTAATGAACACTTTTATACTTCATTCCCTTAGCAGGACTAGTAGTCTAAAGTCTATTTATTTTAATGCAAGTAGTAGAAATGTGAAGCAGATGAGCTTAGAGCCTGGATTAGTACACAAAACTACAATGTGGTAGCTACTACGGAAACTTGGTTGAGAGCAGGGCAGGCCTGGGAGATCAGTGTTCCATGGTTTAGATGTTTTAAGTGAGATAAAGATTTAAAAGAGATTTGTGAAGAAGGGTCTAGGCCCGAAGTATCAGCTTTCCTGTTCCTGTGATGCTGGCTGGCCTGCTGTGTTCATCCAGCTCTACATTTTGTTATCTTTTATATTAGAGATTTAAAAGAATTGGGGGAGTTGCATTACTGATTAAGGAGAAAGTCAGAGCTGTACTAAGAGAGGACATACTGCAGAGCTCATCCAGCTAGGCCATATGGGTGGAACTTAGTGATTGCATTTTTTTTATTCCTATAGTGGGGTTTTACTACAGGTCTCCCACTAGCCAGCAGGAGACAGATGAACCGATATATATGCAGATCATGGAAAGATGTAAAAACATCAGGGTTGTTAAAGTGGGTGATTTTAAGTTCCCCAACATTGCTTGATCAAAGCAAATGTAAACACAACTCACAATGAATTTCACATCACACGGTGTGAAGCTGGATGAACACAGCGGGCCAAGCAGCATCAGAGGAGTAGGAAAGCTTGACGTTTCGGGTCAGGACTCTTCTTCAGAAATGGGGGAGGAGAAGAGGATTCTGAAATAAATAGGGAGACAGGGGAGGCGGATAGAAGATGGATAAAGAAGAAGATAGGGTGAGAGGAGACAGACAGGTCAAAGAGGTGGGGTTAGAGCCAGTGAAGGTGAATGTAGGTGGGGAGTTAGGGGGGATAGGTCAGCCCAGGGAGGACAGACAGGTTGGGGGGGGTGGGATGAGGTTAATGGGTAGGGGATGGGGGTGGGGCTTGAGGTGGGAGGAATGGTTAGCGAGGCAGGGACTAGCTGGGCTGATTTTGGCATGTGGTCGGGGGAGGGGAGATTTTGAAGCTTGTGAAATCCACATTGATACCCTTGGGCTGCAGAGTTCCCAAGCGAAATATGAGATGCTGTTCCTGCATCTTTCGGGTGGAGTCATTATGGCAATACAGGAGGCCCAGGATGGACATGTCGTCCGAGGAGTTGGGGGGGAAATTGAAATGGTTCACGACTGGGAGATGTAGTTGTTTGTTGTAAACAGAGCATAGGTGTTCTGCAAAGCGGCCCTCAAGCCTCCGTTTGGTTTCCCCGATATAGAGGAGGCCACAATGGGAACAGCAGATACAGTATATAACATTGACAGATGTGCAGGTGAACGTCTGTTTGATGTGAAAAGTCTTCCAAATTTCAGTGACTTTTCTTTGAAAATGCATGCACTCCTTCCATAGTTATTTGTTTAAAGCAGTTATTTTCCTACTTTGGCCCACAATTAAAAATAAATTAAAACATATTGTCTTTACATTACAAGGTGGATGTCTCCAGTAAGTGCTCATGGCCTAAAAAATTATAAGCACAGCAAACCAGGAGGACCATTGGTACAATATTGCATTTTGTCCCAAACAGTAATTTCACTGCAGGTGGGCAAATTAAAAGCAAGACCCTGGAAAAAGGATGCTCTTTAGAAGATTTGCTAAATATAACAAAACATTTATTGTAGCCCAAACTGATGTAACTGATGTAGAAACAAAGGGATAAGATTCTCTGGAATAATGCACCATCAATGGCACTCATTCAGCCCCTTGTGGCTGTACTGGCTCTTTGAATTATCCATTTAGTCCCACTCACTTTCATTTTGCCCATAACCTTGCAAGACTATTTCCTCTTTAAGTATTTATTCAAATCACTTTTGAAATTTGCAGGAAGAAGCAATAAAACCTGGAAATTATGGAACTGATCTGAATCGTCTTTTGTACTGGAAGATGGAACGCCAGTTCTGTAATCATATTGGTACTATAACCTGTGATAACAGGAACTGCAGATGCTGGAGAATCCAAGATAATAAAATGTGAGGCTGGATGAACACAGCAGGCCCAGCAGCATCTCAGGAGCACAAAAGCTGACGTTGCGGCGATGAAGGGTCTAGGCCCGAAACGTCAGCTTTTGTGCTCCTGAGATGTTGCTGGGCCTGCTGTGTTCATCCAGCCTCACATATTATTATCTTGGTACTATAACCTACTGGTTTTCCCTCTACAGTTTCAGGAAACATTTTCCAGAGCATAACATCTCACTGTGTTAAGGATACAGTGGGTATTTTGGAATTCTTCTGAGTCCTTTGATAATTACCTTGTTCTGTAGTAACTAAATCTCCTGCCAATGGAAGTGCTAGAACTTGCTGTTACTCCATCAAAACCTCATAGAATTTTGAATACTTCTATTCGGTTTCCTGTACCTTTTTATTCAGGAAATAATCCTTGGTTCTCTAAATGCCCACATAATTGATCTTCGTCATCCTTGTAACATTCTAGTACATCTCCACTGCACCTTCTTAAAGACGTTGCTATCCTCCCTAAGGTCCAACACCCAGAATTGAGCACCAGCCAGAGCTTAACCAGTGATTTATAACATTCAATAATAACCCTATTTTTAACATAATTTCCTTGCTATTGTGCTCTGTCTCTTTTATGACATATAAATTTATAGATCATTTGTGTGTTTAACTTCAGCAAATAAACAAACTTAAAAAGGCAAAGTTGTATAATTGAAAATGCAATGTAGACTTCAGTCTGAAGAATATTAAGGATATCTACCTTTGTTTCATTGTGCTAGCAACACAAACAGCACTAAATATGAACAAAATGGTTTTAAATTTTAGTTGCGATCATTGAGAAAATAATTGTTACCAACTGTTTGACACCTTTTATAGATAAAAATGAGCAATTGTTAATGCGTGTTGCCTTGGATGAGTTTGGATTTTTGACATGTGTCAAGTTTAAACAAAGAGTATTTGAGAGTAACTACATTCAAATTGTTTCACAGTCAGGGTAAGTGACAGAGACATGAATAAAGGGTTTAATTGACTCAATCTTTGTGAATAAACATCTGTGTTTCTGAAATCCTAATAGCAATTAGCAATATGTCAACAATATAACATTAAAATCCCAACCACAAATATCTTGGATTTGTACAGTTAAGTTTCTATCTCATCTATCTTACATCACATCTCTTCACCACTACTTGCTGGGTACTCCTTTATATTTCTCTGGGAATTCTGGTGTTGTACTTTGTTCCATCCCATCGTTTCCACATCTGCTGAGCATGGGTTCTGTTACTTTGCTGTGATGTTTAGCTGGTGAAATCATCAAACCATCCAAAATTATTTTTGTAACTTTTTTCAGTAACTGTAATTTTAATCAAGACACTAATTATTTCACGCCAGGTTGATTACTATGATCTGTTGCATTATTTTCAATAGGTTTTAATAATTTGGTTGAAATTTTAATTAATGTTCAAAGTCTGGCCTCCACTAGATATTGGACATGAATCTTTTGAGTTTTCTCGATCATCCATGTCATAACTTCAGAGGGGGTGCAGCACTTCTGGGGATGAAAAGCGGAAACAGTGCTTTTGAGGAAAATAAGAACATTCCTAGCAGTAGTTTATCTCCATTATATTTACATCAAAGGAAAAGTTGAATACTTAAAACACATCTGCACAAATCATTCTTACATCTAAGTTGCAAAGCCTCCTGACAATAGTCCTAAATTTCCTTTCAGGTCACACACATGTCAACCCCTTTAAATTTCCCCACATATACAGCTGTGGAAAAATATTAGCGAAACTGTGCACTTAAAAAGTCTACTTCAGTGAAAATCTTAAATGCATGCTGATCAATATAACTTTTATGTCAAACACTTTCTCATCCTGTGAGGACTGAAGAATTTCTTTATGCTATTGAAAGCTATAATGAAGGAACTGGAAAATAAATTCCCAATATCTTGGTTCAGCAACAACTTGCATTGCACCTTTAATACAGAAAACAAAATTTCAAGGTACCCATCTCAGATAAAACTTGAGGGATTTTTGCATTTACAATATCCAATTTCAATTAGGAACTGATCATAGATTATGCAGTGTTTGGCCAGCAGTGATTTAGTAATTGATGTTTGACGAACAACCTAAGAAAATTGTTAAACACGAATGTATTGATATTTCTGAGTCTCATTTTACTAAGCAATTTAAACTCAGCTGGATTTAAATTATTAAATTCTCCTCAATCACAACAAGCTGTTTCCCCTACTTCAACTGAAATAACTTTCAGATTCAAACTTTGGAAACTGTACATATTATTAACTTTAGAGATAATTGTTTGCTTGAGGAAATTAATGCTAGTTAAAATCCATTTAAAGTGGTAAACTTGCAAGTACTCTAAATGATTTAGAAACATAACAAAAAGAACAATTTGATCACAGAAAATGGGGCACGTGAAGAAACAAAAGAAGCTTCACACAGTTCCAGGAATGAATTGAAAAGTAAAAATCAAGTTTTATATGTCCACCTTCCCAAAAAGATTTCTAACCTGCTCTTATTAGTTTCTCTGACTTGATTTTAGTTTCTCTCCATCCAAACTGCAGTTGTTTGAGATATTTTTCTATGGCTCTAAATAAATGCAGTTGTTGTTTCACTCTTCAGTCAGTAGTATCTCAGCTACTCCCAATGCTAGCATAATTTGTCACCATTACTTGATAATCTCTCCCCAGACCTGCTGAACCATAGAAACTGCTATTGTTACTTTCTCAATGTATGTCCTGATTTCCATGCCTTATCTCAGAATAAAATACTTCTTGATATTTATAAAGCCCAAAACCATATTCCTAGTGCTCCTTAATCTGAAAATTACTCCTAGTCCTACCTGTCCTGAAATTTTCTTCATGAGTCTTAGGCTTATGCCTCAAGTGGTTCTGAATCCCAAGATGGACCTGAGAGTTCCAAAAATTGCCACTGCAACATTCCTGTATCTCCAAATCACCCTCGCTTTACTTTTGTGAAGATTTTATCAATAGGGCACGGCATAACCTTATGGAACCGATACATAGACCTTTCACATAAAAGGTTGCAAACTCATTGACTATTTGAAACCACATGAAATGCAAGTTCCTATGCTTCTTATCTGACCAGCCATGGTCAGCCCAGCCCCACTACCGACTTCTAGTGGTCATTTCTGTTCAGTGCCCTGGTTTTATTTGTGCCTGTCTTGAGAGATATCACAGTTTCCAGTAGATCAGGATTGTGTTTACTGTGATGCAGCAATTGACAGAATAGTATTTTCCTGTCTGCCAGTTTTGTGTATAGGTATGTGGATTGCTAGCCTTAACATCGCTATCTGTGACAAGTGATTGATAAGTATAAAGTCACATTGATTTCTCCTTTATATTAGGACTCTGATCAGTCAGTGGAGTCCTTTGATTATGCACTTCCACATGTAGCCAACTCAATCAATGTTGAAACAATTGGCCACACTCAGTATATGACATTGAAGACCACTCCCCCCTCCCACCCCACACACATGCACACGCACACGCACACAAGACATTCAACATCAAGTATCCTTAACCTTGTTGCAGAGGAAGCCATCAAACCTCACAGCATCCATCAAGTGTTAGTGCTGAGGTTCCACAAAATAAGTTCACTCAACTATATGCCATTTTCTTCCCACCAACGGTATATCAGCTGGGGGGCAGTGCACTTCAGGGGTGATGATGATGATATAGGAATTTGAGATTTATTACTTAGAAAGTCTAATAATGAAGTCAGAGCTCAAATCACAAAATGGAATATTATTTGATTTACAAGTATTCACTTCATTGAAAAATCAACATTTGTAAAAGGAATGGCTAAAAAAGCCTCAGCTATAATGCATTTTGGCAGTATAAATGCACTTGTGAAGAATTTTCCACTACAAGTGGTGAAACATGGAAATAGTCACAGATACATTTAGAATTGTATAGCATATCGGATCAAGAGAAAAATGTTATCACCAATCGTTACCTCAGATTATTTTATTGAATTTCACATCTCATATTTTGAAAAGTAGAAACATTTATGTATTGATTTTTATCTTGTAGTTGCACATCGACTTTAGGACCAGTAGGGGGACCACAGAAAATATCACTAGAGAAACCTGGCTGTGTGAAATTTCCAACAATACAACATCACTTGATGCATACAATTGGTTTTTATCATGAGCATACCAGGAGTGATCGTGATAAATATGTAGATATCAAATATGAAAATATTCGTAGTGGTAAGAAAATTCAAAACATTCTGTGTAAGCTGTTTCTTGTACATTTGGTATTGCATTTTACATTTGAAATTTAAATATGTGGTACAGCAGACAAATGGTTCCTACATGTGCAAGAAGATACATTGAGATCAGAATTGGAAAGACTAAACTCTATAAAAGAATCCAAAGTATAGGAGAATATTTGCACACATAAATATATGAAGCCTATATGGTGAGAATCAAAGTGATGACACATTCATTAATTTACATCCGTCATGATTTCTGTAGAGATCTGTAAGCTAAGCCAAAAGGACCGCCAAAAGTAAAGGACAAGGTTTTACTTTAAATAACTTAATTACTATAAAATAGAACCAAAATCAAGATCAACTAAATATGAATTATCAGACATTCCACAATCAATGTATGTTACGCATTGCATATTAAAACTAAATAATAGATAGAAAAAGATGCCAAGGCAATCCATTCAGCGTACTTGGCACCAATTTCAGCCACAAAATCCTTCAGAGCTCTGAACTTGCTCAGGTAGAATTCCAGCTCCTTTTTTTCAAAGATGTGGGATGGCATGATGGCTCAGTGGCTAGGACTGCCTCACAGTGCCAGGGGCCTGCGTTCAATTCCCCCTTAGACAACTGTCTGTGTGGAGTTTGCATGTTCTCCCTGTGTCAGCATGGGTTTCTTCCAGATGCTCCAGTTTCCTCCTACTGTCCAAAGGTGTGTTGGTTAGGTGGATTGGCCATGCTAAATTGCCCATAGTATTCAGGGATGTGTAGATTAGGTGGGTTTGGGGAATGGGTCTGTGTGGACTGTTGGGCCATAAGGCCTGTTTCCATCTTGTAGGGATCGTATGGAAATGGCTACTAAAAACAGCATTTGGGTTGAAGAGCAGCTGTGATCTACTTGAATGTTGAGCAGACTTGAGAGGCCAGATAGCCTGTACACGTTCCTATTTCCTATGATCCTGATTCGCAACTGACAGCTGCCCCCAATCATTCAAGGTTCCATGGTACAATCTTCAACAAAATGGCATAATTTTCAAAAATCTCCTCACCTTACATCACAAGTCTTGATGACATGGATAAACTATATTACATTTGTCCAAGCCCTCAGTGACAGTTCTGTGCATTGTATGGCAAATCTGGCCAGTTCCTTTCTTTAAGTCACAGAGATGGGTGCAGCAACTTTTGTATTTGCTGATTTCCAGCTCCTGGACTCGGCCGTGATTTTCTCACAAAAGTAGTGCACTGTACTACCAGATGATCTAAAGTTTCAGCTTTCCTTTCAGTTAAGGTTTGACTCAAAAAAAAATTTGGAACCCAGTTCATGCAATAAGTAAAACATCAAACATCTTCTGCACATTTCACCCCGTCCTGCAAAGAATGTAGTCCACAACAACTGTCAATGCCATGAATATTATAACTTGTTAAGCTCCCCTCCAAGCCACTCACCATCCTGATTTGGAAATATACCAGTGTTCCTTCACTGTTGCTGGGTCACACTGCTGGTATTTCTTCCTTAAGAACATTACTACTTAACCTACAGCACGTGAACTGCAGTGGTTCAAGAAGGCAACTCACCACTAACTTCTCAAGGGCAGGTAGGGGCAATAAATGCTGGTCTGCGAGCAACACCAATGTCCCATGAGTGAATAAAGAAAAATTGATTTGCATTTAAACCTTCTGACCTAGAGTTTGGGACAATGCTACAGTGCTAGAAGACCTTGTTAAAGAAACTTTACCCAATGCGGAAGTCAATCGCATGACTGCACAACTGAAAGTCTCATGTCCTACCAATTGAACTAACTAGACATTGGTTGATGTGTGCTATTCTTCTAAGCAATTGTAAATTGATTAAACCAAATTGTCAACCTTTAAAGAGACAATATAATTAAAGACAATCCCATCACAGCATGCTCCTTCTCCAAGAGGCAGTAATGGCCAAATGCTACTATCACGAGACTATTAATCCAGGGACCCAGGCAATGTTTGCACATTCAGACTCCACTGTGGCAGATGGGGAATTTGAAATCAATAGAAATTTGGAATTAAGAGCCTAACCATTGTCGATTGTCAACAAATCCTGTCTGGATCATTAATGGGGAAGATCTCTGCTGACCTTACCTGGTCTGGCCTGTGTGTGACTGCAAACCCACAGCAATATTGATGATCTTTAACAATTAGGGATAGGCATTAATGCTAGCCAAGCCATGATTGCCCACATCCCATGTGTAAATTAAAATTTGGGGAAAAGCCCCCTCAGAAAGTAAAAAAGGAGCTGCAGTATATAACATCAAATGTTCACGTGGAATATCCATTCTTCAAGACTGCAAAATACACAGACTGTGAACCACCATCTTTTATTGCATGGGACTACTGTGTGCAGCACCATCCATGTTTCATCACTGATGCAAAGGGAATACTTTCACATGGTCAACCTCCCACCGGAACCCCTGCAACTTAGGGATGTGAAGACAAGGAGCCAGTGTTCAATGAGTAGTCTTAGCAAGCTCTTTTAAAGTCGGTTAAATCAAATAAATCAATTTGAGTCCAGAACTAGGGGCGCTGTTTAAAATCTAGTTGTTACCCTTTTGAAAGAGAGATAGGAGATTTTTTTTTCTCTCAGAGGATTGTGCAACTTTTGAACTTTTGCCTCAGAAAGTGGTGAAAGAAGGGTTCTTAGTTATTTTAAAGCAGCGGTTAAATTCTTGTTAGAAGAAAAAATGTTGTGGGTAGGTGGGAATATGGAATTTGAAACACATCAATAAATGTATTTTGTTTGGTTTCATTCTATTGTAACCTCTGATAGCATCTGTGAATCCCGATTTCTCACATAGGTGAACCGTTGTTTTCTTACACTACATGAATTGTGAAAATCTGGAAATGCACTACAGCTTTGCAGTGGTACAAAGACCACTTCCTGTTCAGTTGTCTGATACTTTGTGATTTTTATATATGTATTAATGTAATTAATCAATATCAAACATAGATCATTTATTAAATGGGCCCCAGAGTTTTAGTTGTTTTATTATGTCCCTTTTTAACATGCATTGCTGCTTTTAGTGATTTATGCATTGATATCCCAGATTTTTCTGTTTTTCAACCTATTTAGACAATTACTTTCCTCCAAAATTAGGCCCCTTTATTCTTCAAACCAATGTATTCACACGATGCAAGTTGTTTACACAGAAGGTGGTGGGTGCCTGGAACTCTCTACTGGGGCGGGGGGGGGGGGGGGGGAGTGGAAGTAGATACTATAGTGACTTTTAAAGGGCATCTTGACAAATATGAATAGGATGGGAATAGAGGGATACAGTTCCTGGAAGGGTAGGGAGTTTTAGTTGTGATGGCCAGCATGTCAGTGCAGGCTTGGAGGGCTGAAGGGCCTGTTCCTGTGCTGTAATTTTCTTTGTTCTTAGTACAGTTAAATTGGCAATTATTTTGCAAATTATATGCTTGTTTCATAATTTATTTATAGCTTGCTGCATTTTTGCAGTCCTCCTCTGTCTTAACTATACATTACTGGCCAAACAACAGTAGTCCAGGTCATGAATGAGTATTGCAAACCTCATTGTTCTGGATATATTTAAGTTGCAATCATCTTGGAGTTTGGAGTGTTGATTCACGGTACGGGCACAGGGCAGAAATCTGAAGCAACATTGCAAGTGTGTCTCTCAGTAAGGTAGTGCAATCCCGTGGCTGTTTAAACCCATTGCTTGGCCAAGACTTTATTAGCATGTATTATTTGGAGGTCTGTATGCCTCATCTCATTCACTATGTTAGTTGGCATTATGATCCCATCAAATGGTGATACTGAACAAGACAGATTCAAGAGAGAATCTGATAGACATAAGTTTGTTTTTGCAGTTTGCTTACCATGGTGGTCATTTAATGAACACGTGAATATGCCAATATATTTTTTATCAAAAGGGCGTAAGTTATTTTCCATAAAAGAAAAACAACTTTATGAATATAACAATTTGGAAAGATCATCACGAGCAGCAAAACCAAAGGTTCTACCCTTCTCCACAGAGATATCCCTTAGTGAATCTTAACCCAAGTGAAGTCTCACACCCAATTTCACCGTTTAATTTCTTTTTCAGTTGATGAGGTTGCAAGTGTTTCCTTTCAGCAAATATCTGCATATTCAACAGATATTATTTGCTCCATTACTATCTCACCCTGAGACACAGAAACACAAACCGGCTCACTGACTGTTCCCATTTAAGTCTCATTGAGTATGAGACCACTGAATGAGACTGTCAACCTGGACCAATCAGAGATTCCTGGCTGACAGATATAAACAGGAGTCTCAAGGATTCTCCTCACTCTGGGGATTGGCTTTGAGCTAGCTGGTCAGAGTCCATGTGTAAATAAAGGGTGACTTGACAACGGGATATCGGCCTCCTTGGAGCTATTTTAATGGTGACGAGAAAAGACTGTATGCTTATGAAGAAAATTCATTCGCAACAGCCGTCTTTGTCATGCCTTTATTTGGGAAGCTTGACTTGTTTGATCCTGCCATTAAAGACAGGGCCCAGAACGTAGAAAGAATGCATTATTTTTTTCTGAGCCAATGACATTGGGAGAGATCAAAACCAACACACAATTTTTACGACTGCTTGCAGACCTGCAACATTTTCAGTTATCAGGAGCCTAATTTTCCCTGAGGTACTAGACACTGAAATCTTTCAAGAGTTGACGGATTTAGTTAAGGAATTTTATGACACCAAGCTGCCTCTAATTCTGAGTCATAATCGGTTTTATTCAGCAGTTTGAGAGCCAGCGAAATTAATATTGGGATTTTTGAGGATAAGATGACTGACAGTCATGTGATGGATGCTGAGAGAACATTTGGTACGTGGAATTAATGCTGTAACCATGCAAAAGTGTCTACTAGCTGATGCCCAATCAGACTTCAAACAGGCACTGAAACTGACCTTGTCATTAGTAATTGTGACGAATAAAGCATGCAAACTGTAGGGTAACCTAATGGAAGTGGACACCCTCACCTGTCCAACTAAACTTGGAGAACACCACTTGAGTGCAGGCAATTATATAGCCTCATGCAGAACATATCCTGAGCAGAGGGTCCCAAAGCCAGCCCACACCAGAACCCCACAACAAAGCTGAGCCCAGCCAAGTATCTAAAAAGGCTTTCAGGATCTGGTCCAGCACACCATTTGAGTTGCTGCCTGAATGCAGAGTTGAGGCAGCAAAAGAATCCTACGAGGTCTGACTTGAGTAAGAGAACTCATAGGCTGGTATCCAGGAGAGTGCACACCCTGTGCACTGGAAAGACCACCTACAGCTGCTTTGGAACCGTTAAATTGCTTAGCAGTCTCCAAATGGCAATCAATCAAAATAAATGTCTGCTTAAATGGTCACCTGGTTCTCATGGCGGTCAACACCAGCACAGTTGTATCAGTGATTGTCGAAACAATCTGTAACAAGATTCACTCAGGACTCTAATCCTTAAGTTTGCATATGACCTTGGCCAGACTGAGGAGCAGTTGGTGCTGTTACCACTAATTGTAGAAAAAGGTTTAGGCACAAGCTTGATGGGGCATAACTGGCTGAGAAACATTCACCTTGATTAGCTCAACATTTTCTGAAAAGAAAATGACTGCTTCAGTCCTAATTAAATACTCAGAATTTTACAGGAAGGTCTAGGGAATATGAAAGGAGCCAAGGCCATTGTACATGCTGACCCAGACACGATTCCACAATTCTGCAGGGCCTGCCCAGTGCCATTTGCCTTATATGCAAAAGTTGAGGCAGAAATCAGGAGGCTGGAAAGGGAAGGAATCATCATACTAGAACAGTTTTCAGAATAGGCAGCACCAATCATATTGATTGTGAAACCTGAGGGGTCAGTTTGCCTTGTGCAGATTTTAAGCAAACGGTAAAGTGCTTCTCAAAGCTGGATAAATACGCAATTCCTCGCTTAGAGGACTTGTACACAAAACCGATGGGTGAGCTGTCCTTCACAAAGCTGGACATGAGCCTTGCATACCTGCAGTTGTGGTGAGAATTCCAAGAGGTCTGCCACAATTAATACCCAACAGGATTTGTACCAATACACAAGCCTGTCATTTGGGGTATCATTAGCCTGCACCCTTTTCCAGCAGTCTATCCAAGGTTGCCATTTCATTGATTCAGTACAGTATGGGAGCAGGCCATTGAGCCCATAAAGCCCGCAATGACCCTCCAAAGTGCATCCCACCGAGACACACTCCATCCCTATAATCCTACATCCCCCACGACAAACCCACCTCACCTGCACATCTCTGGGCACTATAGGGCAATTTAGCATTACCAATCCACCTAACCTACACATCTTTGGATTGTGAGATGAAACTAGAGTGCACGGAGGAAACCATGCAGACACAGGGAGCACATGCAACCTACACACAGACAGTCAACCAAGGGTGGAATTGAACCTGGTTCCTTGCTCTGTGAGGTAGCAGTCCTAACCGCTTAGCCACCATGTGATAACAACCAGGAAGCCTGATAAAGAGCACTTGGAGAACTTGGCTGAAGTGTTTAAATGCTTCTGCAAGGTGGGGGTACATCTTAGAAGGGAAATACATGTGTTCCAGGCACCCCAAGTGACTGACTTCAGCTACAGAGTAGACAAGACCGGGTTATACCTTTTAGAAGATAAAGTGAGAACAAATAAAGGTGACCCAACTCTTACGTCTGTACCGGAGCTTAGGTCTTTCCTTGGGTTGGTGAATTATTATGGAAAATTCATATGTAGCCTGGCTTCCACCCTGGAACCTTTACACTTGCTATTGAAAAAGGTCCAGCTTTGAAAATGTACATTAGCCAAGATGTAGCCTTTAGGGAAGTGAAAAAGCAACTATCGTTGTCTAAGTTGTTGGCCAATTATGACCCCAAGTGAGATGTAGTGCTTACATGTGATGCCTCCCGGTATGGCATTGGCGTAGTGTTAGCTCATTGGTGGCCCAGAGAAGAGGGACACCTGACAACATATGCTTCCTGGACTTTGACAGGTGCTGTACGCAAATATGCCCGGATGGAGAAGGAACATTTGGAGGTTCAACCAATACCTTTATGCAAATTTGTAATAGTAACAAAGTACAAACCACGACTAGGGCTACTTAAAAAGAAGACAAGGCTGTGCTGCCTATAGCTTCAGGTCAAATTCAGTGGTAGGCCCTCATTCTCAGTGTGAAGCATTACAATTTGGAACCCCATCTGGGAGGTCAAGTGGCAAATGTGGATGCCTTGAACCACCTCCCACTGGCAAATACACTACTGATGGCAGCTTCCCTGGAAGAGTCCATTCTGGTTTCAAAGTTTATGAACATCTTTCCGGTCACTGCTGTCAATATCAGACTATGGTCACAAAAAAATCCCATCCTGGCAGAACTAAAGTAGCTGGTGGTGATGGGGGAAACAAAACGGCTCTCACATCCAGAACTGAAATCTTACTGAACCTGGCAAGAGCAGATCACTGTCGAGGACAGCATATTATGGGGAGCAAAAGTGATTATCCCAAGTAAAGGGCGCTCTCAGATTCTGACTGAATTCCACCAGAGTCATCCAGGAGTTTCCAAAATGAATATGTTGGCAAGAATTTATGTATGCTGGCTAGGTATGAATGCTGACATAACCGCATTGGTGGAGCAGTGCCCAGCATTCCAACAGGATAAAAATTACCCGCAGCAGTTCCCCCACATTTGTGGGAATGGCTGGGTAAACTCTGTGCTCGGTTATATGTCGACTATGTCAGTTCTTTCATGGGCTCAATGTTCTTGGTCATTGCGGATGCTCATTCAAAGTGGTTAGCTGTGCATAGAGTTCATTCGTCAAACTCAGAGATGAAGATTGAAAAGCTGTGAGCATCACTGACAGTGCATGACTCCCAGAAGTATTGTTCATGGACAATGGGACAGCATTTACCAGCAGTGATTTTGAGTATTTCCTAAAGTCGAATGGCATTCTGCATGAATGGACAGCTGCATAACATCCATTATCCAGTAGTCTGGTGGAAAGAGCAGTCCAAACATTGAAGACAGGCTTAAAGAAACAGCCAACAACTTCACTCCAACCAAACTGCTCCAGTTCCTGTTGATTACATGATCTCTTACGCAACAACAGGGATAGCTCCAGCAGATTTGCTGATAGGGACAAGATTCCACACCAGGTTAAATCTGATATTCCCAGACTTGGGGGGAGGGTGGGGGCAGTGTGAAACGGCAACAGGAATGCGAATGCTGGCCACATGCCTCCACTAAGTGAGAGAGACAGTTTACTTCAGGGGACAAAGTTTGGTGTGAAAACCACAGAAATGGCCCTACATAGGTCTGAGGCAAGCTCAGGTCCTGTGACATACAAAGCTCACTTAGGAGATTGGGTCCTGAACAAACGTGTGGATGATAAGAAGGCTGCAAACCCACGAATGGGGCAGGAGCGAAACATACCCAGCCCCTCATTACAGCCAGAAACAATGTAGGAACCCATGGGGTTCTCCCCCACCATCTACTGTTGATGAAACCTTGGAGTCCGAGATGGATGTAGCCAATGGCACACCCTTGATACCATTAACACCTGAAGAAGAGGAGGGATTTCTTCCAAGATGCTCTAGCTACAAGAGATGGGCACGGTCTAGTACACGCCACCCATGCCTGGATCAGAGTTGGAGGAACTGGACCTCAGGTGTAAACACCCCAGGTTAAGCTACAGAAAATGAACAGGCCTACATCCCCAGACTCAGTGGGTCAAGGATGTAGTGGTTGGACTGAGGTTGGCCAGGTAGATTTCATTGATATGTGTTCCGTGATTGGGGCTATTAACCTGGGCCAATCAGGTAGTACATGCTGACAGGCACAAACAGGGGTCTCAGGGATTCCAAGATAATGAAATGTGAGGCTGGATGAACACAGCAGGCTCAGGAGCACAAAAGCTGACGTTTCGGGCCTACACCCTTCATCAGAGAGGTCTAGGCCTGAAATGGCAGCTTTTGTGCTCCTGAGATGCTGCTGGGCCTGCTGTGTTCATCCAGCCTCACATTTCATTATCTTGGATTCTCCAGCATCTGCAGTTCCCATTATCACTGTCTCAGGGATTCCACTCACTCCAGGGAATATCTCTCAGCTAGCTGGTCAGAGTGCACGTACTGTGCACTTATATGTATAAAGGGTGATGGGATACCCGGCCTCCGTGGAGTTATTTCAATTCTAAGATAAAAACAAAAGGCTGATAAAACAGAAAGATTTATTTCTGAAGAAGGGTCCCGACCTGAAATGTCAGCTTTCCTGTTCCTCTGATGCTGCCTGGCCTGCTGTGTTCCTTCAGCACCACACTTCATTACCTCTGACTCCAGCATCTGCAGTTCTTGCTATCTCATGATTTAAACTCTGATTGCCAAAACTAAACTCTGCCCTTTTGATGATATAGATCATCTTCTAAATTATAGTCTGCTCTGGCCTATCCAATTATGTGTCAAGTAAAAGTTTATGTTAGTAAACAGTTTAAGCAGTTATCTCATCAGGTAGCTTGACTTGTCATTTAATTTCTTGGAAATGCTGTTTTGAACTCACTGTTCAGGTGACTTCTGGTCTTTAAAAATGTTGTGACTTCAAAATGTTGTAGTCACTAAAATCTCAGTATTTCTCTCTGCAGAGTTGAACATTTCTGTTGAAATACAGTGCATTTATGTGAAAATTCTTTTGACTTTTCAAATTTCTTGTCTTTCCACATCAACTTTGTCAAAGAAGCCACTATAGTGTTCAATTTCAGAACTAACCTCCAATAATATTCATCTGTGCCAATATAGTTTGCATATGTTTTGCATATAATTTTGCCACTATATTTTGCATAGTGTCTTAGGTCTTAAAAAATTTCAAATTACCCTTATCATCAAGAGCTACGATACAGTTGCACAGACCTTCAATGACCTTGCTAGTTAAAAGAAGATTTTTATTGTGGCTGGTGCATTTTTCATTTCAAATAGCATGACTTTGCATTGAAGAAGTCCATTCAGAGTTACAAAAACTGGTATTTCTTTGACTATATCAATCATGAGAGCTTGCCAATATCCTTTTTATCAAGACATTTTTTGTAACAGACAATGCTTGTAATTGCTCAGCACAGTCCTCCAAAAATGGATTCAGATATCCAACATTGAGAATAAAGTGTGAAGCTGGATGAATACAGCAGGCCAAGCACCATCTCAGGTGCACATAAGCTGACGTTTCAGGCCTGGACCCTTCATCAGAGAGGGGGATGGGGAAAGGGTTCTGAAATAAATAGGGAGAGGGGGGTGGTGGACCGAAGCTGGACAGAGGAGAAGGTAGGTGGAGAGGAGAGTATAGGTGGGGAGGTAGGGAGGGATAGGTCAGTCCGAGGAGGACAGACAGGTCAAGGAGGCGGGATAAGGTTGGTAGGTGGGAAATGGAGGTGCGCCTTGAGGTGGGAGGACGGGATAGGTGAGAGGAAGAACAGATTAGGGAGGCGGGGATGAACTGGGCTGGTTTTCTGATGCAGTGGGGGGAGGGGATGAGCTGGGCTGGTTTTGGGATGCAGTGGGGGAGGGGGAGATTTTGAAGCTTGTGAAGTCCACATTGATAACATTGGGCTGCAGGGTTCCCAAGCAGAATATGAGTTGCTGTTCCTGCAACCTTCGGGTAGCATCATTGTGGCACTGCAGGAGGCCCATGATGGACATGTCGTCTGAGGAATGGGAGGAGGAGTTAAAATGGTTCGCGACTGGGAGGTGCAGATGTTTATAGCAGAACACTTCTGCTCGGTTCGCAAAGTGGTCCCCAAGCCTCCGCTTGGTGCCCCCAATGTAGAGGAAGCCACACTGGGTACAGTGGATACAGTATACTACATTGACAGATGTGCAGGTGAACATCTGCTTAATATGGACAGTCATCTTGGGGGTGAGGGAGGAGGTGTGGGGGCAAGTGTAGCACTTCCTGCGGTTTCAGGGGAAGGTGCCGGGTGTGGTGGGGTTGGAGGGGAGTGTGGAGCGGACAAGGGAGTCACGGAGGGAGTGGTCTCTCTGGAAGGCAGACAAGGGTGGGGATGGAAAAATGTCTTGGGTGGTGGGGTCGGATTGTAGATGGCGGAAGTGTCGGAAGATGATGCGTTGTATCCGGAGGTTGGCGGGGTGGTATGTGAGGACGAGGGGGATTCTCTTAGGGGCTATCGCGGGGGCGGGGTGTGAGGGATATGTTGCGGGAGACACGGTCGAGGGCGTTCTTGACCACTGCGGGGGGGACGTTGCGTTCCTTGAAGAATATGGACATCTGGGATGTGCAGGTGTGGAATGCCTCATCCTGGGAGCAGATGTCGCGGAGGCGAAGGAATTGGGAATAGGGGATGGAATTTTTGCAGGAGGTTGGGTGGGAGGAGGTGTATTCTCGGTAGCTGTGGGAGTTGGTGGGCTTAAAGTGGACATCAGTGTCTAGCTGGTTGCCTGAGATGGAGACAAAGAGGTCCAGGAAGGTGAGGGATGTGTTGAGATGGCCCAGGTGAACTTGAGGTTAGGTTGGAAGATGTTGGTAAAGTGGATGAACTGTTCGAGCTCCTCTTGGGAGCAAGAGGCAGCGCCGATACAGTCATCAATGTAATGGAGGAAGAGGTGGGGTTTGGGGCTAGTGTAGGTGCGGAAGAGGGACTGTTCCCCCTTTGTCTGTAGGAAGTGGGAGTATCGAAGGAGAAGTTGTTGAGGGTGAGGACGAGTTCGGCTAGGCGGATGAGGGTGTCGGTGGAGGGGGACTGGTCGGGCCTGCGAGACAGGAAGAAGCGGAGAGACTTAAGGCCATCTGCATGAGGAATGCAGGTGTATAGGGAGTGGACGTCCATGATGAAAATGAGGTGTTGGGGGCCAGGGAATTGGACGTTCTGGAGAAGGTGAAGGGCGTGGGTGGTGTCACGGATGTACGTGGGGAGTTCCTGGACCAAGGGGGAGAAAATGGAGTCCAGATAGGTGGAGATGAGTTCGGCGGGGCAGGAGCAGGCAGAGACAATAGGTCGGCCAGGGCAGGCGGGTTTGTGGATTTTGGGAAGGAGATAGAAGTGGGCGGTGCGGAGTTGGGGAACAATGAGGTTGGAGGCTGTGGGTGAGAGGTCACCTGAGATGATGAGGTCATGGATGGTATTGGAGATGATTTGGTGCTCGGGAGTGGGGTCATGATCAAGGGGGCGGTAGGAGGAGGTGTCGGTGAGTTGGCGTTTGGCCTCAGTGATGTAGAGATCAGTGCGCCATACTACCACTGTGCCTCCCTTGTCTGCGGGTTTGATGGTGAGGTTGGGTTGGAACAGCGGGCTGCCCGTCCTGCGAGGGAGAGGTTGGAGTGGGTGAGAGGGGTGGAGAGGTTGAGGCAGTTGATGCCTCGACGGCAGTTTGAGATGAAGAGGTCGAGCGAGGGTAGGAGGCCTGGGGGTGGTGTCCAGGAGGAGGACTTGTGTTGCAGGCAGGTGAAGGGGGTCAGTGGAGGGAGGGTTAGGCTCCCGGTTAAAGAAGTAAGCATGGAGGTGAAGGCGGCGGAAAACATAATCTCCATCCAACATTGAGAATTCAGCTTTCTCATTGAGGAACTTCTCCCTAATCGACTTTAATGAACCTCTGTCTCATGACCATAAGACAGTTTGAATGAGCTAAATCCATAGATTCATTTGGAGCATCTCTGGCCTCAATTAAGAAACCTACCCCTTTATCCCAATGCTGTGAGTATTTGTGACAGTGTGCCTTAATCACGGAGAGACTAATTACAATGACAACAACATACCCAAATTCTCCTCAAAGATTGTAGGAAAGGAAACAGGAAATACAGTGAGCCTTTCATCTCCTGGGAATTAATGGTAGTGTACAATTTATGTCCTAATACTCTTTTCCAAGTTATTCAAGTGTTGTAGATTATGATGATTTTGTTAAGAAACATTTCTTAGTTATTATAGTGTTTAAGATAACCTGAGATGACAGACGCATTCTCAACTGTTAACTGTAATTTTCCAGATTCAGCACATTACTAGTCTATAATCCAATTATTAAGAGGGACTACCTTTTAAATTATACATTCCAATCAAAGGTATTTCATTTTACAAATACAACAAATACTTGGCATTCGCCTTCCTTGAATTTTAAAATCTCGTTGCAGAGCTGGTGGAAGTGCTCTATACACTCACTGGAAATCTTCCCAGAAACCTACTGAACCTACCTCAGTTGGAATCGAGCAGGATCCTTACACATGTCATTGGTATCTTGGTCTTTTTTGATACTGGTTCTCTTGACTGGTGTTTTATTAATGAAAGTTGTTTGGAAAAGTCCATCCTCACAGACTTAAATGTCATATTATTTGTGACCTTGTATTTCTGATGGTTCATTGTCTCATCTTTTGCAGCTTTAAATTTTAAATCCCAGTGATACAAATGTAAGAGCTTTTCCTGTCTCTCAATATTGTCATTGTTATGGACCAGACCAGACTCCCCAAAGTATATTATGGAGATAGCCTAGACACTAACTATTATATTCGTTTTAAAAGGCAAGTGTAAGGTACTGTTTTCCAGATATGACTTGCTTCGTCCACCACTAGTCTTCAATTAAAACATATTTTATTCTTACAACACAGTTAATATACAGCAAAAAGAAGAATTGGCATAACTTTTCTCTATTGAAATATTTAACAAGATGATCTATTATTTAATCACTAATCATCATCTATTCCAATATAGACAGCATCCCATGAACACAGCCTTGGTAAGGACAATTCAGCAACACAATTATTAGTCTCAAGTGCTGTCACTCTTCAGAAGAAAACTAAAAGAAACAATCTGCCCCTTTTGATTTTGAAGAGGAAGCCCCTCTGTCTAAGACTTCACTGGAGGAGCAGTGAACTCAAGTTTGCAGCTCCAACAGCCAGCAAAACCCAGTAACCAACTGAAAGCAAAACTGAAATCCTCTTTGGATCTGTTTGAGCCTGATCGTGTGCATTTATGATTCTTTTGTCTTACTGTTAAAAAAACAACATCCAGGGAGAACTCAATACTGGTTATCAACTAGCTGTCTGCAGGAGACATTTTTGCACTATTGTGACAATACCCATCTCCAAGATAAGAAGAGCGAGCACATCTCTTAATGGCACAATATCGTCACGTCATCTGTTCTCTTGAAGATTCATGAAGTGTTTGATGATGATGACATCATCTGCAGTCTCAAATCAGGAAACAGCCATTGTGTTCATTAGGTGTCAGAAGTGTTGCAATGCCTAAGTGAAAAGTTGCTTATCCAAATTAATTTTAATATCTGTTATTTTTAAAGGTATGGCAGGACAATTTGAGAAAAAGGACTCAAATAATCTGGGTACATCATATGATTATGGTTCTGTTATGCATTTTGGAAAGTAAGTGGCACATTAACTGATTATATTGTAGTCATAAACAATACTTATTTAAATTACTATAATAGCTTCTTTATGAAATTTATGTTGCAATCCCCAGAGGGGGATCATAAACTGAAATATCCAAATCTATTGAATGACTTCCAAATAAATAAATTACCAATGAATTTTTTTAAAGAAAATCTTTAAATGAATGGAATCAACAAAAATCAAACATGAATTACTAAACAAATAGTAGTTTAAATCAAAAAAAGGTAAATTTCATTTTAACTAGTTGACAAAAAAGGGTGCATCTTGCACAACCACAAGCAATCCCTTCAGCATGAATGGCATTATGTAACTATACATTTCCACAGCATACCATTCTTTATTCATGCAGATTAGATCAGGAGTCCTATCTGACCACTGCTTTCAACCATACAGGTCATTATCTGCAAGAAGCCTCTTTCCCATAGTCTTGATCATTTGGATTTCTAGTGTTACTTTTCAACCTATCAGTAAAAATAAACTGTTCAATTAAATGTTTGTTCTCTTCTGGGGAAGCACCCAGCTCCTTTACATTTCTGAGCTATTCATGCTACTTTCCAGGTATTAAGACTTTTTTAGCTAGGTCACCCAGTACCTTCTAGAGTTCCTGCATCTTTTGTTTTTTTCTGACAGATAGAAATACTGACCATTTCTGTAAGATATAAAACCAGAATTAGGATATTTGGCTCATCAAGTCTCCTCCACTATTTGATCATGGCTGATATATTTATTAACCTCATTCTCCTGCCTTCTACCCATAACCCTTGGCCCCTTTATCAGTCAAGATACTATTATCTCTGTCTTAAATACACTGAATGACTTGGCCTCCACAGCCCTTTATGGCAATGAGTTCCACAAATTAACCACCCTCTAGCTGAAGAAATTCCTCCTCATCTCAGTTCTGAATGATCATCCATTCACTCGGAAGCTGCGCCCTCAGGTCCTAGTCTTCCCTACTAGTGGAAGCATCTTCTCCACATCCAGTGTACCCAGTCCTCTAGTATTCTGTAGAAGGCTAAAAGGGGCCATGGAATGTCTTTTGCAGACAGGATTAAGGAAAATCCTAAAACATTTTGTACACATATAACGAGCAAGAGAGTTTCTAGGGAAAGGGTAGGCCCATTCAAGGACAAAGAAGGCAATTTATGAATGGAGCAAGAGGATGTGGGAGAAGTGGTTATTGAACTCTTTGCATTGATATTCACACAGGCAAAGGACATGGTGGATGAGATGCTTAAGAGGGGGATATGTTAATGTTCCAGGGTAAATCAGTGTAAAAACAGGGGAGGTGTTGGATGTTTTAAAAAGCATAAGGTAAACAAATTCTCAAGACCTGATGGGATCCATCCCAGAATGCTTAGGGAGGCAGGTGAGGAAATTGCTGGGGCCTTGTACAAAATATTTGTATCCTGTTTAGGGTAGATGCTGAGAGAGTGTTTCCCTTCGTGGGAAAGTCTAGGATCAGAGGGCATAATCTCAGCCTAAGGGATTGCCCAGTCAGATCAAAGATGAGGAAGAATTTCTCCCTTAGAAGATAGCGAAACCATGGAATTCTCTATGACAAAGGGTTGTAGAGGTTGTATTATTACAAGTTTTCAAGGCTGAAATAAATAGATTTTCAATCAGTTTATGGGGATAATACAAGAAAGTGGAGTCGAGCATTATCAGGTCTGGCACCGAATGGAGAAAAGGACTCAAAGGGCTGAATGGCCTCCCTCTGCACCTATGTTTAATGGTGTCTATCATGTAGTAGCCACTCTTCACCCACCACTCCCACTTCAGACAAATCTCAGGCCAGCTTCTGTATAATCTTTGATTTATGGCCCTTAGAGAAGTCAAGAACAATAGCCTGGATTCGGAATGAAGCATTCTTTCATGACAATGTATACTGCACAGTCAACTCCCAGACAAATACAAGTGGAGTGGCCTTTGACAGGGCTCTTGAAGGCTTCAAAATGAAGAGGTCATTAGCAAAGTGTCTCCACAGTCAGAGCAGAGAAATGAGCAGTCTGACTCTACCTCTGCTGAAACCACATAGGATCCATCATGTTGAAGTGGTACAATATATAAGGTGAAGAAAATTCTCCCAAGGTGTGCTCAAGGGTATTCAACAGACTAATGTGCTGTTGGTACTGGTGCAAAATGTTTATTCATTTTTCCACTCTCACACCTATCCCATGTGTGCATTCCACTAGCCAACTCACCTCCTTACATATCACACAAAGATAGTGCATCGGTGCCAGGATCCATTGGCAGGATGTGTAATGGGTGTTTAGAGCAAAGGGTGAGGTGCAGAGGCTGGTGGTGCAGGGTTGGATGTGGGTTGGTGCTGGTGGTTGAAGAATACTGTGAAATTTTATTTCCTATGACCTACTTCCTAGGTAAGTTCTATGATATCTGTGTGGCCCTGCCATCCCAGTAGCATTCTAAGCAGCTAGTCCTGTGAGGTACTCCCAACTGTAGCCTCTTGATCTTTCTCCTCTGTGTCATCCTCAATTGAAGATGTGTTTAAATAGCCACTTGATCTGCTGCTTAAAATCACCTCTATTTCTCTAATTTGTTTTCCGAACCCTGGGAAACCCATGCTGTTCAAGTAAAGCTCAAACCAAATAATAAACACTGTCAAAATGCATATTAATGCTTCCAAACAACATTACATTGCAACAGTAAATACACAAATACAAATCATTAATCCATGACGCTAACATGTATATTTCTTGCTGCCATCCAGATATATCTCCATTCAACTCAGAAATTAGTGGATTTATTTACTGATTATTCAGTCTTGGATGTGCCTGTTGCTGGCTGTGCCAGCATTTATTACCCATTCCAAATTTTTCTTGAGAACGTGGTGGTGAGCCACCTTCATAAACTGTATCCAGCAGTTTGGTACAAGAAATTTTTAAGAGCATTTCAGGGGGCAGTTAATATATAGTCACATTTTTATCAGTTTGGAGTCACATGCAGGCCAGACCAGGTAAGGATGGCAGATTTCTTTTTCCAAACGGCATTAATAAGGTAGACAGGTTTTTACAACAAATCTTCATTGCCAGATTCCATAAGATAGCATAATGTAATTTGAACTTACGTCTCCAGAACATTAACCTGGGCTACTAGATAACTGGTCTAATAACATTACTGCAATCCAACCATTTCTCCCATTTAAGTCAGATTCCCTTTGTGTCCTATTTGCACCCAAAGCCTGAAACCACACTCTCCACCCCTCACAAATGCATCAGTTTCCAATCTTTACAGTTTTAATGTTTCTCCCAAGACATGAGCTGCTGCTGCCTACTACTGACATTCACTCTTGACAGTAAAAGTTACATTGAAAGAAAATATACTTCATTTAAGCATACACGAAAGGACTTTGACAAGATAAAAATACAATCCAATTAAGAGCGCATACTACATTGAAAATAGTTTACTAATCTTAAATTGATAACAGGCATCACTTTTTGAGATTGAGTTTAATATGTCTCTCGTAGTTTTTTTTACAATGAATAGATGATGCAAACCATACAGAAATAATGACAGCAACAGAGCTAATAGGAGAATGGTTTTAAGTATTGAATACAGATGAGAATGTTGATTTTGTTTTAAACTGCAACTTATTTTTGATTGCAGATACTATCTTGCCAAATCTCAGCAGCCTACTATAGTGCCCAAACGAAATCCAAACATACCTATTGGATTTGCCCCTGGGCTCAGTGAGATAGATGTTTTGAAAATAAATAAATTGTATCAGTGCCGTAAGTATATATCTATTTATTTTGCTGGAGGTGGATTATGGTCATATAAGATTTTCATTATAATGGGTCTTGATGGGTGCATTAACATAACATTTTATTGTAGTAGTATACCACAACATAAAAAGTCAGTAGGTTTCAATTGAGGCACTCTTTTTCCTTGCATCTCATTTTCTCGGCCATTCATAGTTTAGACAAAAGTTTTCTTAAAAGCTGGAGCACAGAACAAAACTCAAATACTAATTGAGGCAACTCAATGTATTGCTGCTCAACCACTGGTTTAAGATATTTTGATTCAATCAGATTCAAAACTGAGCAGATAATAACTTCAGACTTGCTCACCTGCTTGCTTTTATCTAGAAGTAGAAAGAGTATAAACACAGATGGAGAATGCTGACATCCACGCGGTATTCACATCAGCTTAAAATGCCTTTGATCTAAAAAACCTTCCTTAAAAATCTCCCTCCCTTCTCTTTTCCACTTTTTGGTTCAAGCATTTGATTGCTAATATATGCAAGTATTGTAAATGTATTTGATTCACTGGTAAATTGTTTTGATAATGCTCCTGTGATTTGCAAAGGAGCATTTTCTTATATAAAGGGCAGTATATAAATTCTGGTTATTACTGTAGTTACCATGGGAATGTATTCTGAATGTGGCTATGATGATGCATTCTAGTTACAATACATTGAGATACTACACTGTGGTCTGTGTACATTGAGATGGTACTCACTGATCTGGATAGACTGAGATAGTGTAGACAGATGAATCTACGACAGGAATATTGATAAGTATGTGGCAGATGTTTCCCTTTTGTTGAGTTTCTTATCATTTGCTGCAGAGCCATTATTTGTGGAGGAATCATTCGAGATTGAGCCAATTTCGTCATTAGTGATGCTTCTTACTGCTGTTGGTAATGGACACTGAAGATCCCCCATTCAAAGCTCATTCTGTGTCCTCACCTGCTCCCTTCCTCTTTAACATTCTTTGGTTGACTCGGGAATCTCAGTGGAAACAAGACCTCTCTCTTGTTGACAACCTTCACAACTACAGAACTACGCCCATGTGTCTCTCTTTGCTTTGACACTCCAGTCGTCTTGTATAATTTCAACAAATCTTGCTCTTGCACTTCCCATCACATCATTTACTTTTCCATCGTAAGTTTTCATTGAATAGAGATTACTTATTACAGAAGTTTTGGAAATTTGCATATAGCTCAATTCAACAACAATCTGAAATGAATGACAAATGGTACAAGTTATGTGAGGAATAAATGTTGCTCAGGACATGAGGCAAAACCCTGTTCTTCATTAGGTAATGTACAGTCATCTTTAGAGAAGACCATCAGGTCAATCTCGACTAGAAATTAGCACCTCCAAAAGCTCGTTATTCCCTCAGCAGTGCATCAATGTGTCAAAAATGTATTCAGAGTCTTGAGTCAGGCTTGAGCCCATATCTTTCTGGCACAGAGGCCAGAGTAGTATAAATGATTCAGAACTGCCACCTTTTATAAATTACTTATAAGAATAGCCATTCGTCAGAAAGGATGAAATAAATGACAGTAGGAAATTATCATATTGCAGAATATCATTTTGATTTTTTTAATTTTAATTTTGTGGTTATTCATCATTTTGTCCAATTTATTTAATACCCTTGTGCTTTGATCTGTTTTATTTTAAAGAAGTATGTGGTAACCTCTTAACTCAGAATGATAGAAGTTTCACCTCTCCAAATTTTCCGGCTGTGTATCCAAATAATGTTCAGTGCAGGTGGATGATTCGAGCACCTGCAGCAATGAAGGTAGGCTATATAGAGGATTTTGAAACAGTAGTTAATTTCTTGTAGTACAGCACTGTGAGGAGTAATTTTAAGTTGTACTGAAGTAGTAAATGGACATTATTAGTATGACTGCCAATTATACTTCACCCAATTTTCACTTCCATTTGATTTGAGGTATAGTTATAACCCTGTCTGTCCAGCCAAAGCCATGTTGGCCGGTGATTAAAATTGGTCAAGAGGGCTTATCAACTGACAAGCTAGTGCTCTTGACTAGGATTTTAATTTGTTCTTTCAAACCGGGCCAAATAAGGATGCAGTGAGATCATTGGGCCCAGCAATAATATTAATTGGTGGCCAGAGTGAGGATGTCATTTCTGGCTTCCCTTGGATTTCAGCAAGAGCAGCTAAGGTGGACAGAAAACCAAGCACAGTTTTTCATTATAAACAAAATACTGCAAAGCTAGAATTTTAAAATGCAAACAAAATTCTGGAAATTTGAAGCAAGCAGCATCCAAGGAAAGGGAAACAAAGGTAACACTTCAGGTGGCTCACCTTTCATCAGAAGTGGGAAAAGTTAGAGGTGCAATAACTTTTAAGCAAACGAAAAGGAGATGGTTGAAATACAAGGCATAAGAAAGAAATATAATAGAAAGGAGATGGAAAAAAAGAGGCCATACCACTCCGAGGCATACTACTGAAGAAACAAGGATAGTATGGACTTTGAATTTCAGAATTTTGAAAAGCTGAATGCCATTTTAACAAAGAAGCTTTCACATCCAAACTTTAACTAAGCATTTAAAATAGCTTTTGATAATAGAGACATCAGGATAGGGAATGTTCTCCTTCAGGTACATGCATCAGGAATAGAGAGACCAATCAGCTACTTGTCCAAATAATGTAAACAAACATTAGAATCAGTGGCCCACAGTAGAGAAGGAAACTCAGTTAATCACTGGTTCTAAAACATTTTGACATGTTAGTCTGAAATGGGTACAGATATACCATTGTATTTAGTTTATTCATTCACAGGGTGAGAGTGTCACAGGGGTACACCAGCATTTATTGTCCATCTGTTATTGCCTAGAGCACAGTTAAGAGTCAACCACATTGCTAAGGGTCTTGAGTCACATATAGGCCAGACCAGGTAAGGCTGGCAGTTTCCTTCCCTAAAAGACTTTAGTGAACCAGACAGGTTTTTCCTGACAATCCACAATGGAGTCATGGCCATCATTAGGCACTATAATCCAGATTTTATTGAATTCACATTTGACCATCTGCCATGACAGAATGCAAATGCCAGTCCCCAGAACATTACCTAGGTCTCTAGATTAACCGCCCAGTGATAATACCTCTAGGCTATCGCCTCCCTGTGTAGACACGTTTCAACTACCTTTTGTGAAAAGGTTTAAGACCAAAAATACCAGGTGTTCCATTGGAGCATGTTCCTTGAACCATTACACTTACAATCATTCATAGTGCTGAGGAAATCAAATGATTGCAGACCCATAAGACCATAAGACATGGAAGCAGAAATTAGGCCAGTCAGCCCATCGAGTCTGCTCTGCCATTCAATCATGGCTGATAAGTTTCTCAACCCCATTCTTCCAGTTCCTCCCTGTAACCCTCGATCCCCTTGACAATCAAGAACCTATTGATTCCCATCTTAAATATACTCAATGACCTGGCCTCCACTGTCTTCTGTGGCAGTAAATTCCATAGATTCACCATTCTTTGGCTGAAGAAGCTTCTCCTTATCTCTGTTCTAAAAGGCTTTCCTTTTGCTGTAAGGATGTACCCTTGGGTCCTAGTCTCATCCAGTACTTAAATTGTCTCAGTTAGAATTGAAAAGCTAATTGACCAAGGCTAGAGGAATGAATGTGTGTGTGAGTACCTCCTGTTTCATTCTTTTTAAAAATATTTTTCCTCCTTTGTAATGAAATGAGAGCGAGTATCATTTCATTTGTACTACAGAGAGAATGCTACAACAATAGGTGAGAACTTTGAAGAACTTGCAGATTGTTTTTATTTTTCATTCCAATATGTGTCTCCTTTTTTAAACACAAAGACTGCTGCTGAAAAAGAAGAAATAACTAAGAATTTAAATACAGTGTCTGTCTGGCAGTGAATGAGACCCACAGAATGTTTCCCTCAAGACTTAATGGGTGAGACTTCAAACAGGGAGAGATTTAACAAGAAGAGATAACAAGGGGCCTGACTAGGGTAAGACACCTGTGAGGGCAGGTGGGTCTAGGAAGTAGAAACCCACCTTTTAAAAGTATGTGTGTTTTACCCTTCAGCAATATACAAAGAAGGGGTTAAAAACTGACTGCAACACTTGTCAATGGGTGTTACTGCCTGATGTCCTAATGTATGGATGAGAGTTCTTTGAAGGCCACATCTTTGGTCAGTCATTTAAAATACCCTGCACTTCAGGTAAATAGAGGAAAAGATTCTATCTCACCATGAATACAGGCATTCAGTCACCATCACAGTTATCAGAACAACGGTATTTATGCCAACCTGCAAATTTAAAAAATCTTAAAATCAACTACTGAATGCCTACATCAGTGCTATCAATTCCATCTAGTAGCAGTCACAAAACTGCTCTTCTTATCTGGTCTTCAGGAGCAATTCAGCGCTGATCCATTTTTTACTTTGATCTTTTTGGCCTTGCCTCTGATTTTTACTCTATCTGTATCTGTGTTAGTATTTCTTTCTGTGTTTAGTAATTAATAAATTCATTCTTTTTGCTAATTTAAGAAAGCCTGGTTAAATTAGCTCTTATTAAAACTTGAGAGTTAATTTGAGTCTGAGAGAAAGGCATCAACAATTTAAGGGATCTATGTAAATTGCCCTTGTTGCGACCAACCAAAGAGATGGATGAATAATCAGAAGGAGCTAGTTCATCCCTTCTCACCTGGAATCTTGGATGTGGAACCAGAACAAATTGTTCGGTCAGAACATGTAAGGTGGGATATGTACAAGACTGAATTTAGTGCTGAAATTCTCACTGAAAGCACCATTCAATAAATACCTACACTAAAGTGGTATTAGGAAAACGTGGACAAGTGGATTGCAAGGTCAACATAAGAGAAAGTTTCTCAATTTTCCTTTATTGTAGCAAGATATATCAACAAACCAAGACTAATGGGCAAAAGCTTGCTTCACAAGCTGTAGTAAGATATAGAGCATATTTTTCAAGTTGAGATGACTAAGCAGCTTAATCAGCTAATGAATATTAGTATTTTCTGACAGATATAAAGGCATGAACATAGAAATGTAGATGATAGGGGCAAGAGGAGCCCATTCAGCCCTTCCAGCCTGCTCTGCCTCCTCTCACCATACCCTTTGATTCCATTCATGCCAAGAACTATATCCAGTCGCCTTTTGAATATATTCATTGTTTTGACATCAACTACTTCCTGTGGTAATGAATTCCACAGGCTCACTACTCTTTGGGTGAAGAAATGCCTCCTCATCTCCGTCCTAAGTGATCTACCCCAGACCCTCATGCTGTGACCCCTGGTTCTGGACACCCCCACCATTGGGATCATCCTCCCTGTATCTACCCTGTCCAGTCCTGTTAGAATTTTATAAATCTTTATGAGATCCACCCTCATGTGTCTGAACTCTAAATGAAGGTCAACATACCATTTGCTACCCTTACCACCTGCTGTACCTGCATGCTTAACTTCAGCAACTGGTGCACAAGGATGCCCAGGTCCCACTGCATACTGCCCTCTCCCAATTTACAGCCAGTCAGATAGTAATCTGCCTTCTTGTTTTGCTTCCGAAGTGAATAACCTACCGTCTCCAAATTATACTGCATTTGCCACTGATTTTCCCACTCACCCAACCTGCCAAGACCTTGCTGAAGGATCTCTGCATCCTTGTCACAGTTCATCCTCCCACCCAAATTCGTATTATCTGCAAAGTTGAAAGCAGGCCTGATTCAGATGAAGATATACAAATGAATCAGGCCTGTGCAAGGCCAAGCTATTTCAAGGTGATTCTTCTCAAAACCAAATTGAAGAGGAATTAAAGAAGCAACAGAGAAGTGGTATGCTGGTGAGAATGGATTATAGTGATTGGGTAACTCCAATCATAGTAGTGCATAAGATAGACAAAACAATATTTGAGGTCCATAACATCATCATCAATGAGACAGTGGATGATGAGCAGCATCCATTACTAATCTCTCAAAGTTTGAACTAAAAGTGAGAAATCTAACATGTATCATGAAGGGTTTTGGCCCTTATTTATGCTCAGTGTAGAATGAGACAGTCAGTAGCATCTCAGGATTGTTATGATCAAGATGGGAGAAATGTACTTTCTTTCTCTAATTCCAATTCTGTACAGGTCCCAGCACAAATTTAATTTGTTTACAAAGTTCCCAATTTCGCCAGTCATATGCTTTATCTTATATTAGGCTTCAAATAAAAATATCCATGAACCAAATTCTTTAATAAACACAAATTACTGATTCATCATGAAACAAAATCTATTCAATAAAGATAAATATTTGCGATAAAAAATGTAAATGTTCACAAAATCTATAACACACACAAACAAACACAAGAACATATCAGGTAAAGGGAAATAAACAGATTTTTCTGTGCAAAGATCCAGTTCTGGGGAAGAAGACACTTTTATTCAATAAGTCTTAGTTCTTGAAAGCAAGAAGCATAAGATTTGAGATGTTCAGCTGGCTGTTGTTCTGACATTCTGGCATGTGCAGACAGGTATGCCTTATATTGTCTCTGGGGTCTTTGGCTTAGGAATCATAGTATTGATGATTCCTCTGAATGCTCTTCTGAACAAGAATCAGGGTCTAGACCGGACCAGAACTCCAGGTACCAAGTTGCATTCACAACAGGAGCTTTTTCAGAAATAGGAAAGCTGAGATGGGATGCTCATTTCTTTCCCAAGGCAGACCACCAATTGAACAATCCAACAATGTGCAAAGTAGAATCTGCAACCTTACAGGCAAGGGCCTGTAGGAAACAAGCAGCTATCATAAGACATGTGACTTTCAGCAATGCCATGTTTTACAAAAAAGGTCTAAAGTCCTTTCATTGACCTCTATAAACATACATTTCATGTATCTCCACAATCGTTCAACTCAACTCCATAAAAAAATTGTTAAATGGAAAGCCACTATAACATGATAAGCACACGCATGGGATTTTACCTCTACATGAAACTGCCTTATGGTGTGATGTTGTCAGCAAACATTTCTTAAGTTACAATAGTTAAGATTTTGCAAGGAATGCTGCATGCACAGGGACATTTATTGATTTGGACTGGAGCATATGAACAGAATCTTCAAGTGTTAGACAAAGTGTTAAAAATGCTCCATGATCATGGTGTGAAGTTGTAAGAGCACTTGTGAGGAGCCAGAGTCTGTGTATCTTGGCCTGAAAATTAACTAAAAGGGCTATAGCCAGTGAAAGAGAACATAGAGATGTAGTTATGGCTTTAAAACCAAAAGATATGTCTCAGCTTAAATCTTTTCTCACAATACCTACCTGAATTCATACTATATGAGATGTTGCAAAAATTTGAAATGTCATTGGTCTCAAACACATCAAGCTGCATATGATGTATGTAAGGAAAACATGAGCAGTGATGCTGTACTCATGCATTGTGACATAAATCATGACCTAAAGCTGATGCATCATGCTTTAAATGATAGTGTTGAGGCAGTCATGTCATTAGTAATGTTCAAGAGAAGCCCATATCATCTAATTTGTATACAACAATGAATGAAAAATCTAATTGTGCATAGATAGAAAAGGAACACCTTTGAATTATAAGATACAGGAACGCAATTTTGCCTTTTGGCCATCTACCTTTTCATTCGATCTTGGCAGATATGTTTGACTCGACCTCCACAATCACATGGCATCCACAGCCTTTCATGGCAATGCATTCTGCAGATTTACCACCCTCTGGCTGAAGAGAAACTTTTCGTCTCAGTCCTAAAGGCACATACCTTCACTCTGAGGCTGTGCCCTCAAGTCCTAGTCTCTCTTAGTCGTGGAACAATCTTCTCCATGTCTGTTCTATCCAGGCGTCTCTGTATTCTGTAAGTTTCAGTAAGATCCTCACTCATCCTTCTAAACTCCATTAAGTCCAGAATCCTGAACCACTCCTCACATGTCAAACTCATCATCCATCTTGTGGTCATTCTTGTGACATTCCTCTGGACTCCCTCCAAAGCCAGCACATCCTTCCTTAGATAGGAGCTTAAAACTGCTCACAACATTCCACATGTGAACTGACTAGAGCCTTATACAGGCTCAGCAGTACATATCTGCTCTGGTATTCTAGCCCACTTGAAACGAATGCTAACACTGCATTTACCTTTCTAACTTCCAGCTGAACCTGCATGTTAACCGTAAGAGAATCCTGAACTTCGATTCAGATTTCTGAAGCCTTTCCCCATTCGTATATTCTTCCTTCCAAAATGCAAAACCTCAAAGTTGCCCAAATTGTATTCCATCTGTCACTTCCTTGCCCACTCTCCTAGCCTGAAATCCTTCTGACTCCTGAAATCCTTCCGCAACCTGCCTGCCTCCTCAACATTACTTGTCCCTCCACCTATCTTTGTGTCATTTGCAAACTTAGCAACACCCCCTGTTCCTTCATCCTGTTAGTTAATGTATAATGTTAATAATTGTGGTTCCAACAATGATCCCTGTGGAACTCTACTAGTTACTGGCTGCCATCCTGAAAAATATTCATTATCCAACTCTCTTCCGTCTGACAATCAACCAGTGCTTTGTCCCTGCCAGTGCCTTGCCCCTAACATCTGTGGCTCTTACCTTATTTAGCAGCTTTCTGTGTGGCATCTTGAAAAAGAGCTTCTGGAAATCTAAGTAAATGATGTTCACTGGCTGTCCTTTGTCTAACTTGCCCATTACCTCACCAAAGAATGTTAACAGATTTGTCAGGTATCGCCTTCCCTTAATGAAGCCATGCTGAATCAGCTCTAATTTACCATCCGTCTCAAAGTATTCTGTAATCTCATCTTTAATAATAGATTCTCAAACCTTGCCAACAACCGAGGTCAGGTTCATTTTCAGAATCAGAGTGTTTCTTCTGTTTAATCAGATAGTTACAGATTATTAACCTTTAGCTGTTATGCTGGAATCAGAATCTGCAACACTGGCAATAGTGCCATCAAAGATGCAGTGCTGGGTTGGATTTCATTCTTAGAATGACTACGGTGTTGAATATCCTAGCTCAAAATTGAATGCTACAGCAGACTATTACATTTGCTCGATGAAGATATAAAAGTAGACTGTGAAGATATAATCTTCACAATAGATATTGTGTATGAGGACTTTCCAATCACTATAACTCAGAAAGGTTTAATTTTAGAAAGAGCCCACAAATGGAATGTGAACAGTTTGACAACTTGATTAGTGTACGGATGAGGAACTGAAGCCTCAAACCATTCAACAATCAATACAACGAGTTATCAAGTGACAGAAAAGCAGTAAATGTATTGCAGGTTCATAGTAACTAAGAGACATGAGTCTGACAGAACGACATGCAGATGCTATATATGTATACTATACAGGCGCAGTTAGGATGAAATCCATAGTCAGAAATTTGTTAACTGGCTTAGCAACTTGGCAATAGTGGTAAAAACTGAACAAACCTTTAAATCTGAATAATGGAGTGGCATCTTTCAATGACATGAAAATTTTGATCAAAGGTGACCATCAGTAGCTAGATTCCCAAGTTGAAGCAAGATGGCATGTGATAATGGGGTACACAGAGTCTGGTAGAAGTTATAGGATGCTAGTTAGATGCGAGATAACAAGTATGAGTTCTTTAAGCCTTTGATTAATTTCTTGAGCCATATAGGGCAACAGATATAATGGCAAGCCCATAGTCGACAAAAGCCATTAAGCCAGTAGACAAAAACCATCCAAGGATGCTACAGAACATCATTGGTTCAAAGGAACACTAAATCAGATAGGCAGCATTGTGGCTCAGTGGTTAGCACTGCTACCTCACAGTGCCATGGACCTGAGTTCAACCCCACCCTCGGCTTACTGTCTGTGTGGAGTTTGCACATTCTCCCTGTGTGGGTTTCCTCTGGGTGCTCCGGTTTCCTCCCACAATCCAAAGATGTGTAGGTTAGGTCAATTGACCATGCTAAACTTCCCATAGTGTTCAGGGGTGTGTACCTTAGGTAGGGTATAGGATGATGGGCCTGAGTGGAATGCTCCAAGGGTCCGTATGGACTTGTTGGGCTGAAGGGCCTGTTTCCACACTATAGAGGTTCTATGATAATTCTTTACTTTGCTGAATTGAATGAACCTCTTGGACAACTTCTGAGGCAGGATCAGAATAATATTTGAATAAATATTACTTGCGCTTATTCTTTCAAATTGAAGTGATGCTTATTTCACATTTTGAAATGTAATAGTGGTTGACCCACCTCATTCACAGGTCAATGAACAAACTTACTTCAGATCCAATGTAATGGGATCAGACTGTATCACTATTTTCAAACCAACAGAAAGAAGCTGAAATCATGGTTGGAGGTTTAGTTATGTGATGAAGAATGTACTGAGATCAGAATGTTTTGCTTGGAGGTCAACCATGATACAATAACCAATAACCCAATCCTGCGGAAATACTTTGTATAACATAGGCATATCAACATTGTCAGTGACTTCTTGTTGTACAACCAGCAGTTGGGCATCCTCAGGAAGACCCACCAGGGCATCTGGATGTTTTCACATCAGGCCGGAAGATTATTGTCAACATGTGTGAAATACCTTCTGCTCGCTTTTGCCACCCTGGAAAAAAAAAAGCCAGGTTCTGGATGGAACTTCTGGAACCTGGGCTGCAGTGTCATTCTGACTAAAATGCAGAGCCCTCCGGACAAATCCCAGCAAAGAAGTCTTATAAATCAGGGACAAAGAAAACAGTAGAGATGGACAGGTGAAAATGACAGAAGGATGGAAATTGGGAGCCAAAACTCATCATGTATTCTTAAATGAAGCCCAGACATTCATGTCTATTGAAGCAGCTGCACCAAGCAAAAATATTGGAAGTTTGGTAGCTCTTTGTCTTAGATCTGTCTTGTCAGTTGCACAATATTTATTTACATGTAATAAAGAGGCTTCGAGTACTTGTAACTTCTGCAATTGAAGATGTCACTGACTTTATAGGGTAGTAGAATAAAGAAGATTCATATTAAGAAACTTGTGGATGAATAACTAGATTTTTAAAGCCTTTATACACATGGCATCATTGTTATGGAATTCATGTAATTCTGTACATAGGCATGGCAGGACCATAAGTAGATATGGAGGGTATGAGGGTTATTGGCTTACGTGAGGGTCCATTGGGGGCAGGTGATGGGGAAATTATAAGATATTTTGAACTTATGATCAAAAAGGCTTCCTCATCCGGATTATAGTTCACAACACTGTGGAGAGGCCATGAACTGTGCCCGTTTGCAAACGAGTTTTGGTAGGTAGCTGATCAAACATGAGTAAGGAAATAGAGAACAAAGAAGGTGAACAGCATAAAAGAGATTGGATATACAAAGGGAGAGAAGAGTAGAACTTTATTAATGCAGAGGATTGGTAGTGAATTCAATTAGAATTTTAAAAAGATTCAGGTGCTGGGAATATGGAAGGTTGAGAAAAATTTCCAGTAGAACCTACACATTCCCAAGAATCCCTTCATATCACCGATTTTGTTGTGGGAATGAGAATTGGGCTACTTTTACCCTTTGTAAAGGCCATATCTTTTTATTTTCAGATACTTCTAATTGTGACTGAAATGGGAAAAAAATTGGCTTTAAAAACCAAGGATAGAACCATAGAATTTTATAATACACAAAAGGAGGCCATTCCACCCATCATGTATGTACCACCTCACAAAAGAGCTACCCAGCCAACCTCATTCTGCAGCCCTTTCTCCATAGCACTCTAAATTCATCATAATTCATATGAATATCAGCTCTCTTTTGAAATCTTCTGTGGAATCCACTTGCACCACTCTCTCAGGCAGCGCACGCCAAATCCTAACAACTCACTGAGTAAAGTTTCTGCTTATCTAACTCCTAGTTGTCTTCTGGCGATCTTGAAATTGTGCCCGCTTGTTACTGATGTACCAACGAGTGGAAACAGAATATCGTCTTTACCCTGTTGAAATTGTTCATAATTACAAACTTCTCAGTAAAGTTACCTCTTAATCTTCTCTGCTCCCGAGGAGAATAAATTTTATTTTCATTAATTTTTCCTTGTTCCTGGTTTCATTGTAATAAATCTGCATTCTCTCCAGAGGTTTAGCATCCTTCCTTAAATAAGGTGCCCAGAACTTAACACAATTCTCCAAATATGGTCTGAATAATGATTTGTAGAGATGTGGCTCACTTCTTTGCTTTTATATTATATTATATTATATTATTAACCCAAGGATCCCATAAACTTTCTCAACAACTGTCTCAACTTCTGGCCACCTTCAGAGAATTATGCACTTGAACAGCAAGCCCCCTTTGCTCCTGTACTCCCCTCACAGCTGTATTTGAGCCTGTATTTTCTCTCATTTCCTCACATCCCAATGCATTGAAATTCATATGCCAGGTGTCTGTCCGTTTGGCCAGCTTATCAACGCCCCTCTGAAGTTGTTCAGCGTCATCCTCATAATTCATTATTTTCCCTAGCTTTAGGATTGTAAGTTAAAGTTGAAGAATTGCTGTACTTTTTTAAAGCAAGTAACATGACTCTCATTGTAAGTGGTGTTTACATAGCTGCTTGTTCAAGCTCTTGTGCAGGGTGCTGTCTATGAATGGAGGTTTGGGCAACAAGGAGCTGACTAATGACCGTTGATCAGTGACAGAGGCCTCCTGCCTGCCAGCAACTATACCATTAATTCCTAAATGCTTAGGAGTGTGAATGTTTGGCAGAAATAATTAGACCTCCAAAAAGTGGGAATTTTGTTTCTGCTCTACAGTAAAAACCTTGAGTCAGATGAAGGCCTGAAGGAAGACATTTTATTTTCCATCAGCCATTGCTGTAATATGTAGGCCTAAATGTGTAAAACAGATACTTAATAAATGTGAACCAGCCACTCTGTACCTTTTCCAGCAAATGAAAGTATCAAGAGAGGGGGATCAAGGAGCAGAAGCACCATCTTGTGAATCCTACGAATAGGGATCACTGAACTGCCTTACCAGACTTTCCCTCCACCCAGCACACCCTTTTGTTTTCTCTCTGTCTGCATCTGTCTAAGAGACTCTTGATAGTTAATGTGCATTATACAGTTTTTGCTGATAAGTTGTATGTCAGTAGTTCATAATTGTATATCTGTAGCTAGAATCTGTTTATATGCATTAAATAGTTGTTCTTGTTAAGTACAGAGCCTGGTCTGTGTTTTCTGTCAACCTGGGTCTACAAGGAAGATAAATTTGGGAGTTTTGCATATATTTATGATATCTTTAACTTTTGGGATGACTCTGGGAATAGTGGAGATTGATTTCCAATATTCTACTTCGCTGAGGGGTAACACTTTGCTTCCCTGGACAGTACATATCTTTCACCCAGTATGTGCCCTGGACAGGTGATTGAGTTTTAGTAAACTTGTGCCTTGCAAGATTGGCCACTTGGCACTGCTGGGTGTTCCTTTTCACCCAGAACACAGCACTGACCTGAGCAATCTATGTTCTGGCTGCCTGTGCTTGGTGGTGTGGCTGTCTGCCATGAAAGGGCTTGCCTTCCTCTCCATGGCTTTGTCTACGAACATAATTAAATACCTGTCCCTGAAGCGGGAGCTAGCTTATTCAGGGCGATGTCTTTGGTGACTAGGCTTGAGAAACACAGAGGGATTGTTCTTAGTATTGTGCAGCTGGGTTTTAAATATGACACTGGACATGCATATGCCAATGGTCTTCAAACACTTTCACTCTCAGGCTGTATATAAGGCTATAAACATACACACCAGCCTAGTTATGAAATCCATGAAGCGAAGACTTGAGATTGTGTGAAAAAATTCTGCTCTAGACCTAGGTGTTCCAAGTGCCATGAATGAATGCAAGTTGGAAAACTCTATTTGTGAAAATCTTTAATTGCCAAAAGAAATACCATATTGCTGTAATACCATCCTTGCCATGTGAGGATCAAAGCAGAAGGGAATAGCATCTCAGTGGTCAGTGCTGCAACTTCACAGTGCCAGGGATCCAGGTTTGTTTCCAGGCTTGGGTGATTGTAGAGTTTGCACATTTTCACCGTGCCTGTGTGGGCTTCTGCTAGGTGCTCCAGTTCCTTCCCACAGTCCATACCAAATTGCCCATAGTGTGCAGACTAGGTAGATTTAGCCATGGCAAAAATGTAGGGTTACAGGGAAAGATTGAGGGTTGGATCTGGATGGGATGCTACTTGGAGCGTTGGTGCAGACTCGATGGGCAAAATCACCTCTTTCTGAACGCTAAGGATTTGATGAAAGATGGTCAGTGATTTTCTGCACTGCACACTGGGGAATTACACCATCTTTCTCTGTGCTACCTCCTTATTGATAAAACCTAGGATCTTGTATTAACCATGCTCTCAACCTGTTCTGGCAACTTCAATAAGTAATGCACATAAACCCCAAAACCTTTCTGTTCCTGAATACCCTTTTGAATTTTAGGCTTTATTTTACATTGTTTCTCCACATTTTGCCAAAATAAACCACTTCACATTCTCTGTAATAAAATTAATCTGCAACCTATTCATCCATTCCACCAATCTCTGTTATTTTGAAATGTAACAATGTGTTCCTCACAGTTGACAATGCCTCCAAGTTATGTGTGATCCTCTAATTTTGAAATTATCCCCTATACATCAAAATCTAGGTCATCAAAATATTTCAGGAAAAAAACAGGGATCCTAACACTGACACCAGGGGAAATCTTCCTCCAGACCGAGAAGCAACCATTCACTGCTACTCTCTGTTTTCTGTCATTCAGCCAATTCTGCCTCTATGTCGCTGATGTATCTTTTAATTATATTTTATTTATTCACTCATGGGACATGGGCATCACTGGCTGACCAACATTTATTACCCATCTCTAGTTGCCCCTCATCAGGTCTCTTCTTGAACTGCTGCAGTTCCTATGATGTAGTTAGACCCACAATGTTGTTAGAGAGAGACGCTGAAGGAACAGCAATATATTTCCATGTCAGGATGCTGAGTGGCTCAGAGGGGAGCTTGCAGGTAGTGGTATTCCGATGCATCTGCTGTTCTTATCCTTCTAAATGGAAGTGGTCATGGGTTTGGAAGGTACTGTTGGAGGATCTTTGGTAAATTTTGGCAATGCATCTTGTAGATAGTACATGTTGCTGTTACTGTGCATAGATGGTGGAGGGAATGGATGTTTGTGGATGTGGTGCCAAACAAGCACTGAGTGGTGTCAAGCTTCTTAAGTGTTGTTGGAGCTGTATCCATCCAAGTAAGTGGAGAGTATTCCATAATACTACTTATTGGTGCCTTGTAGATGGTGGACAGGCTTCGGGGAATCAGGAGGTGAGTTACTCCCAGTAGTATTCCTTACCTCTGAACTGCTCTTGTAGCTTATGTGTTTACGTGATGAATCCAGTTGAGTTTCTGGTCAGTGGAAATCCTCAAGATATTGATAATGGGGTATTCATTGATGGTAACACCATTGATTATCCAGTGATAGTTGTTAGATCTTCTCTTATTGGAGATGGTCAATACTGAATATTTTTATTACTTGCCCTTGTCAGCCCAAACCTGAATATTGTCCAGATCTTAAATTGGTGATAGAAATGCCAGCCTTGGGGTTAAGTGCTTCACTTGTGAGATGTGGGAGGTCCGTGACGCTTCCAGCATCACAGACGACTACAGCTGCATGAAGTGCACCCAATTGCAGCTCCTCATAGACCGCATAGATAGGTTGAGTAGCATGATCGATGATTTCCCTCAAGGCCCCAGCAATTTCCTCCCTTGCCTCTCTCAGTATTCTGGGGTATATCCCATCAGGCCCTTGGGAGTTGTCTACCTTAGTGTTTTGCAAGACCCCCAATACCTCCTCCCTTTTGATCTCAACATGACCCAAACTGTCTATACACCCTTCCTCAGACTCATCATCCACCAAATCCTTCTCTATGGTGAATACTGACGCGAAGTACTTATTTAATACCTTGCCCATTTCCTCTGGCTCTGCACATAAATTCCCTTCCCAGTCCTTGAGAGCCAACCGTCTACCTGATTACCCTCTTACTCTTTATATATGTATAAAAAGCCTTGGGATTTTCCTTAATCCTGGTGGTCAATGACTTTTCATGACTCCTTTTAGCACTCTAGAACTGAACACAATATTCCAAGTGTGAACTAACCATGGTTTTGTAGAGCTGCAAAATAACCTCGCGGTTCTTAAACTCAATTCCCCTGCCAACGAAAGCCAACACACCACGTGCCATTTTAACGACTCTATCAACTTGGGTGGCATCTTTGAGGACTGTATGGACATGGATCGCAAGATCCTTCTGTTCCTCCACACCGCCGAGAATCCAACCATTAACCCTGTATTCTGCATTCAAATTTGACCTTCCAAAATGAATAACTTCACACTTTTCCAAGTTGAATTCTGTCTGCCACTTCTTTGCCCATCTCTGCATCCTGTCAATGTCCTGTTGCAACCTACAACTGACCTCCACACTATCCACAGCTCCACCAACGTTGTGTCATCAACAAACTTACGAGCCCATCCTTCTACTTCCTCATCCAAGTCATTAATAAAGATCACAAAAAGCAGAGGTCCCAGAACAGATCCCTGTAGATCATCACTGGTCACTGAGCTCCAGGCTGAATACTTTCCATCTACAACTACCCTCTGTCTTCTATTAGAATGCCAATTCTATATCCAGACATCCAAATTTCCCTGGATCCCATGCCTCCTTACTTTCTGAATGAGCCTACCATGGGGAACCTTATCAAATGCCTTGCTAAAATCTATAAACACCACATCCATTGCTGTACTTTCATCAATTTGCTTTGTCACATCCTCAGAGATTTCAGTAAGATTTGTGAGGCATGACCTATGCCTCACAAAGCCATGCTGACTATTTCTAATCAAACTGTGCTTTTCCAAATAATCATCAATACTATCTTTCAGAATCCTCTCCAATAATTTGCCCACCACAGAAGTAAGACTGACTGGTCTGTAATTCTCAGAATTATCCCCATTCCCTTTCTTGAACAAAGGAATAATATTTGCTACCCCCCCAATCATCTGCTACTACTCCAGTGGACAGTAAGGATGCAAAGATCATTGCCAAAGACGCAGCAATCTCTTTCCTCATGTCCTGTAGTAACCTTAGGTATATCCCATCTGGCTCAGGAGATGTATCAATCCTCATGTTTTTCAAAATTTCTAGCACATCCTCCCTCCTAACATCAACCTGTTCGAGCATATCAGCCTGTTTCACGCTCTCCTCACAAACTATAAGTTCCCTTTCACTGGTGAATACGAAAGCAAAGTATTCATTCAGGACGTCCTCCAACTCCACGCACAAGTTCCCCCCACTATCCCTGATCAGCCCTACCCTCACCCTGGCTATCCTCTTGTACTTCACATAAGTATGGAACGCATTGGGGTTTTCCTTAATCCTATCCACCAGGGTTTTTTCATGCCTCCTTCTAGATCCCCTAAGTCCATTTTTCAGTTCCTTGCTGGCTACCTTGTAACCCTTTAGAGTCCTGTCTGATCCTTGCTACCTAAACCATAAGTGACCTTCCTTCCTCCTCTTGACTAAATGTTTGACATGTCTTGTCATCCAAAGTTCCCTCACATTACCATCCTTGCCTTGCCTAAGTGGGACAAACCTATCCAGCACTCATAGCAAGTGCTCCCTAAACAGCCTCCACAATTCTGTTGTGCATTTCCGTGAGAATATCTGTTCCCAGTTTGATGCTCCGCAGTTCTTGCCTAATAGCATTGTAATTCCGCCCCCTCATTAAATACTTTCCCATACCATCTGCTCCTACCCCTCTCCATGACTGTAGTAAAGGTCAGAGAGTTGTGATCACTATCATCAAAATGCTGTCCCACTGAAAGATCTAACACCTGGCCTGGTTCACTGCCTAGCACTAAATCCAATATTGCCTCCCCTCTAGTTGGCCTATTGACATATTGAGCCAGAAATCCTTTCTGGAACACCTGACAAGATCCACTCCGTCCAAACTATTTGAACTTAGGAGTTTCCAGTCGATATTAAGGAAGTTAAAGTCACCCATGACAACAACCCTATTACTTCTGCACCTTTCCAAAATCTGCCTCCCAATCTGTTCCTCAATGTCTCTGTTGCTACTGAGGGGTCTATAGAAGCCTTTCAATAAAGTGACTGCTCCTGTCCTGTTTCTGACTTCTACCCATACTGACTCTGGACAAACCCTTCTGCACAACCTCCCTTTCTGCAGCTGTGATACTATCCTTGATTAGCAATGCCCCTACTGCACGTCTTTTACCTCCCTCTCTGTTTCTTTTGAAACATCTGAACACCGGAACATCCAATAACCATTCCTGCGCCTGTTTTATCCAAATCTTCGTAATAGCCACAACATTGTAACTCCAAGTACTGATCTGTGTTCTAAGTTCATCATCCTTACTCCTGACATTTCTTGTGTTAAAATAGACATACTTTAACCTGTTGCACTGAGTGCAACTTTGCCCTATCAACTGTCTGTCCTTCCTCACAAACTCTCTTCATCTGCCTGTACACCAGCCACCCCATCCTCTGATCCATAGCTCTGGTTTCCATCCCCCTGTCCAACTCGTTTAAACCCTCCTGAAGAGCTCTGTTAGTGCCCCTCCAGTTCCTGGCAACTGTGGTTTTCCCCTGGTAAGTCATCTCCCCCCAACAGTATCCAAAGCAGTATACTTCTTATTGAGGGAAACAGCCACAGGGGATCCCTGCACTATCTGCCTGTTCATTTTCCCTCTCCTGAAGGTCACCCAGCTACTTTATCATGTAACTTGGGTGTGACTACCTCCCTATAACTCCTGTCTATTACACCCTCAGCCTCCCGAATGATCCGGAGTTCATCCAGCTCCAGCTCTAGTTCCCTAATGCGGTCTGTGGGAAGCTGGAATTGGGTGAATTTCTTGCAGGTGAAGTCAGTAGGGACACTAGTGGTGACCCTTACCTCCCACATCCCACAAGAGGAGCATGCAACTGCCCGAGCTTCCATCTTCTGTGCTCTAGATTGCCAAAAGTGATAAAGAGAAAGTAAAACAAAGCTTACCTTCCCAACTCTCCACACAGAGTCTTTATTTTGGTTAGAGAAGGAGGTTGGGTGGGAGACATTACAAGTATAGTGTTTTGGGTTAAGCCACTGCTGGAATATTAGTTCACTTACCCAGCAGTCCCCATGTCCACATTTGCTTCTGCTCAGCCTTCATTCCGCCTGTTTATGAGACGAGTTTTTTATCGGAAGTTTTTTGTACCTTCTCTTCCTGGCTGCCCCCTGGCTTGTGCTGTCACCTCTCCCGCTGCTGAAATCTTGCCAAAATCTGTTCTTCTATCTCCCACTGGCTGTTGGGAGGCCTATAGTAAAGCCCAAACATTGTGATTGCACCCTTCCTGTTCCTGAACTCTACCCATATGGCCTCGTTGTATGAGCCATTCAAGATGTCATCCCGCAGTACAGCGGTGATATGCTCCTTAAGAAGTAGTGCAACTCCCTCAGCCCTTTTATGTCCCCCTCTATCACAATTGAAACATCTGTATCCTGGAATGTAAAGCTGTCAATCCTTTTCCTCCCTTAACTAAGTCTCTGTAATAGCAACAACATTATAGTTCCAAGTATTAATCCGAACTCGAAGCTTATCTGTCTTACCCTTTACACTTCTTGCGTTGAAACAAATGCAATACAGTCCACCAGATCTGCTTTGATCAACAACCACGCACTGCGTGCTCTTCCTCTGAGTCTTACTGGATCTACTCTCTAGTTCCCATTCAGTCAATTCACCATTGCCTTGGTTCCCACCCCTCACCCCCCGCCAAGCTAGTTTAAATCCTCCCGAATGACATCAGCAAACCCCCCAGCCAGAATATTTGTGCCCCTCCAGTTTAGATGCAACCCATCCTTCCTGTAAAGGTACCACCTGCCCCAGAAGAGATCCCAATGGCCCAGATATCTGAAACCCTCCGCCCACACCATCTGTTTAGCCATGTGCTGAGCTGCACTATCCTCTTATTTCAAGCCTCCCTGGCACGTGGCACAGGGAGTAATCCCAAGATTACAACCTACCAGAAGGATGTGTTGATTTGGAGAGGGTACAGAAAAGATTTGCCAGGATGGTGCCTGGTATGGAGGGCATTAGCTATGTGGAGGTGTTGGAGAAACTTGGGTTGTTCTCACTGGAATAACGGAGGTCGAGGGACAATCTGATAGAGGTCTACAAGATTATGAAGGGCATGGATAAAGTGGACAGTCAGAAACTTTTTTCCAGGGTGGAAGAATCAGTTACTAAGGACCATAGGTTTAAGTTATGAGGGGCAAGGTTTAAAGATGATGTACGAGGCAAGGTCTTTTACACAGAGGGTGATGGGAGCCTGGAACTCGCCGCTGGCGGAAGTAGTGGAAGGAGATACGATAGTGACTTCTAAAGGGAGTCTCGACAAATATATGAAAAGGATGGGAATAGAGGGATATAGTCCCCAGAAGGGTAGAGGGTTTTAGTTGTCACGGGCAGCATGTCGGTGCAGGCTTGGAGGGCCAAATGGCCTGTTCCTGTACTGTAATTTCTTTGCTCTTTGATGCATTTGAACATGGACTGCTTCAGTATCTGAGTTGTCGTGAATGGTGCTGAATATTGTGCAATCATCGGCAAACACCCACATTTCTGACCTAATGATGGACGAAAGATCATTGATGAAGCAGCTGAAGACACCTGGGCGGAGGACACTATCCTGAGGAACTCTTACAGACATATCCTAGAGCTGAGATGACTGACCTCCAACAACCACAGTCATCCTCCTATGAGCCAAGTTTGACTCCATCCCCTGGAGAGGTTTTGCCCTGATTCCTGCTAAGGCTCCTTGGACTGATGCCACGCTCCGTCAAATGCAGCCTTGATGTCATGGGCTGTTACTCTTAACTTACCACTGGAATTCAGCTCTTCTGTCCATGTTTGAACTAAGGCTATAATGAAATCTGGAGCTGAGTGGCCTTGGTGGGACCCAAACTGGTTGTCACTGACTAGGTTATTGCTAAGTAGGTATTCCTTCGTAGCACTAATGATGACACATTCCATCATTTTAATGACAATCAAGAGTAGATTGATCGGGTGATAATTGGCTGGGTTGGATTTGTCCTGCTTTTTATGAACAGGACATAATTTGGCAATTTTCCACATCTTCGGGTAGGCCACAGTGTCGTAACTGTACCGAAAAGCTTGTCTAGGGGTATGGCAAGTTCCGGAGCACAAGACCTCAGTACTATTGTCAGGATGCTATCAGGGTCCATTGCCTTTGCAGTATCCAGTGCCTTCAAACATTTTTGACATCATATTGAGTGAATCCAATTGGCTGAAAATTGGTATCTGTGATGCTGGGGACCATTGGAAAAGGCTGAGATCATCCACTTGGCGCTTAGAACATAGAACAATACAGCGCAGAACAGCCCCTTTGGCCCTCGGTGTTGCGCCAACCTGTGGACTAATCTAAGACCATCCCCCTACACTATCCCATCATCATCCATATGCTTATCCAAGGACTGCTTAAATGCCCCTAATGTGGCTGACTTCACTACATTGGCAGGCAGGTCGTTCCATGCCCTTACCACTCTCTGAGTAAAGAACCTGCCTCTGATATCTGTCTTAAATCTATTACCCCTCAATTTGTAGCTATGCCCCCTCGTACAAGCTGACGTCATCATCCTCAGAAAAAGACTCTCACTGCCCACCCTACCTAATCCTTTAATCATCTTGTATCTCTCTATTAAATCCCCTCTTAGCCTTCTTCTCTCCAATGAGAACAGACCCAAGTCTCTCAACCTTTCTTCATAAGGCCTTCGCTCCGGACCAGGCAACATCCTGGTAAATCTCCTCTGCACCTTTTTCAATGCTTCCACATCCTTCCTGTAATGGGGCGACCAGAACTGCATGCAGTATTCCAAATGAGACTGCACTAGTGTTTTGTACAGTGGCTGAAGATTGCTGCTAATGCTTCAATCTTACCTTTTGGGCTAATGTTCTGTCCTTCCATTATTAAGGATGTAGATATTTATGGAGCCTGTTGTTCCAATGAGTTATTTAATTGCCCAGCACCATTCATGACTGGATGTAGTAGGACTGCAGAGCTTGGATCTGATCCACTGGTTGTGGATTGCTTAGCCGTCATTCACTTGTTGCTTATACTGTTTGGCATGCAAGTAGTCCAATTTGGTAGCTTCACCAGGTTGAAACCTCAATTTTAGGTATGCCTGGTGCTGCTCCTGGCTTTCCCTCCTGCATGCAACTGTTGATCAAGGATTCATTACTGTGGCATATGTGGGGCTATGAGGTTACAGATTTTGCTGAGTACAATTCTGCTGCTCTTGATAGCCCACAATGCTTTGTGGATGCCCAGTCTTGAGTTGCAAGCTCTGTTCAAAGTCTGTCCCATTTAGCACAGTGATAGTGCCACAACACAATGGAGAGTATTCTCAATGTGAAGGATTGACTTTGTCTCCACGGGGACTGCGCAGGGGTCACTCTTACCAATACTGTAGTGGACAGACATGTTTGTGGCCAGCAGATTGCTAAGGATGAGGTCAAGTATATTTTTCCCTCTTGTTGGTTCCCTCATTAATTGTTGCAGACTCAGTCCTAAAGGACCCGACTGAAAACAACCAGTGCTAAAGAGCACAGCAGATCAGACAGCATCCGTGATGAAAGAGCAAGCTAACATTTTCAGTCTAGATGACTCTTCTTCAGAGACTTGAAATGTTAGCTTGCTCTCTGTCTATGGATACTGCCTGGCACACTGTGATCTCCACCATTGTTTTCGATACGGATTTCAGTATCTGCAGTAATTCACTCCTTTAGAATCCAACCAGCTTGATCAGTCGAGCTTCTGCCAATTTACTCTTTGTGATAATTATTGAAGTGCCACACCTAGAGTACATTTTGTGCCCTTTCCACCCTTAGTGTTTCCTCCAAGTGTTCGACATAGAGAAAGACTGATTCATCGGCTGAGGTAGGCCGGTACATGGTAACCAGCAGGATATTCCCCAGCCCATGTTTTACCTAATGTCAAGCGGTCTCAAGTTGATGTTGAGGACTCCCCACATAACTGTCTCCTGACTCTATACCATTGTGCTGCCAACCCTGCTGCGTCTATCCTGCCAGTGGTTAGGACATATTCAAAGCTGTTGATAGTGATATCTGGGACACTGTCTGTGATATATGATTCTGTGAGTATGGCTATGTCAGGCTGTTGCTTAACTAGTCTGTGAGACAGCTCTCCCAACTTTGACACTTGCCCTCAGATGTTAGAAAAGAGGACTTTGGAGGTCCACAGGGCTGTTGTTGTTTATGGTGCCTAAGTCGATCCCAGATGGCCCATTTTGTTTCATTTCTTCTTTGTTAAAAAATCACTTGATAGTGATTAATATAACTCTGGCTTGCTAGGCCATTTCAGAGGGCAGCTCAAAATCAACCACATTGCTGTGAGTCTGGAGTTACATCTATGCCAAACTAGATAACGATGGCTGATTTCTCTTCCTGAAGGCCATTAGTGATGGTCATCAGTAGATTTTTAATTCCAGACATTTTTATTGAAATGAAGTTTGAACCTGGGTCCCTGGAACATTAGCCAAGTTTCTGAATTAATAGCCTAGCCATAATAACTCTAGGTCATTGCCTCCCTTGAGTGTAGATCATTTAGGACTGAGGTGAGGAGAGATTTCTTCACCCAGAGAGTGGTGAGCCTATGGAATTCTCTGCCACAGGGAGCACTTGTGGTCAGAACTTTGAATGTTTTCAAGAATGAGTTAGATACAATTCTTATGGCTCAAGGGATCAAAGAATATGGGACAAAGCAGGAACAGTGTACTGAGTTGGATGATCAGCCTTGATTGTATTGGGTGGTACAGCAGCCTTGAAGGGATGAATGGCTTACTCCTGCTTCTATGTTCTGTGTTTCTATCATTGGAATATTGTTACAAGGATACTTTGTGTGTTTGGACAGGGCACCCAGGTCATGGAGTGGACCAGGCTACATCTGAGGGCTGCCAGCTTATTCTTCCAATGCACATCCATTCCACATCCGAGATAACAAAGTGTGGAGCTGGATGAACACAGCAGGCCAAGCAGCATCTTAGGAGCATAAAAGCTGATGTTTCGGGTCTAGACCCTTCATCAGAAAAGCGGGATGGGGAGAGGGTTCTGAAATAAATAGGGAGAGAGGGGGATGTGGATCGAAGATGGATAGAGGAGAAGATAGGTGGAGACGAGAGTATAGGTAGGGAGTAGGGAGGGGAGGATGGACAGGTCAAAGGGGCGGGATGAGATTAATAGGTAGGAAATGGAGGTGCGGCTTGAGGTGGGAGGAGGGGATAGATGAGAGGAAGAACAGGTTAGGGAGGCGGGGACGAGCTGGGCTGGTTTTGGGATGCAGTGGGGGGAGGGGAGAGTTTGAAGCTTGTGAAGTCCACGTTGATACCATTGGGCTGCAAGGTTCCCAAGCGGAATATGAGTTGCTGTTCCTGCAACCTTCGAGTGGCATCTTTGTGGCACTGCAGGAGACCCAGGATGGACATGTGGTCTAAGGAATGCGAGGGGGAGTTGAATTGGCAGGTGCAGTTGTTCACCTCCTTACCTTGTCTTTTTTTGCATTTTGCACCTTCAGCCAGAGATACTAGACTACATTTAGTTTGCCTTGTGGATGTAAACTCAGGAAGCCTGTCAAAGTTGTCAGCAGTCCTCAATTAAGCCAAGGCAGATCACCATTAGTCAGAAAGTCATGGCACAGTACCTCAAAGGCAGCCTCTGAAACCAGCCCAGGCATTTGGACATGGTCTGTCAGCCATTTGGAGAGTTGAGAGACATTGCTTATAAATTTGTTGTGAGTGACAGTTTGTCAAATGCCTTTTTGAAGTTCATGCACATGCCATTGTTCATTTTGCTTCATATATCTTCTCTATTACCTCTTTAAAAAATCTGCAGATGGCTAGTTCAACATGATTTGCCTGTAATAACTCTGTGCGGGCTTCTTTCATTAATCTGCACTTGTTCAAGTGGCTATTAATAACTGGCCTATGGATATGGGGCTCATTTTTACACTTATTTTTGAATAAGGGTGTAACGTTTCCAATTCTTCAGTCCTCTAGCACCATCCGTGAATCAAAGGAGGATTGGAAAATTATAGATGATGCCTCCTCAACCTACCTTAACATTCCTCTGCATCTTGTGTGCATATCATTTGAACCTGGTGTTCTAACAACTTTAAGTACAGACAGTCTACCCAATACCTCCTCATTGTCAATTTTAAATGCATATTGTGTCTGAACTATTTCCTCTTTCACTAAAACTTAAATAGCATCTTCTTATTCAGTAAATACATCCAAAGTATTAACAACAACAAAAACAAAAGTTACTGGAAAAGCTCAGCAGGTCTGGCAGCATCTGTGAAGAAACATCCAGTTCTGAGGAAGGGTCACCGCACCCAAAACGTTAATTCTGATTTTTTTCTTCACACAGCTTTTCCAACAACTTGTGTTTTTGTTCCTGATTTACAGCATCCGCAGTTCTTTCAGTTTTTATTTTCCAAAGCATTACTGTTACCTCAGCCATGCACCCTGTATTCATATGTAAATCCAGTTTTTGTCCCTGTTAGCTTCATTTATCTTTCTTGTTACCATTTTATAATTTAGACATAGAATCACGGAATTGTTAATAATTATTGAAAACTTATTTTTTTTTGTTAGCTATAGGTCTTTTCTCCCACTCTTGATGTTTCTCTTAATTCCTTCTTGCAATTCCCTTTGAACATTTTTACATTGAGCCTGATTTTCAGTTATATTAATTAACATCTGCCATAAGCACACAGTTTTCCATCAATCCACTATTGGTCACACATGGCATCCATTGTACCCTGTGATTATGGCAAGGATGTACCTATCCTTTTGCTCCATTGACCAGTTCAGATGGGTAGTCCTAATGTCTTCACTAAACCTCTTGGCTTCTCCAATTCCTTCTCCCTAAAACCCACTTCTGCTTACGATTTTGTTCAGCAATCGTCATATCTAATGTTGTTTTTCGGTTTCATTTCCTCATTCTGGCCTGAGTACAATTTTTTGAAGTACCTTTGGGTTTTTTTTCCTACACAAAAGGCATGAGGTAAATGCAAATCATTGTTGCTGATCCGGATGCTATGGCCCTATTAATGCAGTCAGGGACAATGACTTCTGATGACCATTCCTGTGTTTCTGCTGCTTGCAGTTCAGGAGAAATCAGTGTCCAAATATGGCTACAAGGTTATGTAACACTGTGCTTAAAACTGTACTGTGAATTGATAAACAGAAGGAATATTGACGCCTAGCTAAAGATATCCTATGATATAGGAGAAGCTGTGTATGTCTGACATTTATTAATACTTAAGCTTTGTTCTTTATATTGTTTAATATTGAATTGAAGGTTCCCTTTTTGGCCCATAGTAATTCTCTTCTTTAGGTGTGGAAGTTAAATGTCCAACTGCTTGTGACAAAAAATAAATTACTGTAATTACTGATGGAACTCTCAAACGTTATTGCATTTCTTGCCTTACACTATTGCATGATAGTGAGGAAGAAGGATTCATCATAGTAGTGAGGAAGGATTCACAAAGGGGATAAACCAATCATGGTCAGCCAAGAAAGTTAAGAGTAGTATCAAATTGGAAGAAAAATATGCAGAATACCAACGATTAATGGTAAGCCAGAGGATCGGAAAAGATTTTAAAAAACAAGTAAAAAAATAGCCTAATAACAAATAAAGAGGGAGAAAATAGACCTTGAAGGTAAATATCAAGTAATATAGAAGAGTTGGAAACACATATGCTAGCATTTTGTGATTAATTAACAAGGACTCTAAAATACCTCTGTGCTATAGTTTCTTGCAGTCTTTCTCATTTAAATAATATTCAGCTCTTCCATTCTTACTACCAAAGTCCATAATTTCATGTTTTCTTATATTATATTCCCGCTGCCAAGATCTTCCTCGCTCACTTAACCTGTCTATATCACTCTACAGATGTCCGTGTAATCCTCACCACTTGACCTTCACCTATTTTTATGTCATCTGCAAACTTGGTGATAGTAAATTTATCTCTCTCATCAAGATGGCAGCAGACTAGGACGTTCCAATCAGTTTTCCTTCACTCCTTCTGTTTATTTCACATTTCTTTCTCTTTTTCTACCTTTTTTTCTTTTTTTTGGTGTTTTCCTTCTCTTGGTGTTCACCTCCCCTGTGGTAAAACTTCGCCTAGCCTAATAGCAAATAAAGAGGGAGAAAATAGACCTTGAAGGTAAATATCAAGTAATATAGAAGAGTTGGGAACACATATGCTAGCATTTTGTGATTAATACACAAGGACTCTAAAATACCTCTATGCTGTAGTCTCTTGCAGTCTTTCCTCATTTAAATAGTATTCAGCTCTTCCATTCTTACTACCAAAGTCCATACTTTCATTTTTTCTTATATTATATTCCCACTGCCAAGATCTTCCTCGCTCACTTAACCTGTCTATATCACTCTACAGATGTTTGTGTAATCCTCACCACTTGACCTTCACCTATTTTTGTGTCATCTGCAAACTTGGTGATAGTAAATTTATCTCTCTCATCAAGATGGCAGCAAGACTAGGGCGTTCCAATCAGTTTTCCTTCACTCCTTCTGTTTATTTCTCATTTTCCAACTTTTTTTTCTTTTTTTTTGGTGTTTTCCTTCTCTTGGTGCTCACCTCCCCTGTGGTAAAACTTCGCTTGGTCTCTTGGCAATATATTGGCCAGTCTCTTGGTGATTCATAATGGTATCTTGGTTTGATGTGCAAGTGCATCCTGCTGGGGCATGCTCCCAAGGCACCAAGGGAATTTGGAGAGGCAGCAGTTTCAGCAGCAGCGATGGTATCTGTGGTGGCATATCAAGAACAGGCAGCTGAGGCCTCCTGGAGAGAAAGATGAGTGGAGGGCTCATGAAAGACTGTTGAATTTTTAACTTATTCCTTTATTTTCCTAGTTTAAACTATGAAAGATTTCAATGTAACTATTACCCTATTTCCTTATTTTTCTATTATTCTATGAAGTAGTGAATAACTTTTTCACTCTTGTGTCTCTTACTATTTATACCTAAGTTTTTTTGTACCTTGTATCTTTGTACCTAATATGGTGCCATTTGTCGCAACATGATACACTTTTCACTGTCCTCCTGTACTTTTGTATTTGAATACACATGACAATAAAATCTAAATCTAAATTTAAATCTAAGTCTGCAAAGGCTGAGTCATTAACTATGGTCACGTTTGAGATAGATTTTTAATTTATAAGTGAATCATGGGTTATAGGAATGAGCAGGACAGTATTGAGAGTTATCAGATCAGCCATCATTTCAACGAATGGCACAGCAAGATCAGTGGGCCAAATGGCCTACATCTGCTCCTATATCTTATGGTCTTATGCAGTAAAGTGTGAATCCACAGTGGTTGCTAACATATAGGGCCTACGTTTGTTCTGAATGAAAACACAGGGTGTATGTCGTAGAGCTGATATTTATGTGAAAGGACTAAAATAATTTTGGTATGCACTGAATTGTGGCACATTCCTTCTATTGGAAGGTGCTATGCTGACACATCTCTTTCAATCTACTACAGGCTGTTTTCATGACATAGTGGAACAGATGGCAGGCAGAACAACACACTGTATTTGGTGCAAAATCAATCAGAGTCCAATAGCACAAAACATTTAAATTGTATTCAAGAAAGAAACTTTGAATGAAGTCAGGAAATACCACAGCAAAACCCAGCAAATTTCTGTCAGGCTAAATCACACATCAAGCCAACTGGTCTCCAGAAGGAAGATAACAAAGTGTGGAGCTTGATGAACACAGCAGGCCACACTTTGTTATCTTGGATTCTACAGGCACTGAGAAGAAGAACATAAGAACATAAGTTTTTATTGTCACTGATAGGCATTCTATAGTTAGAGATTCACACAAATACCTAGTTATATTAATCAATAAGATTAGTGATTGGTGAGTTTGTACACTACTGGCCTGAAATATTGAGCCAGTCATAACTGATGCACCGATACCATTTTGACAAGTTTTCTCATCACTTATTTTCTGTACTCTTCCCCATCCTGCTGTTCAGTTCTGCTTTTAAATATATGGCTCCATTTCAATGGTGCTGAACAGTAATACTAAGGTGTGATGGCATACCTCAGAGAAATGAAACTGTTTGCAGTATTTGCCAATAAGAACATTTATACCAGCTGCCTGAATTTCTAGATCAGTGCAATCTATGGTAGGCTAAGACAATATTTTTATTTTAAATCAAATAACTGCGTCACATTCTTTCCCATCTACTCCATACCCTCCTGGACTACTTCACAGTAGTCCTCTGCTGCTACACACTCCTCCTCATCTACTTCACACTTATCCTGAATGGCTTTGCACTCCTCTCTGCTTCACAATGCTCACGGCCTACTACACAGTGCTCAACTGCTCCCAATTTCCCAAACATTTGGAATCATATGGATTTACAGCATTAGATCGCCCAAAATCAAACTTCACTGACAAGACACTTTCTAGGAGAAGATAACTTAGTTCTGTGAAGATGCTGTCATTATTTCATACATTGTGAAGAGATTACTTTTACGATCATACAGTCATTATGAATTATAATGTCTTTGATTACAAAATAATATTTGACAACTCAATTTTTTTTAACAGATTGTCTTGGAATTTGATTACTTTAATATTCGACCATTTGTAGCCTGCCTTCGTGATCACCTATCAGTTTATGAAGGCTCTGATTCTGATATCAGAGTCATAAGAAGGCGAAGTTGTGGCAAGCTAGCTCCAGCGGCAATCTCTTCTGAATTTAAAATGCTACTTGCACTTTTTACTGATGAATCAAAACAAGCAAAGGGATTCAGTACTAAGTATCGATTTAGTAAATATTTTGTTCCAAATATTATTGCAAGTTGTTCTGAATTACATGGAAAAATGTTTAAATTCATTCTTTTGTCAGTTGCTTAATTTCTCTGTACTTTCATTTTCAAGTTCATTGTGCAGAAATGTTGACCACATCAGCTGGAAATTACAAAGGTAAAATTGATTATCGAGGCTCTGACTCCAGTTTTGAACAGTCAAATTGTATTTGGCTCATCCAAGCTCATTGGGGACATAAGGTAAACATATATAATATTGAAGAAAAAAGGCAATGTATTCTTCAAGAAATTTTAAATTAAGTTCATATTTTGTCATTTGTTGTTCTTCTATAATTTATAGTCCATCATTCATTATCTGAAGCAACATAATTTCATAAATAATTTTTGAATACTTACTGAATAAATACGTGAAGGGGAGAAAGTTGCAGGTATATCGGGAAATTGTGGATGGATCTTACCAACATCCTGGAGGTTACCATTGACAAGACTAAACTGAAATTGAACTAAACTAGCTATGTGAACACTGTAGTTACAAGAGCAGGTCAGAGGCTATGAATTCTGCAGTAAGCAACTCATCTCATGATCTATACAGTGCTGTTAGGGCATTCCAGTGTTTAGTGAGGAGAGAGTGTTACAGTTCCACATCAGGGTGGTTGCTTTGGGGAGATCTTGCAAGCAGTGTTGGCATGGATCTGCTGTCTTGTTCTTCTGGATGGAATTGGTTTTGGGTTTGGGAGCTGCTGACAAAGAAGCTTTTCTGATTTTCTGTGTACTCCTGTTAATGGTACACCCTGCCCACAATGTGAATTGTTGGTGGAGGCAGTGGATATCAAACATAACTCCAAAGCCTGTCCACCATCTACAAAACACAGAGTCACCCACACTCCCCAAAGAATAAAACAAAAAAAAGCTAATATAAAGCCTCTTTCAGAGAGCCGGCACAAGCACAATGGACCACTTGGAGCAGTCGATGAATCACCTGGAGGAAACCCATGGAGATATGAGGAGAGATTGAAAACTCCACACAGTCACCTGATATTGGAATCAAACCTGGGTCCCTGAGACTGTGAGGCAACGGTACTAACCACTGAGCCTTTGTACCACACAATTAGCAGGCAATGATTTTCTCCAAAAAGAGAAAATCTAACCATACCACCTTAGCATTCAGTGGTATTATCAGTACAATTTCTGCAGCATCAACATTCTGGGCAACACCAATTGACCAGAAACTCAACTAGACCGGCTGTATAAATGCCTTGACTACCAGAGAAGGTGAAATGATTGATATGTTATGGAGCTTTATATAGAACATAAAACATAGAAAAGTACAGCACAGTACAGGCCCTTCAGCCCACGATGTTGTGCCGTGGAATATTCCTAATCCAAAAATAAAATAACCTAACCTACATTCCCTGCTGTCCATGTGCATGACCAGCAGTCGCTTAAATGTCACTAATGACTCCGCTTCCACGACTACCACTGGTAAACTATTCCATGCGCTCACAACTCTCTGGGTGAAGAACCTCCCTCTGACGTCTCCTCTGTACCTTCCTCCCAACACCTTAAAACTATGACCCCTTGTGGCAGTCAATCCTGCCCTGGGGAAAAGTCTCTGGGTATCAACTCTATCCATGCCTCTCATTACCTTGTACACCTCGATCAGGTCACCTCTCTTCCTGCTTCTCTCCAGAGAGAAAAGTCTGAGCTCAGTCAACCTCTCCTCGTAAGACAAGCCCACCAGTCCAGGCAGCATCCTGGTAAACCTCCTTTGCACACTCTCCAAAGCCTCCGCATCTTTCCTATAATAGGGCGACCAGAACTGGACACAATATTCCAAGTGTGGTCTCACCAGGGTTTGTAGAGCTGCAGCATAACCTAGCGGCTCTTAAACTCGATCCCCCTGTTAATGAAAGCCAAAACACCATATGCTTTGTTGTATCTTTTAGGTTAGAAAATCTTTTGAAGAAGATAGAGTAGTAAATTTGAGGCAAGTTACTGAGAAGATTTAAGTTAAATAACAATAAGAACAAGGAGCAACCAAGAGTAAAAATATTTACCTAGAAAAAGGATCATTTCAGTCAGTTGAGGGAATTGGCATGAGTAAGTTGGCAGTTATAAGATGGAGCTGTGGAGGAGGTGATTCTAGGAATATTCCAAGGTGCAAGGAAGGGACAACAAAAGCTATAGCCTAGACGAGAAAGAAGTTAGAGAGTGGGATGAAGCAGGAAAAATATGTATGGTAGATGTCAGCTTGATAATACAACGTAGACTGTAAAAAAAAGAGAAAAAAACTGAAAAAGGTAAGAAAAGGTATTGTACTAAAATAGATAGATTTCCAGTATTTAAAATTGGTAGAAAATTGGAATACTGTTGTTAAATAGCAGTTATTGTTAGGTCAGTTATTAATTTATACTCTGAGATGGTGCTGAATGATTTGGGGTGGAGGATAGTTTATAAGTTTTGCCATAGATCAGCAATGATCACATTAAAGTGGAACGGACTCAAGGGTCTAAATGGCATCTTGCTGCTGCTGTGTTTCTATATTAACAGAAAAAGGATGGTCAGAGGAAAGGTGAGAACAATTAAAGGTAGAAATGGAGATTTTAAAATAACTGATGCACTAAAGGAATACATAGAACATTACAGCACAGTACAGGCCCTTCGGCCCTCGATGTTGTGCCGACCTGTCATACCAATCTGAAACCCATCTAACCTACACTATTCCATGTACATGTTTTGGAGTACTTTACCCAAGGTATGAGATGCTGGATCAATGGTTTTAGAAAAGCAATGTAGAGATAGTAGTAGAAAGCTTGGCATGACTTAAATTCAGTGTATTGCCTGATTTGAATGAAATGCTGCCAAGGTTGCTAAGATATGTATTGGTAGAAATTGCAGACACTGGTCACAATCTTCCATCGTCCTTCGACAATGCAGGCCAACATCAAAGGACTAAAACAAAAGGAAAGATTGATTTATTTAGAGCATTTCACAGACCCCTGATGTATCAGAGTGCTTTAGAGCCAATTCACTTCTTTTGAAGTGTAGCTGTTGTTCTAATATTGGAAACATAGGCATCAATTGTGCACAGCAAACTGCCACAGCGATGGGATAATGGTCAGATAATCAGTTTTTGATATTGATTGATGGATAAGTATTGGCCAGGACGCTGGGGAATAACTTCCCTACTTTCTCTGAAACATTGCCACAGTATTTTTGTTCCAGCCACCTGAGAGACCATACAGTTTAAAGTAACATCTGCAAAAGGACACCTTCAGCGGTGTAGCAATCCCTCAGCACTGCAATGTCAATCTTGATTTTTCATTTTCAAATCATGAATGGGATTTGAACACAAACTCTTTCAATTCAGAGGCAAAAGTTCTACCAACTGAGTCAGTCACAACTGACAGTGTGAAATCCATTGTATTTTGTATTCTTGGCAAATCAGGAACTAAGAATTAGAAGGTCATTTTAGTTGCATATTTTTATGAAAAGATATAAAGATGTTACTATTGTTGATGTTCTTTAATAGATTCTTTTGAGAGTTACTGCTCACAACCTTGAAGAATCTGACCAATGTGCAAAAGCATATTTGCTTATTCGTGATGTTGCTGAAGGACCTCCCATCTTCAAAGCAAAGATTTGTAAAACAACACCAGCATTTATAGTAGATGGAAAGGCACTTATGGTTGAGTTCTATCATCCTGGGACACCAGACCGTCCTGGATTTACAGCTCAGTATGCTGCTGTTTATAGCACAGGTAAAATAAAGCTCTCAGAAACACACTGACTTGAATATCAAGACGATCATATTGTTGTCACAAGTAGAAAACATGGAGAACAACTCTGATTTAATCAAGTGATCAAATATGGATTTCTAAAAGGCAAAATTAAGTCAATGCTGAAAATATAAAGCGAAAACAAAATTCAAAAATATAAATCAAGCAACAACTATAAAGAGAGAGTTAAAGTTTCAGGGCAATGGCTTTTCATTAAAGGTTATGTCAGGAGGTCAACTACAGATTTACAACCTTGGTATCCAGAGACACCCAAACAGAGCTGATAACACCCTCTTAAAATACCATCTTTAAAATTCTTGATGGCCTTCAAAACTCCATTTTATGTGATTCTTCTACCCTATTAATGTAGTAGGACATTTACCTGTATTCCTATAATAAAACACTATGCTAACTGTCATGAACTGTTTCCAATATTTGAGCTGATTTATCTCATTTCAGTGAAGTTCATTTACTGGAAATGTGGACAAAAGTTCCTGAACGTCTTCATCATGGTACAGCACCACCAACTGACGTCAGTGAATAAGTACCATCTCTTCTGTTGTGTTTCCATGTCACAACAACCACACTTGTCACAACACCAGTCACATTTTGTGAAAGAACAGCAGGCATTGCTGGAGAAACTGGCACCATCTGTGAAGAGAGAAGTGGAACTAATGTTTTGGATCAACCATGATTCTTCTGCAGAATTAAAGAGTGCAATCTGACACAAACAAGGCAAGAGGAATAAACCATCACCCTATATCCCACATCTCTGTAGCAGGTAGGACTTGAATCCATGCCTCCAACTCAGAGGTAAAGACAGCAACACTGTGCTACAAGTGCGCATCCCACTACTCTCTAGCATAAATTAAACATACTTCCACTTGTTACCAAGGTCACCAATTAAATCGCTAATCTCGTTTCATCTGGGAATCTCCATCCATCATTACTACTAAGCTCACAGACCCCCAACTCTGCAGAGCCCACTTTTACCTCTTTCCCAAAATCCACAAACAGGACTGCCTGGGAAGACCTGTTGTTTCCGCCTGCTCCTGCCTCACAGAACTCATTTCTTCTTACCTTGTCATATTTTTCCTCCCCTTGTTCAGTCCCTTCTCACTTACACCTGCAATTCTTCTGACACTTTATATTTGCAGGCTCCTGCCACCTCCTCTTTACCTTACCTCTCCACCATCTGGTTCATCTCAGGGCTCTCCACATATTCCTGCAAAAAAGGCCTGAACCTCATCCACCACCAGCCTCCGTCTGCCTGGTCAATCTTGTCCTTACTTTGAACAACTTCTCCTTTAACTACTCCCACTTCCTTCAGTTCGGAGGGGTAACTATGGGCCAGTTATGCTTGTCTCTTTGTGGTGTACATGGAATATTCTTTGTTCAAGTCCTACTCTGGTCCCCACTGACAACCCTTTCTCCGGTACATTGGTGACATCATCGGAGCTCTCATCCGGAACTGGAAAAATTAATATATTTTTTGTTTCCAATTTCCACCCCACTCTGTCCTTCTCCTGGTCCATCTCTGACACCTCCCTTCCCTTCCTTGACTCCTCTGTTTCGATTTCTGGGGATTCACTGGCCACTAATATCACTACAAACCAACTAATTCCTACAGTTACCTTGACTATACACCCTACTTCCTGCAGACTCTGTACCATTCTCCCAGTTCCTATGTCTCCATTGCACATGTTCTGATGATGCCAACTTTGACAAGGGAGCCTCCAAAGTGTCCTGCTTCTTCCTCAACTAAGAACTCCCTGGCATCCATTGTTGACAGGGCCCTCAACTGGGTCCGACCCATCTCCTGCACTTCAGCCCTCACCCCCTGTCCTCCCTCTCGCAACAGCGATAGGGTTCTCATGGTCCTCACCGATCATCCCACCAGCATCCTCATTCAGAGGATTATCAACCATCACTTCTGTCATCTCCACCAAGATGCTACCACCAGATGTATTCCCCTCCCCTTCCTAGTTAGCTTTCCACAGAGATTGTTCACTCTGGGACACCTTGGTCCATTCTTCCTCCACTGTCAACACCTCTCCATACCCTAATGGCACCTTCCCAAGCAACTATAAGAGTATTTTAGCTGTTTACTGCAGATACTATTTGGATCAGCACAACTCTTGTGCAACCTTGAGTTTTGCTTCCTGTGGTCTAAATTGCATCAAGTCCTATTAATCCATCACCCCATGTATTTGTTAACATGCAATGGGCCCCCAGTTATGCAATGCCTTAATTTTGAAGTACACATTCATGTTTTAACATCCCAATTGTAATCACTATATCAGTGATTGCTGTCACTTGTACTGCTAAGGCCTCAGTCTTCAAGATTTTTTATTCATCACAGGATGAGGGTGTCACTGGCTAGCAGGGGATTTATTGCCCATCCCTAATTGCCCAGAAGACAACTACGAGTCAGCCACATTGCTGTTGGTCTGAAGTCACATGTAGGCCAGATCAGGTAAGAATGACAGTTTTCTTCCTTAGAAGACATTAATGAACCAGATGGGTTTTGCTGACAATGAACTCATTAGACACTTAATTCAATTTTTTTTGTATAGAATTCAAATTCCACCATCTGCTGTGGCAGGATTCAAACCAGGGTCCCCAGAATATTACCTAGGTCTCTGGATTAATAGCCCAGTGATAATATCACTAGACCATCGACTCCGCCCTAAAATGCACTTTAAAAACTACATTCAGCCATGAATTAGTAATCTTCCTTAATGTCTCTTCATGGTTTGCCATCATATTTTGCTTGACAACATCGATTAGAATGGTTTGCTATGTTTGACATACTACATAAGTAGTTGTTATTAAGTCACTCCAATGGCTGCTAAACAGCACCAGAGGATGATAGATACAACTAGGAGATAGCCAGCCATGAAGGTTTACTGTCAGAGTGGATTGTCTTGAACCTCCATACAACCCATACTTGTGAAAGCCAGAAGTGCTAGGAAACTGCATTACTCCAAAAAGACAGTTTACAACCTACTTGAAGTCAGCTCTTTACTCTACGCTAGTGAAGATTACACAGTATTTAAAAACAATGGTTTCAAGGTCAGTATCAACTAGCAGGTACATTCTTCACACATGCCAACCAGTTTATGGTCTTGTTTCTGGATACCAGTATTAATGCTTGTCTATAGATTTGTGAGGTTCCATTGGGTTTGCTGAATCCTGGGTGACACCGATCTGGAACTTTAATCTTTTTCAATAGAAAAGCTAAACTACACAAATTGTAGGCAAGCATCACTATAAAGTGGTGCAGGTAAATAACTGTTTCCTGGTAGCTTATGCTTGTATGATCTCTATATTCAGAAATTCTCACCCTTATTTAAACAAGATGGAAAGACTGGCTGTTGTTGAAGACACTAATGATATCTTCTTTAATTCTGCTAAGCAACGCTTGCCATCTTTCTCCTTTACCATCACTGCCACACTGCAAAGATGGTGAGCTTCCAGGGCAGAGGTAGCTTCTAGTTCCTTGTTGATGCAAGCGACCTCTGTGACTGTAAGCATTGAGGAGGTTTATTGCCATAGTCTAAGCATCAATAACCAAAAAGAAACAACATGATCCCAGTGAAGTGCTTGACAATAGATGTTTGGGCAGTTACCATTTGCTCCAAATATGACTGACAGGACAGCAATGCAATCCATAATGATAGATCATAGAATCCCTGCTGTGCTGAAGGAGGCCATTTGGCCCATCAGACCTGCACTGACCCTTTGACATATGGGCCGTATGTGCAAACTCCATACAGTCACCCAAGCTGGAATCAAGCCTGAGTCCTGGTGCTGTGAGGCAGCAGGGCTAACTGCTTAATACTGAAACCTGGTATTTTGTTTTGTTTTTGTCCTGAATAGCAGTCTGTCAGGCAAATTCATCAACGTGGTGTTTAATTTGTTAGTTACACATTCATGATGGCTTGTGGAATACTAGTGCTTGATTTTTGGTGTACTTTTCCCAATTGAGTCAGAACACAGCCTGCAACAGAAGAATCAATCTAAAGTTTTCCTCAAGGAACCAAGTGATCCAGGGCTTATATTTTGGAAAGCTGAGCTTTATATCAACGGTCATGCCATGAATTTCACATTAGACACCAGGACAGGCATCACTTTATTATCAGATAGTGAGCTGATTAACAAAACACTGTTTACAGCTGACAATAGGGCAAGCACTTTGTCTAATAGGCAAGAACTGTGTGTTTTAAGCAACTCTCCAACATGGCCAAAACAAAATAGCAAATAACCTATATGTACTTCACAATTGAGTAGGAAGACATGTCTTGGCCTCAATCTTATTCACAAGGTTGAACAGTAGAAGCTAAAGATCCGTTTTAAAATGAAATACCTTAAATTATTTAATTACATTGAATAATGTAACATTGAATACAGCATTAGCTTGAAGAAAGATATTAAATCTAATCCAAAGACATAAGGGTTCTATTCACCCAGGAAGATTCTAAACCTCTTAATGAAGCAATTGAAAAGTAATTTGCTGAGTAATTTCCCTAGTTGTGAAACCAACAAAATAGTGCTCAGGCATGGTGTTGGTACCTAACCATAAACACACTGCTTCAATTTCTGTTGACATTACATCATTCAAAAAGGCAGTGGTGAGAGAAACCCACTGTATACCCACAAGTAACCAGTATTTAGATAACCTATCAAAAAGCCAAATTTTCAATGGATCCTGGCAGCTGCCATTGGATTAGTACCTTCATAACTCCATCTGGGAGATTTTATTTCAACAGATTACCATCTTGTATACCTTGGTCCCAAATATTTTGCCACAGAATATGTGCAATATTTGACAAGGACTTCACAGAGACATAAGCTCTAGAATTACCTGATATGTTGGGAAACAGTTGAAGAGCGTGATTACAAAATGCATATAGTCTTAAATTGCTTACAATCAGAAGGGCTTACCTTTAGTTCCAGCCTGTGCCTTCTGCAGCATAAAGGAATGTGGAGAAGGAAGATCAAGGAGCAGACAAGCTAAAAGAATCATCTCAGTGATCCCTGTGGACAAGGACCATTGAATGACCTTCTCAGCCTTTGTCTCCACCCTTAACACCTATGACTGCCTTGTGTCTATCTGTGTGGGTAGAGAGTGTTTTATAAGAGAGGGTTTTAATCAGCCAAGGTAAATGGCAATGGTTTATAATTGTTTACCTTTAATGAAAATCTATTAATGTAGTAATCCCTGTTAAGTACAGAAACTTGGTTCGTGTTACCTGTCAACCTATGTCAAAAAGACAAGTATCTGAGGAATTTTGTGCATTTATTAAAATATCTTTAACTTTTATGATGAGTCTGGGAATAGTGAGCTTGATTCCCAGCATGCTCACCCAGTGAGGCTTATGTACACTTTTTCATAACCCCACTCCACCATGCCTGCACTGTTTAATAGACTCTCATACCATTTAATAGACTCTTACGCTATTCAATATGGTCTCATACTGCTTATTAAATTCTTGCACTGTTTAGTGGACTGTTGTCACCTTTACACTGTTCAATGGTCTCACCACAGCCTGCTCACTGCGTAATGGACAATGGAATGGAATCTCTGTATTGCCCTCTTCCTATTTAATGGACTGTTTCCACTGCCCTACAGCAGTTTAATGGATTCTTGCTGTTCTCATGTTAATAGTTACCTGCCGTTTCCTTGGACCTCAGAAAAGGTAAAGATAGCCCTGCATTCAAACTCTGTTGGATATTCAGGAAACTCATTCTTCCCAGTCTCACAATAGGCACATGGAGATGGTGGTGTGAGCCAATTACAATAACTTTACTCTTCCTAATATTTACCTTTAGAAAATTGGTAATCACCTGAGATAGCATGTAGACAAGAGGCACCAATGATAAATCCTCTCTACCTCCCTCTTGTTCTTGAAGATGTTTTTTAAACTCTACATGTCTGGCCAACTTTTTTGCTGTCTTTCCTAACAGACATACTGTCCCCTACAACACTGCACGGAACTGGTCTTCAGGCTAAAATTAAGCCAATGTCACCTTCTTTCGGCTGATGGCTCTGAGAAGTGCTTTGGTGTCTTCTTTCATTGGGAGTGCAGTATTAAGTTAATTTGTTAAAGTTAATGTCTGCTGTATATGCGCACACTACGTAAATATGATTACTGGGAAGATAAAGTAAAATGTTTGAGAAAGTCAATGGTAATGATAACTCTACAGCTGAAGTTCTATGTGTTGTTTTAGGGGTCTTGGTAAATAATTACCCAGCAAAAGGTAAACACCAAGAATAAGCCCAATGGGTGGCACAGTGGCTTAGTGGTTAGCACTGCTCTCTCACAGCACCAAGAACCCAGGTTTGATTCCACCAATAGGTGGCTCTTTGTGTGGAGTTTGCCCATTCTCCCCGTGTCTCCTTTGTGTGCTCTGGTTTCCTCCCACAGTCCAGAATGTGCAGGCTAGGTGGATTAGCCATGGTAAAAGGTGAAGTGGGATGCTCTTTGGAGGGTCACTGCAGATGCGCTGGGCCAAATGGCCTCTTTCTACATGGAGGGAATTCTGTGAGTTATAAAAGAAAGATTTGAATTAATAAGAGGATTTGATGGATTCATCTGTGTTTCTGGAAAGAATAACGTGGTTATCTTGGATAGATTGTTTATCAATTTAAATTGAATTCTAAAGATTTTGGCTTTTCACCCACTGGTCTGAATTAAGTAGAAGTGAAAATGGAGAAGTTTGTGTTTCATCCGTCAGGTCAATATTACTCTTGGCTGGCAGGTTAAAACTCTATCTCATGAAATGCAGCTAAGCACTAGATGGCATCAGATTAATAGAAATATTTTCTTGTGAAAGTTTCGCATGATTGAAAATGTTAGAATATATCTGTGTTAAATGTGGATGGCGTGGTTCTTGTTCCCAGGCAGCTGCACAAATATGGTGATAATGAATCAGCAGCTCAGGCAGGAATCAAAGGAGGTTTCTGATCCACTGTGGCTTGTCTGTTGTTAGCTGGAAAACTAATTTTACCACTAGTGTTATATTTCAAGAAGCACCAGGAGGCCAAGGTGTTTGACAAATGAAGAAGCTTTTTTAAGGTGATGTTTACTCCAAAGGCAGCAAAGTTAAACTAAACTGTTTCCTTCCAAAATGGCCAGTGATGTCATCATGACATCATGTGATTAGATTTTTCAAGAGATGGTTCAATGTACTTACACAAGTACAGACCAAGCACTTAAAAAGGTACCAGATAATTACTTGAATGTTGTAGAAAAAGCAGCTGAAAGATAGGATCATATGAAATCAGCCTGTGGTAGCAGCTTACATCAGAGGGCTCATTGACTTCTTCCAAAAACCTTCGATATGAAGACAACTCTGGTTCAGTGATATTCAATAGTAATTTCCTCATTTTGTTTTGTGTTTTCACAGGTGAAGATTTTTTTCACTGGAGCCAATGCAATATGTGTATGTTGATATCGTGCCTAATGTTGATTACCTCATGAGCACTATAATTTCTAGAGGACAACCCAAACTATTTTTCATTGCCATTAATACTTTTCTAATGCTAGCATCCAACATTTGTTGTACAGTAATCAGCTAAAGTCATGAAGGACTTTTGTGAAAATGTTAAGCTTTAAGTTGTTATTTTTGTTATATTTTGACCTTAAAAGCAGCAGCTTGCGGCCAAAAAATATATTTGAAGGCAAGATGAAAATGTTTTCCATAAAGCATGTTCAAGTCTCTTGATATGCCTGAGGAAGTCTGGATCATTGATAGTTGTGCCAACTGTGCTGTTCCATTGCGCTGACATAGTAGACAGAGTTCCTGGTTATGCTGCTCCGTCAGGGATTAGGGTTGGCATAGATGATTAGAAATCCTCCTGGGATTACAAAATGACACTTAAAATTGATTTATACAATTATTGGCTTGCCTTTTTCTGTGTTCTAGTTGTGTTGTAATATTTGTTTTTGACACTTTGTGTGTTATCTTTATGATTTACACGGAACTGTGATGTCAGAATAAAAGAAAAATTTCACTGAGTTAGGACTAGTTCCATTTCATTGACAGCCGTGTGCCCATGTATTCTCTTTTTATTCTTGTGACAAATAAACTTTTTATGGTGTATTAATAAGTTTATTTAAATACGGGTATTCTTTGAATGTCTTCAATTCTCTTTTCAGATGTCATAACACCTAAGAATAATAAGCACAGGATCAGGAATCACATTCTTTTATGGGATGATGGTTCACATTGTCTCCATACCAGTTGGCTAACGAGTGGCATAATCATACCACCATAAGAGGGTGGTGTAGCAACACTTGTAATCTGGAGGGTGAATGTGTTGGCGACATATGTTCAAATCTCATCCTGATAGCTGGTAGGTGGTCTAATTAATTAATAAATCTGGAATATAAAGTTGGCCTCAGTAATGATGGCCATGTCAAACAATATTGATTGTTGTAAAAACCTGTCTGGTTCATTACTGTCTGTCAGGAAAGAATATCTGCCATCCTTTCTCGACTTGGCCTATATTTGACTCCAGGCCCACAGTAATGACTCTAAACTGCCCTCTGAAATGGCTTGATCAAGCCACTCAGTTTGAGAACAGTTAGGGAGATAGGTAATAAAACCACACATTTGAACCACACTGGTAGACCGAAGTTGACAAGCTGACAGTGCTTAATGTGCAAAGATAGATGTCACAACAAATGACAGGAGTGAAAGTTTCCCCACTGCACAGAACCATAAACATTACCTCCATAATGGAGGAGAAGGGAAATAACTATCCAACAGGAGCAACCACTGACCTCCATGGAATGGTGTCATTAAAGTTTCCGTCTGTGCCTGCCTGACCAATGCCGTGTCAATGTCTTAAGGTGACCACTGACCAGGAATATAACCAAACTAGGCACATCTCAGAATGGTTATAGGATAGAATGAGGACATTTGATCAAAATTTTTGTACTGGTTCTCTAAAGGAGCAGATTACGTCTCACCCCATTCACCTCCACAAACATATAAACACACACACATCAACCCAAGCTTCTCCCTGTTACCCTGTATGTTCTTCCTTTTCAATTCAACAATCCAATTCCATTTTAAAAGTCTTGGTCAATGCATTCCAGCCCCTAACCACTTGCTGCTTGCTCCATGTATCCACTGCTTCGTTTGCTAGTTAACTTAAATCTGTATCCTTTAGTTTTATACAGATTTAACATAAATTCCTTGCTTTTGTACTCTGTACACCATCATTAAAGCCAGGAAACAAAGTTTTACTCATTCCTTATTTTAACTTAATTGGAATTTCTAATTCCCCAGTTGAGACTAACCCCTAACCGTGGAGTAAAGAAATACATTAGTGATGCTCACTAGTCAACCAACTCAGTCTTTCTGTGAAGTCACAGTTTGACTTCTACTATACTTTTTCAAACCCTGACCCACCCAGGCACACTGTAGTTCCCAACATTTTTTTTCTCGGATGAGTGATGGGCCCTAGGCTTGGATTTCAATTTCATTTCTCCCCAGGTTTCCTGATTTCTTACTGCTCCAGCTCCCAATTCTCTCCTCATCAATTCCATAGCTGCTATAGCAGATCTGAAGCTGGAGGTTATTTACTGACGGCTCAGGTCTTAACTTCTCCAAGCTTGTGCATCTTAAGTAGTAAGTCAGGAGTGTGAAGCAACACTATCAATTGATTTGACTTAATAGGTGTGTCTTCAGCAACACTCAGGAAGCTCGACGCTGGACAAAGTTTGATCATCCCAATAATAAACTTAAAACCTAAATCCCTCCACTGCATTGCACCACCACTGAAGTGTTTAATTTCAGTAAGGTGCATTGCAGTAATTGCTTTAGCAGGTTCAGTTTCACCCTTGGGCAGCTGTCTGTGTGAGTTTCCTACACCGTCCAAAGATGTCCAGGTTAGGTGAACTGACTATGTTAAATTGCCCATAGTGTCCAGGGGTGGACAGATGAGGTAAGTTAGCAATGGGAAATGCAGTTTTTCTTTAAATTCATTTTCTGGGATGCGGGCATTGCCATCTGGCCAGCATTTTTATTGCCCATCTCCAGTTGCACTTAAGAAGATGGGGGTGAGCTGCCTTCTTGAAATGCTGCAGTCCACCTGGTATTGATTGACCCACAATGTCATTAGGGAGTGAATTCCAGCATTTGGACTCACCAAAAGTGAAGGAACATGATATATTTCCAAGTCAGGATGGTGAGTGGCTTGGAGAGGAACTTGAAGGTGGTGGTATTCCCATGTATCTGCTGTCCTTGTCCTTCTAGATGGAAGTGGTTGTGGGTTTGGAAGGTGCTGTCTGAGGATCTTTGATGAATTTCTGCAGCACATCTTGTAGATAGTGCTGCTACTGAGCATTGGTGGTGAAGGGATTGGATGCTTGTGGACGTAGAGCCAATCAAGTGGGCTGCTTTGTTCTGGATGGCGTCAAGCTTTTTGAGTGTTGTTGGGGCTGCACTCAACCAAGGAAGTGGGGAGTGTTCCATCACACTCCTGACCTGTGCCTTGTAGATGGTGGACATGTTTTGAGGAGTCAGGAGGTGAGTTACTCATTGCAGTTTTCCCAGCCTCTGAGCTGCTGTTACAGCTATCTTGGATCACAGACTATACCCAAACAGTTCTTTGTGGATTTTGTTAAATATAATTAAGTGAAGGCTCAACAACAACAATTTGTTTGAATATGAACATTTATTGAGTAATAATAAAAGACAAAGAAAAGAAAGGAACATTTATTAAGTAAATGAAAAATAATGAAAAGCTGAGGGAAATGAAATAAGGGTCACGCCCTTCTGCCCATCAGAGACCCCTCGATTGACGGCCCGGAGGCTGAGATTGTTCCTGGCACTGTTTTGCGATCCAGGTCCGAGGTTAAGTCCAGTGTCTTGGAATGAGTGTCTCTCTCTTATACAGTGTAACAAACAGCCAGCACAGAGAAGAGCAGATGTAGAGACCAAACTGCTGGCTATTGCAGAAAACACAGCTATGAAAAAAGAAGTTGCAGATATCGTCTTCAGCCTACAAAGAAATGTTTTCAGGACTCATTCAAGGTCATGCAGCTTATTGGGAATCATCATTAACTTTCCCATCCTATACATTCTATTTTCTCATGCAGCTGTCGAACATCATTAAACTTTTAGCCCTTCAACCCATCCTATATATTAGCCACTGCATTTATGTGGTGAGTTTCTGATCATTAATAACTCCTAGGATGTTGACAGTGGGGAATTACATGATGGTAACACCATTGAATGCCAAGGGGTAGTGGTTAGATTGTCTTTTATTGGTGGTGGTCATATGCTGACATTTGTGTGGTGCAAATGTTACTTGCCACTTGTCAGCCCCAAGCATGAATATTGTCCAGCTCTTGTTGCATTTAGCCATGGACTGTTTCAGTGTCTGAGGAGTCAAGAATAGTGCAGAATATTGTACAATCATTGGCGAACATCCACATTTCTGTCCTTATGATGGAGGGAAGGTCATTGATGAAGCTGCTGAAGATGGTTGGGCCTTGGACATTACCCTGAGGAATTCCTGTGGGGGTGTCCTAGAGTTGAAATAACTGACCTCCAACAGCCATAACCATTTTCCTAAGTGTCAGGTATTACTCTAACCAATGGAGAGTTTTCCCACTGATATCCATTGATTCCAGTTTTGCCAGTGCTCCTTGATACACTCAGTCAATTGCTGCCTTGATGTAAAGGGCTTTAATTCTCACCTACCCTCTGGAATTCAGCTCTTTTGTCCATGTTTGAACCAAGGCTGTAATGAGGTCAGGAGCTGAGTGGCCCTGGCGGAACCCAAACTGGCCATCACTGAGCAGGTTATTGCTAGGCAGGTGCTGTTTGATAGCACTGTTGATGACACCTTCCATCACTTTACTGATGATTGAGAGGAGACTGATGGGGCAGTAACTGGTGAGGTTGGATTTGTCCTGCCATTTATGTATGAGACATCTGAGGGAAACTTTTCACATTTTTGGGCAGATACCAGTGTTGTAACTGTCCTGGAACAGCTTGGCTAAGGGAGTAGCAAGTTTTGGAGCACAAGTCTTAAGTATTATTGCCAGAATTTTGAAGGGGCCCATAGCATTTGCAGTGTCCAGTGCCGCCAACAATTTCTTGATATCACGTGGAGTGAATCGAATTGGCTGAAGACTGGTATCTGTAATGCTGGGAACTACTGGAGGAGGCCAAGATGGATCATCCACTTGGTTCTTCTGGCTGAAGATTGCTGCAAATGGTCCAGCCTTATCTTTTGCATTGATATGCTGGGCTCTTCCATCATTGAGGATCCGGATATTTGAGGACGCTCCTCCTCCAATGAGTTGTTTAATTGTCTACCACCATTCATAACTGAATGTGGCAGGACACAGAGCTTAGATCAGATCTATTAGTTGTGGGATCACTTAGCTCTGTCTTTCACTTGCTGCCTATGCTGTTTAGCGTGCAAGTAGTCCTGTTTGGTGGCTTCACCAGGTTGACATTTCATCTTCAGGTATGCCTAGTGCTGCTCCGGGCATGCCATCCTGCACTCTCCATTGAACTAAGGTTGATCCCCTTGCTTGATGGCAGTCCTGTGCTGGAGTACAATTCTGTTGCTGTTGATGGCCCACAGTGCCTCATAAATGTCCAGTCTTGAGTTGCTCGATCTGTGCAAAGTCTGTCCCAGTTAGAACGGTGGTAGTGCCACATAACACAATGGAGTTAGTCACAGTCTGGAGGCGGGACTGTGCGGTGATCGTTCTTACCAATATTGTTATGGACAGATGCATCTGCAGCTGGCAAATTGGTAAGGATCAGGTCAAGCATGTTTTTCCCTTTTAAGAACAGAAAGACCATAAGACATAGGAACAGTGGTTAGGCCATTCAGCCCATCGATTTTAGTCCACCATTTAATCATGGCTGATAAGTTTCTCAACCCCATTCTCCAGCTTTCTCCCCGTAACTTTGACAATCAAGAACCTTATGTCTCTGTCTTAAGTATACTCAATGACCTGGCCTTTCTAACTACTGACACAACCTGCATGTTTACCTTGAGCAAATCTGGACTAAAACTCCCAAGTCTCTTTGCACATCAGATTTCTGAATTTTCTCCCCATTTAGAAAAGAGGCCATACCTCTATTCTTCTTACCTCTTTTGCCTTACTCCCTTTTTAAACAGGGGTGTCACGTTAGCGATTTTCCTCTGGGACCCTCCCTGACTCTGGCGATTCCTGAAAGATCACCACTGACATCTCCATTATCTCTTCAGCAATCACCTTTAGAACTCTGGGATGTCGTCCATCTGGTCCAGGTTATTTGTCCACCTTCAGGCCAATCAGTTTTTCTAGCACCTTCTCCTTGGCGATGGCCACCATACTGTCCCCTGACTCTCTGGAATTTTTGGGATATTACTTGTGTATTCCACCACGAAGCAAAGTAACAGTTCAGTTCCTCAATCATTTCCTTGTTCCCCACTACTATCTCTCCACCGTCATTTTCCAATGTCAACTTTTGCCCTTTATATGTGTAAACAAGCTCTTACAATCCTCCTTTATATTACTGGCTAGTTTATCCTCACATTTAATCTTCTTTTTTTGTTGCCCTGTTTATCATTGTAGGCTTCCAAATCCTCTGGTTTCCCACTGCCCTTCACCACATCATATGCTTTCGCTTTTGATTTTATGCTAACACTGATTTCCCTCGTCAGCCATGGTTGCCTATTCTTCCCTGTAGCATGAAATAGTAGGAACTGCAGATGCTGGAGAATCTGAGATAACAAGGTGTGGAGCTGGATGAACAAAGCAGGCCAAGCAGCATCAGAGGAACAGGAAAGCTGACGTCTTGGGTCTAGATCCTTCTTCAGAAATGACATTACACTCAAGACTGTGAGGGGTAAATTTTAGTCCATGTCTGATTTTAGTTCACTGCACCCAGCACAGAGCCTATCCAATAGCAATCAGTCTTTAGGTTTGAAGACTTTCTTTTTAAAATCATAGTATCCCTACAGTGTGGAAGCAGGCCATTCAGCTCGTCAGGTTCACATTGCCCCTCTGAAGAGCATCCCACCCAACTCCTGTTGCTCTGGGTAGGGGACTTCAATGTCCATCACCAAGAGTAGCTCGGCAGCAGTATTACAGGTCTACTGAAGAAGGGTCTAGACCCGAAACGTCAGCTTTCCTGCTCCTCTCATGCTGCTTGGCCTGTTATGTTCATCCAGCTCTACAACTTTTATCTCCCTGTAGCACGCTTTCTATTCCTAGGGATGAATTTTTCCTTTGGCTCCAGAATTACTCATAGTAACTCCTGTTATTGCTGTTCCACTGTCTTTCCTGCTAGGCTTCTCCCTCATGCCTCTGTGGTTGCCTTTATTCAGCTGTAAAACCGTTACCTCTGATTCTATCTTCTCCCTCTCAAATCGCAGAGTAAATTCTATCATCTTATGATCACTGCCTCCTAAGGTTTCCTTTGCCTTTAGCTCTCTTATCAAGACTGCCTCATTGCATAACACTAAATCCGGTATTGCCTGTTCCCTTGTGGGCTCCACCACAAGCTACTCCAAAATGTCACTTCATAGACATTCCACAAAAAGCCATTTCTGGTTGAGCAGCAGCATGAGCGGGAGCTTGGAGCAGGAGCCTGTCGGGAAGCCGGTGAGTCACTGTTTTGTGCTGTGCGCAGTGAACTAAAATCAGACATGGACTAAAATTTACCCCTAACAGCTTGAGTCTTGAGAGTAATGTCATGAGCAATAGTCAGGCATTACTTGGTTAATAAACTCACGATCCATTCAGAAATTAGGTTTAAAATTTAATCCTATAGAACCAACAAGAATATCGCAGTCAGAAGGATTTTAATGCACAACAGTTGGAATAAAAAGATGATGTAAATCATCTAGAGTAAAACATTTTTGTTTACTCTCCGTGATATTTCTGAAGATGCATCTCATCTTTGTACTAGATTCCAAAAATGAGCAATCGTTATTAGCAAGTGATGAGAGTCAGATTTTCTGATTTCCCCTACAATCACTGTCTGGGTTTGTTGTGTAGAGAGAGAATGGAATCGGAGACCACAACAGAGGCTGGGCAATTTTGATATTCACCAAAGCTGCAGTCAGTTGGAGAAATGGGTCTATATAAAGGGGCAAATTTGAAAAACTGGCACCAAGCTGAACATTTGATGTGAAATTGGGAACTGAGCCAATGATCTTGTGTTTGAATGGAAACTTAGGATGGAAGCTTAGTGTTTGAATGGAAACCTAGAAACTTGGACTGTCCAAGATAACTGAACCACTGTAGGTGTGGATCCAAGTGAAACAGGAGGCAAACCAAAGACATGTTTGGCAAAGGGAATCAATATAATGTAGGTTTCATAGACTCTTAGAGACTGGTTTGATTGCATGTTGTAAACTGTATCTTGTGTTTGGTGCAACTCTCTACAAGAGCACTCTACTTCCTATCACTTACCCTTTTCCTTCTCAAATTATTCAAAACTGAAGTCCTTCATCCCTGGAACCATACTCGCAAATCGTATCTGCACTCTCTCAAAGCCTTCGTAATATTCCTTATGTGGGGATCCAGAACTGAACACAATTCTCTATTTGAGGCCAAACTAGTGTTTCATAACTGAATGTTATGACTTTCTTACTTTTCTACTCTAGGCCTCTACTTATAAACCCCAGGTCCGGAATCCTTTTTTTTTAAAACCCTTTTCTTAGTTTTCTCTGCCACCTTCAACAATTTGTGTAGGTCGTTGCCCCTGTACCTGCTCCAAACCCACCCCCATCAGAATTCTGTCCCTTAAATTTGACAGGGCAGACAACATACCTACCAATACCTTGGAGAATGAGAATCAATCTTGTTGACTCATCCAAGATCCTGGAAGGACTGGATAGGGTTAATACTGAGACGGTGTTTCTCCTGAGGGGGGAACTGGAGTTGGGGGATGTTTCTCTTTAAATTGACCACTTTTCCATCACTATTTCCTCACAGTTTACAATATTTTCAAGTTATTGTATCATGTGCAAATTTTGTCATGCATACCCTTGTCTATTCTATGAATATATTTAAAGCAAAACAGTGGTCCAGCCCCCGGAGAACCCCATTGAACATCTTTCTACAGTTTCATAAACAACTATTCGACGACAATGGTCTGCTTTTGTCCTTCAGTCAGCTATAAATCCACACTGTCCGTCTTATTCCATAACAACTTTAATCAATGACTATGACACCTAACCAAATGTCTTTTGGAAGTCCATGTACATTTTATCAAGCATATTATCCTCAATAATCCTCACTCAAATACTCAAACAAGTTAGTTAGTGTAAATGTTCTTAACAAAATTGTGTTGTTTTCTCTTAAGAAATCTCTTAGAGGCATTAATGCAGATTAGTTACCACCTAGATTAATCTGACTGGTCTATCATTTCTAGGTTTATCTTTGCCCATCTTTTTGAAAAAGGGTTTAAAATTGATCCTGTCTGTTGTATGATTATGGTAAATGCAGCCATAATTTCCAATTTCCCTTCCCTCCTTGGTTCATCTTACCTGGAGCTGGAGACTTACCAATGCTCCATGCAGCTTGCCTTTCATTGTCGCCATTGAATATTTTGAACACTCTGCTCTACATAATGAAGTTCACAACCATGTTAGGAATTACTGGTTTATAAAATAAATAAGTATTCTCCTAGACAATAAAGCAGCAACATTGAATTCTAATTTATCCATTATTCATCAAAAAGAGCAAAACATAGCACTTTCACTTTTGAAAAATATTTACTAAGGTTGGAAGATCAGAACTGACCTACAGTTTTGGTATAGTTTCAACGTAACAATACAAAATACTTTTTTTTCAACACATTTTCTCTCTGAATGGAGACTGAAGCAGTTTTATATCACACTAGATATATTCCAAACGTACGTTCCATTACCTAGCCCCAGCTTTCTCATACAGACTCTTAACAAAACCCTGGGATAATAATCATTTGCATGCTCACATCATGATGACAATAGCTCCTGAAGAAGATGCCATGCTAAAAAGTTCTGCAAAATAGAAAATGTATCTTGACAGAATATATACTGATCAACAGTTTAGAACTAAAGTGCTGAGGTTTATAAGGCAAAGTTGGCAAGCAGTAAAGCAAATACATGAGTTCAGCAAATCCATTGGATTATGACTGGTCACTGATGCATCCAACACACATCAGGATGTGCCATTGGCGTGAGGACAGAGAGCAGCTCAGATATGTCAGTACCTAGGGACTTTGCGATAATCTTCTTGCTCCACATTCTTGCACAGATACATTGACAGGATCAATCCAAGCAACTGTAAATATAGAAAATAGATCCTTCAGATACTGAAACAGTCCCCTTCCGTATGCAGCAAGACCTGTTCAACAATCAGGGTTGATAAGTGACAAGTAACATTTGCCCTACACATCTCCAACAAGAGAGATTCTAACCATCTCCCTTTGCACATTCAATGGCATTATCATCACTGAATCCCCCACTCTCAACCTTCTGGGGGTTACCATTGACCAGAAACTCAACTGGACTCACCCCATATAAACACAGTGGCTATAAAAGAGCTAGTCAGAAGCTAGGAATACTGCAACAAATAATTCACCTCCTGACTCCCCAAAGCCTATCCACCATCTACAATGCACAAATTAGGAATATGATGGAATACCCCCCCCCCCCCCCCGCTTTGCCTGGATGAGTGCAGCCCCCAGCAACACTCAAGAAGCTTCACACCATCCAGGACAAAGCAGCCCACTTGATTGGTGCCATATCTATGAGCATCCACTCCCTCTAGCACAGACCCTCAGTATTGGCAGTGTGTACTATCTGCAAGGTGCACAGCAGAAATTCACCAAAGATCCTCAGACAGCACCTTCCAAACCCACAACCACTTCCATCTGGAAGGACAACGGCAGCAGATACACGGGAACACCACCACTTGCTAGTTCCCCTCCAAGCCAGTCACCATCCTGACAAGAAATATATCCCCATTCCTTCACTGTCACCATGTCAAAATCTTGGAATTCCCTCCCTAAGGGTGTTGTGGGTGTCTCTACTGCCCAGAACTGTGGTGTTTGAAGAAGGCCACTCACTGTCACCTTCTCAAGGATAACTAGGGTTAGGTAAGGAATACCTAGCACAGCTGGTAATGCTCTCATCCCATAAACAAATAATGAATGAAGTTAATGGACAGCAATAACCATGAGGTTTTCGGGGAATGGGGACTTGCCAAGCTAAGATACAACAGCTCAGTTTGCAGTGTGGAAAACCAATAAGGAAGACAGTGAAATCACCCAGTCTTAAAATAAAAAAAACAGATTAGACTTTTAGCAAGAGGTGAGCAGAGATGGGGAAAAGTGGAATGGTGTTAGCGAAGCAGGATTTAGTGGATGCACTATGGGTGAAGTCAGGAGGTGCTGTACAGTTCAGATGTGAAACTGAGGTGGTGAACAGACTGGTTGCATGTCAGGTAGTTGCCAAGGAGTCTGATGGGTACAGTAGTTAGGGAGCAGAGCTTGGAGCTGGACCTGTGTACAGTGGCTTCAGTCTTCCCAATGTTTACCTGGAGGCAATTTCAGCTTGTCCAGAGTCCGACGTGGGATAAGCAATCTGATAATCTAGTAACTATGGAGGAGATGACAGCATTGAAGATGAGTGGGTTATACCAGTCAATATATGAAAAGAAACACGGGGCTTTCAGGCAATAGCACTGATGACAACACTGCATGGTCTCAATGATCTGGACAGCCTGAATGTGGAGACAACCTCAATATGCTGTTCATGCAATCCCAGTGCACTGTAAACTGTCTCTATATGATTTACTGCCTACCATTATCTGAGTGAAATAGGGATAGGCTTAGACTAATCAAGGTCTGCAGGTAGTAACAGTGCCCCAGAATGGATACAGCAACATTCAGCCTGACACCAAGCTGTTGTACAACATTAGACAGAGGATCTTGATCGGCGCAGGCTTGGAGGGCCGAAGGGCCTGTTCCTGTGCTGTAGGTTTCTTTGTTTCTTTGTTTATTAGAGTCAAGCAGAAGTTGACTCATCCAGTGCATATGTGCTCTCACCAGGATGTCTCTCAGAAAGATGACTGACCTTGCGGGGATTTGGAAACCTGACCAAGTATTTTCTTATGAGCTGGGCTGTCAGCTCCAGGCTTCTGGCATCAAAGCTGAAACAAGAAATGTAGCAAGGAACACTGCACCAAGCCAGAGACAGGATCGTCAGACAGATGAAGTGACATCTGATGCAGTGTCGGTTCAGTCTGCTAGCTCACGCAGGCACCAGGATGCGTATAGCACAGCAACACAGTGTCTGTTTTGGTGAGGGAGGACAGAGATAAGCAAAGGTTACAACTTACTGAGCCTGACCTGCAGTTGTAATATGGATGGAGGTGGTTTTTCACTGCAAGTGAGAGCGGCTGCTTAATGGCAATAAGGCAGGGAGGGAAAGACAGGCATACAGTTTCTACTGGATTGGGTTTGATACTGAAGCCACGGCAAGGGCAAAATGACAGATACTTCATGTACCTGAATGGTGATGGCATCCAGAAACTAACAAGGGCCAGTGTCAGAGTGTTCAATTCCCTGAAGGAAGGCCAGGTTGCTGAGGAGTAGAGGATTGTAAGTGACTGTGGGAGACCTGTGCTCAGAGTGAGGGCCAGGACAGCAAGTATTTCTAAAGGTCAGTCTCAGCTGGTTGACTGGCTGCCTTCAGCTGGGCCAACATCACACTTTTTACTTCACTCAGAAACTGAACAAAATCCTGTTCTTGTTAAAGTTCAGCTGGGTTTACAATAAACAGATTTTTATTTTAAATTGAGGGCTTGCACTTTATCCTGGATATCAACCAGTCAGGGGAAAATCATGTTTTCAGGAGAGTTATTGAACTGTCACTTTTGTGGTAACTCTGGGATTCGAGAGGGTTGATCCTCAGTGAGACATGGGGCAGCCTAAATGCTACAAACTGGACACCACACTTTGAGGATTTTTCTCAGTGTTAAATGGTAACAACTTGATATTTTTCCAAACTCTAGAAAATCTTGTCATTGGCTCCTTAATGCTACAATGAAAATTCATTAATGGCAATTCAAGTTGAGACAGTTGTCTGTGAACACACACTGACGCACACAGACACACACTTTGATGATGGCCACATTGGAGCTTGCACAGTCTGTGTGAAACATGATATGTGCCTTTTGGAATATCTTGTATCTAGTAACAGATTGCAGCATTGTCCACTGACTAATGTCAGATTCCCTGGCCTGTGGGACCCTCTTTCCCTCTGCTCAGGAATAGTGCAATCACTTTGCCCATTTGTAACCTGATGGGCCAGCTCCAGATTCTGGACAATGTTGAAACCTGTGTCTGCACAGAGAGTAGATGTGCCTGAGGATGGAGGTCATAAGTCCTGAGGGTTTGTTGGCTTTTATAGCCTGTTGCTTCTCCAGTTCTTTTCTCTGCTGATTTTGAACGTTTGTAGTTTTCTAACTCTTATTCCAGGATTTGGATGTTTCAGGTGAGATAGAGAGGGATACACTGATTAGAGAGAATATCCCAGCTATACTGAGGGTGGACACCACGGAGGGCACATGCACTGAGGTCATATGGGTAGAGCTCAGGAACAGGAAAGGTGCAATCATTTTGATGGGATTGTACTAGAGGCTTTCCATTAGCTAGCGGGTGATAGAGTAACAGGTATGTGAATAGATTATGGAAAAATGTGAAAACAAAAAGTTTGTTATGGTGGGAGATTTTAACTTCCTCCATATTAATAGGGGCATGTTTAGTACCAGAGGCTTAATCGGGGCAGTGGGTTCAGGATGGTTATTTGAAACAATAGTTCAACCAGGAAGGGCCGCACTAGAGCAGGTATTGGGGAAGAAGCCTGGCCATGTGATCACCGTTTTAGTAGGGGTGCCGTTCAGGAACGGTGACCATAATTCTTATGGCTAAGGATAAGAGTAGTTGTCAGGTGTAACTACTAAATTGGGGAAGGCTAACTACAACAATTCTAGGCAGGATTTGGACTACGTAGATGAGACAGCTGGTTAAGGGTAAATCCATATTTGATATTGTGGGCATCTTTTAAAGGCCAGTTTATGAGACTTCAGGACCAGCTTGGTCCTGTGAAAAGGACAAGGATGACAAGATTTGGGAACCTTAGATGACAAGAGAAATTGACAGCTTAAATCAAAAAGAGAAAGCAGACATACGTATGGTTTAGGAAACTGTAGACAGACAATAGCCCTCAAAGATTACAAAGATAGTAGAAAAGGACTCAGACAAGGTATTAGGAGGCTAAGAGAGGCCATGGAATGTTTTTGACAAACAGTATTAAGGAAAATCCAAGAGATTTTATACATAAATAATGAGCAAGAGGGTAGTCAGGGTAAGGGTAGGTCCACTCAAGGACAAAGAAGGCAATTTATGAGTGGAGCCAGAGGAAGTGGGAGAGGTGGTTAATGAATACTTTGCATCGATATGCACACAGGCAAAGGACATGGTGGATGGAGAGGCTTGAGATGGGCTATGTTAATATTCTAAGTCATGTCAACATAAAAACAGGGGATGTTTTAAAAAGCATAAGGTCAACAAGTAGGTTGCAGGAACAGCAACTCATATTCCGCTTGAGAAACCTGCGGCCCAATGGAATCAATGTGGATTTCACCAGCTTCAAAATCTCCCTTACCCCCACTGCATCCCAAAACCAGCCCAGCTCATCCCCGCCTGCCTAACCTGTTCTTCCTCTCACCTATCCCCTCCTCCCATCTCAAGCCACACCTCTATCTTCTACCTACTAATCTCATCCTACCCCCTTGACCTGTCTGTCCTCCCTGGGCTGCCCTATCGCAGTCCCTACCTCCCCACCCATACTCTCCTCTGCACCTATCTTCTCCTCTATCTTCAGTCCGCCTCCCCCTCTCTCCCTTATTTATTTCAGAATCTGCTCCCCATCCCCCTTTTCTGATGAAGGGTCTAGGCCCAAAATGTCAGCTTTTGTGCTCCTAAGATGCTGCTTGGCCTGTTGTGTTCATCCAGCCCCGCACTTTGTTATCCAAGTTTTCAAGACCTGATGGGATCTATCCCAGAATGCTGAGGGAGGTAGGTGAGGAAATTGCTGGGCCTTGTACAAAATATTTGTATCCTGTTTAGTTATAGGAAAGATCCCAGAGGACTGCCAAGTAGCTAATGTTGTTTCTTTGTTTAGGAAGGGCAATGGGAATAATCTGGGAAATTACAGCCCAGTGAGCCCTATGTCAGTGGCTGGAAATTATTGGACAAGATTCTCAGAGATAGGATATACTTACAGTTGGAAAAGTATGGGCTTATTAGTGATAGGCCACATCGTTCTGTGCAAGAAAGGTTGAGTCTCTCAAACATGTTTGAGTTTCTTGAGGAAGTGACAAAGATGATTGATGAAGGCAGGGCAATAGATGTTGTCTACAGGGACTTTAGGAAGGCCTTTGACATGGCAGGCTGATACAAAAGGCAGAAGTCATATGGGAACACCCATTAGCTAGTAAAGTGGATGCATAACTTTTCTAGCCAAAAAATACAGAGAGTAGTGATGGAAGGATGTTCTATGATCAGTAGTGTTTCACAGTGTTCAGTGTTGGGACCCTTGTTGCCTGTAATATGTATAAGTAATTTGGAGGACAATATAGTTTACTATTTAATTACTAAATTTGTGGAAAACACAAATATTGGGAGAGGTGTGGACAGTGAGGAGGATTACCAAATGTTGCATGTTTTAGAAGGTATTAGCTATGAAGAGAGATTGAACAAACTTGTTCTGTTTTCACTTGAATGTTGAAGGATGAGGGGCGACCTGACGGAATTTTATAAAGTTATGACAGGCATGGATAGAAAGGATAATTCAGTCTTTTTACCCAGGGTGAAAATGTCAATTATAAGGGACGTGGATGGACGGTAAAATGGGCTAAGTTTAAAAGATGTGAGAGACATTTGTTTTTTTTTACATAGAGGGTGGAAAGTACATGGAACACGCTGCCAGATGAGGTGGTGGAGGTAGCTACAACATAATGTTTAAGAGGCAACAAAAACAGAAGTTGCTGGAAAAGCTCAGCAGATCTGGCAGCAGCTGTGAAGAGAAATCAGAGTTAATATTTCAGGTCCAGTGACTCTTCCTCAGAACTGATGGCAGCTAGGAAAATGCCAGTTTATATGCAGAATATAGGGAGGGGTGTGGCGGTAAGGAGTAAATGGTAGGTGTGGATAGAATCCGAAGACAAAGAAGAACAGTTGGACAAAGGAGTTGATAACAATCTGGTTAGGAGGGTGAATAGCTGTTAGTGGCGACTGTCAGTGGCTAACAATAGGTAGTGGGTAATGGCTGGCTATGTGATAACAAAGCATGGTGTATGGGGTAAGAGACTACACATGGGAGAATTCTCAATGAAGAAATCATGTGCACGTAAAAGGCCAGAGGGAGGGTCCAGGTGCAGGGAGATTGTTGATTGTTTAAGAAGCATCTTGACATAAGGATTAAGGATAGGATTCTTGGCAGCGTGGAGGAACAGAGGGATCTTGGTGTGCAGATACATAGATCCCTTAAAATGGCCACCCAAGTGGACAGGGTTGTTAAGAAAGCGTATGGTGTTTTGGCTTTCATTAACAGGGGGATTGAGTTTAAGAGTCGTGAGATCTTGTTGCAGCTCTATAAAACTTTGGTTAGACCGCACTTGGAATACTGCGTCCAGTTCTGGGCGCCCTATTATAGGAAAGATGTGGATGCTTTGGAGAGGGTTCAGAGGAGGTTTACCAGGATGCTGCCTGGACTGGAGGGCTTATCTTATGAAGAGAGGTTGACTGAGCTCGGTCTCTTTTCATTGGAGAAAAGGAGGAGGAGAGGAGACCTAATTGAGGTATACAAGATAATGAGAGGCATAGATAGAGTTGATAGCCAGAGACTATTTCCCAGGGCAGAAATGGCTAGCACGAGGGGTCATAGTTTTAAGCTGGTTGGTGGAAAGTATCGAGGGGATGTCAGAGGCAGGTTCTTTACGCAGAGAGTTGTGAGAGCATGGAATGCGTTGCCAGCAGCAGTTGTGGAAGCAAGGTCATTGGGGTCATTTAAGAGACTGCTGGACATGTATATGGTCACAGAAATTTGAGGGTGCATACATGAGGATCAATGGTCGGCACAACATTGTGGGCTGAAGGGCCTGTTCTGTGCTGTACTGTTCTATGTTCTATGTTCTATATATGAATAGACAGGGAACACAGATATATAGACAGCAAAAACTTTTTAAGTTTAGAAAGGCATCATGCGTCAGTGCAGTCTTGGTGGGCTAAAGTGCCTGTTCCTGTGTAGTACTGTTCTTTGTACTGTCACTTTCATTGCCCTGTATTCCTGGCATGAAACTTGTGCCTTTGATTGTGAAGGTGAACAAACAATGTTTGAACAGTGCATTTAATATTCCCTCATTCACCAAAACAATTTCTCCAAGCGGCTTGGCTTCGATGAAACCAATATTTACTTTAGCTACTCTCCTCTTTTTAGGATACAGGTTAAAGATCTCATAGTCTGCTCTATAGTCTTGGCTAATTTGTTCTTCGTATATCATTGCATCAACTTTTTGAATGCCCATTGCTAGTTTCCTAAAAAAAACCTCCCAATGTTCAGACTTGCTACTATTCTTTGCAACATTATTAAGTTTCCTACATTTTAACTTATTTTATGGGGTGGGAAGGTGACTGGCTGGGCCAGTATTTATTACCCATTCTTAACTGTCCTAGAAAAGATGGTGGTGAGCTACTGCCTTGAACCACTGAAGTTCTTGGAGTTTAAGAATACCCATAATGCTGTTAGCGAGGGAATTCCAGGATTTTGACCCAGCGACAGTGAAGGAACAGTGATATATTTCCTAGTGAGGATGGTGAGTGGCTTAGAGGGAGACATGAAGGTGATGGAGTTACCATATATCTGCTGCCCTCGTTCTTCAAGGTAGAAGTAGTCATGGGTTTGGAAGGTGCTGTCTGAGGATCTTTGGTGAATTTATGAAGTGTATCTTATAGATAGTACACACTGCTGCTACTGAGTGTCAGTGTTGGAGGGTGTGGATGCTTGTGGATGTAGTGCCAATCGAGCACACTATTTTATCCTGGATGGTGTCAAGCTTCTTGAGTGTTGTTGAAGCTGCACCCATCCAGGCAAGTGGGGAGTATTGCATCACACTCCTGACTTGTGCCTTGTAGATGGTGGACAGACTCCAGTATTCCTAGCTTCAGACCCTGCTCTTGTAGCCACTGCATTTATGTGGCAAATCCAGTTGAGTTTATGGTCAAAAGGTAGCCCCCAGGATGTTGATAGTGGGGGATTGAATGAAGGTAACCTCACTGAATGTTAAGGGGCAGTAGTTAGATTGTCTCTTATTGGAGATGATCACTGTTTGGCATTTGTGTGGCACAAATGTTACTGCCTAATGTTAGCCCAAGCCTGAATGTTGCCCAGATCTTTTTGTATTTGAACACTGACTGTTTCAGTATCCAAGGAGTTACTGAGGAGAGATGGCATTCTGTCTTTTGGCTCTCCTGCATATGTTTGAATGAATGAGACCAGTAAAAGATATCTAGAGTGCCTGATCTGGGTTATAGATTCAAGTGTATAAAAATTTTAGCGAATTCTCAATTCGTACTATGCTATTGGCTTTGTTTAAGTTTAAGATTCTCAGCTACGGTTGAAGTATGTCACATTCACATTGAACATGGATCTTAGCTGTATTATGATCACTATTTCCCAGCTGAACTTTTATTTTGAGATTGCTCATGAATCCTACCCCATTACACAATACAAGATCTAACATACCTTTATCCCTACTTGGTTCTGGAACATATCACTTCAACCAAACAGTCTCAAAAAAATTTTACAAACTTCTCCTCCAGGTCACTGTTGATAGGTCTAGCCGATATGAAGCTTAAAATCCTGCCTCTTCTCCATTGAGATTGAACATGAAATTATTGGAGAGTGTCCAACTTTTACAAGGGCAGGTTCCAAAACAACTCATCCATGTTTTCTGACAATTGCTAATCCTTATCTCTACCCAAGTTGATTCTATTTTCTGAGGCAGAAGCCTTCCTCTCTAGTTTCCTAGCTAATCCTTTACCATTAGGGTTACCCCTTGTCTCCTGTTCTCTTTGTTTTAAAGTTGTGTATCCTGGAATATGTATAACCCAACCTTGATCATCTTGCAAACATATCTCTATGACAATGATTAGATTGAAACTACTGCCTGAGGGAGTGGTGAAGGCAGCATTAATGACAATTATAGAACAAAATTGGGCAACTATCTAAAGGACAAATTGCTGGAGGGCTATTTGGAAAGGTGAGGTAATAAGATGAGTTGAATAGTTCAGAAAAAACTGGCAGTGGAAAAGACAGCAGGCAGATACAGTATATTTGGGATGTATGAACTTGTAGATCCTGCCAAACAGGCTGATCTTGGACAGTACATTATAAATTAAAATCGCAGCACAAACTAAAACAAATTCATAAGCAAACCAACTACTGGGAACAAAAAAAAAGTCACAGGATAAAAGTGAGGAACATCTCTAGTTTATTGGGAGTTGGGGAGGGAGCTAACAGGCTAAACTAGGGGCTCAGAACAGTGACTGTACTCTCAGTGACACTGAAACAGGTATCAGGCAAGGGAGGAAGGTGGCTGTACTGTATCCCAGGTGGAAAAGCTGTTCCATAATACCGGAGTTCACCAGGAATTACTGCAGGATGAGCCTTTCATTCCCAGTGGATGAGGGAAACAAATCCTGAAACAGGAAGTTGAGCCTGACTCTCTGTGTCAGAACTACTCTCATAGACAGACATTACTCACTACAGACTTAACCAGCACAAGCCCTGAGGGATGGTTAAAACATTCCTTGCATTTCGTCCATCAACAAAATCCTGGCATTCCCTCCCTGGCAACATCGTGGGTCTACCTACAGTGACATGGACAGCAGGTTCAACAAGGCAGCTCACCACCACCTTCTCATGGCTAGCTCAGGATGGGCAATAAATGCTGACCCAGCCAGCAATGTCCCTGTTCCATGAATCATTGTAAAACAAAATCGAGGACACTGTTTGAAAGCTGGAAGCTGTGTGATTGGCAGCACTTCAAAGTGACACAGTTATAAAAAGCAGATGGCTGTAAATCAGGACGAGCGAGGCCGGGGACAAGCATCAGGAATTAATTCTCTGCTGAAAGAGCTGACTACAATCACAAAAAATAAAATCGGCAGCTTCTGTCTTAACATCCATTTAACCAGATGTGGGAGAGGCGGGGGGTGGGGGCAAAGAGAGAGGCAAGTTAAGGGGGGAAGAGAGAAGTGGGGCAGTAAGAGAGGGGGGAAGGCCGAAGGGAGCGGGCAAACAGATGTGTAGACAGAAGGAAGGAAGGAAGGGCAGGATGGAGTGGGGAGGTGGTGAGGAGGAAGAGGGAATGGGATGGGGCTGAAGGAGGGAGAGATGGAGTGGGACAGAGGGGAGAGAGGTGGGGGAAGAGACAGACAGAGACAGAGAGAGTGAGTGTGTGTGTGTGTGTGAGAGAGGCAGAGAGGATGGGGGTAGGGTAAAAGGTGTGGGAGGAAGGGAGGGGTAGGTGGTGGGGAAAAGGGAGGGATTATTTGGAGAGGTTTACAAGTAGCAGTACCGAATGTGGACCTACCTCCGTCACAGCTACTCCAATGCACACGCCTAGGATAATGCCAATATTCTGATGAAGCCAATCCTCAACATTAGACATGCAGCCCTTCATTAAACAAAACAAGAAATAGTCACACAATATTTATCAAAACCCTCTCACTGCCCAGTACATAAACCTCACTGATGTGAGTACTCTGTCACAATGACATCCACTATTTCCAACACAATATAACACGAACAGATTACATGATAGTGCCAGGAATATGGTTCGGAGTGGCCAGGGTGTCCACAAAAACTTGGAAAGCGCATATTGCAAAGGTGAGGTGGAAACTTGGCTTTTCGAAGCATCACTCCATCTCCATTAGCTGTAAAAACCTTGTACGAGGTACTCTCTCTGTTGTTGTATGTGGTACAGATCTGGCCCACTTCCCAAACCTGCTCCGTTGCAGTGACCCGAAACATCTTCCACTTTATCAGGAACTCTAAGACGGACTGTGTCCACGGGAAACCATGTGGAAAGCTCTGGATTAGGAAGGAATGTACCTAGCGCCATCCTCAACCTGCTAGCCATCTTTGTGTGCAGCTGCATCAAGCTGCGCGTCGACCTTTGGTACACAAACGCTAAGTGTCACTATGTACTGAGGTTCTAACTGTCTCAGGTGTTGTGAAGGATGGGACTGCCCTCACTGCCGCTGAATGCTCCAAGTAGTTGGCCTGTTCCATATCACCTGTCGTTCATCGAGAATTTTGCAAAGAAAAACACCATTGACCACTAGTCCATCAGGAAATGGTCAGCACACACCATCCTCGAGACCCTGAGGAAAGAGGAGGGTAGATCTTGTCACATGGTTCCCTGAGCAAACTGTCAAAAGTCATTTGGTAGAACGCCTTATCACCAGAACTTTCTAACTAGCACCATTGTTTTGCTGGTGGTGAGAAAGGCACCACCTGTGAGATCCTTAATGTATGCCTAGTCAGTCTGCACCACCGAACATTGCCCTCAAAGCATTTGTAGGGGTGATGAGACTGTCACACATCTTCTTCTGGAATGTGCCTTTGCAAAGGAAATCTGGAGGAAAATGCTGTGATTTGTGTCAAGATTCATCCTAAGCAGCTCCTTGCATGGCTTTGTGTCGTACAATCTGTTCCCTGGGACGCACACCGAGATAAACATCGGCTGTGCCTGGAGACACATCAACTCGGTGAAAGACATCCTTTGATCCGTGTGAAACTTATTGGTCTTCCAGAACAAAGAGTTGACCCCAACTGAGTGGTGTAGACTGGCACACCCAAGATCCAGGACTACATGCTGAGGGATGCACTAAAGCTTGGGCAGTTGCTGCCAAGACACAGTAGGGAAAGACCATTGTCTGAGGTCTTCCCGCTGAATGGAAATTGAGGTCCATTCAGTTATCGACCCTCTCAGTGCCTCAAAGATACATTAATATTAGTATTGTATATGTAAGAGAGGTTTTTGGTTTTGTTTTACAACTGCACGAAATGCCAAATTTCAATGTTTGTTTGTTCTTCCTGTGTAAAGACTGTACAGAACTGCTTCAGTAAATGCATTTGTACATGAAGATTTTTTATGAATAAAGCATATTTTGCAATTAAAAAAGCACACTGCTCTCCCACAGATACACCCCATTATTATCTCGATCACACATGGACAGAAAAATCACTGCCCCCACCCCCCCCACCAAACCAGGTAATTAACCCCAATCACAAGAGGCCTGCGCTTTTGTGGAATTCTGATATTGAAGCCGTCAGCATACTCACCTTTTGGTGCAGAAAGTTGTCTCCCTGACAGAATCCGGTCTCATGTCTTGTTCTGTTTTGGTAACAGGAACATGGAAACAGTGTCACTGAGATGTTCCGGATGATTCTATTTTCCGTCCAGTTTGAAGGACTCATCCAACCACAACAATTCAGCTGGAACAGTGAAAATATTTCTCAGAAAATTCTGAAAACTCCGCAGACAAATCGAGCATTACACTAAGCATAGGCAACAGGCAAACTAACAGTTAACAGGTAACCCTATACACCTGCATTCCGCATGCAGATGGCCTCAAGGCCCTCCGCTTCTTCCTGTCCCGCAGGCCCGACCAGTCCCCCTCCACCGACACCCTCATCCGCCTAGCCGAACTCGTCCTCACCCTCAACAACTTCTCTTTCAATTCCTCCCACTTCCTACAGACTAAGGGGGTGGCCATGGGCACCTGCATGGGCCCCAGCTATGCCTGCCTCTTTGTAGGTTACGTGGAACAGTCTCTCTTCCGCACCTACACAGGCCCCAAACCCCACCTCTTCCTCCGTTACATTGATGACTGTATCGGCGCCGCCTCTTGCTCCCCAGAGGAGCTCGAACAGTTCATCCACTTCACCAACACCTTCTACCCCAACCTTCAGTTCACCTGGGCCATCTCCAGCACATCCCTCACCTTCCTGGATCTCTCAGTCTCCATCTAGGGCAACCAGCTTGTAACTGATGTCCATTTCAAGCCCACCGACTCCCACAGCTACCTAGAATACACCTCCTCCCACCCACCCTCCTGCAAAAATTCCATCCCCTATTCCCAATTCCTCCGCCTCCGCCGCATCTGCTCCCACGATGAGGCATTCCACTCCCACACATCCCACATGTCCAAGTTCTTCAAGGACCGCAGCTTTCCCCCCACAGTGGTCGAGAATGCCCTTGACCACGTCTCCTGCATTTCCCGCAACACATCCTTCACACCCCGCCCCGCCACAACCGCCCAAAGAGGATCCCCTCGTTCTCACACACCACCCCACCAACCTCCGGATACAACGCATCATCCTCCGAAACTTCCACCATCTACAATCCGACCCCACCACCCAAGACATTTTTCCATCCCCACCCCTGTCTGCTTTCTGGAGAGACCACTCTCACCGTGACTCCCTTGTTCGCTCCACACTGCCCTCCAACCCCACCACACCCGGCACCTTCCCCTGCAACCGCAGGAAATGCTACACTTGCCCCCACACCTCCTCCCTCACCCCTATCCCAGGCCCCAAGATGACTTTCCACATTAAGCAGAGGTTCACCTGCACATCTGCCAATGTGGTATACTGCATCCACTGTACCCGGTGTGGCTTCCTCTACATTGGGGAAACCAAGCGGAGGCTTGGGGACCACTTTGCAGAACACCTCCGTTCGGTTCGCAATAAACAACTGCACCTCCCAGTCGCAAACCATTTCAACTCCCCCTCCCATTCTTTAGATGACATGTCCATCATGGGCCTCCTGCAGTGCCACAATGATGCCACCCGAAGGTTGCAGGAACAGCAAGTCATATTCCGCTTGGGAACCCTGCAGCCCAATGGTATCAATGTGGACTTCACCAGCTTCAAAATCTCCCCTTCCCCCACCGCATCCCAAAACCAGCCCAGTTCGTCCCCTCCCCCCACTGCACCACACAACCAGCCCAGCTCTTCCCCTCCACCCACTGCATCCCAAAACCAGTCCAACCTGTCTCTGCTTCCCTAACCTGTTCTTCCTCTCACCCGTCCCTTCCTCCCACCCCAAGCCGCACCTCCATCTCCTACCTACTAACCTCATCCCACCTCCTTGACCTGTCCGTCTTCCCTGGACTGACCTATCCCCTCCCTACCTCCCCACCTATACTCTCCTCTCCACCTATCTTCTTTTCTCTCCATCTTCGGTCCGCCTCCCCCTCTCTCCCTATTTATTCCAGAACCCTCACCCCATCCCCCTCTCTGATGAAGGGTCTAGGCCCGAAAAGTCAGCTTTTGTGCTCCTGAGATGCTGCTGGGCCTGCTGTGTTCATCCAGCCTCACATTTTATTATCTTGGATTCTCCAGCATCTGCAGTTCCCATTATCACAGTTAGCAGGTAACTAACAGGATTTTCTGAAGAATGGTCTAGGCCCAAAACATCGGCCTTCCTGCTCCTCTGATGCTGCTTGGCCTGCTGTGTTCATCCAGCTCTACACCTTGTTAACTAACAGGTAGCCAGTCGGAGTAACAACACACAGAGGTGAACACAGTAATTGCACACCTCCCTGCAAAGATGCTCTCAGTCTCAGTTTGCAATGTGCCACCCTCCCACCGGTTTCTCGCAGCACACTCACTTTCTCCTGGATGTAGTCCCATGTTTTCCCAAAATTCTCATTTGAGGATTCCTCTGTATTCTCCATGTTTGGGTCATAGGTAACAATCACATGATGGATGATGTCAGATATCTCTGATTTTAGCTGTAAAATAAACATGACACTTCATTGAAACCTGACACAACTCGGAGGGACAACATCATAAATGGGCCATTTGTGATTGCTCATTCCCTATGCAGGTCTCACATACCACACAGGCCTCATGTTCCTCACAGGCCCCACATTCTGTATATGAGCCTGCAGGGACACCATTCTGTTGCCATCGCTTAGTCTCAGTCCCTACCAGGCCTGATACACCTGAAGTGGTTGTACTGCCTGCATAGCTATCATTTCCAACAAAGGCATCAGTTCCACCTCAGACATCAGTCCATACGCTGGTCCCGGTCCACATGCTGGTTACAGTTTTGAATCCCATGATGGAGCGCAGATTGTGACACAGTGTACTGCTTGGGGTTTGGGTGTAAGGAAGTCTCGTGAATAGCAGAGGAAGATGCTCCTTTCCACTTCCACGTCAAGTAGCATGAGAGGGGACAGACAGCCCGCACGGCATATATTCTGAGAGAAAGAAAAAGGTGGCAGCTCAAGGTCTAGCCTTAGTGATTGATTGGTGAGCATTTTGCTCACAATGTTCCTGGGCTTTAAGAGCGATTAATAATTTAAGTTTTTATAGTATCAGTGGAGTTTCATAGCAGTAATAAATAGTATCCATAATAGTAGAGTTTTGATATTGTAGTTTTTTAACAAGATTTGGAGGCAGTTCAATAGAGTCACAATGGAAGACGTTTAACAAAATAGTTAATAATTTGCACCAACAATTTATCTTGGTGAAGAAGATGGGATTTTAGAAAAGGAAGCATCATCATCTGCAGCTAAATAAGCAAGTTAACAGAGACACTGTACAAATTTGCAAAGATTGGTGACACAGTCTGTCCAGTCCTCGACTTGAGAACCAGTAAAGAATGACTATAAAGATAATAAAGACACAGAGCACAGCATGACAGAAAGTCAGCTAGCAACATGAAATCAGGCCATAAAAGCTTCTGAATGGAAAAAGAGTGACTTGGAGTCGGAGGACAACTTATGAAACTTCCGTTTAATTATCAGTCAAGAGGTGATAGGGAGGACAAATTTACAACAGTCATCATCACTGGGGTGAAGGCACATGGTAAACATGGGGCCTAAAGGTTGACAATCCCCAGAACCAGGTGAACTGCAACTGAGAGTCTCATGGTAAATGGCATTACAGAGACTAGATGCAATGGTTAGATGCTTCCAAAATTCCTTACATTCTGCAGTACATCAGCAGCTTGGAAAATTGCAAATGTAACCCCTTTATTTAAAAGACAAGGAGGGGGTGAGCAAAAAGCAAAAAGCTACAGGCCTGTCGCAGAGGAGTTGTCTGATAGAAAAACCTAGAGTACACTGTTGTGGAAATTCTACCAGAAATTTATAAAACCACAATGTCATTGGGTCAGGTCAACAAAGCTGTATGAAAGGGAAATCATGGTTAACTTATTTATTTGAGATTTCTTTAAGAAAGTAACATTCACTGTGGATACAGGGGAACCTAGAGATGGGATGAATTTGGATTTTCAAAATGCAACCGGTCAAAGGTTCCCACACAAGGTAAGTATTCCTGGCGTGGGGCTGATCCAACCATATTGAGAAAGGCCTGGTTTGTTCACATGAAGCACATAGCAGGGATAACTGTGTTGGTTTCAGGTTTGTGATTGGTAACTAGTGCACTACCAAGAGGGATCAGCGCCCGGCCCTTAGCTATTTACGATCTTTATTAATGATTTCAGTGACAGGAATGAGCATATGGGAGCTCTGTTTAGCAATGATATCAAGTTAGGGGGTAAGAGAGTCATGAGGGGGTAAACAGCCTGTAAATGGATACTGACGGGTTAAAGGATAGGCAAAAGATCTGTCAGGTGGATCCAACAAAAGCGTTGGCAAAGATGGAGAGAGATTACAGAACCCAGTGATATAGACGGATGTGGGTCTCTTGGTCTATGAATCATAAAATGTTAACATGCAGGTACAGATCAGGGAGAGGCCCCACTCTCACCACAGGCTTCTCGCGGTGTACAGGCCTCTTGGTATACACTGAGCATATAGGCCACAAAAGAATGACAGCAGAATAGCCAATGGCTGGAGTGGCCTGTGAAAAGAGTTTGCTGCAAAGGTAGTTGAGGAACCATGGCAGATGTTTAAGAAACTGGTTGATGACCCACTACAAAGTCAGATGGAGGGTGATTTGTGAGGAGGAAGCAGAGATGACATAGTGTGGTTTCAGCACGATGAGTGAGTGGGCAGATACATGACAGATGCAGTTTAATGTAGATAAATGTGAAGTTATCCAAAAACAGGAAGGTAGATTAATATCTAAATGGTGATAGATATGAAAATGGACCAAAACCAGTCGCTGAAGGAGAGCATGCAGGTGCAGTAGGCAGTAAAGGCAGCAAATGGTGCACTGGCCTTCATAGTAAGAGGATTCAGGTACAATTATAGAGGGCCATGAGGACAGATTGATTGATCAGGATTATATTCGCTGGGCTTCAAAAAAATGCTGGGGGGGGATTCTCAGAGAAACCTTTAAAATTCTCACAGAACTGGATAGAGGAGATGCAGGAAGGATATTCTTAATGGCCAGACTGTCTAGAATAAAGGGTCAGTCTAAGGATATCGGGCAGACGCTTTAAGACAGAGATCAGAGCAGTCGAGGCAAAACCACTGAATGGTTTTAAGGAAGAGGTAAAGAAGTTAAAGGGTATGGGGGGTCTATAGAACCCATTCCCCACATACCCCCAATCACCCCAGCCACAATATCTCTCCCATTGTACAGTGCCTTTATTCACTCCCACTCTATCAAAGCCCTATGACTTTTGAGGTTCTCTCTCTCTTTGAAACACACTCTCGTTCCCAGCTGTGCACTCCCTCCCTCTCTGCACCATCAGCCTGTTATTCACATTGTTATTCACATTGTTGCCAGCAGCAGAGAGCTGCAAGTGCAGCTGAAAGTCTGACTCACCGCGTCCCTCTGGAAGTAGATCAGAATCCCAGCCGTAATCTGAGCGATCAGGATCAGCAGTAAGCAGGTGAAATACTGAAAAACAAAGCACATTCATTCCAATCCAATCCCTCAGCACACTGTGGAAGAGCAGTTTCTCCACACACTCATGGGCCTATGGGCTAGTCAGGAGGGGTTTTCTTGTGTGTGTGTATCTGCGTGAGCACATGTCCATGAGTGCGCGTGTTTGAGTCTATATATACCTGCGGGTGTGCACGTCTGCATATGTGGGCGTGTGCATGCGTATGTGTGTCAGCATATTCACGTGAGCACATGTCTGTCAGAGTGCGCGCGCCTCCATGTAGATGTATTTGGGTGTGTATAGAACATAGAACAGTACAGCACAGAGCAGGCCCTTCAGCCCACAATGTTGTGCCGACAAACACATGCACGAGTGCATGTGTGCCTGTGTACATGGGAGTATGCGTGCGCATGTGTCCATGTGGGCGGTGTCCACTGGAGTGTGTATGTTTCCATATACGTGAGAGTGGGCGCAGGCACATGTATGTGTCAGTGAGTGCACATGTATACATGTATGCACATGCATGCGTGTTTGTGTGAGGTGTGTGCACTTGCAAGTGTGCTTGGATATGTGCACGTACATATGTGTATTGTGTATGTATGTCTTTGTATCTGCAGGAGTGCCTGCTTGTGTGCGTACAAAGTATGAATGTACATGTATGCATGTTCTTTGCTGAAAGTGTACAATATTGTTATTATTTTAGAACTCAAAAAGTAAAGCTGAATTCAATGGGTTTATGGTTTTCAATGTGTGAAATTGTCTTTTTAAGGTTTAGAAACTCATTATTATCACAAATTTCTTGCTCATCATGGCAGGTAAACTATATGATCTGAGAATCGAGTTGGTGAAATGATTGCTGAGATACTTATTAAGTTGAGATTTTGTGATCCATAGACAGAATGGCCAGAAGCCAGGAGCAGGCTGAGTTTAGGCTAAACAATCCACCCCAGTACATGTTCTGCTTAGCAGCAAAGTAACTGGAAAAGATCCTATGCTTTATCTTAGAACTCGCTGGTGTGCGAGCAGCAGCGGAGGTAAGGTGAACCCGGAAGACTGCAGCTAAGGTAAGGCAGTTTTTTAAAATTACTTACCGGTAGCGGGCAGCGATGTTTTCTCTTTCACAGAAGGAGCGGGAGCAGCGGAGGAAGTGACGAGGACCAGAGGGGCAGCCAGGAAGGAAAGCAGTGACCATATATATCAGCAAGGCAGCTAAACCCGAGACTCTACAACTGTAGTGTCTCCCAGCCGCCCTCCTCCTCTAACCTAGTTAATAAGGTAAGGTTCATTCTAAACTTTTTCTATTGAATATAAGTTTGTTGTTAATTTTATAGCAACTTGAATTAAGCTTTCTACTTTAGTACTGAGTGGGTGTTCAGATAAGTGGGGTATGGATGCTAGGGCGGTTGCTTGCTCCTCCTGCAGAATGTGGCAGGTGGGAGACATGGCACACGTCTCCGCTGGCTACATCTGCGGGAAGTGCACCCAACTCCAGCTCCTTGAAAACCGTGTTAGGGAAATGGAGCTGGAGCTGGATGAACTACAGATCATTCGGGAGGCAGAGGGGGTAACTGAGAGGAGTTACCAGGAGTTGGTCACTCCTAAGGCTCAGGACAAGGATAGATGGGTTACAGTTAGCGGGAGGAAAGGGGACAGACAGACAATGCAGAGATCCCCTGTGGGTATTCCCCTCAGCAATAAGTATACCGTTTTGGATACTGCTGGGGGGGATGACCTACCAGAGGAAAGCCATAGTAGTCAGTTCTCTGGCACTGAGCCTGGCACTGTGGCAAAGAAGGGAAGGGGGCAGAATAGAAAAGTACTCGTGGTAGGGACTCGATAGTTAGGGGAATCGACAGGAGATTTTGTGGTCAGGATCGGTATTCCCGGAATGTATGTTGCCTCCATGGTGCCAGGGTCCGAGACGTCTCCGATCAGGTGTATAAGGTTCTAAAAGGGGAGGGCGAACAGCCAGAAATCGTGTTACATATTGGCACTAATGATATAGCCAGAAAAAGGATTGAGGATATAAAAGGTGATTTCAGGGAGTTAGGATGGAAGCTGCAAAGCAGGACGAACAGAGTAGTGTTCTCTAGTTTACTACTGGTGCCACGAGATAGCGAGGTGAGGAACAGGGAGCAGGCACAGCTTAACACGTGGCTGCGCAGCTGGTGTAGGAGGGAGGGCTTCAGATATGTAGATAATTGGGATGCCTTCTGGGGAAGGTGGGACCTGTACAAGAAGGACGGGTTGCATCTGAACTGGAAGGGGACCAATGTCCTGGGTGGAAGGTTTGCTCGAGTAGTTCGAGAGGGTTTAAACTAGTATGGCAGGGGGGTGGGAACCTGAGCTGTATACCGGAGGTGAGAGTTGATGCAGGTGAGGCAATAGCAAGAGGTAGACCAGCTAGTGGGAAGGATTTTCCTGGGAAGGAACCAAGGGATCAGTTAAAGTGTGTTTGCTTTAACGCAAGGAGTATCAGGAATAAAAGTGATGAACTTAGACCATGGATCAGTACCTGGTGCTATGATGTTGTGGCCATAACAGAGACATGGGTTTCTCAGGGGCAGGAATGGTTGCTGGATGTTCCAGGGTTTAGAGCATTTAAAAAGAACAGGGAGGGGGGAAAAAGAGGAGGGGGTGTAGCACTACTAATCAGAGAGGGTATCACAGCTACAGAAGCTTCCATTCTCGAGGAAGATCTGCCTACCTAGTCAGTATGGGTGGAAATTAGGAACAGCAAGGGAGTAGTCACCTCGTTAGGGGCTTACTACAGGCCCCCCCCCCCCCCCCCAATAGCAGCAGGGAGATTGAAGAAAGCATAGGTCGGCAGATTTTGGAAAAGTGTGGACGTAGTAGGGTTGTTTAATGGGTGACTTTAAATTTCCCAATATTGATTGGAACCTCCTTTGAGCCGAAGACTTGAATGGAGTTGTTTTTGTAAGGTGTGTTCAGCAGGGTTTCCTAACTCAGTACGTTGACAGGCCGACGAGAGGAGAAGCCATTCTAGACTTGGTGCTCGGAAACGAGCCGGGGCAGGTATCAGATCTTGTCGTGGGAGAGCATTTTGGTGATAGTGACCATAACTGCCTCACATTCTACATAGCTGTGGAGAAGGAGAGGATTAGGCAAAATGGGAGGATATTTAATTGGGGAAGAGGAAAGTATGATGCGATTAGACATGAGATAGGAAGCATGGACTGGAAGCAATTGTTCCATGGTAAAGGCACTATAGACATGTGGAGAATGTTTAAGGAACAGTTGTTGCGAGTGATGAATAAATATGTCACTCTGAGATAGGCAAGAAGGGGTAAGATAAAGGAACCTTGAATGACGAGAGCGGTGGAGCTTCTCGTCAAAAGGAAGAAGGTAGCTTACATAAGGTGGAGGAAGCTAGGGTCAAGCTCAGCTCTAGAGGATTACAGGCAGGCGAGGAATGAGCTCAAAAATGGTCTGAGGAGAGCCAAGAGGGGGCACGAGAAAGGCTTGGGCAGAACAGATTAGGGCGAACCACAAAGGCATTTTACACTTATGTGAGGAATAAGAGAATGGTCAAAGAAAGAGTAGGGCCGATCAGGGATAGCATAGGGAACTTGTGTGTGTAGTCTGAGGAGGTAGGGGAAGCCCTAAATGAGTTTTTTGCTTCTGTCTTTACGAAAGAAACCAACTTTGTAGTGAATGAAACCTTTGAAGAGCAGGTGTGCATGCTGGAATGGATAGAGATAGAGGAAGCTGATGTGCTGAAAATTTTGTCAAACATTAAGATTGACAAGTCACCAGGCCCGGACCAGATTTGTCCTCGGCTGCTTTGGGAAACGAGAAATGCAATTGCTTCGCCACTTGAGAAGATCTTTGCATCCTCGCTCTCCACTGGAGTCATACCTGAGGACTGGAGAGAGGCAAATGTAATTCCTCTCTTCAAGAAAGGAAATAGGGAAATCCCCGGCAATTACAGACCAGTAAGTCTCACGTCTGTCGTCTGCAAGGTGTTAGAAAGGATTCTGAGGGATAGGATTTATGACCATCTGGAAGAGCATGGCTTGATTAAATGCAGTCAACACGGCTTTGTGAGGGGCAGGTCATGCCTCACAAACCTTATCAAGTTCTTTGAGGATGTGACTAGAAAAGTTGATGAGGGTCGAGCTGTGGATGTGGTGTATATGGACTTCAGCAAGGCATTTGATAAGGTTCCCCATGGTAGGCTCATTCAGAAGGTCAGGAGGAATGGGATACAGGGGAACTTAGCTGTCTGGATACAGAATTGGCTGGCCAACAGAAGACAGCGAGTGGTAGTAGAAGGAAAATATTCTGCCTGGAAGTCAGTGGTGAGTGGTGTTCCACAGGGCTCTGTTCTTGGGCCTCTACTGTTTGTAATTTTTATTAATGACTTGGATGAGGGGATTGAAGGATGGGTCAGCAAGTTTGCAGACGACACAAAGGTTGGAGGTGTCGTTGACAGTATAGAGGGCTGTTGTAGGCTGCAGCGGGACATTGACAGGATGCAGAGTTGGGCTGAGAGGTGGCAGATGGAGTTCAACCTGGATAAATGCGAGGTGATGCATTTTGGAAGGTCAAATTTGAAAGCTGAGTACAGGATTAAGGATAGGATTCTTGGCAGTGTGGAGGAACAGAGGGATCTTGGTGTGCAGATACATAGATCCCTTAAAATGGCCACCCAAGTGGACAGGGTTGTTAAGAAAGCATATGGTGTTTTGGCTTTCATTAACAGGGGGATTGAGTTTAAGAGTCGTGAGATCTTGTTGCAGCTCTATAAAACTTTGGTTAGACCGCACTTGGAATACTGCGTCCAGTTCTGGGCGCCCTATTATAGGAAAGATGTGGATGCTTTGGAGAGGGTTCAGAGGAGGTTTACCAGGATGCTGCCTGGACTGGAGGGCTTATCTTATGAAGAGAGGTTGACTGAGCTCGGTCTCTTTTCATTGGAGAAAAGGAGGAGGAGAGGGGACCTAATTGAGGTATACAAGATAATGAGAGGCATAGATAGAGTCGATAGCCAGAGACTATTTCCCAGGGCAGAAATGGCTAGCACGAGGGGTCATAGTTTTAAGCTGGTTGGTGGAAAGTATAGAGGGGATGTCAGAGGCAGGTTCTTTACGCAGAGAGTTGTGAGAGCATGGAATGCGTTGCCAGCAGCAGTTGTGGAAGCAAGGTCATTGGGGTCATTTAAGAGACTGCTGGACATGCATATGGTCACAGAAATTTGAGGGTGCATCCATGAGGATCAATGGTCGGCACAACATTGTGGGCTGAAGGGCCTGTTCTGTGCTGTACTGTTCTATGTTCTATGTTCTATGTTCTATGACGATCAATGGTCGGCACAACATCGTGGGCTGAAGGGCCTGTTCTGTGCTGTACTGTTCTATGTTCTATGTTCTAAAGTCAGTGAATCTGTGTCTCCGTGTCTCAAGGAGAGGCTGTTCGAGAGAATACATCTGGTAAATGTACACACATTGATGAATATGCTTTTGACCTTGTCAGCTGTGAAAGATATTAAAGAGTGAAAACAGAAGTGGGCTTGAAAATCTGTAAAGGTTGTTTCTGGGGAAAAGGGTTGAATCTTTAATTTCTCTGTTCATGGTAAGGTCTTTCCCAAATTATCTCGTGCATATATAGCTTCTTTTTACATGTCTTCTGGTGTGTAATAACTGTTGATGTCCTTTTGTTAAAAGTACTTTGGCAGCTTCATGTGAATCTGTTGAGTAACTTGTTACTATGGAAACAAACTACAAAAATAAAGCTTGAGATGTATCCAAGGGAAATCACTCTGGAATCAGATTTGTCCAGGATCACCATCAGCTGGAATCAATGGCAAGCTGATAAACAGATGAGGGATCTGTGGGATCTTTAAAGGAATAAGTATGTGGAGGTGTTCGTCATAACAACAGGAGAATTGTCGGGAAGTACGTGACACGAACTGGAATCTCAAAATGGGCTGGATTGCGGCTGAAACAGTTGTAGGACAAAATGTATCCATGGATAGTATGAAATCTTTGACTATGGCTACAGTGAGAGAGTTACTGGCTACATTGAAAGTCCAATAAAAGCAGGATCTTATAATGACGAGGTGTGTAAAGTGGTTACTCAGTTTATTGAGTGAAAAGGAGGGAGCCTGACATTGTTAGGTCACTGTTAGAATTAACTCAGATTCTGTGAGAAATCACAAGAACTTTGAATTGGAAAACAGTGTAACCAAATTGCAAAAATAAAATGTACGATGTGTGTCTGCACGTGAGAGAGACAGCACATGTGACACTGTGTGTACGTACTTCGTGCATGAGAGAGAGAGCATGTGTGTGCATGTGTGAGGGACTGTGTGTATGGGAGAAAGTGCAGTATGCGCCCGCCTGTGTGAGGCAGAGTGTGCGTGTGAGATATTGATTGTGTGTGCTTGTGTGTGAGTTGGGGGGGGCGTGTGCGAGTGAGTGTATAAGAGAATGTGTATGTATGTGTGAGCACATTACAATGTGTGCTTACATCTGCATGCACTCGATGTGTATGTTTCTGTCTGTGTTCACCCTTAGGCTTTTCCCCAGTTTTGCTCAGCGCCTGTTGTTTTTGCAGTGTGCAGTGATACTGAATCTGTAAAGCAGAGAAATTTGAAAGTATCTCCCAAGCTTCCATGATGTCAGTTGACCCAAAGACCCCAGTGCTCCAGATTTCCAATGGAAACAATGTGGACCAGTGTCTTGTTACTCTGCAACAGCTGCACTGCTCCGACTCACCAATCCTAAAAGGCATTTGATTTCATTCACTGCTCCAAGGCACCCGAGGAATCCCATCAACATGGTCACAGAGCCAACTCCCAGCAAGATGTATGATCCAACTTTCAAAGCAGACGATGAGGACTCTGCAGAGAGCAAATCAATATTGAGTCAATATTCACTTACATCAATCAGTGATGTACATTGCACTGAGCCCAGCTCCATCTAACTGGAAACCTGGGAGAAGCTATGAGGTCACTGCTCAATTTTAACAAGTCCTTCATGCATGAAATGTCAAAGATTACTTCTTCCTGAATTTTATTCATCTTCATCTTCCAGTGAGTTGAAAAACAAATACTTCAAAAGACTCCATAATACTCCATTTAAACAGGAGTGCAGTGCAATAGGAGAACAGAGCTCCACTTCAACAGACGCAGAGCTCCAATAACTGGGAAATTGTTTGAGTGACAAGTGACAGAAAGTGGGGATAATGGCTAGGTACTCAGATTGGCAGGATCTGACCAGTGGTGTCCCACAAGGATCTGCTTTATGGCCTCAATTAATCACATTATTTATTCATGACTTGAATAATGGCATAGAAATTCATATATCTAAATTTGCTGATGATACAAAATGAGGTGACATTGTGGACAGTGTAGATGATAGCACACAATTACAAAGGGATATTGACAGGCGAGGTGAATGGGCAAAACAGTGGTAGATGGAGTTCAGTATAAGCAAGTGTGAGAGTATCCACTTTAGACCGCAAAAGGATAGATCAGGATAATTTTTAGAAGATATGAAGTTAAATATGGTGGCTGTCCAAAGAAAAGGCAGGGTAAATAAAGATAAACTCTTTCCACTGGTTGGGGATTCCAGAACTAGAGGGCGTAGTCTGAGAATTATGGTCAGACCATTCAGGAGAAATGTTAGGAAGCACTTCTACACACAGTGGGTGGCAGAGATTTGGAACTGTCTTCCACAAACAGCATGGAATGCTGGATTAGTTGTTAGTTTTAAATCTGTGATGGATAATCTTTCCAAAGAGAAATTGGAATGGCATACTAGAATTCTTGTATGCTCATGTATTAAACCACAGCACAGGTCAAGCAGGAGAAGGAAGTGTACTCTGCAGACACTTACGTACAACAGCGATGAAGCTGGTTTTATCCAGGAGAATCCATAGACCGAAACCGAGGATAACAGCTCCGAGAATCTGTAGAACAATCCATACATCAGGGAGAGAGAGAAAAACAGAACACACACAATCCACAGGAAAGGGAGGGTGAGGATAGAGAAGGTCTTGCTGAACTAACTCCATGTGAGTAACAGATGCAGGAGCATGCCCAAGCTGGGCCAGTCAAACTGCTCAGAAATGCATACAGTCCCCTGATATGAGCAGCCAGGGAGACTGAACTGAGGGGTTTCCCGTACCTCTCTACCGGGACGGTCAGTGAGGCGTTTCCCATACCTTTAGAACATAGAACACAGAACATAGAACAGTACAGCACAGAACAGGCCCTTCAGCCCACGATGTTGTGCCGACCATTGATCCTCATTTCTACAGGAACAGCCAGCGAGGGGTTTCCTTTACCTTTCCAAAGTAACAGTCAGCAAGGGGTTTCCCATATTTATCTACAGGGAGAGTCAGTGAACTGATCACGAAGAAGTATTGGTAAAAACAAGTGCCATTTTCCTGGCATCGCCCAGTGATGCAATTTTCAAAACACAATGCTCCATTTTTAATGTTTCCACTGTTTTATTTGTTGGAATAATATCTTCCACTGTGGAGTTTTGTACATGAGCCTGAAGCAAATAAGTAGCTGTTCTTAGGATTTATGAAAATCATAAATGTTTTTTGTAAATCTATTATAGAGTAGTGCGTTCTTTTATGTTTTACTGAGATCTGTATCTTGATTAAACTTTTTAGAAAATAAAACACAGATATGAAGTTATCCAAGTGTAGTGTTTTTAAAGCAGTAAGACTGTTAATTTCTGGGTCTGCAGATTAAGGTGCTGAGACGACCTGTAATAGAGTGATGTGCTCTTCCTGTCTGATGTGAGAGATTAGGGAGAGGTTCCATGTTACTGATAATTATGTCTACAGGAAGTGTGCTTGGTTGTGAATCCTGTTGGATCACATGGATTGGTTGAAGCAGCAGTTGGAGGCAATGAGAAATTTACAGGAGCTAGGGGGTATGATCGATGGCAGTGGCAGGGAAGGAGATTACCTGAAGATACAGTCAGGTAGATTGGTTTCCACCAGGAAAGGCAGGAGATGGAGGCAGGTAGTGCAGGAGTCTCCTGTGGCTATCCCCATCTCTAACAAGAATGCTGTTTTGGAAAATGTAGGGAGTGATGAACTCTCAGGGAAATGTAGCACTGACAGCTAGGTTTCTGGTACTGAGACTGGCTCTAATGTAACAAGGGGTATGTCAGGTTCCAAGTGATCGATTGGATTAGTGGTCTGTTTCTAGTCAGAGGCACAAACAGGTGTTTCTGTGGCCAATAGCGAGACATCAGAATGGTGCCAGTTTCAAGGATATCTCAGAGAAGGTGCAGAATCTTCTCAAAAGGGAGAGGGACCAGCAGGAGGTCATAGTAGACACTGGTACCAATGACATAGGAAAAGAAAAGGACAAGGTTCCGAGGAGAGAATATACAAAATTAGGCCGGAGGACAAAAAGTATGTCCTCAAGTGTAATAATATCTGGATTACTCCCCAAGCCATGAGCTAGTGAGAGTAGGAATAGGAGGACAGAGCAGATGAATGCATGGCTGAGGAGCTGGTGCAGGGGAGAAGTATTCACTTTTTTGGATCATTAGAATCTCTACTGGTGCAGAACTGGCCTGTATAAGAAGGACGGATTGTACCCGCATTGGCAGGAGACTAAAATACTTGCGGGGCAATTTGCTAGGGCTGCTTGGGAGGATTTGAACTAGCAGGGTGGAGGTGTTCCCAAGGAGATAGTGAGAAAAGAGTCTGAGACTGGTGCAGTTGGGAAGAGGAGTAAGTCAAATAGTCAACACAGACAAGAGCAAGGCAGAAAACAAGGTAAGACAGGTGAATTAAATTGCATTTATTTCAATACAAGAGGCCCAACAGATAAGGCTGATGAACTCAGGATGTTGGATACATGGGACTGGGGTATCATAGCAATTACAGAGACATGGCTCAAGGATGAACACAACTGGCAGCTTAATGTTCTGGGGTGCAGATGTTATTGGAAAGATAGAAGGGAGCGTGGGCAAGATGGACAGGGTGTGGAGTCTTTGGTTAGGGATAACATTACAGCTGTACTTTGGGAAGATACTCCTGGGAATACATCCAGGGAAGTTAGTTGGGTAGAAGTGAAAAATAAGAAAGGTATGATCACCTTATTGGGACTGTACTATAGACCCCACCCCTGAATAGTCAGTGGCAAATTGAGAAACAAATTTGTAAGGTGATCTCAGTTATCTGTAAGAATGGCAGAGTAGTTATGGTAGGGGATTTTAACTTTCCAAACATGGACTGGAACTGCCATAGGGTTAAGGGCTTGGATGGAGAGGAATTTGTTAAGTGTGCACGCAAAACTTTTCTGAAAGTGCAAAGCTTGATCTACTCTTGGGAAATAAGGCAGGGCAGGTGATGGAGGTGCCAGTGGGGGAGCACTTTGTGGCCAGTTATCATAATTCTATTGGTTTTAAAATAGTGATGGAAAAGGATAAAGTCCGAAATGGGAGAAAGTCCAATTTTGACAGCATTAGGCAAGAACTTTCGAAAGTTGATTGGGGGCAGCTATTTGCAGGGAAAGGAATGGCTGGAAAGTGGGAGGCCTTCAAAAATGAGATACCGAGAGTCCAGAGATGTTTTTTTGTTAGCATAAAGGGCAAGTCTAGCAGACGTAGAGAATGCTGGATGATTAGAGCGATTGAGGCTATGGTCAAGATATGGGTGGCATATGGCAGGTACAGAGAGCTGGGATCGAGTGAATTCCTTGTGAAGTATAAGAGCAGTAGGAATATACTCAAAAGGGATGTCTTGATGGCAAAAAGGAATATAAGATAGTTTTGGTAAACAGGGTTAAGGAGAATCCACAGGGATTCTATAAATACATTAAGGGCAAAACAGTAACTATGGAGCAAATAGAGCACCTTAAAGATCAACAAGGTTGCCTATGTGTGGAACTGCAGGAGATGCATGTGGTACTATGGAGTATTTACTATGGAGAAGAATTTGGAGCATAGAGAACATGGGGAAATAAATAGCGACATCTTGAAAAGTGTCTATGTTACAGAGGAGGTGGTGCTGGATGTCTTAAAACACAAAAGATGGATAAATCCCGAGGACCTGATCCAGTGTACCCCAGAACTGTGTGGGAAGCTACAGAAGTGATTGCTGGGCCCTTTGCTGAGATGCTTGTATCATCGATAGCCACAGATGAGGCGTCAGAAGACTGAGGTTGGCTAAAGGTATGGAAAAGCCAGGGAACTACAGACCGGTGAGCCTGACAGACATCAGTGGTGGGTATGTTGTGGAAGGGGATTCTGAGGACAAAGTCAGAAGTCACATGACACCAGATTATAATCTAACAGTTTTATTTGAAATTACAAGCTTTCGGAGCATTGTTCCTAATCAGGTGAAGGAGCAGTGCTTTGAAAGCTTGTAATTTCAAATAAACCTGTTAGATCATAATCTGGTGTCGTGTGACTTCTGACTTTGTCCACCCCAGTCCAATACTAGCACCTCCACATTAAGGATTCTGAGGGACAGGATTTACATGTTTTTGGAAAGGCAAGGATTGATTAGGAATAGTCAACCCAGATTTGTACATGGGAAATTGTGTCATACTACTTGATTGAGTCTTTTGAAGAAGCAACAAAGAAGGTTGATGAAGGCAGAGCAGTGAACATTGTCTGTGTGGACTTCAGCAAGATGTTTGACAACATTCTACATAGTAGACTGGTTAGCAAGGTAAAAGCACTTGGATCCAGGAAGAGCTAGCCATTTGGATACAAAATTGCCTTGAAGGTAGGAGGCAGTGGGTGGTAGGGGAAGGTTGCTGGACTGGAGGCCTGTGACCATTGGTGTGCTGCAAGGATCGGTGCTGAGTCCACTGCTTTTTGTCATTTATATAAAGGATCTGGATATGAAAATAGAAGGAATGGTTAGTAGGTGTGGTGTAGAGGACAGTGGAGAAGGTTACCTCAGAATACAACAAGACCTTGATCAGATGGGCAGAGGAGTGACAGATGGAGTTTAATTTAGATAAATGTGAGGAGCTTTAATTTAGAAAGGCAAATCAGGATACAATTTGTACGCTTAATGATAAGGTCCTGAGGAGTGTTGCTGCACAAAGAGACCTTGGAGTGCAGGCTCACAGCTCCTTGAAAGTCACAGGTAAACAGGATAATGAAGGCAGCATTTGGTATGCTTGCCTTTATTGGTCAGTGCATTGAGTATAGGATTTGGGAGGTCATGTTTTTGGCTGTACAGGACATTGGTGAGGCCACTTTAGCAATACTGTGGTCAATTCAGGTCTCCCTGCTATAAGGAAGATGCTGCTAAACTGAAAGGATACAGAAAAGATTTATAAGGAAGTTGCCAGGGTTGGAGGGTTTGAGTCGGAGGAAAGGCTGAATGGGCTGGAGCTATTTTTCCTGGAGTGTCAAAGGCTAGGCGTGACCTTATAGAAGTTTATAAAATCATGAGGGGCATGGTTAGGATGAACAGCCAAGGTCTTTTCGCAGAGTTAGGGGAGTCCAAAATTCGAGGGCATAGATTTAAGGTCAGAGAGAAAAATATGAAAAAAGACCGAAGGTGCAACTTTTTCCACGCAGAAGGTGGTGCGTGTATGGACTGAGCTGCCACAGGAAGTGGTGGTGGCTGGTACAATTACAATATGTAAAAGGCATTTGGATCTGTACAAGAATAGGAAAGGTTTAGAGGGATAAGAGCCAAATGCTGACAAATGGGACTAGATTAATTTTGAATATCTGGTTAGCATGGACAAGTTGGACCAAAGGGTCTGTTTCTATGACGCTACAGAAGCACTCAACTCTAACACTTTAGAACAGACATCTGGCCTTGTGTGAATTGCCAGCCAATTCCACAATCTAATTCTGCTTCACAATCCCCTCGTTTCAGATTTGGAAGTTGTTGCGTCTTTTTGTGACATCCTAGATTGCTAATAGAAAGTGACACATGATCCATTCTGACTCATTTCTAATCCAGTGCACGTAAAAGCCCCAGAAGTGTGACTTCCAATTTCTGATTCTCTTTTAAGTGCCTTTGTGACAATGTTTTCAAATTCACTGTTCTCACTCCACAAGAAATTTCTACGTGCATTGTATAGGCTGCTGCTAATGATGCCAGTAAAACATGACAGGGTTGGATTTTAAATGAAGACAAACCAATTTAAATAAGAGACAGAGCTTATTGAAAAGTACCAAACCTAGATACTTAATTTAAGCTTTCTATGCATTTATTGACCGTCCAGAGTGGCTCCAATGAATTTGGTGCCTCATCTGGAGGACAAAGAAACAACCTCCTCTTAAATTGCTTTTGCCGTGAAAATGCAGCTTTAATATCAATTGATCAATGCTCCCATGCTTTACTGTTTACAAAACAAAAAAAACTTAAGAGTTGCTGCTGTCTTCTGTGAATCTACCCTTAGAGGCTGACTTTGCAGTTTTTCTCCAAAACTTCATGCCATTAACCTTGTTTTAGCCTGATAAATTCCTTCAGGGGATGTCTTATCCCATATCTGGCACCTCTTCGTACCCGTCAAATTCTCAACAGTCCTTGTTGTTTGGCATCTTTTACGAGCCGGTCTATCAGTTTGTTCATGATCACAAAGACATCTTCTCTCTTTACCAATAACCTTCTATTTTTAATTCTATTTTTCCAGACTGAAAGTAGTTTCCAACAAACTTACCTTGTATCTTAAGGTTCGCCAAATTCTGACACTTTGGGTTTGAGTGAATGTCTTTCCGCCCACATGCAGTTCATTCAAACGTTCTAATATAAAGGTGAAACTAATTACAGCCTCTTCCCAAGACTGTGCTGGTCACCTAGCCCTGATAGGACTTTATGATTTCTATCAAAAAACTAATTGATATGGATGGTATCTTCCCAGCATGTGCACCAAATCCTAAGTATGCACAGTATTGCGCAGAGCATTATTTGCAATTTGACTGAACTGTCAAAATTTTATGAACCATTTAATCTTTTACAGTATGCATCCTTTCACTTGCCCCATTGCTATAAGGGCTTCTGCTGCCCTATGTGTAACTATTAAGGTCACAGTTTCACATATCATTCCCCTCCCCTCAACCCCTATCCCCATTATCAGTGAGAAATCTTGCTGTTGATCACAAGTCCAGTTCCTATCCGCTTTCCCAATACTTTATCCACAATCTTTTTCATATCTTTACTTGGCATAATCATTGACTAACAAAATTTGGTCACCAGATTTACAAAATATAGAAAGTAAATCTTTGTTTCTCAGTCCATTCCCTTAAATCCATCACCAATACCTTGTTAAAATCTCTTGCTCAGGACAGACTTAATATAGGCCATTACGGCATGCTTCAATATTTCTTACAAATCTTAACAACTTATCTCTTCGATAAGCTTACTGTACTCCTCATGCCTTATTCCTACATTCTTCGGTAAAAGTTTTCATTGTTTAGAAAGCAGGTGAGCACATTTTAATCCAATTTTAACACAGTTGACTTTCTGTCATAGAATCCTGACAGTGTGGAAACAGGCCCTTCAGCCCAACAAGTGCACACTGACCCTGAGAGCATTCCACCCCCCTAATCTACACATCCCTGAACAGTATGGACAATTTAGCATGGCCAATCCAAATCACCTGCACATCTTTGGAAAGTGGGAGGAAACCAAGCACCCGGAGGAAACCCATGCAGTCACGGGGAGAATGTGCAAACTCCACACCGTTGCACAAGGCGGGAATCGAGCCCGGGTGCCTGGCGCTGTGAGGCAGCAGTGCTAACCACTGAGCTACCTTGCTGCCCCATATCTTCTAAACTTCTACACTGACATGAATAGCAGTTTTTTTAATTTCTTTAGACTTTATGTTCCATTCAATGAATACCACAGTGTCCCAATTGTGTAAGTTGCAAATTCATGGATTTTCTAAATACAATAACTTCAGCATTTTTATATCCAGTTTCATCTGTGCTTTTTTACATCAACAGTCTACTTAGTAACAAAGCTATTTCACTGGGCACTACATCTGTGCTGAAAAACTGGTCAATACTGACTACTTAAATTGGAATAATCACTGTTTTCAAAAGACCATCTGCAATCTGAAACTGGTGGAACTCAAAAAAATCTTCTATACAGAGCACCTTGATGGCATTTAAGCCAAACTGTTCCAAACTGGAAAATGGTGACTGTAATATCCCTGGTAGGGAGGCAGGCAGGATACAAGAGATTGGATCGGTCGCTTAGTCTGACCTTACCCAGGACAAAGCAGTGGACGACATCAGCAGCGTATCAGAACTTCAAGAGAATCAGGGAGAGAGGTGAGTGTAATGGCCATCACTAAGGAGAAGGTGCTGGGGAAGCTGGAATGTCTGAAGGTGGATCAATCGCCCAGAAGGAGATTGGACCGCACCCCAGGAGGAAGTAATATGTATGGTAGGTACGCATCCACTGTCCAATATCATACAACTGAATGATTCTGCCACCAATGCATTCATCACTGGGCTGAATCTTCCTGTGACCACGACAATACCTTCTCTTGGATTTCCACACTGTTCCTCAGATCCTCAAATACATGTTTAGTTTCAAACCGTTTCTGGGACAGTTCATGACACAATGTTACCTTAAATCTCAACTGAAACACTGAGCAATTCTAGGGTTCAATCACTTGTTGTAAGTCCCAAATCCTCTTTGGTTCCTGAAATTATCAAGGACATTCATGTTCTCATTTCTGTTCGTTGCTGTTCTCCTTTTGTACCATTGCCTGCAACATGTATCCACACAGACTTGCCAATTTGTTAACATCTTGTTCTCCAGTTTCCCTTCATTTGCTGATAGCAACATTTGTAGCACAAAGGGAACAGAGGGGAATGCTTTCTTAGCATTCTGTTAAGTGCTTCTGATGCTGCAATTCTTTTCCTGCCAAAATATTTGGCAATATTTGATACTTTGGCACAGTTGAAGAATATAGATGCCAGCAGAGATTTGCCACATTTCTGCAATCTTCGTACAACCCACTGAATTCCATTATGAACTCTTCCATACTATTATTCTCAGTCTTTCTAAATTTGTCAAAAGCTTTATATACCTAGTCAATGGTAGTCAATAGCTTGATGAGATTTCTTTATTCACTTGTGGATGTGAGAGTCGCTGGCTGGGCCAATATTTCTTGCCCATCACTAGTTGCCCTTGAGAAGGTGGTAGTGAGCTGCCTTCTTGAACCATCACAGTCCATATCAGCGTGGGTAGACCATAATAATGCTGTGGAGGGAATTTGCAGGGGGTGGTGTTCCAAGTATCTGCTGCTCTTATCCTTCTAGATGGAAACGGTCATAGGTTTAGAAGGTGCTGTCTGAGGGTGTTTCGTGAATTTCTGCAGTGCATCTTGTAGGTAGTACAACACTGTTGCTACTGAGCAGCGGTGGAGGAGCGTGTGGATGCTTATGGATGTAGTGGCAATTAAGCCAGCTGCTTTGTCCTGGGTAAGGTCAGACTAAGCGACCGATCCAATCTCCTGTATCCTGCCTGCCTCCCTACCAGGGATATTACATTCACCATTTTCCAGCCGTCTGGAACACTCCCTGACTCCAGCGATTCCTGAAAGATCTCCAAAATCTTTATAATCTCCACCGTTATCTCCTTCACTTCCTCCTGGGGTGCGGTCCAATCTCCTTCTGGGCGATTGATCCACCTTCAGACATTCCAGCTTCCCCAGCACCTTCTCCTTAGTGATGGCCATTACACTCACCTCTCTCCCTGATTCTCTTGAAGTTTTGATACGCTGCTGATGTCGTCCACTGTGAAAACTGATGCAAAGTACTGATTTAGTTCCTCCACCATTTCTTTGTTCCCATTACTATTTCTCCAATCTCATTTTCCAGTGGTCCAAAATCCATTTTTGCCTCTCTTGTGTCTTTTATATATCTTAGAAAAACTCTTTCAATCTTCCTTCATATTACTAGCAAGCTTGTCCTCATATTTCATTTTCTCCCCCACTTACTGTTTTCTTAGCTATCACCTGTTGGTTTTGAAAGACTTCCCAATCTTCTGGCTTCCCACTGATCTTCCCTACATTGCATGATTTTTCATTTGCTTTTATGATGTCCCTCACTTCGTTCATCAGCAATGGTTGCTTCATCCTCCCTTAGGCATGTTTCTTCTTTGGGGTGAATTTCTGCTGTGCCTCCTGAATTACACCCAGAAACTCTCACTGTTGCTGCTCCACCATCTTTCTTTCCAATTAATTGTGGCCAGCTCCACCCTCATGTCTTTGTAGTTACCTTTACTCAATTATAATACCATCACATCTGATTCCAGCTTCTCCCTCAAACTGCAGGGTGAATTCTACCATATTAGGGTCATTGCCCTCCAGGGGTTCCTTAACCTTAAGCTCCCTAATCAAGTCTGCCTCATTACACATTACCAAATCCAGAATTGCCCGTCCCTAGTAGGCTCTAATACAAACTGCTCCAAGCAAAAACCCATCTTGTAGATTCTCCACAAATTCCTTTTCTTCAGATCCACTTCCACCCTGATCTTCCCAGTCCACCCGTAAACTGAAGTCCCCCATGATGAGAGGCATAGATAGAGTGGATAGTCAGAGACTTTTTCTAAGGGCAGAAATGACTATTACGAGGGGGCATAATTTTAAGGTGATTGGAGGAAGGGTGGTGGGCATGTGGAATGCGCTGGCAGCAGTGGTAGTGGAGTCAGATACTTTAGAGGCTTTTAATTGACTCTTGGGTAGGCACATGGAAGATAGTAAAATGTAGGGTATGCAGGGTAGTTTGATCTTAGTAGGATAATAGGTCAGCACAACGTCGTGGGCTGAAGGGCCTGTCCTGTGCTGTACTGTTCTACATTCTATGTTCTATGTTTATTGTAATATTGCATTTCTTACATATATTTTCTATCTCCTGATTGACGTTCTTCCCCACATCCTGACTACTGCTAGGAGGCCTGTACCTAACTCCCACTGTTTTCTTTGTGTTTCTTCAACTTCACCCACTATATTCTATACCTTCTGACTGTATATCATTTCCTGTTATCAATTTAATTTCATTGTTTACTAACAAGGCAGCATCGCCCCCTCTGCCCATCTGCCTGTTCTTTCAATTGGACGTGTATCCTTGGACATTTAGTTCCCAGCCCTGACCCACCTGCAGCCACGTCTCTGTGATATGCAAAAATCGTATCTGCCAATTTCAATCTGTGCTCTAGGCTCATTTACCTTGCTTTGTTTATGGCATGGATTTAAATACAACACCCTCTGCCCTGCATTGACTAGCTCCCTGCTCATAGTAATCCCCTGATCTGCTGTGCCTGAAGTTGGGTTCCTGACCCATTTCATACCCTCTGTTCTATTACTTGTTCTGGAAACTTTAATAGTCCCTGCTGAGCCCTTTCTCCTTCTAAATGGTCTCATAATTTTCCATGCAATTAAACCCATGTCCACTCAGTATTTGGTTTAAAGCCCTAGCTGTGTGATTCTCAGGACTGTGATGATATGCCAGTTTATTTTTTGAAGAGTGGTTGTAAGGCAGAGTAGACAAGCAGTCTGGAGTAAAGTAAACGACTTGGGAGACCTTGGGTTTGTTTAACAACCTGAATGGATCTGGCCAGCTCTCACAGATGCAGATTTGTGGGGTTTTTTTTCAGCAACATCAAAAGCTATTAGGGTCTCAACAGAGTTGGAAGCTTCAGTGAACTTCTCTTGGCTGGTATTCTCTGAATTTTCTCTTGATATTTTTTCCCCTCCTGGATTGGAAAATTGCATGAGAGAATCTATATCTGAATTTTCCTTTTTAATCAAGGGGTTCATGGGATGTTCCTACACTGGAACAGTTAATTAATTAGTAATGGTCATTGCATCTATTACACTAAGTTTTCCACTAGAGTCAAGTTATTCTAAATTCTTCTTTCTTTGGTTCTATTTTTAAACTACAGTGCTTAAACAAATTGTGATTTGCTTAATGTCGAGTAGCTCAATCAATTGCTTTGCATCTGCAGCAGGCACTTCATATTTGCCTTTAAAAAACAAGAAAAAGTTATGGTCTTAGGCTACCTTCTTAAAATATTTTGAGGGTGTCTGCTCTGGTGAAAAATAAGAACTCTGGTCACGCATGAGTCAAGCTGAACCCATCCCATCGAAATAGCTTCCTCCTTCCCCAGTCCTGGTGCCCAAGTCCCAGGAATTTGAATCTATTTCTCCCATGCCAATCATTGAATCACATGTTTACCTCTTTAATCTTATTGACCCTGTGTCAATTTGCTCATGGCTCAGGTAGAAATTTGGAGATTATTATCTTTGTGGTTCTGCTTTTTAACTTATCCCCTAGCTGCTTATATTCTCTCAATAGAACCTCTTTCCTCTTTCTACCTATATTTGGTACCTACATGGACCACGACAACTGGATCTTTCCCCTCCCACTCCAAGTTCCTCTACAGTCCAGATGAGAGACCTTAAATCTGGACACCAGGCAGGCAACACAGCTTTCAGGGCTTTCAACCTTGGCCAAAGAAAACATTGTTTATTGCCCTGACAATAATATCCCCAATCACAAGTACATTTTTCTCCCCATCTTGAATGGCTCCCTACACCACAGCTCTACGGTCAGTTTGCTCATCTTCCCTATGGCCCCCACTCTCATCCATGCAGTAAGCAAGACTCTCAAAACTGTTGGACAAGCTCAAGGACTGAAGTTCCTTCAGCACTGTCTCCTGCATCCCTCAACCTGTCCCTAACCATTGATCCTATTAGTGTTAATTAATCTAATGGTTATGACTGCCTCTTGCTTTCAGTACTATTGTCAGAATGTTGCCAGGGCCCATAGCCTTTGCAGTATCCAGTGTCTCCAACCAGTTATTGATATCATGTGGATTGAGTTGAATTTTGGCTGAAGACTGATGTCTGTAATATTGGAGAACACTGGAGGAGACTGAGATGAATCAACCATTCAGCACTTCTGACTGAAGATTGCAGTGAATGCTTCAGCTTTATCTTTTGAACTGATGTGCTGGGCTCTTCCATCATCGGGGAATATTGATGGTTAGTTCATGAGCTGTAACATCTTGTAAAAATAGGATCAAAAGTTCTAAGAACACATTAACCCAATGGCCTTGGAACAATATGAAAAACAGGCATTAAAGATATACTAGGAATGGCAAAAAGTAAACGCAAAATGTTCCTGCAATGAATATGGAGGTTAACAGAATAGATAATAGGAACTAATAGGGAAGATCATTGTCAACTCCTCCTTTATTAAACATGGGTACCCAGCATCTTCACCCCCTTCCCCTCAGCAAATGTACCGAGGAACTGAGGCTAAATCCAAGCCAGGCAGAGGTTATTTATGAAGAGATGCCGATGGAATCTCACAACACACGCAGAAACTGAAAACCTTGCTTTTCACACCATGAATGTTAATGAGATTATTGATTCTCTTCAGCAAGATGAAGAAATCCTATACTTACAAAGAACAGCAGATTGAAGAGGAACAGAAAGTACTTGGTGGCTTTAATGCAGCCTTTTCCCATGGTTTTCCAATGGCCTGTGAGATTGGACAGAAAAAGAAACTTAACTGAGTTTAATATTCATCTTCATCCTTTAAAACATTCCAGAATACAGCAAACAGGTAGTCAATTAAAGAGGCAGCTTGTGGCAGTGTGAAAAACAACCTGTTTCTTAAAATCAGCAGGCAGCTCATTAAAAAATAAAGCAACCAGATCGAGCACAAGCTTTTTAACTTCACAATTAAACAGCTTTGGATTTTCTGTGCAAGAGCTGCTTGGCTTCATCCGTGGGTCCTGGCCTGACCGTCAGCCTGTGTCATTGAGTTGTCAGTTGAGAATCAGGATGAGAAAGGAAAATTGAGAGCAGCAAAAAGCCGAGAGATGCTTTGAAGATGAGCTATCAGAGCAGTGGGTGGATGGACCAAGGTGGGATTTGTTAGGAATAGTCACAGTGACCCACAGTATGGGTGGGGAAAATGGATACTGTAAGGTCAAGTCAGGTACTGAGGATTCACTAAAGCAAATTTGTCACCTCTACGTGAGAGAGAACCAGGCTCCAGCAAGATATTGATGCAATCATCTATACACAATCCATACTAAACTGGGGCCGTGCTGATAAAAAGCACGACGGGTCAGGGTGGGGTCGGGGAAAGGAAAAAACATGGTATTATTGAAGGGATGTGCCCATGGGGTGGGGTGGGGTGGTGGTGGGAGGAGGGGAATGTGTGAATTGGCAGAGTAAAACATCAATTACATATGAATGGGGAAACACAGGGCAAGCAGACATAGACAAGAGGGGAGACAGTCAGAAGTAGAGATCCAGCAGAGAGAAATCCCATTGATGGAGGAGTCAGTTTACAAAATTGGAAAACCCAGTGTTCTGAGCATGCTCAGGATCTGTGTCTTTGAAAGGTTGAGATTGATTGCCATGGAAACACACACCAGTGAGGTGGAGAACATTAGTGGGACAGTGGCTGGCTTGTGGTGAGGACATACACACCAACAGCAGCGACCCTCAAAATGAAACTTTAAGCCATGACTGGTTGCAGCAGTGTGAGGGGGAATGGGCTGGATGCTATGGAATGCAACAGACAATCAGATTGGAGCTCCAGCAACAAAGGGAAACACTGCAGTCCAATGGAGGAGAACTGTTGGTGCCAGGGAAATGCAGAAAGTCAAAGCCAAATCTAATCAAAGTTCCAAACATGACCACTGTACTCAAAGAGCAGCAGCAGACAGGAAATACACATGTGTGCCTTCAAACCTGTGGTCTATGACTAGTTGTTAAAATACACCCACTCTCAAAATCAGGAGACCTGTCGCCACTAAAATAAGAGGAGTGGGAGGGACACAGTGTGGAAAGACACAGTGATAACGGAGTCCTTTCAGGGACTGCGAGGCTAGGGGAATTCTTGAAAGGGGAGAATAGAGACCCAGCCTTCCTCCCAACTCGAAGAATATCCCTGACAATCTGATGAGTGAACTTGCTGTGCAGTTTGAGGCTCGGGGTAATTGGTGCAATGTGTATTCCTGCTGGGCAACAATTTGTCCTTTTCTCCTTGGCCAACGCAGCATGAAAATACTCTGTGCAGTAGAAAAAGCCCACCTTGTCAGTGAGCTCTCCATCTCTGAGCATCTGTAGCTGATATACTGCATCACACTCACATGATGTGTCACATAGGTCCATCATCCCACCTTCTTAAAATACAACCAGTTTCAACTACATGCAAGCTGCCCAACCAAAACAAACAAGGTGCTGTCTAGGCCTTGATCGACTCAATAAGCCAACACAACTCCAGAAAATAAAAGCCGATTGTTGAAATGCACAAGGTCACCTTCACCATCTCGAGGAAGGCAACACTGCATGATGGATTCTCATTTGATAGAGATCAATGAAATAGGAATCACTCAGGGCTGTAACCTAGGGTATATGATAGAGGATGGGTTGATTTGTTGGACAGGGTCAATGCCGGGTGAGTTGTAAAACACACAGATTCTCCAGGGTACAGTCTCCACAGTCAGTGGGCCACACACAACAGACACATTACCCATCACAGGGCAAACAGATCACATGGCACCAGCTAATCACAGGGCACCTCTTTGAGGAGACCAGTCAAGGCCTGTTCTTGTGGCAAACGCAAGGCAAGGCACATGCCGTGAAGAGAATTATACAGTGAGATCCACACTCTCATGGGGGCATGACCTCACTGTCATCGTGTTTATTGCAATGAAACCCAGCAACCAAATCATCAAAACAGCAAGGACTAGGACAAGCAGCCAAAAGCCATAGAGCGTGTAATGTAATCTCTGCAATAAATTCACCCGAGAGATTTAATCATTAATAAGACAGCACTGTGTATATGACTGAGGTCTGGAACCACTCGGTGTCTCACTGAGACACAGGCATCATTCTGACTGGGAATCACACTCTCCCAGTGACTTCTTCTACACTGACTGAGAGCAGGATAGGCCAACATTCCCATAAGCAAGCAACACTTCCCAAGTTGGGACCGGGATCAGGGTTGAGGTGAGACCAGAACATGGACCAGGATCAAATAGGATGGGCTCCACCTGGAACATTCTGGGACCAGAGTCCTGGAGAATTACATAACTGGAACTGTGGAATGGGCTTTCAACTAAATAGTGGGGAAGAGGGGTGTTCAGTTGCATGAAAAATTATGGAAGAATTTACAGCTGGAGAAGCCTGAGCAGAGGCTATTAAATTCTTCAGAACAAGTAAGACAACAGACAGATGGAAAGGGTCAGGAATACAACTATCAGGCAAAGCAGATAAGGGGACAAAAAGGGTGCAGTCATTGCAGGATTGAGGGTGTTGTACTGAACTGCAGGCAGTGTACAAATCAAGGGAAATCAGCTTGAAGCACAGATTGAAATTGGCAGGTACAATGTTGTGGGTATCACAGAACTGGCTGCAAGGGGATCAGGGTTGGGAAGTAAATCTCTAAGGATACACGTACTTTTGAAAGGACAGGCAGAGGGGCAGAGTGGACGGGATTATCTTGTTAGTAAGAAATGAAACTAAATAGATAGCAAGAAGCGTGGGCAGATTTGGGGAACTGCAAAGGGAAAAAGACCTTGATGAGTGTTACATAGAGGCCTCCAACACACACACACAGACACACGCTCATACTCTAACATACACTGGCACAGATGGTTCTTGTAGCAGCACAGCTTTAATTCTCAGTAGTTGCTAACCACTTCCTGTTTTTATTACAACAGCAGACTGTCTTTGAGACGGTGGTGGGGGGAGGGGCTCATGTGATGGTTCTGGGGAGGGAGGTGACGGCCTGCAAGTGAACCTGTAGGACACGTTCAATGACCCAGTCAACCAGGCTGAATAAAAAGGACATCACAGTGGACAACAGTTTGAGATGGCAGGCTTTTTGCACTGCGCAGACTGTGTATCACTCTGGACTGATTTGACAAAGTTTGATTAGAGCTGTGCCAGGATTTAATGTTCCTCAGCTGGAGCAGCACGTGCTTCACAGAGTTCTCAGCTTTGACCATACACTGGTGTGTGCTTCCTGCTCCTTTGCTGTGACAGTGTGTAACTGAGGGGTACTCTCCCCCTGCTGCTCTCAGGGGAACCTTGCCGTGCTGCCCACTGCCTGTCACTGTGCCACACCGAGTACCCTGATTACACACACTGCCTTACTTCCCGGCTGCTTATTTAACCAGCATTCCCCTCCCTACAGCCCTTTATCCATTAGGGATCCAAACACAGTGATCAGGGATATGCCTGGGGCTACCAGAGGTCTTGTTCCATCAGGGACCCAAACACAGTGATTGGCAATATGCCTGGGGTTATCATAGGCCTTGTTCCATCAGGAATCTATATACAGTGAGTTCCCCTCACCTTCTGCCCCACTTTAATCCTGCACCCCCCGACTAACCCAGTCATTGGTCCCTTCATCATGGGGAAATGTTTCTTCCCGTCTATCCTGTATTTGTGCCTCATGATTATTTACATCCTTGTCATGCCCCTTCTCAATCTCCTCTGCTCTAAGGAAAACAACCCCTATATGTCCAATCTCTCAAATAACAGAAACTCATCAGCCCAGGTAACTACCGGTAAATCTCTGCGCCTTCTCTCATGTCATCAGAACCCTCCCGTAATGTGAGTTCCAGAACTTCATATAATACTCTAGCTAAGGCCTGACCAATGTTTTATACAGTCACAGCATTACATCCCTGCTCTTAAACTCTGTGCCTCGGCTAATAAAGGCAAGTATCCATGTGCCTTCTTAAACATTTTATCTAACTGTCTCTCTACCTTGAGGGACTGGTGAACAAGCACACCAAGATCCTACTGTTTATGTATTCCATTGCCTTGTTAGTCCTGACCAGGTGTCTCACCTCTCACTTATCCAGATTGAATTCCTTCTATCACTGACCAGCCCAACTGACCTGCCTATCTCTATCCTCCTCTAATCTAAAGCTATCCTCCTCACTATCTATCACCCCATTAATTCTTGTATCCAAACCTACATAACCAGAGACTCATTCCAGGTCAGTGTATATTCAGTGATTGAGGTTCAATATGGGGTTATGACAGGCTTTGCTCTATCAGGGATCTCTAGACAGTGAGCGGGGATCAGTCTGTTGCATGCTAGAGCAAAGAAGAACTGAACAAAGGACAGTACAGTGCAGGAACTGGCCCTTTGGCCCATGAAGACTACACTGACAAATGATGCCTTGCAAAACTAAAAATCTCTTCTCTCTATGCAGTCCATATCTCTCTATTCCCTGCTTATTCATATATCTGTTATACCTCTTAAACATTATTACTGTATCCACCTCCAGCGCCTACTGTGGCAGTGCATACCAGGCACTGAGCACCCTCTGTGTACAAAACCTGCCTCTCTCATCTTCTTTAAACTTAGCTGTTTTAACCTTAAAAACTATGTCCCCAAGACAGTGACATTTCTACCCTGGGAGAAAGACTCCAATTATCTATTCTCTCCTCATCAGTTTATAAACTTCTATCAGATCACCTCTCATCCTTCAATGTTCAAGTGAAAACAAACTACTACTCGGAGAGTAGTAAGGGAATGGAACGCTTTGCCTGCAACGGTAGTAGATTCGCCAACTTTAGGTACATTTAAGTCGTCATTGGACAAGCATATGGACGTACATGGAATAGTGTAGGTTAGATGGGCTTGAGATCGGTATGACAGGTCGGCACAACATCGAGGGCCGAAGGGCCTGTACTGCGCTGTAGTGTTCTATGTTCTATGTTCTACTAAAACCAAGTTTGTCCAGTCTCTCTTCACAGCTGATATCTATGTATTAGTGGCCTTGTTCCACCAGGGATCAATATCGAGTGTGATCTGTCAGTACAGTACAAGATCCTCAGCACTCTGACTGCCCAGGAGCATGGAAGATCACCAGAGCCATCAGGAATGGAAATTCCCTCCAGGCCAGTCTTACAGTTTTATCATTGATTAATCCACCAATCACCGTACTCGGTGTCTCTCACCATCCCATCTCACAGCAAACACATTGATCTGTCCCTGGGGCCTTAACCACCTTGTTCCTCTTCAACATCCCCCCTTTCAATGACCCCTCTCAATGCTCCTCAGTATTACCTGGAGGAGACACACTGTATTGAACTCAGACCTCCTTTATAATACTCAGACTCTAAATACCAGAGGCCACCTATTTTATAAAAGCCACCCTGACTTGATCACTTCCCCATGGTTAGCACATTGTTGAGTCAATTTGGATGGTTTATATCTGCGACCTGTGATAACAATGTCCCAGAGAGTCAGGCAGTTATACCTCTGATTGAGTGAGGACATTTCCATTCCAGCCCTTTCACTGGGATTGTCCCAGAGTCTCGATAACATAACTGCTCCTTAGAGGCTATTCCAATTGACACACAAACTGTGGAGTCCTAATAGGAGTGGCTCTGAAGTCAGTGAGTTTAACAGAGATGAAAATGGAATACCTCAGGTCTGTTGCCTTGCTGAGCTCGGTTAGCGTCAGGGCTGGATGCTTCTCCAGTCTAAACAGCTGAGCCATTGTCAGCAAAAGCAATTTGAGCAGGGCCATTAAAGCCGAGATATGCCAGCAAGCCACCACTTCCCAATACCTTGATAACAAAGTATGAGGCTGGATGAACACAGCAGGCCAAGCAGCATCTTAGGAGCACAAAAGCTGACGTTTCGGGCCTAGACCCTTCATTATTACTTCCCAATACCTTAATAGGAGTCATTTTCCAGATACAAGCCATGGACCGACCGGTGGTCACTGAGTGCAAGGGAAGTGATCTGCCCTGGTCACACTAGCAGCCTTGCGATAACACTAGGTACAAGCCATACCCCTAATGTACCCTCAAATGGGATCCTGCAGCACTCAATGCCCATTCCTCAGATGAGACGTCTAGCCTTCCCCTTTGCTGTTACCCACTCTCTCACCAGTCTCTGCACACTCCAAGACAGCCAGTGGTCCCACGAACAGTGCTATGGACAAGGCGCCTACAATTTCAGGCCCTGTCAGACAGGACAGTGTGAGGCCTGACTGTGCCCAGAGTCAGGGGAGTAGTGGGCCTGGATAATGTTCCTCCAGGGATTCCCATGGGCAGGACAAGCTGCTGTGCAGTGTGGCTGGAATATCTCAGGGTCCTGTGCACACAACTCAAAATGTCAATGTAGCCCCGACTAGTCAGCTTGGATTCAAATAAGGTGGCCTCATAACCACTGTATTTGCATAGCACCGTTGGACACAAGAAAGCATTCCAAATTGCTCATTAAGGAAATAAGATAAAAATGGACAGTGGAGTGAAGTTAAACACAGAAGCATTGAGAATAGGATCAGGAGTAGGCCTTTCAGCCCTTAAGCCTACTCTTCCATTTAGTATGATCATTACTGATCATCCAACTCTGTTCCCTGTGCCCACTTTCTCCACATTCCCTTTGATTCCTTTAGCCCAAAGATCTAACTCATTTGTGAAAATGTTCAATGTTTTGGCCTCAACCGCTTTCTGTGGCTATGGATTCCACAGGTGCCCCCTCTGACTAAAGGCATTTCTCCCCAGCTCAGTCCTAAATATTTCCTCCATATCATTAGACTGTGACCAGTTGTTCTGGACGCCCCAGAAGCAGTGTCTAAAACATACCTATGATGAGCAGGGCTGATATTAGGAGAACCTGCCATGGGCCAGGCAACTTGGTAATACAACTTTCGTCCATCCCAGTGTGGGCACGACAACAAACCTTCACTCATCTCACAGCTCAGCTTAGCTTTAATCCGGTCATCAGGAACATCCTTGCTGTGTTTACCCTGAATAGTCCTGCTAGACTTTTACAGGGTTCTATGAGCCTCCCCTCAGTCTTCTAAATGCCAGTGAATACAATTCTAACCAATTCTATCTCTCTCCTGCCATCTCAGGAGTACTGGGCACAAAACCAAATGGTTGGTCAAAGAAATGGGGTGAGGCAGGGAATTTCCTAGTCTGCTACATACTCTGCACTGGGAAGGACTGGCAATATAGGCCTGGGTTGTGCCGGGGGTGGGATGGGGGGAGCAGGAGGTTGCGGGGGAGGTAGCTTGGGGATGGAGGCAAGAGCTCCGAGGAAGAGAAAGTGAGAAATTTTGGTGGTGGTTGCATGAGTAGGACAAGGTCCTGTAGAGGTTAAAACACTGGGAGACGCTGTGTAAAGCTGTCAGCTTCCTGGAGCAAGGTTGTGATGTTGTCATGAAGCTGCTTCTCACTGGACATAAATAGCAGTGTGGCTGATGTCAATTAGATAGGAAGCGGGATGATAGACACTGAGATTGTTGAAAGACTATTCTCTACAATCTAACAATGAGGTTTGAGGCTGATTTATCAGTTTAGCTGCACTGTGTATCCATGAGAAAATGATAAAAGGGAATTATCTCATTGGAAAAAAGAGTCGCTACACACCATAATCGCATTGAGAGAAAGAACATCGTTGCAGTTTCATCTCTGATCAGTCACAGGAGATTATGTGGTCCATTCAATAATCAGGAGCATGCTAGCGAGTTTTGAGAAGATTTGTAGCTCAGGTTGAGGTTCTGGGTGTGAGTTTACTCGCTGAACTGGAAGGTTCATCCCCAGACATTTCGTCACTTTTTTTTTATTTGAAAAAATATACTTTATTCATAGAATGCACAAAAAATAAAACATTTATACATCTACCCAGTCATGCAAGCTGCTCCGGGTTACCGAGGGGGTACGTACACCAACTAAAGGAAAAAACAAAACAAAGAAAAAAAAACAAAGCAAAGAAAATACACCGGCAGTTGTCTCCCCGCACAGTCCCCTTTGGCCCCCTGAGCAGTTGAGGAAGGCGCCAGCTGGACCCATTTACCAGATAGGGCCCTTGTTTCTATTCTGGATGAGGGGTTTCATACGGTGGTCTTTCCCCACCGTGCCTTGGCGGCGGCTGCCCCAAGCTTTAGCGCATCCCTCAGCACGTAGTCCTGGACCTTGGAGTGCGCCAGTCTGCAACACTCGGTTGGGATCAGTTCTTTCAGCTGGCAGACCGGCAAGTTGCGGGCAGACCAAAGAGCATCTTTCACCACATTGATGGTCCTCCAGGCGCAGTTGATGTTGGTCTCGGTGTGCGTACCGGGAAACAGCCCGTAGAGCACGGAGTTCCGTGTCACGGAGCTGCTCAGGACGAACCTCAACAAATACCACTGCATCCCCCTCCAGGCCTCCTGCGCATAGGCACACTCCAGAAAGAGGTGATAGACAGTCTCGTCACCCCTGCAGCTGCCTCGAGGGCAGCGTGCGGTGGCGCAGACATTCCGGGCGTGCATAAAGGATCTCACTGGCAGAGCCCCTCTCACCACCAGCCAAGCAATGTCCTTGTGCTCGTTTGAAAGTTCAGGCGATGAGGCATTCTGCCAAACGACTTTGGCAGTCTGCATGGGGAACCACACGACGGGATCCACCCTCTCCTTTTCCTGAAGGCTCTCGAGAATACTACGTGCTGGCCACGGCCTGACGGCCTTGTGGTCAAAGGTGTTTCCTTTCAAAAATTTCTCTCAAAAATTTCTCCACGAAGGACAGGTGGTACGGGACAGTCCAAATACTCGGAGCGTACCGCGGCAACGAGGCCACGCCCATCCTTCGCAACACCGGGGACAGGTAGAACGTCAGTAAGTAGTGACACATGGTGTTTGCGTACTAAGGATCTACGCACAGCTTGATGCAGCCACACAAAAAGGTAGCCATCAGCGCGAGGGTGGCGTTCAGTACGTCCTTTTTCCCATTTACCAGGTCTTTGTACATGGTGTCCCTGCGGAACCGGTCCATCCTCGACCCTCAAATGAAGTGGAAGATGGCCCGGGTGACCACAGCAGCGCAGGTCCAGGGAATAGGTCAGGCCTGCGCCACATACAACAGTACCGAAAGCCCCTTGCACCTGACAACCAGGTTCTTACCTGCGGAGAGGGACCGGAGTGTCCACCTACCCAGCTTCTGCTTCAGTTTGGTGATACACTCCTCCCAAGTCTTAGTGCACGCCCCAGCTCCACCGAACCAAAACTCAGCACCTTCAGATAGTCTGTCCTGACAGTGAAGGGGATGAAGGAGCGGTCGTCCCAGTTCCCGAAGAACATGACCTCGCTCTTATCCCTATTGACTTTGGCACCCAAGGCCAGTGCAAACTGGCCGCAGATGTCCAACAGCCTACTCACCGACCGACGATCGGTGCAGAAGACAGCGACATTGTCCATGTACAGGGAGGTCTTGACCCGAAGGCCTCCGCTGCCTGGGATAGTCACGCTCTTCTGGCTCACGTCCTTCCTGATGGATGCGGCGAAGGGCTCCACACAGCACACGAGCAAGGCAGGACAGAGCGGGCAGCCCTGCCTGACTCCTGATCTGACGGGAAAACTGTCCGATTCCCACCCGTTGATCGAGCCTGCACTAACGATGTTGGTGTAGAGCAGCCGGATCCAATTGCGGATGCCCTCCCCAAACCCCAATTTGGAGAGGACGTCCCTCATGTAAGCATGAGAGACCCTGTCGAAGGCCTTCTCCTGATTTAGGCTGACAAGGCAGGTGTCCACCCGCCTGTCCTGCACGTAGGCAATCGTATCCCTGATGAGCGCGAGTCTCTCAGTGGGCTTCCTGCCCGGCACAGCACAGGTTTGGTCAGGGTGAATCACCGACTCCAGGACAGACCTGACCCGGTTGGCTATGACCTTGGACAGGATTTTGTAGTCCACGTTCAACAGTGAAATGGGACGCCAATTCTTAATTTCTTCCCTCTCCCCCTTCCTCTTGTAAATTAGGGTGATGATGCCCTTCCTCATGGACTTGCACAATTCCCCTGTCCGAAGCACACTATCGTACACCTCCAGCAGGTCCTGGCCGACCAGGTCCCACAGAGTGGAATACAGCTTGACCGCTAAGCTGTCGCTCCCGGGAGTCTTATTCCTCTCCAAGAACTCGAGGGCTCTGGTCAGCTCGTCCAGGGATATCGGCCGGTCCAGCCACTCCCTCGTGCCATCGTCTAAGACCTCCGTGATAGATGACAGGAATGACTTAGAGGCCGTGCTGTCAGTGGGCTTCGTGTCGTACAGTCTGGCATAGCAGGATCTGCTGATCCTCAAAATGTTGAGCTGAGACGACGTCACCATGCCATTGTCCTCCTTCAGCTGGCTAAGCACAGAGCTCTCTTTGTGCGCCTTCTGAAAGAAGAAACGCGAGCACATCTCGTCCTGCTCCACAGAGCGGACCCTGGACCAGATGATTATCCTGGAGGCCTCCGCGGCGAAGAGCAAGGCTTGCTGGCCCCTCACCTCGCAGGGGTCCTTCGTGACATCAACCCCCATCGACTGCAGAAGGAGCAGGTTCTGCATCCTTTTCTGGCGTCACGACAGCTTTCCCAGCCTCTCTCTCGCCTTCCGAATACCCTTGAGGACAAAGAACCTCTTGATGTTCTCCTTCACCATCTCCCACCAGTCACACGGAGACTCAAAGAGGGGTTTCACGGTTCTCCAACCGGTGGACTCCCTCTTAAGCTCCTCGACGTTCCCTGGGGTCAACAGAGTCGTGTTGAGCTTCCAGGTCCCCTTCCGGCCTGCTGGTAGTCCTGTAAGTGACAGTAAGCCAGCAGGAGGCAGTGGTCAGAGAAGAACACCAGCTCAACGCCGGTGGACCTGACCGAGAACGCCCGTGACACAAACAGGAAGTCTGTCCTTGAGTGGATAGACCCGTCTGGCCGCAACCAGGTGTATCTCCGCTGCGCTCCCTCTGCAGGGAGCAGCTTGGCATCTTACACCGTGCCCATCAGGAATCCACCAGAATGTCCAGTTGACTCCCCCCACCCACTGTCCCCACGCCGGATCTTCCATCTGCATCAATGATGCAGTTGAAGTCTCCGCCTAGGATGACCGGCCTGGACATAGCCAGCAGGGGTGGAAGCCGCTGCAGGACGGCCAACCGCTCACTCTGTACCACTGGGGCGTACATGCTGATCAGCCTCTGGGGAGCGTTCCTGTAGGTGACATCAGCCACTAGGAGGTGCCCCCCCCCCCCCCACTTCCTCCTGAACTTGAGAGATGGTGAAGTTGTGCCCCCGCAGCAGAATAGCCAGGCCTGAGGAGCGACAGTCGTTGCCCCCCCGACCAGATCGAAGGCCCACCAGGTCCAGGCGCCCGACCATTTCCCGTACCTGCAGAGGTGTGGTATCCCGCACTCCTGCAGAAACAGGAGGTCTGCCTTGACGGTGGTCAGGTAGGCCAACGTGGACAAGCATCTTGTGGTGGACTTGATGCTGCGCACATTAACGCTTGCAACCCGTACCCCCATTGTGGGCAGTGACCGCAGTACCCTCCCCAAGTTCCAGGTCCAGCCCTTCCATCTGTCCCTTCAATCCCATTGCCCGGGCGAACTGCTGGACACTCTCCAGGCTCAGGAAGCTGTTCGTGCTGCCTTCCGGGTGGCATCCCCCCGTCGGGGGTATGGAGGCAGGAGACTCCGGCTTTGGGTCAGGTTGGGGCACATTGTTTCTTGCTTTCCACCTGCAGGTTTCAGGGGCCCCAGCGGCGCGTGGCTGGGTGTCGGAGGGAACCTCAGGACACCTCCCGTCCCCTGGAAGTGGGGTGCTGCTTTCCTTCTCAGTGGAAGTCTTCAGCTTCTGCTTTGGGCGGGCCTCATCTGGACAAGTAAGAGGCAGGTCAGGGTGATGCTGAGGACCGTCAGAGGAGCTCTTATAGCCCCCCTGTAGCTGCCTCTTCCCGCCTGATGGTTGCGGAGCTGGGGCCCTCCGGCGTGCCTTCCTCCTCGCCTTCCGGGCCGTCGTCCACTCCCATGGGTCACCTGTTGCCTCCTCCATTGATTCTGGGTTGTCGGGAGGGAGCGGAGCCTGCAGGGGCTCGGGCTTTGCTGGCCTCGGGTCCATCCTGCAGGGCTGGTCCCTCCTGCATGACCTGGCCCTCCAGCACATTAGGGGAGTCCTTGCAGGGGCTGCGTGCCTTCCTCTCCTCCGGGGGGGGGGGCTTGCCCCCGCCTCGGTCATGCCCTGTAGATGTGGCCTGCTTCCCTGCAAAGGTTGCAGCTTTTTTCCTTTGGGCAATCCTTTGCAAGGTGTCCCTCCTCCCTGCAGTTCCTGCAGATGGTGACTTTGCAGTCGGCCACCACGTGACCTGGCCTACCACAGGCATGGCAGACTTTGGGTTTCCCTGCGTAGATGAGGTAGCCCTTGCTCCCGCCGATCATGAAGCTGTACGGTGGGTGTATGATGTTCCCGTATGCGCCCGTCCTCAGCGTCACCCTGACCTGCCTCTTACTGGTCCTTTACATTGGTTAGGTCCCCTTCCACCTTCACATACCTTCCAAGGAAGGTCAGGACATCAGCTGCTGGCATATGCAGGTTGTACATGTGTACAGTCAACATGCGGCTCCTCTGCACCGGCATCACGAACAGTGGGATGGCAGTCAGTACAGAGAAGGGGCCCTCACCTCCTTTCTCCTTGACAACCTCCAGGAAGTGCTCGCAAAGCTTAGTGGTCCTGAAGGTTACATCATAGAAACCTCCTCCAGGGAAATCTTGCAGGCAGTAAATGCTGGTTCACTGAGTTGGAAAGTTCGTTCCCTGACAATCCATCACCAATTCTAGGTAACATCAACAGTGAGCCTCCAGTGAAGCGCTGGTGTTATGTCCCGCTTTCTATTTATCTGTTTAGGTTTCCTTGGGTTGGTGATATCATTTCCTGTTCTTTTTCTCAGAGGATGGTAGATAGGCTCCAAATCAATCCAAATAGAAAGCGGGACATAACACTAGCGCTTCATCGGAGGCTCACTGTTGATGTTACCTAGAATGGTGACGGATTGTCTGAAAACTAACCTTCCAGCTCAGTGAACCAGCTTACATCCGGAACAAAATAAAGACCCATTCTTTTGTGGACCGAGAAGAGGAGAGCGCGACTGTGTTGGAGGTGGAAGGAAGACGTCGGGTTGGCTGTGCACCCTTGCAACCAGTGGATCTTAATGCTGGCTTCGGCCTAACGCTGGTTCAGGGGAGCAGCCAACCTGCAATGATGGCTGCGGCGAGTGCTCGTGCCCTGGGTCAGGGGGTCCGGAACACCATCTGCGTTTCTGTGAAGAAGGTGCACCTGTGGACCACACCTTCTTCGTGAAGAGGGTCCTATTGGACTGTTGTGGGTTCACTGCTGTGGATATTTACTGCCTGCAGGATTTTCCTGGAGGAGGCTTCTACCATGTAACCTTCAGGAGTGTGAAACTTTGCAAGCGCTTCCTGGAGGTTTTCAAGGAGAAAGGAGGTGAGGGCCCCCTCTCTGTACTGACCGTCGTCCCGCTGTTCGTGATGCTGGTGCAGAGGAGCTATATGGTGACTGTACACATGTACAACCCGCATGTGCCAGCAGCTGATGTCCTAACCTTCCTCGGATGGTACGTGAAGGTGAAAGTGCCCCTTCAGGATCTGGACCAGTAAGAGGCAGGTCAGGGTGATGCTGAGGACAGGCGCGGACGGTCACATCGTACACCCAACGTGCAGCTTCACGATTGGCGGGAGCAAGGGCTACCTGACCTATGCAGGGCAACCTAAAGTCTGCCATGTCTGTGGTAGGTCAGAGCACGTGGCGGCCGACTGCAAAGCCACGATCTGCAGGAACTGCAGGGAGGAGGGACACCTTGCAAAGGATTGCCCAAAGGAAAAAAGCTGCAACCTTTGCGGGGAAGCGGGCCACCTCTATAGGGCATGCACATGGCGGGGGACCACCTACGCTCAGGTCGCCGGCAGGGGCAATGCGGGGCAAGCCCCCCCCACCCCACCCCTCCCGGAGGAGAGGAAGGCACGAAGCCCCTGCAAGGACCCCCCTAATGTGCAGGAGGGTCAGGTCATGCAGGAGGGCAAACAGCGTGTCCCCAGCCTGACCCAGAGCCGGACCCTCCTGCCTCCGTACCCCCGACGGGGGGATGCCACCCGGAAGGCAGCACGGATGGTTTCCTGAGCCTGGAGAGCATCCAGCAGTTCGCCCGGGCAATGGGAATGAAGGGACAGATGGACAGGCTGGACCTGGGACTTGGAGGGTACTGCGGTCACTGCCTACAATGGGGGTACGAGTTGCGAGCATTAATGTGCGCAGTGTCAAGTCCACGTTGGCCTACCTGACCACCGTCAAGGCAGACTTCCTGTTTCTGCAGGAGTGCAGGATACCGCACCTCTGCAGGTACGGGAAATGGTCGGGCGCCTGGACCTGTGGGCCTTCGATCTGGTCGAGGGGTAATGACTGTTGCTCCTCGGGCCTGGCTATTCTGCTGTGGGGGCGCAACTTCACCATCTCTCAAGTTCAGGAGGAGGTGGGGGGGGTGCCTCCTAATGGCTGATGTTACCTACAGGAATGCTCCCCTGAGGCTGATCAATGTGTATGACCCAGCGGTACGGAGTGAGCGGTTGGCCGTCCTGCAGCGGCTTCTGCCCCTGCTGGCTACATCCAGGCTGGTCATCCCAGGCGGAGACTTCAACTGCATCATCGATACAGATGGAAGATCCGGCGTGGGGTCAGCCGGTGGGGGGAGTCAACTGGACATCACGTCCAGATTCCTGATGGGCATGGTGAAGGACGCCAAGCTGCAGCACCCCTGCAGACGGAGCGCAGCGGAGATACACCTGGTCGCGGCCAGACGGGTCTATCCGCTCAAGGATAGACTTCCTGTTTGTGTCACGGGTGTTCTCGGTCAGGTCCACCGGCGTCGAGCCAGTGTTCTTCTCTGACCGTTGCCTCCTGCTGGCTGACTGTCACTTACAGGACGACCAGCTGGCCGGCAAGGGGACGTGGAAGCTCAACATGACTCTGTTGACCCCAGAGAACGTCGAGGAGCTTAAGAGGGAATACGCCAGTTGGAGAACCATGAAACCCCTCTTTGAGTCTCCGGGCATCTGGTGGGAGACAGTGAAGGAGAACATCAAGAGGTTCTTTGTCCCCAAGGGTGTTCGGAAGGCGAGAGAGTGTCGGGGAAAGCTGTCGAGCCTCCAGAAAAGGATGCAGAACCTGTTCCGTCTGCAGTCGATGGGGGTCGATGTCACGGAGGACCTCTGCAAGGTGAGGGGCCAGCAATCCTTGCTCTTCGCCGCGGAGGCCTCCAGGATAATCGTCCAGTCCAGGGTCCGCTCTGTGGAGCAGGATGAGACGTGCTCAAGTTTCTTCTTTCAGAAGGTGCACAGAGAGCTCTGTGCTTAGCGGCTGAACGAGGACGATGGCTCAGTGACGTCGTCTCGGCCCGACATTTTGAGGATCAGAAGATCCTGCTATGCCGGACTATACGACACGAAGCCCACGGACAGCACGGCCTCCAAGTCGTTCCTGTCGTCTATCACGGAGGTCTTGGACGATGGCACGAAGGAGTGGCTGGACTGGCCGATATCCCTGGACGAGCTGACCAGAGCCCTCAAGTCCTTGGAGAGGAATAAGACTCCCGGAAGCGACGGCTTACCGGTCGAGCTGTATTCCGCTCTGTGGGACCTGGTCGGCCAGGACCTGCTGGAGGTGTACGATAGCGCGCTTCGGGCAGGGGAAATGTTCAAGTCCATGAGGAAGGGCATCATCACCCTCATTTACAAGAGGAAGGGGGAGAGGGAAGAAATTAAGAATTGGCGTCTCATTTCATTATTGAACGTGGACTACAAAATCCTGGCCAAGGTCATAGCCAACCAGGTCAGGTTTGTCCTGGAGTTGGTGATTCACCGTGACCAAATCTGTGCTGTGTCGGGCAGGAAGATTGCTGAAAGCTTCGCGCTCATCAAGGATACGATCGCCTACGTGCAGGACAGGAGGGTGGACACCTGCCTCGTCAGCCTGGACCAGGGGAAGGCCTTCGACAGGGTCTCTCATGCTTTCATGAGGGACGTCCTCTCCAAATTGGGGTTCCGCAATTGGATCCAGCTGCTGTACACCAACATCGTTAGCGTCGTCTCGATCAACGGGTGGGAATCGGACAGTTTTCCCGTCAAATCAGGAGTCAGGTAGGGCTGCCTGCTCTCTCCTGCCTTGTTCATGTGCTGTATGGAGCCCTTCGCTGCATCCATCAGGAAGGATGTGAGCCTGAAGGGCGTGACTATCCCAGGCAGCGGAGGCCTTCGGGTCAAGACCTCCCTGTACATGGACGATGTCGCCGTCTTCTGCACCGATCGTCGGTCAGTGAGTAGGCTGTTGGACATCTGCAGCCAGTTTGAACTGGCCTCGGGTGCCAAAGTCAATAGGGGTAAGAGCGAGGCCATGTTCTTCAGGAACTGTGGCGACCGCTCCTTCATCCCCTTCACCGTCAGGACAGACTATCTGAAGGTGCTGAGTGTTTGGTTCGGTGGAGCTGGGGCGTGCACTAAGACTTGGGAGGAGTGTATCACCAAACTGAAGCAGAAGCTGGGCAGGTGGACGCTCCAGTCCCCCTCCATCGTGGGTAAGAACCTGGTTGTCAGATGCGAGCGGCTTTCGGTACTGTTGTATGTGGCGCAGGCCTGGCCTGTTCCCTGGACCTGCGCTGCTGTGGTCACCCGAGCCATCTTCCACTTCATTTGGGGGTCGAGGATGGACCGGGTCTGCAGGGACACCATGTACAAAGACCTGGAAAATGGGGGAAAGGACGTACCGAACGCCACCCTTGCGCTGATGGCTACCTTTGTGTGTGGCTGCATCAAGCTGTGCGTAGATCCTCAGTATGCAAACACCAATTGTCACTACTTACTGAGGCTCTACCTGTCCCCGGTGTTGCGAAGGATGGGCCTGGCCTTGTTGTCGCAGAACGCTCCGAGTAGTTGGACTGTCCCGTACCACCTGTCCTTCGTGGAGAAATTTTTGAAAGGAAACAGCTTTGACAATAAGGCTGTCAGGCAGTGGTCAGCACGTAGTATCCTCGAGACCCTTCGGGAAATGGAGAGGGTGGATCCCATCGTGTGGTTCCCCATGCAAACTGCCAAAGTCGTTTGGCAGAATGCCTCATCGCCAGAACTTTTAAACAAGCACAAGGACATTGCTTGGCTGGCGGTGTGAGGGGATCTGCCAGTGAGATCCTTTATGCACGCCCAGAATCTCTGCGCCACCGCACGCTGCCCTCGAGGCGGTCATCGGGGGGACGAGACTGTCTATCACCTCCTTCTGGAGTGTGCCTATGCGCAGGAGGTCTGGAGGGGGATGCAGTGGTATTTGTTGAGGTTCGTCCTGAGCAGCTCTGTGACACGGGACTCCGTGCTCTACGGGCTGTTTCCCGGTACACACACCGAGACCAACATCAACTGCGCCTGGAGGACCATCAATGCGGTGAAAGATGCTCTTTGGTCTTCCCGCAACTTGCTGGTCTGCCAGCTGAAAGAACAGACCCCGACCGAGTGTTGCAGACTGGCGCACTCCAAGGTCCAGGACTACGTGCTGAGGGACGCGCTAAAGCTTGGGGCAGCCACTGCCAAGGTATGGTGGGGAAAGACCACCATATGAAACCCCTCATCCAGAATAGAAACAAGGGCCCTATCTGGTAACTGGGTCCAGCTGGCGCCTTCCCCAACTGGTCAGGGGGCCAACGGGGACTGTGCGGGGAGACGACTGCCGGGGTATTTTGTTTGCTTTGTTTTTTTTGCTTCTTTGCTTTGTTTTTTTCCTTTAGTTGGTGTACGTACCCCCTGGGTAACCCGGAGCAGCTTGCATGACTGGGTAGATGTATAAATGTTTTTTTTTGTACATTCTGTGAATAAAGTATATTTTTTCAAATAAAAAAAAGTAGCGAAATGTCTGAAAACGAACCTTCCTGCTCAGCAAGCAAACTCACATCCAGAATCAGTAGCATGCAAGGTCTGCCTGATATTTCAGTTGCAGGGTGGCCTGCTTGTCCATTCAGATACTGCGTATTCTGTCTGTCAGTTCAAACACAGGAGTGGAGTCTGTCTGATACTGCAAATAGAGGATAGATCAATGTGGGTGAAGAGGTGTTTGATAAAAGTTTGTTGACTTTGGTGAGAGGGTTTAATTGACAGAATCACATACATCTGCCAATCAGAACCTGCTAACCACACTGAACAGCTGCTCTCCCAATAACACTGACCCTGGGCTCAGGATGTCCAGGGTTTCATGTAAATACCTTGTGGGATTGGGTTCTGACAGATCAATATGGTACAGCGAAAACTGTCATTCATTTACTCAATAAATCTTCTCTCTATCACAGACTGGATATCTGGAAACATTGCACAGTGCCACTCTCACACAGGGTCCCACTCTAACCCATCATTCCTGCTCAGTAACTTTAGGTCATCTCTAACTTTTGCTGCAGCAAATTTTCTATTTTATTGTCACTTTCTCAGTGATTCTGAATTAAAAATAGCCCAATCGAATTAATTCAACAAGGGCACACTGAAAAGTGGAATACCTCACTCCGTTCACTTTTCCTTCCTCATCGAGTCAGAGGTTCATCAAAACTCAACCTTCAGTGACACTGACTCACTTCTTACTGATCTCGGTCAATTCTGCTGCAGCACAACAAGGCTGTAGAAATTACACCACTGTTCCAACAGCTCAACCTCACCCAGCAGAGCTGGGCTGGACTCAGCTAAGCTGGGTTGAGGAGATATTAACAACTGCAGATGCTGGAGTCAGAGATAACACAGTGTGGAGCTGAGGAATAGGCCAAGCAGCATCAGAGGAGCAGGAAACTTGATGTTTTGGTTGGGGGAGTCCTGCTGTGTTCTTCCAGCTCCACACTGTATTGAGCAGGGATGAGTTTGGCTGAGCTGACCTGGGCTGAGGGACAGCCGTCTGGGAAGGCAGTTGCAATGTTTGGTAGCTTCTCCATTAACACACCCGTCCTGCAAATTATCAGATCTCTTTGTGCCTGCCCTGAATTTCCCCACTCTGTTTCTCTTCTCCACTTAAACATCTGGGATGGGCCTTCCAAGGTTTGGGATTCCGGGAACTTCCACTAGGCTGCTCCTGTCACAGGGCTGGAAAGAACATCACAAAGGGGTGGAGAGGAATTCCCATAAGCAGTGTCTAAAACATATCTGTCATGAACAGGGCGGATGTTGAGAGAGCCTGCCTTGGGCCAGGCAGCTCAGTCATACAACCCTCCTCCAACACAGTGTGGGCACAACAAACCTTCATTCATCTCACAGCTCAGCTCAGCTTTAATACTGCTTCCAACCAACTGAGTACTTGCAATAATTCTCAGGGACCACACCTCTGGTCAATCGTAAACCTACTCAACCAACCTCTGATCTTAAAATTCTTTCCATTTTGCAGGGGGCTTTGGTTCTAATACTGGTCCTGCACTCACATGCATAGCTTTCTCAGATCTGATGGATTCTGAGGGTCACAATCAACAGGCAATTGGACGGACAGATGAAGGATCATGTCACCCAGGCACGTGGTAGCCCAAAGAGCAATTACCAGGCACAGAGGAACCTGACTGTCCTAAAGCTGAATAGGGCTCACAGAGGCCCTGGCCCTAGGGTGGAGTGTGGGAGCGGTGGGACTGCAGGCCCACAGTGCCAGGAGATTCCAGTAGGCAGGAAGATGGACACAACCAGTACCATGAATTCTGCAATGGCATACTGCCTCCTTAGTGCCAGGAACAGGGCATCATGAAGCAAGAGCAAGGAAAAGCAAATGCCAGAGGGTGTAGTACATCAAAATATCGAACGTAGGAGCAGGAGTAGGCCATTCAGCCCCTTCAAGCCTACTTCCCCATTCATCGTGGCTGTTCATCCAACTGAGTAACCTGTTTAACAGGTCCTGCTTTCTCCCCATATTTTTTGATCACTTTAGCCCCCGAGTGCCACAACCACTCCCTTCTACAAATATCAAGTTTTGGCCTCACCTGCTTTCTGTGGTAGTAAATTCCACAGGCTCAGCACTTTCTGGGTGAAGAAGTCTCTGTTCAATTGTGTCCAACTATTTACCCCATATCGTTAGACTGCGACCACTAATTCTGGATGGTCCTGTCATCCCTCCTGCATCTATCCTGACTAGCCCTGTTAGACTTTTATCAGTTTCTATGAGATACCCCCACAACATGTTTCTGAACCCCAGTGAATATAATCCTGATTGATTCAACCTCTCTTCATACGTCAGTCCAGTCAGTGAGCCAGCAATCAACCTGGTAAACCTGCACTGTGCTCCCTTTGATGGCAGGAACATCCTTCCTCAGGTAAGGAGACTAAAGCTGCCCACAGTTTTCTAGGTATGGTCTCACAAGGCACTGTATAAGTGTACCCGAATCCTCTCGCAATGAAGGCCAATTTGCCTTCTTTACTGCCTGATGCACCTACATCCTCTCCTTCAGTGTCTGGTCTCTTTGTACATTCCTTCTCTGAACTTTTAGCCGTTCAGAAAAAGAATCTGCCTTCCTGTTTTAGTTATCAAAATAGAGAACCTCACATTTATGCACATTTACTCACTTGCTCAACTTGTCCAAATCACACTGAACCATCTCTTCCTCCTCCTCACAGTTTACTTGCCCACCCAGCTTTATGTCATCTGCAAATGTGGAGATATTACATTTAGTTCCCTCACCAAAATCCTTAATATATTTTGTGACTGGCTGGGGTCTTAGCACTGTGCCCTGCCAAACCCCACTAGTCAATGCCTGCCATTTGGAAAAATGCCTGTTTATTCCTACTGTTTGTTTCTTGTCTGCCTCCAGTTTTCCATCTATCTCTTAAGGATAACATACAGGTTCAGTTGGAAGTTAGGGAGGCAAAAACAATGTTAGCATTCACTTGGAGATGGCTAGAATAGAACAGCAGGGTTGTGCTACTGAGGCTGTATAAGGCACTGATCAGACTGCACTTGGAAAATTGTAAGCAACTCTGGGTCCCATATCAGGATGTACTGGTGTTGCAGGAGGTCCGGGGAGGTTCACAAGAATGATCCAAGGGATGAAGGGCTTGTCATGTGAGGAGCATTTGAGGACTCTGCATCTGTATTTGATGGAATTTAGAAGGATGAGGGGGAGGATCTGATTGAAACTTACAGAATATTCCGAGGCCTGGACACAGTGGACATGGAGAAGATGTTTCTACTTATAGGAGAGACCAGGACACAAGGACACGGCCTCAGAGTGAAGGGACGATCCTTTAGAACTGAGATGAGGAGGAATTTCTTCACCAGGCAATAATGAATCTGTGGAACTCATTGCCACAGAAGGCTGTGGAGGTCAAGTCATTGTGTGTCTTTAAGACAGAAATAGATAGATTCTTCATTGGTAAGGAGATCAAGGGTTATGTGGAGGAGGCAGGAGAATGGGGTTGAGAAACTTAGCAGCCATGATCAAATAGCAGAAGTAAATGGCCTAATTCTGCTCCTACATATTCTGATTTTATGATCTCAATAGCTCAGCCTCAATCCCATGTGCTTTAATTTTACACCCCTTATGTAGGACTTTGTCAAAAGTCTTCTGAAATTCCAAATAAACCACATCCACAGCTTGCCCCCATCAACTCTAAGAGTTTCATCCTTGAAGATTTCCAGTAGATTTATCAAGTATGTTTCCCACGTGTAAATCCGTTTGACTCTGTCAGATTCTGTAGCTGTTTTCCAAATGCTCAGCTATTGATTCTTCTAAAATGGACTCTAGCACCTTCCCCACTACCAACACCAAGCTAGCTGATATATAATTCCAGTTTTCTTTCTAGCTCCCTTTCTAAATAAAGGGGTTACATCAGCTACCCTCCAACACTACAGAGTCCGTAGAATCTTGGAAGATGATTACTAATGCATCCACTGTTTCTCAGGCCACTTCCTGAGGTACTTTTGGGGTTTACTGGTCTTTAATTCCACCAATTTCACCAACGTCATTTCCTTATTGATACTAATTTCTTTCAGTTCTCTGCTCTCCCTAAACCTTGTGCTCCCCAACATTTCTGCTATATCTTTGCATCCTTCTTCCTGAACATAGAATGAAAGTATGTATTTTGTCAGCCAGTTGTATGTTCCCATTATAAATTCCTGTCTCTGACAGTAAGGAGCCTACATATGTCTTCATCAATCTTTTTCTCTTTACATTAGTTAGTTTAGACGTACTCTATTTTCCCTTTCTACAGCAATCCCTTTGTCCTCCTCAGCACCAGCGGCACAAAGAGGACAGGTATCCAGGAGCTACGGTCTGATTTTCGGGGGTGGGGGGACAGTGGTGATCAGTGGACAGCATAGGGATCAAGGAAAGGCAGCAGAATGGATTATAGCTCAACAAGTTTGGGTCTGGGACAGAGATTTCAGAGGGTTATTCAGTGTGGAACTGAAAGGTGTGCACCAGTAAAATGAGGAATAAACTGGGTAACAGCAGCCTGCTCGATAGACTAGAGGATGCAGCGCCGCCTTGAAAGAGTGGATTCAGAGGATCAGGAAAGCAAAACCAGGATTACAATGAAGGTACGTACACAATGTGTGGCGAATAAAGTCTATACAGCTCCATACACAAATCACGGTGTGGGATTATCACACTGACACTGTACTGTCTAATCTCAGGCTAATCCCCCAGACAGATCCAAAACTGATCCCAGACAGTGTTGTCCCTCCTTGGGGCCGGAGAGCAATCGTGAAGAGGTTCCACACCGAACCCAGCTCACTCCGTAACTAATCCCGCTCCCTCTGCGCCCGGAGCCCGCATTCAGTCACTTACCCGGTCCCAAGAGCGGAGCGATGTATGTTCCAAAGCCGGAAGGAGAGAACCGAGTTAGCAGCAGAGGAAGAAAACTCACACCCTCCAAAGAGAGAGGGAGAGAGCTAATAGGGGGAGGAGAGCAACGGGGAGTAAACTGATAGGGGGAGGAGAAAGGGAGGAGAGAACGAAAGAGGTGGAGGGCCTGAAAAGGTCTAACCAACAGGGGGAGAGAAAAGCGAAACAGGAAAATATATATTTAAAGAGAAAGAGTGAAGCGAACCAGAGGTATGCAAGACAGAAAGACAAGATGAAGCATTGACGATGGTGTTCAGATGAGCAGACAGAAAAAGTAAAAAATTGAGCAGACCTCTGTGAACTAAACGTGAGAAAAACGCAGATCTGGAGTCTGAGAGACACAGAGAAGGCAGGAACCGATCTAACCAACAGACTGAGAGAATTGAGAAAGATGGAGATGGGAGTTAACCAAAAAGGGGAAGTAACAAGGACAGAGAATTAAAGAGATGGTGAAAGATCATATTCACAGTCAGTCCTATCAGAGCCTGTAAACAGAGAGATAGTGCAAGGGGAATACAGAACAGAAATAATGTACGGAGAGGGTGAGGGAGAGACATAGTTCCAGTCTGAAATGCAGTGCCTAAGAGTGTGCTGGAGGCAGGGGCAATTGAAGCACCCCAAAGGGACAAAAACAAGTTGCTGGAAAAATTCAGCAATTAATTAAACCCATTCTCCAGTCTTCTCCCTGTAAAACTTGACCCTTTTACTAATCAATAACCTAATTGTCACTGTCTTAATTACGCTCAATAACATGGTCTCCACAGCCCTCTGCAGCAAAGAGTTCCACAAATTCGCCATCCTCTGGCTGAAGAATTTCCTCCTCAACTCAGTTCTAAAGGACCATCACTGCACTCTGAACTTGTGCTCACAGGTCCTAGTCTCTCCGACTAGTGGAAACATCTTCATGTCTACTCTACCCAGACATCTTAGTATTTTGTAAGCTTTAATTAGCTATGGCAATACAGTGACTTTGTGGTTAGCATTGCTGCCTCAGAGCGTTTCAATTCCTTCCATGGTTGACTGTTTATGTGGCATTTATACATTCTCCCCATGTCTGCGTGGGTTTGCTGTGGGTGCTCAGGTTTCCTTCCATTGTCCAAAGATGGCAGGTTAGGTGGATTGGCCATGCTAAATAACCCATAGTTTCCAAGGATATGCAGACTTGGTGTATTAGCCATAGGAAAATGCAGGTCTACAGGAATAGGGTAGGTGTGGGGGTTTGGATGGGATGCCCTTTAGAGGGTTGATGCAGACCCAATGGACTGAATGGTCCACTTCTATAGTATGGGATTCTATGATACCCTCCTACTAAACTTCAAACAGAAACAGAGTCCTCAATCTCGTCTCATTTGATATGGGTGACAGTATTGGTATGGGTATGGTATTGGTGTGTGTATGGTATTGGTGTAGGTACGGTATTGGTGTGGATACAGTATTGGTGTCAGTATGGTATTGGTGTGGATACAGTATTGGTGTAGGTGCGGTATTGGTGTGGATACAGTATTAGTGTAGGTATGGTATTGGTGTGGATACAGCATTGGTGTTGGTACGGTACTGGCGTGGATACAGTATTGGTGTAGGTACGGTATTGATGTAAGTACGGTATTGGTGTGGATGCCAGTATTGGTCCCGGTATGGTATTGGTGTGGATACAGTATTGGTGTAGTTATGGCATTGATTTAGATACGGTATTGGTGTAGATACGGTATTTGTATAGGTACACTATTGGTATGGATACAGTATTAGTGTGGGTATGGTGCTGGTTTAGGTAAAGTTTGGTGTGGGTGATGGTATTGGTGTAGGTAATGGTTTTGGTGATCGTGCCTAACAAATGTTAGAACTTTTTGAAAATTTGAACATGTGCGTGAATGAGGAAAGTTCGGTTATTGTAGTGTACATGGATTTTAGCGAAGCTTTAAGGTCCCACATAAGAGATTGATTGAGAAGGTACATGGACTGGAGGGAAGCTTGACAAGTTGTATCAGAAACTGGCTTCATTAAAACACACAAAGGGTAGAAGTAGAAGACTGTTTGAGTGACTGGAGGTTGGTGCCCATCAGTGTCCCATAAGGATCAGTACTGGGACCTTTGTTGTTTGTTATACGCATAAATGTACAGATGAAAATATGGGGAGGACTGTCAAGTAAATTTCCAGATGACACCAAGATTGGTAGAGTGATTAATAATGAAGAAGATGGAAGTAAGCTACAGGAAGATATAGATGGATCGGTCAGATGGACAGACCAGTGGTAAGATGTTACATAAGCCTGATAAGTGTGACGTGATGCACTTTGGAAGAAGAAACAAGTTGAAGAAGTATTTAATGAATGGCAGGATACTGAGTAGCTTAGAGGAAAATAGGGATCTTCACAGATCCGTAAAGTCGGCAGAGCACATGAAAAGGATAGTTAAGAAGACATGAGATACTTGCTTTTATCACTCGTGGCAGAGAGAGTAAGTGCAAGGAGGTAATGTTGGAGTTGTACAGCGCAATAGTTAGGCTGCAGCAGGAGTACTCTGTGCAGTTCTGGTCAATTCACTGCAGCAAGGATGTCATATTATTATAAGGGGTACAGAGCACATTCAAAGAACAAGGAACAAAGAAAATTACAGCACAGGAACAGGCCCTTCGGCCCTCCAAGCCTGCGCCGATCGAGATCCTCTCTCTAAATCTGTCATCTATTTTCTGTATCCCTTTGCCTCCAATAAGATTGCATTTACTTTTGAAAGGCTTCTATTTCTCCATGTATTCACATGCCATTGCATCTACTTTGAAAACAGCTTTAAGAACAATCATTACCATTCTATTAATGTATCTTTATCATGAAATGATCTACCACAAATCTGTTTATTTAACAGTAATCCAAAGATGTGCAGGTTAGATGGATTGGCCATGCTAAATTGCCCAATCTGTCCAGGGATGTGCGAGTTTGGTGGGTTAGCCATAGGCAATGTAGAGTTAGAGGTAAAGGGTAGGAGGGTGGGTCTGGATGGGATGCTCTTCGGAGGATCGGTGTGGACTCAATGGGCCAAATGGCCTGGTTCCACAGTGTATGGATTCTAAGATACTATGATACTATGAATAATACTATACATCTTACTATAACTTTCCTTTCCCTTCATACAGTTTTTAACATTATTTCACTGAACGGTCACATCCTTTCTCCTATGCAACACCCCCCAACACCTAAAAAAATCTAGTTGTTAGTTTTACTGTATTCTTCTATCGTTTCCTGTCATCCTACTGCCTTTTATAACTGTCAGCCATAGTTATAATGCAGATAGCTTGTGGTGAGACTCTGTAAGCAACACATACAGTAACACCATTCAAGATACAACTCAAAGCTTAAGGTTTAGAACATAGAACATTACAGCACAGATAATAAAATGTGAGGCTGGATGAACACAGCAGGCCCAGCAGCATCTCAGGAGCACAAAAGCTGACATTTCGGGCCTAGACCCTTCATCAGAGCACAGTACAGCACAGTACTGGCCCTTTGGCCCTCGATGCTGTGCCGACCTGTCATACCAATCTGAAGCCCATCTAACCTACACTATTCCATGTACGTCCATATGCTTGTTCAATGACGACTTAAGTGTACTTAAAGTTGACGATTCTACTACCGTTGCAGGCAAAGTGTTCCATTCCCTTACTACTCTCTGAGTAAAGAAACTACCTCTGACATCTGTCCTATATCTTTCACCCCTCAATTTAAAGCTATGCCCCCTCGTGCTCGCTGTCATCATCCTAGGAAAAAGGCTCTCCCTATCCAAACTATCTAACCCTCTGATTATTTTAATTTGTAATTATTTAGCATTGGGATGACATAATAGCATTACTCTATTTGTTTAACCTTAACCAATTAGTGATCTCACCACATTTTGGCCAAGAAATTAGACCAGGCAGCACTAATCAGCCTCCTAAGTCTTAACTATGGCAGATAGCAAGAGAATGCCCATTGTAAGCTGAAAAGTAGGTTATCTGCCAGAAAATGTAAGCAACTTTCACGGCACAAGAAGTGCCCAAAAGGTTAAACTAAATATTGAAATTATAAATTTAACTTAATAGACCTGTGCCTGTTCTAGGACACATTTTCTAGTTGAGCATATCAAATCAAATACATGTCTGTTTAGGCGCAGAGTTTTACTTGCATTAAGTGGTGCTAACCAGCTGAAGGACTACTCATTAACATCATTTAAAGGCATCATATATCTGTGTCCCTCCAATTCTGGCCTGTAAAGCATCACAAATTTTAATCGTTTCACCACTGATACTTTGTCTTCATTTGTCCAAGGAGCTAAAATTTGGAATTCCCTGGCTAAAGTTTTCTGCTTTGGTTTTGTCCTTTTAGATGAGCCCTGAATCTCAGAAGCTGAGTGAGACAAAATCAGTATGTGAGCATTTCTGGAAATTTTAAGGCAATGGGAAATGAACTGGTAAGTATATTTTTTAAAAGAAACCAAAAGTTCAGCACCCTAGTTCCAAGGGTAATACTATAGCTGACTCAGATGACTGGGTGACAGCTGAATGTAGCCTAGGTAGGTGCTGAGTGAGAGACAGTTAGACTGAGAATATGTGAATCTGGGATTTTGGAATGCAGTGGGAAGTTGGTGCAGGCAGGAAGAGGTACGTTTTGGTTTATAGTTCAACTTTGTAGTTTACAGTTTGTAAAGACTATTTTGTGTTGTAACAAGGTGCAGGGAATGAGGGCCCTAGAATAACTGATAATTTGATCTTACACTTCTTCCAAAAGATTCAATTTAAAGAGATAAGTCATTGCAGAAGAGTTCAAACCCACGGTGTGCTCTTTCTGTTCTCTGTGGAAAGCAGGGAAGATTTCCAGAGTCCAGGGTCTGCGTTTGTGGAGCAAGTGTCTCCAGCTGGAGCTCTTGGAAGACCAGATTTTGGAGCTGGAGCAGCAGCTGGGAGGTGCTGTAGAGCATCTGTGAGGTGGAGAATATCATGAACAGCACAAAAAGAGAGGTGGTTATTCTACAGGGTGAGATTCCACAGACAGGAAGAGCATTGGTGATCACCATGCAGAATGAGAGGTATAGACAGGCAATGCAGGAGTCTTCTGTGGCTGTTCTCCTGCAAAACTGGTATAGTGTTTTGGATACAGGCAAGGGGAACAGACTCTCACAGAAAGCTGCAAATGCCATGTTTGTTGCACCATGGTTGGTGATGTTTTTCTAAAGAATGGGAGGGGGAGTGGCTTCCTCTACATTGGGGAAACCAAGCGGAGGCTTGGGGACCGCTTTGCAGAACACCTCCGCTTGGTTCGCAATAAACAACTGCACCTCCCAGTCGCAAACCATTTCCACTCCCCCTCCCATTCTTTAGATGACATGTCCATCATGGGCCTCCTGCAGTGCCACAATGATGCCACCCGAAGGTTGCAGGAACAGCAACTCATATTCCACTTGGGAACCCTGCAGCCCAATGGTATCAATGTGGACTTCACCAGCTTCAAAATCCGCATCCCAAAACCAGCCCAGTTCATCCCCTCCCCCCACTGTACCACACAACCAGCCCAGCTCTTCCCCTCCACCCACTGCATCCCAAAACCAGTCCAACCTGTCTCTGCCTCCCTAACCTGTTCTTCCTCTCATCCATCCCTTCCTCCCACCCCAAGCCGCACCTCCACCTCCTACCTACTAACCTCATCCCACCTCCTTGACCTGTCCGTCTTCCCTGAACTGACCTATCCCCTCCCTACCTCCCCACCTATACTCTCCTCTCCACCTATCTTCTTTTCTCTCCATCTTCGGTCCGCCTCCCCCCTCTCCCTATTTATTCCAGAACCCTCACCCCATCCCCCTCTCTGATGAAGGGTGTAGGCCCGAAATGTCAGCTTTTGTGCTCCCGAGATGCTGCTGGGCCTGCTGTGTTCATCCAGCCTCACATTTTATTAACATTTTCAGACTGGCTGTCTCTAGTCCTGGGTTCAAGGATGTCTTAAAGCAGCCACAGGTGTTACAGAAGAGGTGAGTGAACAGCCAGAGATGTGGTGCACATTGGTAAAACCACAGAAAGCAGAATGAGAAAAGTGATAGACAAAAATCAAGGGACAGGATCAATCAGGGCTACAGTGAAAATTAATGGGAACATGACAAGTAATGTTAAAAAGACAAGCATAAAGGCTTTGTGCCTTCACGCGTGGAGCATTCACAATAAAGTGGATGAATTAATCACACAAATAGACGAAAACAGGTATGATAGGGTCAGGATCGTAGAGATATGGCTGCAGTGTGACCAGGAATAGGAAATGAACATTCAGCATTGAGAAGGGACAAACAAAAAGGAAAAGGTGGTGGAGTTGCATCGCTAGTTAAAGAAGAAATTATTGCACTAATGAGGAAGGATATTAGCTCTGACAATGTTGAATCTGGGACAAAAGACATTAGTGGGGGAGTTGTACATAGACCACAAAACTTAAGGATTATCTAGTTGTGAAGCCACCTGGGGATGAGTGACCATAAAAGCACTTACCTCGAAGCCCCAGGTCCTACACAATAGGGCCTCCCTCCCTCCCTCCTCCTCTAATCTAATTAAAAGTCCACAGACTCGCAGCAGGAAGAGCGGGAGCGTCGATCAGAGGCCTACAGGTGGGTGAGTCTCTGCTTTAAAGATTAGCAAATACCTACCTTGACCGTCGGAGCCCTCCATTCCTGTTCCAGCAGCAGAAAGAGCGGGAGCTCTAACCGAGAAGGACTCTCGTGTGTTGTTATGGTAAGGCTTTTCAATTTATATCCTTGTGTATTGTGTTTTTTATGAAAAGTTTAATTGCTTAATTGAAAAAGAGTGTAGCAGAGAAGTACTAGAAAGCATTTAATACATAAGTTGTAAAAGTTAACTAAATAAGTAGTAATGGCTGGACAGGTGATGTGCTGTAGCTGTATGATGTGGGAGCTGGCTGATCCCATTGTGAATGGCAGCAACCACATCTACAGCAAGTGTTGGTTGCTGGAAGAACTCCGGATTAGAGTAAATGATGTGGAATCTGAGCTTCAAACTCTGCGGCACATCTGGGAGGGGGAGTGTTACCTGGACACTTTGTTTCAGGAGGCAGTCACACCCGGTAGATTAAATAACTCAAATTCAGAAAGTGTTCAGGGACAAGGGGTGACTGTAAGTGAGGCAGGTAGGGGGATTCAGAGTTCAGGAGTGCAGGAGCCTCAGCCCTTGACCTTGAGCAACAGGTATGAGATTCTTGCTCCCTGTATGGTTGAGGAAAAGGACTGTGGACAGGATGAGCCAGCTGACCACGGCACCGTGGCGCAGAAGGTCATTCAAGAAGGGGGAGCAAAAAGACAGGTAGTTGTTATAGGGGATTCTATATTTAGAGGGACAGATAGTATCCTATGCAAGCCGGATCGGGAGTCCCGCATGGTGTGTTGCCTGCCTGGTGCCAGGGTGCGGGACATCTCCGACCGGGTTGAAAGGATATTGGAGCGGGAGGGGGACGATCCAGTTGTTGTGGTCCATGTGGGGACTAACAACATAGGCAAAGCTAGGGTAGAGGACCTGTTCAGAGATTATGAAGCACAAGGAAAGAAATTGAAGTACAGGTCCTCAAGGGTCATAATCTCTGGATTACTGCCCGAGCCACGTGCCAATTGGCATAGGGAAAAGAAAGTTAGGGAATTAAACACGTGGCTAAGGGATTGGTGTGGGAAAGAGGGATTCCATTTCATGGGGCATCGGCATCAGTTTTGGAACCGGGGGGATCTGTACCGTTGGGACGGCCTCCACCTGAACCAATCTGGAACCAGTGTTCTAGCGAAAAGGATAAATAGGGTGGTCAGCAGGACTTTAAACTAGTGAGTTGGGGGGAAGGGAAAGTGAAAGAGACCGGGAATATGGAGTTAAATGGAAAGATAAGCAACAGGATTGCTTGTGTACAGGTGGATTTAAGCTCGAGGCAGACTAGGAATACAGCAAAAAGGAAGGATAGCTTAAGACATCTTGGGATTTCCAACCTCTCTAATAATGATAAGAAAGCTAGCATAAAGACACTTTATCTAAATGCTCGTAGTAGTCGCAACAAAGTAGATGAATTAACAACACAAATCCTCTTGAATGATTATGATGTGGTAGGCATCACAGAGACATGGTTGCAGGGAGCTCAGGACTAGCAGTTAAACATCCAAGGATTCACAACATATCGAAAAGACAGGGAGGTGGGCAGAGGGGGTGGGGTTAGTTAAGAATGGAATTAAATCTACGGCACTAAATGACATAGGGTCAGAAGATGTGGAGTCTGTGTGGGTGGAATTGAGGAACCACAAAGGCAAAAAAACTATAATGGGAGTTATGTACAGACCTTCTAACAGTGATCAGGACCAGGGGCGCAAGATGCACCATGAAATAAATAGGGCATGTCAGAAAGGCAAGGTCACGGTGATCATGGGGGACTTCAATATGCAGGTGGATTGGGTGAATAATGTTGATGGTGGATCCAAAGAAAAAGAATTCATGGAATGTTTGCAGGATGGCTTTTTGGAACAGCTTGTGATGGAGCCCATAAGGGAGCAGGCTATTCTGGACTTCATGCTATGTAATAGAACATAGAACATAGAACAGTACAGCACAGAACAGGCCCTTCAGCCCACAATGTTGTGCCGACCATTGATCCTCATGGATGCACCCTCAAATTTCTGTGACCATATGCATGTCCAGCAGTCTCTTAAATGACCCCAATGACCTTGCTTCCACAACTGCTGCTGGCAACGCATTCCATGTTCTCACAACTCTCTGCGTAAAGAACCTGCCTCTGACATCCCCTCTATACTTTCCACCAACCAGCTTAAAACTATGACCCCTCGTGCTAGCCATTTCTGCCCTGGGAAATAGTCTCTGGCTATCGACTCTATCTATGCCTCTCATTATCTTGTATACCTCAATTAGGTCCCCTCTCCTCCTCCTTTTCTCCAATGAAAAGAGACCGAGCTCAGTCAACCTCTCTTCATAAGATAAGCCCTCCAGTCCAGGCAGCATCCTGGTAAACCTCCTCTGAACCCTCTCCAAAGCATCCACATCTTTCCTATAATAGGGCGCCCAGAACTGGACGCAGTATTCCAAGTGCGGTCTAACCAAAGTTTTATAGAGCTGCAACAAGATCTCACGACTCTTAAACTCAATCCCCCTGTTAATGAAAGCCAAAACACCATATGCTTTCTTAACAACCCTGTCCACTTGGGTGGCCATTTTAAGGGATCTATGTATCTGCACACCAAGATCCCTCTGTTCCTCCACGCTGCCAAGAATCCTATCCTTAATCCTGTACTCAGCTTTCAAATTCGACCTTCCAAAATGCATCACCTCGCATTTATCCAGGTTGAACTCCATCTGCCACCTCTCAGCCCATCTCTGCATCCTGTCAATGTCCCGCTGCAGCCTACAACAGCCCTCTACACTGTCAACGACACCTCCGACCTTTGTGTCGTCTGCAAACTTGCTGACCCATCCTTCAATTCCCTCGTCCAAGTCATTAATAAAAATTACAAACAGTAGAGGCCCAAGGACAGAGCCCTGTGGAACCCCACTCACCACTGACTTCCAGGCAGAATATTTTCCTTCTACTACCACTCGCTGTCTTCTGTTGGCCAGCCAATTCTGTATCCAAGCAGCTAAGTTCCCCTGTATCCCATTCCTCCTGACCTTCTGAATGAGCCTTCCATGGGGAACCTTATCAAATGCCTTACTGAAGTCCATATACACCACATCCACAGCTTGACCCTCATCAACCTTACTAGTCACATCCTCAAAAAACTCGATAAGGTTTGTAAGGCATGACCTACCCCTCACAAAGCCGTGTTGACTGTATTTGATCAAGCCATGCTCTTCCAGATGGTCATAAATCTTATCCCTCAGAATCCTTTCTAACACCTTGCAGACGACAGACGTGAGACTTACCGGTCTATAATTGCCGGGGATTTCCCTATTTCCTTTCTTGAAGAGAGGAATTACATTTGCCTCTCTCCAGTCCTCAGGTACGACTCCAGTGGAGAGCGAGGATGCAAAGATCTTCGCAAGTGGCGAAGCAATTGCATTTCTCGCTTCCCAAAGCAGCCGAGGACAAATCTGATCCGGGCCTGGCGACTTGTCAATCTTAATGTTTGACAAAATTTTCAGTACATCAGCTTCCTCTATCTCTATCCATTCCAGCATGCACACCTGCTCTTCAAAGGTTTCATTCACTACACAGGTCGTTTCTTTCGTAAAGACAGAAGCAAAAAACTCATTTAGGGCTTCCCCTACCTCCTCAGGCTCCACACACAAGTTCCCTATGCTATCCCTGATCGGCCCTACTCTTTCTTTGACCATTCTCTTATTCCTCACGTAAGTGTAAAATGCCTTTGTGTTTTCCCGGATTCCTTCTGCCAAGCCTTTCTCGTGCCCCCTCCTGGCTCTCCTCAGACCATTTTTGAGCTCCTTCCTTGCCTGCATGTAATCCTCTCTAGCTGAACTTGACCCTAGCTTCCTCCACCTTATGTAAGCTACCTTCTTCCTTTTCACTAGAAGCTCCACCGCTCTCGTCATCCAAGGTTCCTTTATCTTACCCCGTCTTGCCTGTCTCAGAGGGACATATTTACTCATCACTCCCAACAACTGTTCCTTAAACCATCTCCACATGTCTATAGTTCCCTTACCATGGAACAACTGCTCCCAGTCCATGCTTCCTAACTCGTGTCTAATCGCATCATAGTTTCCTCTTCCCCAATTAAATATCCTCCCATTCTGCCTAATCCTCTCCTTCTCCATAGCTATGTAGAATGAGAGAGTGTTATGGTCACTATCACCAAAATGCTCTCCCACCACAAGATCTGATACCTGCCCCGGCTCGTTTCCGAGCACCAAGTCTAGAATGGCCTCTCCCCTCGTAATGAGCCAGACTTTATAAAAGACCTTCAAGTAAGGGAACACTTAGGATGCAGCGATCATAATATGGTAGAGTTCAGTCTGCAGTTTGAAAGAGAGAAGGCAAAATCGGATGTAATGGTGTTACAGTTAAATAAAGGTAATTACAGGGGCATGAGAGAGGAATTGATGAAAATTGACTGGAAGGAGAGCCTAGCGGTGAAGACAGTAGAGCAACAATGGCAGGAGTTTCTGGGTGTAATTGAGGACACAGTACAGAGGTTCATCCCAAAGAAAAGAAAGATTCTCCGGGGTGGGATTAGACTGCCATGGCTGACAAAGGAAGTCAGGAAATATATCAAAGAAAAAGAGACAGCTTATGAAGTGGCCAAGAGCACTGGGAAATCAGAAGATTGGGAAGGCCTCAAAAACAGACAGAGGATAACAAAGAGAGCAAGAAGGAAGGAGAAGATCAAATATGAAGGTAGGCTAGCTAGTAATATTAGAAATGATAGTAAAAGCTTCTTTCAATACATAAGAAACAAACGAGAGGCACAAGTAGATATTGGGCCGCTCCAAACTGATGCTGGAAGGCTAGTGATGGGAGATAAGGAAATAGCTGAAGAACTTAATAAGTACTTTGCGTCAGTCTTCACAGTGGAAGACATGAGTAGTATGCCAACAATTAGGGAGAGCCGGGGGCAGTTGAGTACGGCAGGCATTACAAAAGAGAAAGTGCTAGAAAAGCTAAAGGGTCTAAAAATTGATAAATCTCCCAGCCCCGATGGACTACATCCTAGAGTTCAGAGGGAGGTGGCTGAGGAAATAGCAGAGGCTTTGGTTGTGACCTTTCAAAAGTCACTGGAGTCAGGGAAAGTCCCAGATGATTGGAAAATTGCTGTTGTAACTCCCTTGTTTAAAAAAGGATGACGGCAAAAGATGGAAAATTATAGGCCGATTAGCCTAACCTCAGTAGTTGGTAAAATTCTAGAATCCATTGTCAAGGACAAGATTTCTAAATTCCTGGAAGTGCAGGGTCAGATTAAAACAAGTCAACATGGTTTTAGTAAGGGGGGGGTCGTGCCTGACAAACCTGTTAGAATTCTTTGAAGAGGTAACAAGTATGTTAGACTAGGGAAACCCAGTGGATGTTATCTATCTAGACTTCTAAAAGGCCTTTGATACAGTGCCTCACAGGAGGCTGCTGAGCAAGGTGAGGGCCCATGGTGTTTGAGGTGAGCTACTGGCTTGGATTGAGGATTGGCTGTCTGACAGTTGGGATAAAAGGCTCTTTCTCAGAATGGCACCCGGTGACGAGTGGTGTCCCGCAGGGTTCAGTGTTGGGGCCACAGCTGTTCACCTTATATATTAATGATCTGGATGAAGGGACTGGGGGCATTCTTGCCGATGATACGAAGATAGGTGGACAGGCAGGTAGTACTGAGGAGGTAGGGAAGCTGCAGAAAGATTTAGACAGTTTAGGAGAGTGGTCCATGAAATGGCTGATGAAATTCAATGTGAGTAAATGTGAGGTTTTGCACTTTGGAAAAAAGAATACCGGCATGGACTATTTTCTAAACGGTGAGAAAATTCGCCAGTCAGAAGTGCAAAGGGATCTGGGAGTGTTGGTCCAGGATTCTCTAAAGGTTAACTTGCAGGTAGAGTCCGTAATTAAGAAAGCGAATGTAATGTTGTCATTTATCTCAAGAGGGTTGGAATATAAAAGCAGCGATGTGATTCTGAGGCTTTATAAGGCTCTAGTTAGGCCCCATTTAAAATACGGTGTCCAATTTTGGGACCACACCTCAGGAAGGACATACTAGCCCTGGAGAGTGTCCAGCGGAGATTCACACGGATGATCTCTGGAATGGTAGGTTTAACGTATGATGAACGGCTAAGGATCCTGGGATTATGCTCATTAGAGTTTAGAAGGTTGAGGGGAGATCTAATAGAAACTTACAAGATAATGTATGGTTTAGAAGGGGTGGACGCTAGGAAGTTGTTTCCATTAAGTGGGGAGACTAGGACCCGTGGGCACAGCCTTAAAATTAGAGGGGATAAATTTAAAACTGAAATGAGACAACATTTCTTCAGCCAGAGAGGCTTGTGGAATTCATTGCTGCAGAGTGCGGTGGAGGCCGGGACGTTGGATGCCTTCAAGGCAGAGATCGACAAATTCTTGATCTCAAAAGGAATCAAGGGCTAGGGGGAGAGTGCAGGAAAGTGGTGTTGAAATGCCCATCAGCCATGATTTAAATGGCGGAGTGGACTTGATGGGCCGAATGGCCTTACTTCCACTCCTATGTCTTATGGTCTTATGATGGAATTCTTCATTAAGATGGTGAATGACATAATTGTTTTGGAGGCTAGAGTCCTGAATCTATATGGAGGGAACTATGATGGTTGAAGACACAGATTGGCTCTGATAGATTTGGACAACATTACATTAAGGGATGATGGTGAAAACGACAAACATTTATAGAATACATGGGTGAAACTACAACAATTGCACATTCTTGTCTTGGGCAACAGTAAAATGGGAAAAGTGACTTACAAAGGAAATTAGGGATAGTATTAGATCCAAGGAAGGGGTGAATCTGTTCCCATATGTAAAAAGAAACAATGAGAGGGATTAAATTTAAAGTATATGCAAAAAAATCAAAGGAGTTGTAAAAACTTTCACACAGTAAGTAGTTAGAGTGTGGAATGTACTTCCTGGGATTGAGGCAGGTTCAAATGAGGCCTTCAAGAGGGGCTTAGATAATTATTTGGTTGAAAATAATGTACGAGGGTATCAGGAAAAGACAGGAGATTATCACTGGGTAGTGATGCTCATTTAAAAAACCAGCGTAGGCACATTGGTCTGAATAGCCACCATCTACCATAACAATTCTGTGATAGTGTTTCAGGAACCAATATGTCCAGATGTATCCAGTGCTCGGGCCTGTTCCAGGCTCCAGTTCCCTCAAACAAAGAGGCCTGTGTTTTTCCATACTCTATGCCAATGTTCCAGTTTTGCTCCAAGCTGCAGTTTTTTTAACTACTTTGCTGACAGTTTCCAATCCGCATGGAACTATTTATCACTGATTAACCTTGTCCCCTGCCAATGGAAAGAGAGATCCTGTTGGAAAGGAGCCAGTCTGTCTTTGCTCAGTCTTTCAGTAAACCACACCAGAGGTGATGTTTTACATTTCGACAATTCTAAGCACTCACCTTGTTTTAAACAATGGGCAGGCTCTTGTTTGTTTTATTCCCTGTGTTTTGTCCCTTTCTTTCTCATCGCCTTTCCTAATGGCCTGTTTGCAGCCCATAGCCAATCCTGTGGTAGACACTCTGCCATGCAGAGAGGAACTATTCCAAGCTACTGACACCTGAAGACTTCCTTCCTCTCTTCTCCCTTGCCTTTCCTTCTCCTTCAAGACTTCTTTTTTTAACCTAGCTTTTCTTTCCCTTCCAAATGTCTCTATTTGTGGCTCAGGGGTCCAATTTTGTCTGAGAAAAGGTTCTGCAAACCACCTTGGGACACTTTCCTTTGTGAAAGGTGATATATAATTGCAGGCTTTTGTTGTAGTCCCCCATTCCATGTACTGATGACACAATACTTTTGTACACTTGCCCAAGTTGTCTTTCCTACAATAAAGTTTTAATTAGCCCTTTATGTCAAACAAATCCTTACCCCACCCCATTGAATATCTGTGGATTGCTCACGTAATCTAGCATCCCTACATTTTCTGTTTCACACTCTCACTGTACTGTCTGGCCTTGCCTTGTCTCGGTCACTGGGAATACCTGCGTGGGAAACATGGTTTTCAAAGAGATGACCACAGCCTCCGGACTTCCTAAAATAATCACTGCCCAGAACGAAACAGGCCACCTGACAGGATTCAAACAGACTGATGCCAGGATGTGTGTAGTCACCAGCTCCATGACGAAATGAGAGGTGCCTGACCATTGTATAACAGAATGCTTCCCTCTACCCAGTGCTGGCACATCCTAACCCCTGCTGCCTACCTAAAGGATAGCTAGGCAAAGAATCGCTGGAATGGTAATTCCCTCCTCATGGCCTAGGAGGTCCTCATGTTGTAACGGTTTTGTCCTACCTCAGGATAGGCTCACTGCAGAGGGAACATGTATGTTGTTGCGAAATTGGATGGAGTATTTGTAGATTGGGAGGCAAATTGTTAGAATTTGATATTTATAAAGTATTGGTGTTTGTAAAATGCGAGGAAGAAGAAGCAATGCGTAGTCCCTTTAGAAGTTTGTGCTTTTTCTAGGCTTAGAGATACAAAAAAGATGGTTTTGGGCAGTGGCTCGTGGATTTGCAGGAGCACAGAGAGCACTTGAATCAAAACATTTGAATCAAAAGGCTAGATAGCAAAGTATGGAGCTGGATGAACACAGCAGGCCAAGCAGCAACTTCGGAGCACAAAAGCTGGCGCTTCGGGCCTAGACCCTGAATCAGAAAGGTCCTTTTCTGATGAAGGCTCTAGGCCCGAAAAGTCAGCTTTTGTGCTCCTAAGATGCTGCTTGGCCTGCTGTGTTCATCCAGCTCCACACTTTGTTTTCTCGGATTGTCCAGCACCTGCAGTTCCCATTATCTCTGTATCAAAAGGCTGTACAGTTAGCAGGCCAAGCAGCAATTTCATTTTGTTATCAAGACAACAAGTTTGAATTTAACCAATTAATTTGAACCAGGCACCCAGATGCCAAAAACAAATCAAAGTTAATTCTGATGGTTTTGACAACATGGGACTAATCCTATTGTAGGAAATATTGATTTGTCATCAATGGTATGAAAAAAATGACAGTTGGACAAAGTCAGGAGAGCAAACTGCCATCTGCCAGAGTTAAGTGCTCTCAACTTTCAAGCGAGAACCATTGGCTCTCGCGTCTAGGCCTGAAACGTCAGCTTTTGTGCTCCTGAGATGCTGCTTGGCCTGCTGTGTTCATCCAGCCCCACACTTTGTTACATTGGCTCTCACGGTCTTCTGTAAGTATTAGAGAAAACAAAGTTACCTCTGGTGCAACTAGTTAATATTCCTGAGAAAACATTCAACAGAGAAGGTTTTCTTGAGAGAACATTTGACGGAGATGACACAGAGCATTCCAGAAGGCAAGTAACCTGGCTGTAATTTTGTGAGACACTATATTCTATTTTTTAAATTTCATTTTATATAAATGGGACTCGTATTTATTGTAACAGCATACCATTAAAATCTTGTTTTGTTTGGTAATACTTATCAAGATTTATAAAATCATGAGGGAATAGATATGATGAATAGTCAAGGTCTTTTCAAGGGTAGGGGAGTCTAGGACTAGAAGACATATGTTTAAGGTGACAGGGGAAAGATTTAAAAGGGACCTAAGGGGCAACTTTTTCACTTAGAACATGGTGTGTGTTTGGAATAACCTGCAGAGTAAGTGGTTGAAGTGGGTACAATTACAACATTTAAAAGTTCATCTGGATGGGTACAAGAATAGAAAGGGTCTAGAGAGATATGGGCCAAACGCTGGCAAATGGGACTAGATTAATTTAGGATATCTGGTCGGCATGGACAAGTTGGACTGAAGAGTCTGTTTTAGTGCTGTATATGACTTGGTGCTATGTCAGGTCTGACGGATGTAACTATTGTAGAAAGCATCCTCTTCAGCCTACAGCAAGCCGGGTGTTTGATATTAGGTGACACAGAGCAGGACAATTTGCTGGTTGGAGGAGGAGGAGAAGAATAGCTGACTGTGGGAAATGGAAAAGGATGAAGAAAGGCAATCAGCCAACAGTCTGATACTGTTGGGGCTGTCCATGCTGGAACCATCTGACTTTGATACGGTTCTCACAATCCCAAATTTCTGCTGGCTAACAGGCCCACACCCCGCCTCTGAAACTGACCTTTCCAACACCCCTGTGACTACAATAAAATGCAGGACAAAATAAACCCGTCAGATGATATTGCAAGCAAGAATCAGCAATTCATCCCTGTGATCTGATGAAGTGTCTGCCTTTGCCTGACCTGGTGCTGTTGCACAGTTCTCTCCCAGTGGCATTCCCAACAGAATCCACAATTGGCAGGAGCTGACTAAACCGATTCCCAACAGGAGGTGCCCAGCAGGAGCAGAGTAAACTGATTCCCAACAGGAGGTGCCCAGCAGGAGCAGAGTAAACCAATTCCCAACAGGAGGAGCCCAACAGGAGCAGAGTAAACCGATTCCCAGCAGGACGTGCCCAGCAGGATCAGAGTAAACAGCCTGAAACCCCTCCGAGTTACAGGTGCCCAGGGAAGCCATGCAGTCAATGCTGTCCCGCTCAGCACACACCGTGCACTGAAAAGTACCTGGACTATGGTCATAGAATCGTCACTACAATGTCTAAAGGAACAAGTGTTTGCAATTAACCTGAAGGTCATGTGGGCGCAAGGCGCTATCTCTGGCAGTACCACATAACTGGGGAGCTCGAGACCCGTTTCTAAACCGGTGCCCCTCCGGGCTACAGTTGGGAAGGTGAGCCTGTTGTCGGGCTGTGTGGATGGTCGGTCTTGCTGACTCTGCAGCTTGGTTGGAAACAGAAAAGAAACGGTCCTTGCCAGAAACTTACATTCCACTCCCAGTGCATTGTTGCCAAACTGTGTGTGTGATTCAGAGAGTAGGAATGTGTCAGAGCGTTTGCGTATGGGTTTGTGGGGCTGGGTGGGGGAGTGGTGTGGGGATGCGGTCAGGGAAGAGGATCAGTGAAGCCTCGGATTGCTGTGAAGGTGACAGGTTTCAGCCTGTGGGATTTATGAGGATGAAGCTGGGTGTGAAGCTGCCTTTCTCCCTGCTGCTCAGTCTCTCTGTCGCTGTGGGACTGTGCACGGCCCTCAGCAGACACAAAGATGCAGGTGAGTGCTTTCCCTGCCGCAGACATACCCCATTCCCACCGCTGTCCAGATCTGAATCTACCCCTCTCTGCTTTTCCCCTGCTCCTCTAGCTCTGTCCTTATCCATCACAGTCTTCCCGATTCTGTCTCTCTTGGGGAGTTTGTATTTTGTCAGGGCGTGACAGCCAGGTCTCTGATCCCAGTTCAGACCTGACATCCCACTGCAGCTGAGGGATAGTGCGATCCTTCTGTAATCTCTGCTCGGACTCCGCACAGACAGTGTACAGTGCTGATTCACGCAGTCCTCAGTGCTGTACAATTTAACCTTAGCTGCTAAGCTTTAATAAAAAATGGAGCATTGTTCAGAGGATGATGCTTGAGAAAGTGCCACAGGATTTCCACTGTTTCCAGACTCCTCAGGCTTTAGTTACTGCACTGGTATCTCCACCAAATTCCTCCCTCAATAGGCTCACTTCATGTGTCTGAGTGACACAAAGGGACCAGCTCACTCTATGTCTCTGAGAGACACACAGGAACCAGGAATTATTCCTTCACAACTGGCCAGGCAGGATCACCCAGCTCTCTGAGTAACACTGAAAGACCAGTACAGTTCACTCTGTGTCTCTAAGTATCAATGAAGGGCCAGCACAGTTCACTGTGCGTGTCTGTGTAATAGAGACCAGCTCAGTCCGTGTGTCTTGAGTGATACAGGGAGTCCAGCTCACTCCGTGTGTCTGAGTGACACAGAGGTACCCGCCTCACTCTGTATCTGAGTGACACAAAGGGACCAGCTCACTCCGTGTGTTTGAGTAACACAGAGGTACCAGCTCACTTCATATCTCTGAGTGACACAAAGGGACCAGCTCACTTTGTGTGTTTGAGTAACACAGAGGTACCAGCTCACTCTATGTCTCTGAGTAACACACAGGTACCAGCTCACTCCATATCTCTGAGTAACACAGAGGGACCAGCTCACTCCGTGTCTCTGAGTAACACAGAGGGACCAGCTCACTCCGTGTATCTGTGTAATACAGTGGAACCAGCTTACTCCATGTCTCTGAGTAACACAGAGGTACCAGTTCACTCCATGTGCCTGAGTGGCAATGAAGGATCAGCTCACTCCGTGTGTGTGAGTGACACAGAGGAACCAGCTCACTCCATGTCTGAGTGACACAGAGGTACCAGCTCACTCCATGTGTCTGAGTGACACAAAGGGACCACCTCACTCCGTATCTGAGTGACACAAAGGGACCAGCTCACTCCGTGTCTTTGAGAGACACACAGGGACCAGATCACTCTGTGTGTCTGAGTAACACAGAGGGACCAGTTCACTCCATGTGCCTGAGTGGCAACGAAGGATCAGCTCAATCCATGTCTCTGAATAACATAGAGGGACCAGCTCAATCCATGTCTCTGAATAACATAGAGGGACCAGCTCACTCCATGTCTCTGAGAGACACACAGGGACCAGCTCACTCCATGTGTCTGAGTAACACAGATGGACCCAGCTCACTCCGTATATTTGAGTAACACAGAGGGATCAGCTCACTCCATGTGTGTGTGAGTAACACAGAGGGACCAGCTCACTCCGTGTCTCTGAGTAACACAGAGGGACCAGCTGACTCCGTGTATCTGTGTAATACAGCGGAACCAGCTTACTCCATGTCTCTGAGTAACACAGAGGTACCAGTTCACTCCATGTGCCTGAGTGGCAATGAAGGATCAGCTCACTCCGTGTGTGTGAGTGACACAGAGGGACCAGCTCACTCCATGTCTGAGTGACACAGAGGTACCAGCTCACTCCATGTGTCTGAGTAACACAAAGGGACCACCTCACTCCGTATCTGAGTGACACAAAGGGACCAGCTCACTCCGTGTCTTTGAGAGACACACAGGGACCAGATCACTCCGTGTGTCTGAGTAACACAGAGGGACCAGTTCACTCCATGTGCCTGAGTGGCAACGAAGGATCAGCTCAATCCATGTCTCTGAATAACATAGAGGGACCAGCTCAATCCATGTCTCTGAATAACATAGAGGGACCAGCTCACTCCATGTCTCTGAGAGACACACAGGGACCAGCTCACTCCATGTGTCTGAGTAACACAGATGGACCCAGCTCACTCCGTATATTTGAGTAACACAGAGGGATCAGCTCACTCCATGTGTGTGTGAGTGACACAGAGGGGCCAGCTCACTCCATGTCTCTGAGTGACATAGAGGGTCCAGCTCAATCCATGTCTGAGTGACACAGAGGTACCAGCTCACTCCATGTGTCTGAGTGACACAAAGGGACCAGCTCACTCCATGTCTCTGAGAGACACACAGGGACCAGTTCACTCTGTGTGTCTGAGTAACACAGAGGGACCAGTTCACTCCACGTGCCTGAGTGGCAACGAAGGATCAACTCACTCCGTGTGTGTGAGTGACACAGAGGGACCAGCTCAATCCATGTCTCTGAATAACATAGAGGGACCAGATCACTCCATGTCTCTGAGAGACACACAGGGACCAGCTCACTCCGTGTGTCTGAGTAACACAGATGGACCCAGCTCACTCTGTATATTTGAGTAACACAGAGGGATCAGCTCACTCCATGTGTGTGTGAGTGACACAGAGGGGCCAGCTCACTCCATGTCTCTGAGTGACATAGAGGGTCCAGCTCAATCCATGTCTGAGTGACACAGAGGTACCAGCTCACTCCATGTGTCTGAGTGACACAAAGGGACCAGCTCACTCCATGTCTCTGAGAGACACACAGGGACCAGTTCACTCTGTGTGTCTGAGTAACACAGAGGGACCAGTTCACTCCACGTGCCTGAGTGGCAACGAAGGATCAACTCACTCCGTGTGTGTGAGTGACACAGAGGGACCAGCTCAATCCATGTCTCTGAATAACATAGAGGGACCAGATCACTCCATGTCTCTGAGAGACACACAGGGACCAGCTCACTCCGTGTGTCTGAGTAACACAGATGGACCCAGCTCACTCTGTATATTTGAGTAACACAGAGGGATCAGCTCACTCCATGTGTGTGTGAGTGACAGAGGGGCCAGCTCACTCCGTGTCTCTGAGTGACATAGAGGATCCAGCTCAATCCATGTCTGAGTGACACAGAGGTACCAGCTCACTCCATGTGTCTGAGTGACACAAAGGGACCAGCTCACTCCATGTCTGAGTGACACAAAGGGACCAGCTCACTCGGTCTGTCTGAGTGACACAAAGGGACCAGCTCACTCCATGTCTGAGTGCCACAGAGGGACCAGCTCACTCCGTGTCTGAGTGACACCCGGGGCGAGTGAGTCCAGGGTGTGCAGTAAGTCCCGGGAAGTTTAGTCTTTGCAGGATGCAGCCCTCACAACTTTCTGAAGAAGGGTCTAAGCCTGAAATGTCACCCTTCCTGCCCCTGTTATGCTGCTTGGCCTGCTGTATTAATCCAGGTCTCCACCTCGTTAACCTGCCACCCATTGTTGTTACCAACACGCCCCTCTCTCCTGCCGTCCCCAGGCAGCAGGTGATGGCAGGGTTGAGAAGATCAGTGAAGCTAGCACAGAGAGAGAGAGCCAGCTCAGAGCTACTCTCCCATCCGTCTACCGTCCCCAGACCTAAGCCTCAACACAAAATAGACCCTGGGTCAGTCAGCTGAGGGAGGGTGTACACCACCGTTTCCGTGGGTTATAGGGCCTGGGCGCTGGGTCTGACCCAATTTACACCGGGATCGAAAGTCAGTAAAGTCCCATCAAGGTCTATTCCGCTCCGAAACCAGGAGCAAATCCCACTGTCCGGGGCCGGGAGCAGATCCCATTGTCCGGGCCCGGGGGCAGGATCCCACTGTCCGGGACCGGGGGCAGGATCCCACTGTCCGGGACCGGGAACAGATCCCACTGTCCGGGGCCGGGGGCAGGATCCCACTGTCCAGGACCGGGAACAGATCCCACTGTCCGGGTCCGGGGGCAGGATCCCACTGTCCGTGACCGGGGTCAGGCTCCCACTGTCCGGGACCGAAGACAGTATCCCACTGTCCGGGACCAGAGGCAGGATTCCACTGTCGGGACCGGGGACACATCCCACTGTCCGTGACCGGGGACAGGATCTTACCGTCCGGGACTGGGAGCAAGCGGATTCTGCCCGGTCTCTCCGGATTCACTGACTGTTTCTTTGGGGGAACGCTCAGTAGTGAACAGTGTGATAATGTCCCTGAGTGAGAGCATTTAACCGCCAGCATCAGCCACTGACTGGGGCCTGCATTCTGGGCTCGGTTTACTCTCTCCGGTTTAAGTCCCGGAGAGTGTGGGGATGAATGTCCAGATATTGGTGTACACTATAGTTGAATAACAATGAGGTCTGGACCCGTTATTGGGCGTTGTGGTAACAGACTGTTTTGATTTCAGACTTGTTCTGGAGAAGTCCATCTATTCAAGAGGCACCAACTATATTCCTTCGAGATATTGGGGACTCCTTCCTGCTGTACGAGGTACAGACCCTGGTCCCCAGACCCTTGGGCGCGGCAATATCTCATACACACTCGCACATTCTTATACACACACTCACGCATTCTCACACACTCTCACACCCACACAGTCCCACACACACATTCGTACACACTCACAACCACACTCACTTCCATACACACTCATCACAGATTCTCACCCACCCACACACTCACCCACACGCATTCACACTCACGCCCGCACAGATACACACTTGGTTCACAATAAACAACCGCACCTCCCAGTCGCGAACCATTTCAACTCGCCCCCCGCATTCCTCAGATGACATGTCCATCCTGAGCCTCCTGCAGTGCCATCATGATGCCACCCAAAGGTTGCAGGAACAGCAACTCATATTCCGCTTAGGGACCCTGCAGCCCAATGGTATCAAGAGATAACAAAGTGTAGAGCTGGATGAACACAGCAGGCCAAGCAGCATCTTAGGAGCACAAAAGCTGATGTTTCGGGCTTAGACTCTTCATCAGATTTCACAAGCTTCAATATCTCCCCTCCCCCCACTGCATCCCAAAATCATCCCAGATCGCCCCGCCTCCTTAACCTGTTTTTCCTCTCACCTATCCCCTCCTCCCACATCAAGCCGCACCTCCATTTCCTACCTACTAACCTCATCCTGTCCCCTTGACCTGTCCATCGTCCCCGGACTGACCTATCCCCTCCCTACCTCCCCACCTACACTCTCCTCTCCACCTATCTTCTCCTCTATCCATCTTTGATCCGCCTCTCCCTCTCTCCCTATTTATTTCAGAATCCTCTCCCCATCCCCCTTTTCTGATGAAGGGTCTAGGCCTGAAGCGTCAGCTTTTGTGCTCCTAAGATGCTGCTTGGCCTGCTGTGTTCATTCAGCTCCACACTTTGTTATCTCGGATTCCCCAGCATCTGCAGTTCCCATTATCTCAGAAACACACACATTCTTACGCTCTCACACTCAGTCCCACGCACATTCACCCACACACTCCTGTCCACCCACACACTCACCCACACATACTCACACACTCTTATGCACTCTCACACCCACACTCACTCCCACACATGCTCACCCACATACTTTCACCCACCCATGCACTCACCCCACATTCTTACTCACCCCACATTCTTACTCACCCACACAAACTCACACTCACTCCCACACACACCCACACAGACACACACACGTTCTTACACTCTCATACTCACTCCCACACACACTCGCCCACCCACACACACCCACACACTCTCACTCACCCACACACTCACAATCACTCCCACACGCACAACCACACACACATTCTTACACTTACACTCACTCCCACACACAATCCCCCACACACAGACACACAAACACACACCCACACACTCATCCATACACACGCTCACACACACTCTCACACACATACACACACTCACAAGCATAGGCTCATTCTCACATGCATGTACACTCACGCTCACACACATATATCACACACATACACTCACACAGACACACACACACAAACACAAATTCACTCACACTCACATTCATACACACTCTCACTTACAGAGACACACACACTTCCCCCCACAGACCCACTACCCCCTCAAACTGAGACATACTGAGAAACAGACGTACATTTCACTGATCCACACTCTGGAAGAGACTAACAGTAACACACTCACAGGAAATTGCTCACAGTTGTCAAAGAATGGGAAACTGTGGTCAATGGGGGATCTGGGGACTGCATGACTACTTGTCCAGTTTGTTTTGGGTTGTGGTCCTACAACCTTTTCTGTCTCTGCCTGTTCTCCAAGGTGGGGTGCAGCTACCTCTGTTCCTCTGTGACTCTAACTGTCACTTGAGCTATGAAACCAGACCTCAGAATATACAATTGAGTGGCATAACCTACACCGAGGGTTGGACAGGTCATGTGATATGGCTATAACGCCCCACAATGTCACACAATAGGAACTCCACTAGGCCAAATTGTCCTGCTGCACCTTAAACTTACTTTTCATTCACGCTCACAGATGTACACTCAGAACACACACAGAGACTCACAGATGCAGACAGATGCACTCTCACAGATACACACTCAGAGACAAACACAAACACACACAGACACACACGCAGATGTACCACTCACAGATACACCACTCACAGATACACACTCAGACACACACAGATGCACATTCAGAGACACACAGGTGCAAACTCGGAGAGACACACAGATACACTCAGACACAGACTCAGAGACACACACTGATGCGCACTCACAGGCGCAAACTCAGAGACACACACAGATATATTCACAGACACACACGCAGAGACGCATACAGATACACACAGGTGCACACTCAGAGACGCACACAGATACACTCATACATGCACCCTCAGAGACACACATAGATACTCTCACAGGCACATACTCAGAGACACACACTGATGCACACTCACAGGTGCACTCTCAGAGGCACAAACAGATACACTCACAGTCGCACACTCAGAGATGCACACAGATACACTCACAGATACACACTCAGAGATACACACAGATACACACACAGATGCACACTCAGATGCATACAGATACACTCACATATGCACACTCAGAGACACACACAGATACACTCACAGACGTACACTCAGAGAAACAAATACACAGGTGCACATTCACAGGCACACTCAGATACAAGCACAGACACATCCACATTCAAATTCTTTACAGGCAGAAAGTTGTCTACAATTTAATTGCAACTGCTCTAACTTGGCAGAGATTCTCTTTTTTTTACCCGGGCTATTTCTGCAGTTGTATCTCTTTGTTTTTGATTCTCAGCCCTGGAACTTGTTTATTCAGTGGAATATGACACTGTCACGTTGGCAGCTGCTCCCAGCTGCTTCCCTTCACTCTCTCAAAGTCAGGCTGACTTTTATATTCATGCTGTGTGCTTAGTACAGAGCTTCAAACAGCTCTCAAAGTCTGGTGATGTCCGTGTGACAGGATCTCTCTGTGTGAATGGTCGTGTCAAAGTTTTGGAGTGGGACCATGCCTCAGGCAGTACCAGTCAGTACCAGCTTATCCTGTTGTGGATGACAACAGTGGGCAGGGAAGTGGGATGGTTGGTACTGAGGTGGCAGGATGAATTGGAGAATGCGGAAGTGAATGATGTCAATACACCGCCCCGTCCCAATGCAACTATCTTTCCAAACAGGCTGGAGCCAGTTTGCTGGGAATGCTGATCACTGGGAGCAGACCTGGGTGGACTAGGCTTCACACCGCAGTGATGTTACAGGCTGCCATTAGCTCCAGGGCAGCAGCAGTGTGATACAGGCAGACAGCAAAACAGGCTGATGGCAAAAAGCTCCCACCCAGCTCAGACTGGAGGCAGGAGGCTGTGGTCAGGTTTGCAGGCCCTGGTTGGCAGCAGGTATCACTGGGTACACAAGGATGTCCCTTGGGGTGACTGGATCACAGGAAACCAGGCAACATAACTCAGGGATCAACGCCAGGGCTGAACCAATTGCAGAGTTGGAGTTCAGAGGCTGAGCAGATCCTAGGGATCGGACTGAGTAGATCACAATGGCCTCCTTCCAAAAATCCACAAACAGGACTGTCCTGGCAGACCCATTGTTTCAGCCTGCTCGTGCCCCACAGAACTCATTTCTTTTTACCTTGACTCAGTCTTCATCCCCCAGTCCAATCCCTACCAACATTCATCCATGATTTATTTGCTGCCTTACGCTGGTTTCAAAACTTTCAGTTTACTGGCTGCAGCCACCTCCTCTTTACCATGAATGTGCAATCCCTTTACACATCCATTCCCCACCAGGAGGGTCTTGGGGCTCTCTGTTTCTTCCTGGGGCAAAATCCTAAACCATCCCTATCCACCACCACCCTCCTCCACTTGGCCAAGCTTGTCCTCACCCTCAACAACTTCTCACCAACTCCTCTCATTTTCTGTGGGTAAGACGGGTTGCCATGGGTATCCACATGGGCCCGAGTTACACCTGACTCTTCTTGGGTTATGTGGAACGTTGTGTGCTCCAGTCCTGTTCCAGCCCCCACCCACAATTCTTTCTCCGACGCATTGATGATATCATTGGTGGTGCTTCCCTCTCTCATCTGGATTTGGAAAACTTCATTAATGTTGCCTCCAATTTCCACGCTGCCCTCACTTTCACCTGATCTATCTCTGACTCCTCCCTTCCCTTCCTTGACATTTCTGTTTCCATTTCTGGGGATAGACTGGCCACTAATATCCACTACAAACCTACTGGCTCCCACAGCTATGTGGACTATACATCGTCACACCCCACTTCCTGTAAAGACTCCATTCCATTCTCTCAGTTCTTCCGTCTCCGTTGCATATTTTCAGATGAGGCCAATTTCAACACAGGAGCCTCTGAAATGTCCACCTTCTTCCTCAACGGAGGTTTCTCCAGCTCTGTTGTTGGCAGGGCCCTCAACCAGGTCTGACCCATCTCCCGCACTTCCACCCTACCCCTTCACTTCCCTCCTGCAACAGGGATAGGATTCCCCTTATCCTCACCTACCATCCCAACAGCATCCACATCCAGAAAATCATTAGAAACCATTTCCACCACCTCCAGCGAGATGCCACCATCAGACACACACCCTCCCCTCCCTTGTCCGCTTTCTGCAGGGACTGTTCCCTCCAGGACACCCTGGTCCACACTTTCTTCACCCCAAAGAACTCCCCACAGCCCTGTGACACTTTCCCATGTAACCAGCGAAGGTGCAATACCAACGCATTTACCTCCTCCCATCCCAGTATCCAAGGGCCCAAATATACCTTCCAGGTGAAGCAACACTTCACCTATACTTCCCACAATCTCGTCTATTGCTGCTCACAATTTGGTCGCCTCTGCACTGGGGAAATGAAGCATAGACTTGGTGACCACTTCACAGGACATTTACATTATGCTCACAAAAAAGACCCTGAATTACCTGTTGCTTGCCACCTCAATGCAATACCCTGCTCCCTGGCCAGCATCTCTGTCTCTGGCATGCTGCAGTGTTCTAGTGAAATCCAACGCGAGCTGGAGGAACCACACCTCATTTTCCGCTTGGGGACCCTACAACCCTCTGGACTCACAAATTGAGTTCAATAATTTTAGGCCTAAACTCTCCCATGTCCCAGTCCCCTAGCCCACACACCAGGCCTTGTTACCTCATAGCCTGTATTACACACCCTGTTGTAATTCACCAATAGTCCCCATTAACAACTATTCACCCTCCCAGACTGATCATTAGCAACTCCTTTGTCTGTCCAACTGTCTTTCTCTCTCCTTGGGCTCTATCCTATCCTTTACTCTCTACCCCACCCACCTCCCTATTTTCTGCATATCAACAGACATTTTCCCAGCCGCCATCAGTTCTGAGGAAGGGTCACCAGGCTTGAAACATTAACGCTGTTTTCTCCTTCACAGGTGCTGCCAGATCTACTGAGCTTTTCCAGGAACTTTGTTTTTGTTGTGTGAGATGAGGATGGTGTTTTGAGATTGAGGGATGGTGCAGAGGAAGATGAGGATGGTGTTTGGAGGGTGGGGGATGGTGCAGGGGGAGATAAGGGTGATGTTTGGAGAGTGAGGGATGGTGCAGGAGGAGATGGGAATGGTGTTTGGAGGGTGAGGAATGGTGCAGGGGGAGATGAGGATGATGCTTTGAGGGTGAGGGATGGTGCAGGGGGAGATGAGGATGGTATTTGGAGGGTGAGGGATGGTGCAGAGGGAGATGAGGATGATATTTGGAGGGTGAGGGATGGTATGGAGGGAGATGAGAATGGTGTTTGGTGGGTGATGTTTGTTTGTTTCCTTAGTTCCTGGCTGGTGGTCTGAACATTGATGAGAAGAATATGATCAGTCTGATGGATGAGGAGTTAGCATCAACACGTCCAGCTTCCATCTTCCTGGAGATTGTAAACTCCCAGCTCCCAAAGAGCCCTGCTGCTCTCCGGAAAAGGCTGGATGAGACTGTGAATTTGGGAGATACCTTTGAAATGGACACCTTTGAACAACTGCTGCTGGCCTCAGTCTATGTGGCACATCGAGGTCACACCAGTGATCAGGGAAACAGGCAGATCTGGGGAGATCTCTTCTGCTTGCTGGTGTCTCCACTGATCCAGGACCTGACTGGGATTATGCCTAATTGTTGATCTCTCAGATCCAAGTCTGCTGTGACGCAGTGACTTACTATACCTGATCAATTTGATTCGACCCACTCCCAACAGTACAGGAATCAATGAGAAGAAACTAGACTCTATCAGGTACTGGGTTATACTGGTCATAAGCAGATCCTACAGAATGTTCCATGTAGACACCCTCCAGGATTACTGCTGTCTGCTGAGAGATAGTGCAGCCTATCTTTAGCTGAGACACCTAGGCTTCAGCTTCCACAAGTCTCAATCTTCTCTCATTACAGCCGCCTTTCATCTCAAATCCGAATGCTTCATCATCACCAGCTCATAACAAAACATGTTAGCCCAGATCATTCCCTCCCAGTGAGGGACACTCTGAGTGAGGGAACGTTCATTCACCCATTGTTACATGTCGTTTCTACAGTCTGTAATTACTGTCGTTTGTGACTTTAGTGTTACAATCCAACTCTACAGTCAGTAATTACAGGCCATTTCAACAGTACATAGTTACAGCCTATTTTGACAGTTTATAACTACTATCTATTTCTGCAATACATTGTTGCTGTGCATGTCTCCAATCTATCATTACTGTCCGTGTCTGCCGTACGTTGCTCCCCCCTACTGGCAAAAGCATGAAGCATTAGCAAAATCCAACAGAGAAAATAAATTTCCAAAAAGGCAGAGTTCTAATTCCCTATATTCTGTCTGGATCTTGTCCTTTAACCACATGTATTCATTTTTCCTGAAAATCCAGCAGACTGGATTAAATAAAACCATTCTCAGTGGTAATGGAACAGAGGGGAAAGCACATTGGTAAACTCCTGTTGGTAATAAAAAGGTGAAAGGATTTCTTTTTCTCTTTTTAAAAGTTGAAATTATAGGCTCGCTGTCCCTCAGCCCTTTATAACCCCAGGCTACCACACCCCATGGAGCAGCTGCACCTTCATTCCCCAGATGGTAATATCTGAGTGACTGCTGTGTTTCTCATCTGTTGAGGGATCTTGTGATGGCTTTGTTTATCTTTCTCCCGGTGTCCCTCTTTTCTGTCAAACTCTGATCTAAGTTGACCCTTGGGAGGCATTTATATTCCAGACCCTTCTCTCTTGGATTTCTCTTCCTCATCCATGTCCTCTGACAATAGGAGTTGGGACATTGTGTTGAGGTTGTATGGAACATTTGTGAGGCCTCTTCTGGAATACTGTGTCCAGTTGTGGAAGGAAATTATCAAGCTGGAGAGGGTTCAAATGAGATTCACCTGGATGTTGCCCCACCGAACTCATCTCCACCTATCTGGATAACAAAGTGTGAAGCTGGATGAACACAGCAGCATCGCAGGAGCACAAAAGCCGACGTTTCGGGCCTAGATGCCTTCAAGGGTCTAGGCCCGAAACGTCAGCTTTTGTGTTCCTGAGATGCTGCTTGGTCTGCTGTGTTCATCCAGCTTCACACTTTGTTATCTTATATTCTCCAGCATCTGCGGTTCCCATTATCTCCCCCTCCCTCCCTATTTATTTCAGAATTCTCTCCCAATCCCCCTTTTCTGATGAAGGGTCTAAGCCCGAAACATCAGCTTTTGTGCTCCTAAGATGCTGTTTGGCCTGCTGTGTTCATCAAGCCCCACACTATTTTATCTTGGGTTCACCAGGATGTTGCTGGGTATGGAAAGTTTGCATTATAAGGAAAAGCTGGCTAGGCTGGGACTTTTTTCACTGGCATGTTGGAGGTTGAGAGGTGGCCTGATAAAAATTTATAAAATAATGAGGGGTATGGATAGAGTTGATGGTAATTGTCTTTTCCAAAGATGGGGAATTTCAAGACAAAGGGGCATATTTTGAGGTGAGACAAGAGAGATGTAAAGAAGGCATAAGAGGCAAATATTTTGCACAGAGAGAGGTTTTGCGGGTGGAATGAATTTCCTGAAGAAATGTTTGATGTGTGTACAATGACAATATTTGCAATATTAAAAAGACATTTGGTTGGATACATGAACTGGAAGGGTTTGGAGGGGTATGGACCAGGAGCAGGCAGATGGAACTAGTTTAGTTTGGGATCATGTTCAGCATGGACTGGTTGGACCAAAGGCTCTGTTTCTGTGCTTATGGCTCAATGACTCTATGTGATTTCATGTTTTAAAAGGAGTCAAATTAAGTAGGCTTTCTTAACACCAAGGATGAGTTTATTAGCTATAAGATATGACAATAGACAATAGACAATAGGTGCTGGAGTAGGCCATTTGGCCCTTCGAGCCAGCACTAGCATTCATTATGATCATGGCTGATCATCCACAAACAGTATCCTGTTCCTGCCTTATCCCCATAACACTTGATTCCACTATCTTTAGGAGCTCTATCCATGAGAAAAATAATAAAATGCGACACGCTAATGTACACGTTATGTCAACTGGGAGGATAATGTTTCAAAAGATATACAAATCAGGTTCTGCATTTCATGAAATGGGGATGACAGAGTGTTATGACCATTATATGAAGTGATATTTGTCTCACTGAGGTTGGCACTGAAGCAGTTAAATTTCCAGATTCTTGGCTTCACATTTAGCTGACTGGCATTTCTCCTGTTTCCTTTTCAACCAGCAATACTCTAGCTAGATAACAAAGTGTGAAGCTAGATGAACACAGCAGACCAAGAAGCATCTCAGGAGCACAAAAGCTGATGTTTCAGGCCTAGACCCTTCATCACCCCTCTGATGAAGGGTCTAGGCCCGAAACGTCAGCTTTTGTGCTCCTGAGATGCTGCTTGGCCTGCTGTGTTCATCCGGCTTCACACTTTGTTACCTTGGATTCTCCAGCATCTGCAGTCCCCATTATCTCTGATACTCTGGCTAGCTTGGTTTCCAGCATCAATGATAAAAGAGAGAGAGAGGCATACTCTGGCTAGCTTGGTTTCCAGCATCAATGATAAAAGAGAGAGAGAGGCATTCTTTATTTGCAGCAAATGGGTGTCAAATGATTGGCCACAAACTGTGACTTTACAGTGCACTAATACACTGAGACTAGGGTTGGAGGCATTCTTATCCCCAGTTCTGGTGCAATCTTGAGGGGGTAAGACACAAAAATGTCTTTCAACTCATGCTTGTGGTCTGTCATATAATTCACAGGACGTGATGCTCTCCATTTTCCTTTTAAATCTCTGTTTAAGGTTTCCTTGACACTCTATGGGTATGACATTCAATGAGTCACAAAGGATTTCCAGCAGTCAGTCATTCTCAGGACTGTAGCCTTCTTTGTTTGGCTTGTAGTTCAAGTTGTGGAAAAATATATGTCTCATTTAAAATGTATGGAAGTCATTCAGGGCGAAGGTCTATTGCCATGAGCCACTATAACAGCAGCAGAGGCACTGAGAGACTGGACTTTATTGAGAAAGAGAGAGAGAGTGCTTCAAAGGCCTGGTTCCGCCTTGCTGGGAGGAGCTAATGATTGGTTGAAAGCATAGTGGAACAAATAGAAATCACTGTAGATCTGACATCAGTGAATGTGAAGATGTAAGTGATTAAGGCTCAGGAGCCCCTGGGACATGAGAGTGCTGGAACCAGGCAGGAATGAAAATATTAACAATGTAGAATTTGACCACAGATACAGCTATTGTTACCATGACAATGGGACTTGCATTCCAAAACAAATGGAGTTCAGTGATTTCGGGCTTTGGGCGTGGGAAACATTGGCGAAATGTTGTGGAGCAAGTGAAAATTATTACTAAAATGCAAAGGATTCAGGATCAGATGTTGATGGGAGCAATTAACCAGCTTCGTACTCAGCAGGGAGATTGAAATGCAGGGGCCGGAGGATGTTCAGGGGCCGTGGGAAAGTTCTTGAATCACTGCCAGGGAGATCGGAGGGAGAGAGCCCAGAGTTTACTCACAGCAGTGTGAGGACAAACATCATCACTCCCTGAACTGGAGCCATCAGTCATCGTCAGGACTCAATACAGCCTGGACGAAACTGGGTGTGGGGGAGACTGGGCAGGGCCAGACTAGGCCTGGGATATATAGGCAGGGGGATAATGGGCCTGGGGATGACTGGGCTTGGGGGAGACAGGGCAGAGGATGTATGGGCCTGGAGAGACTGTTGGTGGAGTCTGGGGAGGGAGAAATTTGGGAGGGGAAGCATGGCCAGGGGGAGACAGGGCAGGTGGCAGACTGTGCACTGGTAGCCTGACCATGAGACTGTCTGGGAGAGACTGGGCTTAGGGGCAACTAGACATGGGGAAACTGGGCAGGGGAAGTATGGGCAAGGGGAGACTGGACTGGGGAGGCTGGGAAAGGCAGTCTAGGTCCAATGGTTCTGGGTTCAGGGAGTATCTGAGCAGGGTGGTTTCTGGATCAGAGTTTGGGCCATGGGAATCTGGACTGGGGGTGAATGGGCTCGGGATGTCTAGGCTGTAGGGGAGTCTGGGCTTTGTAGGGTCTGAGCCTTGGTGTGTTTGGGCTGGGGGTATAGTCTGGGCTTGGGGGAGAGTTTGGACAAGTTGGGGGGGGGGCGTTGGTGTCTAGGCTGAGGGTGCCTGATTGTGGGAAATGTGGACTGGGGATGAGCTTTTGGTGATCTCTGAGCTGGGAGCATGTCAAGGTCAGTGAGTCACTGACTGAGTGCCCTTGCTCTCACTGATGATCAGAAAGGTCACAGGGAGCAGTGCTGGGAAACAATGGGCACAGCCCCTGCTATAATATCCCTCCATCCCTAGCTCTGTACTCAGCTGTGTTGCTGAATTTTGTTGTGCCTTGCTATGCCAGCTCGGATTCAGTCCCAGGCTCAACCCGCTGAGAACGTTGCCAATGTTTATCAATCTCCACCTTTCTTCAACAGTTTGTTTCTTTTTAACCAGTGTGGCGGTTGACTGTGCTAATTTATAATTGTGTGGATTGTGTGAAAAACCTGAAAACGTGGAACTGGACGTTTTCTGACTGGAAAGGATCATCATGTAGTTTCTTAGAAATGAAACCAACTATTTCATGTGTGCAGTGGTTTACTTGCTGGTTACAGAAGTTCACGTGACTTTGGAGAAAAGCTAAGCAAAGTTTTTAAGAAGATAATTGATGGAGTTTATGGCCTTCAATTGCTGGAAAAACCTACTTTGCAAATGACTATGGGGCCTCCATGGTAATGGAGCCCTCTCTGGAATTTGCTTTCCTATTTTATAGACCAAGAGCCTCAATTAGGAAGAAAGCACAAGAATTACAAGTCTCCCAGAGCATGAACTGTGGTTGCTGTCCATTTGTAGATCTGATTTAATTTTAATCTGAACTAAAGGTTTTCCATCAGCCTTTGGCGGTCAGCAATTCGATTTCATCAACAGGAAAGCCAGTGCACCACGAGAACGCAGCAAACTCAATCCTCTCATTTCAGCCCTTGGGTCAACCTTCTGTCTTTTTAGTAAAGACTGCAATTGCTGACATCATAGACCATGTGTGCTGCCCCCAACCATCACATGCAACCATTAATGGGAGGGGTGCTGTGAGAGGAACAGGGAGGTTGGAGAGATCTCGTTGGGTTCCGGGGGAGGGGTTCAATCAGGCCAATATGGAGGAGGAAATGAGGGGTCAGTGGGGTGGCTAATCAGTCCCATCCATTCTCTCCCCTCCACCAGCCACATCCATTCTTCCTGACCCCAGTCCCAAATATTCTCTTCCCACAGCTCCCCAGATCCATCCAGTCTCACCGTCCCCCATCCTAATCCCATCTGCGCTCTCCTCGAGTCCGTTCTCTCCCCCAGTCTGTTTTCCCCCAATCCGTTCTCTCTCCCATCAGTCCATTCTCTCCCATCTCCCCCCACCCTCCCCTCAGTCTGTTCTCTCCCGAATGCATTCTCCCCCCCACCAGTCCATTCTCTCCCGTCTCCCCCCACACACAGTTGGATCGCCCTCCAGTTTCATTCTTTCCCCTCAGTCAATTTTCCTTCCAGACTCATTCACTCCCCTTCAGTCTGATCTTGCCCCACCCCCTAACCATTTTCCCCAACCATTCTTTTTCTCCGTTGCAGGAACAGCAACTCATATTCCGCCTGGGAACCCTACAGCCTAATGGTATCAATGTGGACTTCACCAGTTTCAAAATCTCCCCTTCCCCAACTGCATCCCTAAACCAGCCCACTTCGTCCCCTTCCCCCACTGCACCACACAACCAGCCCAGCTCTTCCCCTCCACCCACTGCATCCCAAAACCAGTCCAACCTGTCTCTGCCTCCCTAACCTGTTCTTCCTCTCACCCATCCCTTCCTCCCACCCCAAGCCGCACCCCCATCTACCTACTAACCTCATCCCACCTCCTTGACCTGTCCGTCTTCCCTGGACTGACCTATCCCCTCCCTACCTCCCCACCTATACTCTCTCCACCTTCTTTTCTTTCCATCTTCGGTCCGCCACCCCCTCTCTCCCTATTTATTCCAGAACCCTCACCCCATCCCCCTCTCTGATGAAGGGTCTAGGCCCGAAACGTCAGCTTTTGTGCTCCTGAGATGCTGCTTGGCCTGCTGTGTTCATCCAGCCTCACATTTTATTATCTTGGATTCTCCAGCATCTGCAGTTCCTATTATCTCTGATTCTTTTTCTCCCCTCCCTGTCCATTCTCTCCCCTCTATTGTCTGTATCCACCCTTAGCCAAATATTCTCCACACCCCTCCAGTCCATTCTCTCTACTCCTCTCTGGCCCTGTTTGATTCCCCATTCAATATCATGCTTCTTCCTTGCACGGACTACGTATGTGACACATTGGTGTAGAGGTCTGAAACTGTGTGGACATGCATTCCCAAGTAAACACACAGACGCAGTCAGCCCACAGTTCTGATGCAAGCAGACACTGCCTTTACTAAAACGATGATCTCTGCAGACACTGCTGTCTTTTTGTGTTGTGTGACTGTGTCTGCGTTCGGGATTAGGTGGGTTCAGTTCTAATTCTGAATCGTAGTTTAGATATTAATCAGGTTATGCCACTTTATATAAGAATAATGTTTTGTTTATAACAAATGGATCATTTTGAGCTCCTTAAAGGAAGTTTCTTTTATTTTGGATTGGGCTGCAAAGGGAATTAATTGATCATTTTACTGATGAAAGCTACACTTGGATCTCTGTGGGGTGGCTGGGTGAGGAGCAGGGCTTCAACATCAGTGCATTCCCACAGTCACAGTGAGACACCATGGTGTTTTACATTGCCACCCCTACCCCCGACCCTCGCACTCCAAATCCCAGTGCTGATGAAACCACACATACCAGGTATTCATTGCAATGAAATACTTGTGAGATTTTCGCAACTATATTTCCAGAGGTTTTTGGATCGACATTCGAACAAGGAAACCATGATACATTTACAGGGCAACACAGGGGTTTGTTAATACACATGAAGTACAAGCTGTTCAGCCGCCTGAAGCTCTGTAGCGTAGGTTGTGTGATCACAGTTTGTTTGCCTTGGGCTCTGACTGACAACTGGCTGCCTGCTGATCGGGGTAGATGAGGAAGCCGGTGAAGGTGATGTATTTGCCGTGGTTACTGTAGGCCCCGTAGCCATCATGCTGGTAGCTGTAGAGCCAGATGTGGTCCCCTTCAGTCAGGGAAAGCATCACACTCTGACTCTGCATCTCTCTCCGTTTGGAGTGACTGTCGTCATAGACCATCGCCTGTACTTCATCGTCGTTCTTCATCAGCTTGACCGACATGGTCTTGTAAGGCAATTTGCCGATGTTAAAGGAGAAGTAATAGGCCCCGGACACACGGCAAGTGAAGACACCCAGGGATGTGTTGAAATCTCCACCGATGTTGACAAACTCAGTGTCAAATGGCACGGCCTGCCGCTTGTACCTGTCTCCGTCCTCACCTACCAGGCTCTGGCTCCGGGCAGCAGAGAAGGCTGAGCGTGGATCCTGCTGCTTGCCCAGGCTGGTGGTCAGCTGTTCCTGGCCTGGTGGGGGGGCAAGACCTAGCTCCAGGCTATTACCTCCCTCCATGCCATGGTGCCAAGCCTTCAGTTGGTGAGGGGCCACGGACTGCCCAGAGGTGTCAACTATCTCAGAGGAGAAGGTGGAAAAGGGGGTCTCTGGGTAGATGAGGTAGCCATTGAAGGTGGTGTAGGGCCCCGTGTTGCTGTAGAGGGCATACTTAGGGTCGCCATGTAAACGCAGCCAGACAGTGTCGCCATGTTCTAACTGCAGCATGGCACTCTGACTCTGCACTTTCCGCTCCTGCTGATGGCGCTCATCGTAGACAATGACCTGCACCTCCCGCCTGTTTTTCATCAGCATCACCGACAGGCTTTTCCTGGGGAATTTACCCACTGTGAAGGAGAAGTAATAAGCCCCGGGCACACGGCAGGTGAACAGGCCTGTGCTGGGGTCGAAGTCATGGCCGATGTTCACGTAGAGCTTGTCGAAGGTTACCGCCATGTGGGGCCCCCCCATCATGCTGCTGGTGCGGGCCGCAGAGAATGCTGACCTGCTCTCCACCTCCATCGGTGAGGTCACTGCCTCCTGGAACATCACATGGCACAGCAAACCGATGAGAAGCGACATTTGTGCCAACATCCTGCTCTGCAAAAACACATACACAGTCAATTAGAACTCTGTCATGACAGTGCGGTGCCTAGCACAGAGCCTGGAAATTAGGCCCAGCTCTGACATTAGCACAGTCCTGCCTTTCCTTCTACAGCTCGCTTAGATACGGTCAATTAGGCCTCTCTGACAGGAGAGTCTGGTACCCAGCCTGAGAACTAGGCCCAGCCCCAACATTAACACCACACATTCCCCCTTCCCCCAGTTCAGTTAGACATGGTCAATTAGACCTCGCTGAGTGGAGGGAGTGGCTCTCAGTGCAAAGCCTAATAACTAGACCCAACCTGATGTTAACACAACATGCCCCTGTGGCCCCAGCTCCATTAGAAGTCAGTCTCAGAGCAGCAAAACACACATCAGGAATCACACAGAGACTGCTGGAGAAATCTCAGCAGCTCTGCAGCCTCTGGGCAGGGAGAGAAACAGATTTAATGTTTCAGGGTAGGACACTGTTCCACAACTGAACACATTTGGGAAAGGAAGGTTTTATGGGGTCAACACAGGGTGAAGAGGAGAATGAGTCAAACAAACAGTGAGGTGCACTGAATAAAACACATAGGCAAGTGACAATTGGTGGCAAAGGAGTGATAGAGTTTTAAAATAGGTGTAAATGAGAGATGTGAGGGTCAGTACTGAGGGATAGTGGCTTTGTTGGAGTGTCAGAACTGAGGGGGTGCTGGACTGTTGGGGGGTCTGTACTGAGGGAATGCTGCGCTGTTGGAGGGTCAGTGCTGAGGGAGTGCCCCACTGTTGGAGGGTAAGTGCTGAGGGAGTACCACACTGTCAGAGGGTAAGTGCTAAGGGAAGCTACACTGTCGGAGGTTCAGTGCTGAGGGAGTGCCACACTGTCGGAGGGTCAGTGCTAAGTGAGTGGTGTACTACCTTTCTGTGAATCCCTGCTGATCTTTCATTCTCTCATTCCCAAAGTCCTCTCCTCACAACCTCCTCAGACAGAGATCTGAGGGAAGTTGTCCAGAATTATGTGAGGGCTGGTGGAAATGGATAGGGAGAAGCTAATAATGGAATCCTACAGAGTAGGACATTGATGTAAAGTGATGTGCAAAAGAAGCGAGGATGACTTGGGAAATAACATTTTCACATGGTGAGTAGTTAGTGTATGGGATATACTGCCTGGAAATGAAGGGAAGGCAGGTTCGATTGAGGCATTCATCAAGGTAATGGATGATGATTTGAATAAAAATAACATACAAGTGTGTGGGGAAAAGACAGGAGATTGGCACTATGTAATGATGCTCATTTAACAAGCCAGATTAGGCACGAAGGGCCGAATAGTCTTTTTCTGGGCCATAACAATTCTGTGATGACTGCACACTCAGGTTAGTTCCTCTCTGAAACAGTCCTTTGTATCCTGATGGGTGGAGTTTATCGCATGACGTCAGTTAACCCTTTCAGCTGCTAACTGTCTAAACACCATTGTCCTTCTCAAATTGTGCATGAGAATATTGATGAAGTGACTGTATATGTGACACAGTTTATAACTCACACTTTCAGAGAAGGCAGCAGATTTTCCAATTCAGTCCAGTTTCAAACCTGAGTACAACTGGAGCTGAAATCCCAGCTTTGTGTAACAAGAACATATGTATACTCTCAGCCTTGAGCTCCGTTTCAACATTATTAACTGGGAAGAAAACTCAGTGCAATCACGGGACAATTTCCCATTGCCAGGAAACCATCAGCTGTGAAAAGCCTCCATTCAAATCTCATCTAGCAGGCGCTCAGCATTAACATCCAGTTCCTTCCCATCACCGATTATGGAATCAGATTCCATTGAGTGACAAAATCATAGCTATTACTGATCAATCAATTGTCTCTATTAATAGCGCACTCTCCAGATTTGTTGTGAATAACCTGCTTCAATTGTCTACTGAGAAACAGCTCCATTTCATTCCTGCCCTCAATGCAGTTTGCCTTTCCAGCAGTGAGTGTGAAGCTGCTGTTTTCAGTCTGACAAGCCCTGTGCGAAGAGCTAATCCATTCTTCCCTCCCAGCAAGTGCTCGCAGTGTTGATCGGCTACAGTATGACATTGCCATGGACAATGGCTGCTAGCTGTCAGGCGTGAGTCTTTGCAGAGAGTACAGTTCCTGCTTACAAAGCCCCACAGAGAGGCTATTGGCAGGGCATTGCTTCCCAGCTTAGACAAAGAGAGAGAGAGAGGGAGAGAGACAACCACAAACCGCAATGGTTCCAATTGTCGGAACCCTCTCTTTCACCAGGACCGCCACAAACATAACACCTTTCAAAATACACACTGAGGGAACGCTTGGCAGAGGAATTGACCGTAGGATTGTGCATCAATCCTGGAATCAATTCCAGGCTGCGATCGAGTAGGAAGCTCTGCTAGATCCCATTCCTTGTTCGACTGCCTTTGTGGGGTTTGGGACTGTTCAGAATTCCCACCCCACCACTTCTCTGTTCCTTCCCATAAAGTCACTTCATGATGTCAGTTAACCCTTTCAGCTGCCAACTGCCTAACCATCATTGTCCATTTCGAATTGTACAGCTTGATCCATACACATATATGTGGGAAAGCATTGGCCTAGTAGTATTATCACTAAATTATTGATCCAGAAACTCAGCTAATCTTCTGGGGAGAGGTAATCGGAACTGCAGATGCTGGAAAATCTGAGATAACAAGGTGTAGAGCTGATGAACTCAGCAGGCCAAGCAGCAACAGAGGAGCAGGAAAGCTGATGTTTCAGGACTAGAAGGGTTGGATCAACACTTTTCGATTAGAAAATGGCTGCCTGAGTGACCTCCTAATGAAATACCCAGAAACTTTTCAGGGAGCTCTGGGGACTATCAAAGCAGCAAAGGCCGCCTTGCATGTTGACCAGGAAGCAATTCCATTATTCTGCAAGGTCAAGGTCTGGACAGTGCCATTTGCTTTACAGGGCAAAAGTAGAGCAAAAATCAGAGGGCCAGAAAGCGAAGGAATCATCAAACTAGTACAGTTTGCAGAATGGGCGGCAGTGGTCGTACTGATTGTGAAGCCTGACAGGTTGGTTCGTCTTTGTGGCTATTTTCAACAAATAGTAAACTGCTTTTAGTAGCTGGATAAATACCCAAGTGTACATAATTACAAGTTGGAACACCATATGGGAGGTCAAGTAGCAAAAACAGATGCATTTAGCCATCACCCACTGGTAGATGCATCACTGGTGGGACTGCCATTGGAAGAGCCCATAATGGTTTTAATTTTTTTGGGCACAATTCCAGCTGACAATATCAGGCTTTGGACACAGAAAGATCCATTCCTGGCAAAACTGAAGCAGCTGGTGGTGATGGGGGTAACTAAAAAGCTGTCACAACCAGAATTGAAACCCTTTTGGATCCAGAGACACCAGATCACAGTAAAGGATGGCATATTGCATTAGGAAGCAAGAGTGATTATCCTGAGCAGAGGTCACTGCTGGATACTGGCTGACCTCTATCAGCGTCATCCATGCGTCTCCAAAATGATGATGTTAGTGAGAGGTTTTGTCTGGTGGTCAGGATTCGACATCCCTGCTGCTGTGAGAGTAAGTGGACAGGGGGTGACAAACCTTTAGATAGCTTTGCAGATACAGTGAATAAAAAGGCTGGAATGGTAAGCAGCAAAACCCATTTGAAAGGAAACACAAAATAACTCCTGATTTCTTCAAAAATCCTAGCACACTGTGATCTATAGCCGCGGTGTTAAGGTTAGCTTCAGGGTATTGGTTAGGTGTTGGGGTTAGGGTCAGGGTTAGGATTAGAGGTCAGGTTTTAGCAATACTGATGGTTGATGCATTGTCAATAGGATTGGGAGTAGTGCTGACTTTGAAATTCCAGGGGTCCTGATACTATACTGTAACCCTGGTTATAGGAACTAGTTTTAAATTCTCTGCCATTTCCATTTCATTCATTTTAATGCTGCAATATTCATTTTCAGTGTCGTTTATTTAAATGAATCAGGATTTATTTTCTGACCTTGCCCGGGCTTTATATCCTTCATTGAAACTTCACCTACTCAGTAATTACCCTCGACAATCAGCAAAATATCAGCTGCTCTACTAATTCTTCTTAGGAAGCTTCATTAGAACATAGAACATAGAACATAGAACAGTACAGCACAGAACAGGCCCTTCAGCCCACAATGTTGTGCCGACCATTGATCCTCATGTATGCACCCTCAAATTTCTGTGACCATATACATGTCCAGCAGTCTCTTAAATGACCCCAATGACCTTGCTTCCACATCTGCTGCTGGCAACGCATTCCATGCTCTCACAACTCTCTGCGTAAAGAACCTGCCTCTGACATCCCCTCGATACTTTCCACCAACCAGCTTAAAACTATGACCCCTCGTGCTAGCCATTTCTGCCCTGGGAAATAGTCTCTGGCTATCAACTCTATCTATGCCTCTCATTATCTTGTATACCTCAATTAGGTCCCCTCTCCTCCTCCTTTTCTCCAATGAAAAGAGACCGAGCTCAGTCAACCTCTCTTCATAAGATAAGCCCTCCAGTCCAGGCAGCATCCTGGTAAACCTCCTCTGAACCCTCTCCAAAGCATCCACATCTTTCCTATAATAGGGCGCCCAGAACTGGACGCAGTATTCCAAGTGCGGTCTAACCAAAGTTTTATAGAGCTGCAACAAGATCTCACGACTCTTAAACTCAATCCCCCTGTTAATGAAAGCCAAAACACCATATGCTTTCTTAACAACCCTGTCCACTTGGGTGGCCATTTTAAGGGATCTATGTATCTGCACACCAAGATCCCTCTGTTCCTCCACGCTGCCAAGAATCCTATCCTTAATCCTGTACTCAGCTTTCAAATTCGACCTTCCAAAATGCATCACCTCGCATTTATCCAGGTTGAACTCCATCTGTCACCTCTCAGCCCATCTCTGCATCCTGTCAATGTCCCGCTGCAGCCTACAACAGCCCTCTACACTGTCAACGACACCTCCGACCTTTGTGTCGTCTGCAAACTTGCTGACCCATCCTTCAATTCCCTCGTCCAAGTCATTAATAAAAATTACAAACAGTAGAGGCCCAAGGACAGAGCCCTGTGGAACTCCACTCACCACTGACTTCCAGGCAGAATATTTTCCTTCTACTACCACTCGCTGTCTTCTGTTGGCCAGCCAATTCTGTGTCCAAGCAGCTAAGTTCCCCTGTATCCCATTCCTCCTGACCTTCTGAATGAGCCTACCATGGGGAACCTTATCAAATGCCTTACTGAAGTCCATATACACCACATCCACAGCTCGACCCTCATCAACCTTTCTAGTCACATCCTCAAAAAACTCAATAAGGTTTGTAAGGCATGACCTACCCCTCACAAAGCCGTGTTGACTGTATTTGATCAAGCCAAGCTCTTCCAGATGGTCATAAATCTTATCCCTCAGAATCCTTTCTAACACCTTGCAGACGACAGACGTGAGACTTACCGGTCTATAATTGCCGGGGATTTCCCTATTTCCTTTCTTGAAGAGAGGAATTACATTTGCCTCTCTCCAGTCCTCAGGTACGACTCCAGTGGAGAGCGAGGATGCAAAGATCTTCGCAAGTGGCGAAGCAATTGCATTTCTCGCTTCCCAAAGCAGCCGAGGACAAATCTGATCCGGGCCTGGCGACTTGTCAATCTTAATGTTTGACAAAATTTTCAGCACATCAGCTTCGTCTATCTCTATCCATTCCAGCATGCACACCTGCTCTTCAAAGGTTTCATTCACTACAAAGTTGGTTTCTTTCGTAAAGACAGAAGCAAAAAACTCATTTAGGGCTTCCCCTACCTCCTCAGGCTCCACACACAAGTTCCCTATGCTATCCCTGATCGGCCCTACTCTTTCTTTGACCATTCTCTTATTCCTCACGTAAGTGTAAAATGCCTTTGTGTTTTCCCGGATTCCTTCTGCCAAGCCTTTCTCGTGCCCCCTCCTGGCTCTCCTCAGACCATTTTTGAGCTCCTTCCTTGCCTGCATGTAATCCTCTCTAGCTGAACTTGACCCTAGCTTCCTCCACCTTATGTAAGCTACCTTCTTCCTTTTCACTAGAAGCATTCTCACCAATGTTCTGCTTTGTTAGAAGTCAATGGCAATGATGCCCTCAGCATAGAATCATATTTTGACCTGTCCTTTGTATTTCATCCTGAAACAATCTTTCTATATCCAGTGGACCTTACCTTCCAGTTTGCCAGTTCTGGGCTAGTGCAGTCCCCGGATTGCCTGGGATGTTTCTGGGAGTTCACACAGTTTCCGTCGTTCACTGATCTCCACTCTCCACTTTCTAGGTCTATTTTCCTGCCTTCAGCTACGCCCACAGTGTCCCTGACAACCTGGGGACTTGTGGAAATAAAAATCCTCTGTTCTCCGTAACTTTGAGGTTCCTTTCAGTGGCTGATTGCAATGTTCCCTGTCCCCTTCCTACTGTCACCATGTCTGATTGTGCAGTTGTGGAGTTGACATTGGTCTCAATGTGCCCCCACTGAGACCTTGAAGGGACTATCTCCCAGGCTGAATCACCATCACGTGTAGGTGATGACCTGTGTTGCTTTGACTGTCCAGAGGGAGGCAGCAGCTCATGGAGCCTGCTGGTCAGTAAGCCTTCTGAATGACTGTGGGCAGCATGGCTGGAAGAAAAAGACAACTTATCATCTGTAACAAATTCATCTTCTGAATGGCCTCATTGAGCGTGTTCCTGAGGGTGTGGAACCTGTGCCAACAAAAACAGCTTCCAATAGCTGAGTTGTACACAGCTGACGGCTCGGCTCTGACACGAGACCAGAAGCACAGGCTCGAACAGACACCGCACCCCAAACAGAATGCACCGTATCACCAAGACATCGACACACGGACACACTGTGTGTGGCAGCCTCAGAAAACCCCCGGTAATGCAGCCTGGAGCTCCCGATTAGATCGCAGTCTGTAATTCACTCCCTGGTACATGTTATTCTGTATAAACCATCCTGAACCCCTCGTGTAAATTCCAGTCCGTAACTCAATCCTGGGTAACCATAATTCCATAAATAAACCATCCCAAACCCCTCGATTAGGTTCCCGTCTGAAACTGACGCCTGGGTATCTGTTATTCTATATATTAACCACCCACAACCCCCTAAGTAGATTTCAGTCTGTAACCCACTCCCAGGTATGTTATACCATATATAAACCATTTTCCACCCCTCAATTAGATTCCACTCCATTACCTACTCCCAGGTACCTGTTATTCTATAATATAAACTCCAATGCTCAATTAGATTCCAGTCTCTATCTCATTCCTTGCTACCTGGTATTTTACACATGAACCCCTCAATTTTAGTTACAGTCTGTAACTCACTCAAAGGTATCTGTTATTCCATATATAAACCACCGCAAAGCCCTAGATTAGATTGCAGTCTCTATCTCATTCCCGGGTATCTGTTATGCTATATATAAATCACCCACAACCCTTCAACTAGATTCCAATGGTATATATTTATTCATTGTCCTTGTTCTCTCCCTGGTCATGCATAACCCCTGCACCAACTTTCTTCAAACTCATACCAAACTATAGCCTCAACATACACCCTTTACCCTTGTGGCTACCCTGCCAATTCACCCAGTATTCACCCTGGGCAAACCATACACATAACAGATATGAAAAAATAACATTCTGTTGAACAATCCAAGAGTCTTGCAGACCATAATATTGAGAAAAACACTCTCATTCTTAAACACATTCACTGCATTTTAAATTCAGTAACCTTAAAACTGAAATAAATGTTCCATTCAAGTGCAACAAGATGTGGAATTCAAAGTTCTGCATTATATATTCTAAAACAACTTGTAGATGTCAATCCAGCTGTGAAATGGAAGGAGACCTGCTGTGATAATAGATCCTTGTTAATCAGTCATGATGCACTAATCCAGTAGTGGAAATTCTCAAGGTAATGTCCACGGGCAGATTGAAACAGAAAGCTATCATTTTATTTTGAATTCTCAAAACCTGTTTGAAAAGGTTAAAAAGTTTTAAATGCCTAGATATGACACTTTGACAGTTAAGCAGGTCTCAGACAACTCTGATACTCCTTGATAGATTTTTAAATTTGTTGGGATATTAGTGTCAGAGGCCAGGCCATCATTTGTTCTCATTGCTAATTGCCCTCCTAGTGAATGAGGAAGATTAAGAATCAAACGTATTACTTTCAGATTGTAGAGACGATCACATAAAGGATGGAAGATTACCTTCCCTGAAGGATACTAGTACATCAGATTGCTGTCACTCACAATCATCAACAGTTTTGTAGACACATGAGTATAGCTTTTGTGTTTATACTTACTCATCCAATTTGTCTTGCAGCAGCCATTATTTTGAAATTCAAAGCCTTACTTTCGCCTGGGTCTCTACATCACTAGCCCACTGACAATGCCACTGCACAACCATCTGCACCAGCAGCTCTTTGACAGTCCCAATGCATTTTTCATTTACACACAAGCATGGTTCCTTTTATCAAAAACAAAATGTGGAATTGCTGGAAAACTCAGCAGCTCTGGCAGCATCTGTGAAGATAAATCGAAGTTAATGTATTGGGTCTGGTGACCCTTCCTCAGAACTGAAAATGTCAGTTTATACGCTGAAGATTGGGTTGGGGGAGGAGGTAAGGAGGAAATGATATGTAGGGATAGAGCCCAAACAGAGAGAAGAGCAGTTGGACTGACAAAGGAGTGGATTACAATCTAGATAGGACAATGACTAAGGACCATGGTGAGACGCTACCTAATCGGACACAAATCTGGGCCCTGAAGTTTCAACTAATACTGAAAATACAACTGAAAGGGTGAAGGAGGATCTCATAGATACAGGCCTGGACACTGTCAGTGGACTATTGTATCTGATAGCTGATATTAGTGAGAGAGGTGGAGATTTAAATTTTTATTCTGAGAGTGATGTTGAGGTGAACTAAATCATTAGTAAAAATCAGAGATGAAGAATAATACATTTTAACATTAACTTACACCCAGTGAAATTCAAAATCACATGGCAACCTCAATGCCACCTTCAGTCACCAAAACTTGGTGACAGTCTCTCTACCTGTCTGAAGATGGTGAACAGTAGTATGTCTGAGAAGGGAATGCAGCGACCTATACTGAAAAGGGGGTGGGCTAATTGAACTGAAATCTGGAGCACAATAGATCCAAGATGGCAGTGGAATAGAACGCTCTAGCTGGAACCCATCTACTCTGTCTGTTCCTTTTCTTATTTTTCTCTTCTCTCTCATGATTTTTTTTTGCCTTTTTCTTCCTCTGCCAGTGGCCCAAAGTGGAGTGGGGACAGCTCGCAGCCCAGAGGAAACCAGTGGAGCCCAATCAGGCCATGAAGAATCTCTTGTATTAAGACTGTAATGTGTATCTTTTTTAGCTTTATTTCTTATTTTACTAACTTATACTATAGTGTAATATTTTTTATTTATTTTGTCTATTTTTTGCACCTAAGATTTGCACCTAGGTATTTTGTACTTAAAATGCTGCCCTATGTTGTCAACATTGTACACTTTCACAGTACTCCTGTTCTCTTGTAACTTAAGTACACGTGACTATAAACCTAATTCTGATGTTTTCATCAAGAAAGAATGAAGAACATTGAAGTACGGTGCGCATCAGTGGGTTGACAGTTCATGATCCTCGGTTCTATAAGAATTCTGTTCTCACACAGTGAACCTGACTGGAAACACACATATACGTCCTTGGGACAGGAAACCATTCCAGAGGGGGAAGAAGAGAGAAATGTAATGCTAATCAGGAATAGCTCTGTCAGGGGAAGTGACATCGTTCTCTGTGGCCAGGATTGAGAGGCCCAAAAGATATGTTGCCTGCCTGATGCCTGAGTTCAGGATAGCTCATCTGGACAGCAGAGGAACTTACAGTGGGAGATGAAAGATCCGGTTATCGTAGGTACCAACGATCTAGTTAGAAAAGGGAAAGAGGGCCTGCTGAGGGAATCTGAGCAATTAGGGGCTAAATTAAACAAAACAACTACAAAGATAATAATCTCCAGATTACTACCTGAGCCACTAGTGCAAGGTGAACAAGATTAAACAGTTAAACACATGGCTCAAAATCTGGAATTGCTGGAAAGCTCAGCAGCTCTGGCAGCATCTGTGAAGAGAAATCGAAGTTAATGTATTGGGTCTGGTGACCCTTCCTCAGAACTGATGGTAGCTAGGAAAATGTCAGCTTATATGCTGAAGATGGGGTTGGAGGAGGAGGTAAGGAGGAAATGATAGGTAGGGATAGAGCGGATAGGTATGGTTTGGGTAGCACAGTGGCTCAGTGGTTAGCACTGCTTCCACACAGTGCCAGGGACCTGGGTTTGATTCCCCATGTCTGCATGGGTTTCTGCATGGTGTTCCAGGTTCCTCCCACAGTCCAAAGATGTGCAGGTTAGGTAAGTTAGCCATAGGAAATGCACAGTTACAGGGATAGGGTACGGGGTGTGGTCTGGGTGGGATGCTCTTCAGAGGGTGGGGTGTGGACTTGAAGGACTGCTTCCATGCTATAGGGATTCTATGATTCAAAGCAGATTCAAGTTCATGGGACATTGGCACCAGTACTGGGGAAGGAGGGAGCTGTTCCAATGGGATGGGCTTTACCTGAATCATGCTGTGACTGGAGTCCTGGTGAATCACATGAACAGGGCTGTGGAGAGGGCTTTAAACTAAATAGCTTGGGAGAGTGGACGCGGTGGTTGGCAGGTGGTTCATCTACATGGAAAATTATAAACTGAAAGGTAAAGGAGAGGATGGGATTGCAGGTTAGTGATGGAGCTGATTAGCTCCAGAAAATAAAAGGAAGGGATAGAACATATGAATGTAATATAAGAAATCACACAAGAGCAGGGAAATTTGCAAATTGAACAAACCTAAAGGCTTTGTATCTTAATGCCTGAAGCATTCAGAATAAGGTAGACAAACCAGTGGCGCCAATCAAGGTCAGAGAGACTTTAAACTAGTTAAAGGGGAGGACAATGCCTCAGAAGGGGTTATTAAAGTCTCCAGAACATGTAATAGGACAGAGAGAGGGGCCACGGTCAGGAATCTAACTTCAGGCACCAGTGATAAGGGGACAACTGTGAGAAGAGAGTGACAGTCAACACAGGACTGAAGTTGTTGTACTTAATGCATGCATTATATGAAACAAGGTAAATGAGCCTGTAGCACAGATTGAAATTGGCAGGTACGGTTTTGTGGGTATCACACAGACGTAGCTGCAAGGGGTTCAGGGCTAAATATCCAAGGATACTTGTCCTATTGAAAGGACAGGCAGAAGGGCAGAGGGGATGGGGCTATCTTTTTCGTAAGAAATTAAATTAAATAGATAACAAGAAGCGATATAATGTCAGAAGGTGTAGAATCTGTAGGGCATTGTCGACTAACCACAAAGGAAAAAAGACCCTGATTGGAGTTTTATTCAGGCCTCCTGGTGGTAGTCAGGATGTGGGGAAGAAGATCAATCAGGAGATAGAAAGGCATTTAAGAACAGCACAGTTACAGTAAACATTGAGGACTTCAATGTACAGGTAGGCTGGGAAAATCAGGTTGATAGTTACCTGAAAATAAGTAACCTGACAGAACCCAACAGTAACTGCACCAACCAGTTGCGAACCATTTTAACTCCCCCTCCCATTCCTTAGACAACATGTCCATCATGGGCCTCCTGCAGTGTCACAATGATGCCGCCCGAAGGTTGCAGGAACGGCAATTCATATTCCGCTTGGGAACCCTGCAGCCCAATGGTATCAATGTGGACTTCACAAGCTTCAAAATCTCCCCCTCCCCCACTGCATCCCAAAACCAGCCCAGCTCATCCCCGCCTTCCTAACCTGTTCTTCATCTCACCTATCCCCTCATCCCACCTCAAGCCACACCTCCAATTCCCACCTACTAACCTCATCCCGCCTTCTAGACCTGTCCGTCCTCCCCGGACTGACCTATCCCCTCCCCACCTCCCCACCTATACTCACCTCTCCACCTACCTTCTCCTCTACCCATCTTCGGTCCACCTCCCCCTCTCTCCCTATTTATGTCAGAACCCTCTCCCCATCCCCCTCCCTGATGCAGGGTCTAGGCCCAAAACGTCAGCTTTTGTGCTCCTGAGATGCTGCTTGGCCTGCTGTGTTCATCCAGCTTCACACTTTGTTATCTCAGTAGCTGATTACTCTGGATTTCAGAGTTTTGATGAAAACTTTAAAGGGGCACGGGGCTGGAGGGAGATTTATAACAGGGATCTGTTAGAGGAGCTGTAGGGAGAAGGGGTTGTGTAGGACAGGGGTAGGAAAAGGAGGCTTGCTGTAGCAGGGGAGAGGTGTGTGGGGTTCGGCGGGAGAGGATGCTATTTCAAAGCCTGTTTTGAAGTATTGCCACTGGTTTCCAACAAGTACAGGAGGAAGCATATAGAACTGTGTCATTGCAGTGAAGAGTGTAACAACAACAGATGGGATTTAAAATAGCCAGCTGGTAGGAAATGTACACAACATGGGGGGACAATGGCCTGGAGGTGGATAGATTCTGACCAGCTGCTGCCAATTTCAAAGGATCAGAGATGGGGGCTGTGTCACAACGGACATACATTCAAGGTGAAAGGACTGTGCAATAAACTGCAAAATGAGACCAACTGATACCCAGCCTCACCATAAACTGGGTATAGTTTCTATCCAGTTATCAATATCATGCTGTCAGTTACACCAAGCTCTGAGTTCGAGCCAATTTCACACCAAAGGAAGATTTCATTAATGTATAATCACTGAGCGAGACCTGACTAAATCATCTCTGTATGTTAGATCCACAGCCTCCTTCCTCCTGTGCGATACAAGTACAGTTATCATACTGCATTGTTCCAGTCCTGTTTTTTTCATTACTCATGCCCTTTTCATTGCTAGGGATTATTGTCAAACTGAGAACTGATCACATTGTATTTGAAACCATTGAGAACGATGCATTAGTCACTGAGCACTGGTCACATTTCTAGATTAAATTAGATTCCCTACAGTGTGGAAACAGGCCCTTCAGCCCAACAAGTCCACACTGCCCCTTGAAGCATCCCACCCAGACCCATCCCCCTATAACCCACACACCCCTGAACACTACGGGCAATTTAGCATGGCCAATCCACCTAACCTGCACATCTTTGGCCTGTGGGAGGAAACCGGAGCACCCGAAGGAAACCCACGCAGACTTGGGGAGAATGTGCAAACTCCACACAGACAATCGCCCGAGGCGGCAATTGAACCCGGGTCCCTGGTGCTGTGAGGCTGCAGTGCTAACCACTGAGCCACCATGCCACCCTAAATCATCATGATTACTAGATAATTGGTTAAGACGTAAAGAATGTCACCTTTTATAGACAGACAGCGGTCCAGTTCATTGTCATGTACTGCCCAATCCTTGCAAAATGATCAAATTACTACTCTCTGATAATTATTTGAATTATTTGTCAGTATCACCACATTAGGAGACAATTTACAGCTTAATGCATTTGTCACTACTGTCCAATTCATTCTCAATTATTGCTATAATGTCTTGTGATTAATGTTCAATTGACAGCACATTATGGAAATGAATGTCACAAATAGTCGCATTCTCAAAGGAACTGAAGTCTTGTTGCAGAGGACATATTTTTGAAGCTTTTCATCATACACTCATCGGGACATTTCTCAATAAACTTCAAAAGCAAAGAGAAATCGTATTTTTACTGTATGAGAGGAAAGTGCTGATTGATTGGCAAATGGGCCCTGATTGGTTGAGTTCTGCCATTGTGCATGCATTAATTAATGATGACTGATAGCTAACTGTCAAACTTTGTTTAAAATTTAAAACAGAGGTTGACTCTGTTTGACCCTGAGAATTGAACCAGACGATGCCTAACATCTATTTTGTTGGGTTAAAAAGGTTCAGTGTGTATTTTTTTCTCTAACAAAGAAGAACAGGATTCTGTGTATTCCGTGTATATCTAGCTTCCAGTACACAGGATTGCATGAGACTCTGAGTCCAATGATAGTTTGTCGGGTGTACTGAATATTTTGATAGCAGTATCATGTTGTGACCGAATACCCATCACATTGACTCTATGGCCTGGTCAAATCCTAAGGTCAAGAGGGGAGCTGACACACAGAGAGAGTATCAACTGTGTGTTCCAGTGCAGGTAAAAGGTCATCATCATTCAAATGACCACTGTGCACACGTGTAGTTACACCTGCAACATAACTACCACACAAGCACCTACACTAGCCTTCAAAGGTTGGAAAAGAACATTTAATAAAATGTAAAGGTGTGAATAGATTTGTTAGTCAGACGTGTTAATTAAAGGTACATGATTTTCTCTTCCCAAATACTACCTGCATCATGTGTAAAAATACAAAGCAGCCAATCTTAATGCTTTCAGAGTGAGCTGCTCCTTGTTCCTGGCTACATTGTAAACTGCCTCTTTGTGTGTGGAACAACATCAGTTAAGAGATGAGCTGCAAAGGCCTCATCAGTGTAGCTGACATCGAGACACTGTGTTTTGTCAAGGTGTGTGTTTGTTGCTCCTCCTCATGGTGGATTTGCCCACTAACAAAATCAAGACCACAGGACAGTAATAGAGCAATTAGCTAAAATCCCACATCACCCACTGAGATGTAAACAGCCTGCATATGGGGTCCAGGAGTAATACAGAAGGCAATACATCATTGAGGAAGACAATTTCACAGCTACACCTTGTCAATATAGCTGCAGAAACACTGTATAAGTGTCCCTTATAATCATGCTCCTGAGACTGGAGGGTTTGAGCTATCAGGAGAGGTTGAATAGCCTGGGATTATTTTTCCTGGAGTGTAGGAGGCTGAGGGGTGACCAAAAAGTGTTTTATAAAATCATGAGCTTAGATAAAATGAATACCAAGGTCTTTTCCATAGGGTAGGGGAATCCAAAAGTAGAGGGCATAGGTTTAAGGTGAGAGAGGAAAGATTTAAAAGGGGTCTAAGGGGTAACTTTTTCATGCAGACGGTGGTGTGTGTCTGGAACAAGCTGCCAGAAGGAGTGGTGGAGGCTTGTATGATTACAACATTTACAAGGTATTTGGACAGGGTAATGGATAAGGAAGGTTTAGAGGGATATAGGTCAAATGCTGGCAAATGGGACTAGTTTAGTTTGGGAAATCCAGTTATCATTGATGTGTTGGGCTGAAGGGTCTGTTTCCATGCTGTATGACTTCATGACTCTATGATCAGCAGAGCTAGAGGGCCCCAGCTTCCTAAGTAGAGGTTTTGAGTCGTTGTGTCGGACTTATCAAAAGCTCTGGTTAGCTAACACCCAGTTCAGCTTGACGCACTTGGCAGTCACCGTGAGAAGATGATTGATCAGGAAAGAGGCTCCAGCACTATTTTGTGATGTGGGATTGTCCTCCCTATAGCACTGGAGTCTGAAGAGATCTGAGATAGACAGGATGGACAAAGCCCATTCAGTCTGGATCCGGTTCGGAAAGAACAGTTGCTCTTACTAGTTAGTATGACGAGGATTAGGGTACACAACCAAAACATTTTTGAGAAGATATTGTTGGGGGTGGGGAGGTGGGGGAAGGTTGGTGAAAAAGAATCCCCCTTGCCCAAGGGGAGTGTAGAATGACTGGGAACTTTTACCTATAACGTACTGGGTCCTATTTTAAAACCAACTCCGGTAGAAACACACAAACTATGCCTGTAGCCGAGCTACAGGGATAGTGGTGAATGACTGGACTCTACAGCATGGATCTGATAGGCTTCTCCTATGCCATCATGACTCTATAGTCCCACAACCTCTACCTGATTTAGGTCTAACCACCACAGAATCAAGTTATAGCACAATAAGAAACAATTGCCTACTGTGTGATTACCATGCCATTCAATCCCAATGATCATTTCAATATATTTACCAGAAATCCATGCCCATGCACAATTTCAATGCTGCTTTGCTGCTAACAATTTCCATTCAGTGCTGAAATGGTTCCTGTCTGATCAAGACAAGCCCTGAAGCTATGTGAATCATCTATCTAACAAGTCCCTAGTTCTCCCTCAATAATTACCATCTCCAACAAGCCCAATTAACAAATCAGCAACTTCACATCTACACGGTGCCCTTAAACATTCCACAGATATTTCACTGGAACATTGTCAATCATTTTCAATCATGAGACTCATAATGATGTACTTGGTTAATGCAGTGGATTATTCAGAGATTTTACAGGGGATGAGATGCATTGAAAGGTTCAGGGAGGGAGTATTTTCAGCTGAAGCCATAGCCAATGATGTATCTATTCAAACAGGGAGAATGTGTAAGGTAACAGACTTGAAGGAGCACAGAAAGATCTCAGAAGGTCATAGGACAAGTTTACAGATGATCAGAGGGATTTGAAACCAATAACAGGAATTTGATCATTGGGGGGTGAGCCAATGTGGGTCACAGGGAGAATGAGTGAAGGCAGCTTGATGAGTTACATGTTGGACAATAAGGCTTGGGATGTACTCAGGTTTACAATGAAAGGAAAAGGAGAGTGTTGGAGGAGTAAAGATGCGAGGCAACATGAAAGAGGGTTTCAGCAGCAGATGCGCTAAGGCAGGGCCAGAATTAGCAAAGGTTATTGAGGTGGTCAGAAAGTTCTCTTAGAGTCTAATACACCATGGTCAACAATGGTCTAGTTCAGACACAGAGAGAGATAATAAATAACACTCAACCACCATCTGTGCTGAGACTCATTATTATTCAATAATACCTGAAGTGGTCTAGCAAACCATTCAGTTTTGTCACTGCAGTAAGAAGTCAGCAAAGGGACAGACATTCTGACATTGACCCAGACACAAATAAAACAAAGGCAATCCCAGCCCAGTCCACTCTGTAAAGTCCTCCTGACTTGCATCCAGGAATTTGGGCTAAACCTGGGAAAGGTGTCTCAAGAGGCAGAGGGGGTAGCACAGTGCAATAGAGCCCAATGGGAATCTCTTTAACAATACCTCTGGATCCATGGAGTCTCATGCCTTCAGGTAAACATGGTCAAGGAAACCTACTGCCAATTACTACATACTGTCCTCCCTCAGTTGATGAATCACTACTCCTGTAACAATACTTGGAGGAAGCACTGACGGTGGCAAGAGAGCAAAATGTACTCTGGGTGGGGATCCACCATCTAGAGTGGCTCGGCAGCAGTAGTATTGATAGAGCTGGTCGGGTCCCAAGTGACAGAGCTGCTAGACTGAATCTGTGGCAAAAGGTAAGGGAACCAACAATAGGGAAAAACATACCTGATCTTTCTCAACCTGTCCTGGCTGAATGTGTCCACAGCAGTGTTGATCCAGGTAAACATTGTACAGTCCTTATGGAGAAACAGGGACATTAGAATACAGGAGATTCACCCTCTCCATTGCATTCTAAATTATGTTAGACTGGGGATGATCAATGACCAAGCTGGTCAGTAGACACATATCTATCTACTTCATCTGGCCTTTTTAATGTCTTGAAAACTTTTAATCAGGTCATTCCATAACTTTTCAAATTCCAGGGAACTGTACCTAGTTTGTGTGACTGCACTTTATAATTTAATCCTTCTCAATGTCCACATACCATTCTGATAAACCTATGCTGCACCCCAGCTAAGAGTAGGACATCTTACTTATGGAGTAATAGCCAGGTTTCACTTGGGCTTTCAGGAGTCTTGTGTTCAGCATTACCCTTCTTGTCAGTGGTTTTGATGATTTTCTGCACCCTTTCAGATGAAGTCCTTGCCTCACACTGAGGAGATCCTCCATCCAGCTGCTTGATGTGATCATTGAGCTAAGGTGGATCATTTCAGATCCTTACTGGGCACCCATGAGGCATTGGGACCCACATTGCTCTATTACGCATCCCATTCCTCATTACTAGAGAACACCACATATCCTTACAGTACATAAGAATGAATTGATTGTAACTATATACAGCCAGAAGTGCCAAGTGTGCCGCGTACAGTGAGGATAATGAGGCCCTTCCATATTCCAGCAATGGTTATGAAGACATGTGCTCCAGAACTTGCCGCTCCCCTACCGAAGCTGTTCCAGTATAGTTACAACACTGGTATCTACCCGACAATGCGTAAAATTAGACAGGCACGTCCTGTACATGAAATCAGAACAAATCCAAACCAGCCAATTACCGCCCCATCATTCTACTGTCGATCAACAGTAAAGTGATGGAAGGTGTCATCAACAGTGCCATCAAGCAGCACCTGCTCAGAAATAACATGCTCAGTGACGCCAGGTTTTGGTTCCGCCAGGGCCACTCAGCTCCTGACCTCATTAGAGACTTGGTTCAAGCATGGACAAAAGAGCTGACTTCCAGAGGTGAGATGAGAGTGCCAGTCCTTGAAATCAAGTTGGCATTTAACTGGGTATGGCATCAAGGAGCCCTAACAAAACTGGAATCAATGGGTATTGGGGGTAAACTCTCTGTTGTTTAGATTCATACCAGGCACATAGGAAGATGGTCATGGATGTTGGAATTCAGTCATCTCATCTCCAGGACATCTCCACAGGAATTTTTCAAGATAGTGTCCTAGCACCAACCATCTTCAGCTGTTCTATCAATGACCTTCCCTCCATCATGAGGTCAGAACTGGGGATGATTGCACAATGCTCACCATCATTCATGACTCCTAAAATACTGAAGCAGTCCATTTTGAAATGCAACATGATCTGGACAATATTTAGGCTTGGGCTGACAAGTGGCAAGCAACAGTGGCACACAAATGCCAGGCAATGACCATCACCCAATCAGACAAAATCTAACCACTGCCCCTTGACATTTGATGACATTACCATCACTGAATCCCCCTCTATCAACATCCTGACGGTTACCATTGACCAGAAACTTAATTGGACTTAGCATATTAACACCGTGATGATGGTTCATAGCTGTTTGACTGCAAAAAATAGCATTGTTTGTTAATTGCAACAGCATTAATCTTGCTTTCTGTCCAACTGGGGTTAAAAGACTGGTAAACTGGAGAAATTTGTGTACTTTTAAAAAAACCTGTAGCTTTTTCACAGGAATAGTGGGGCTTGATTTCCAATGCACTCACCCAGTGACACAGGACACTGTACTGTCCTTCTAAGTTTTTATGGACATTTGAATTTACACCTGTACACCTATGTCCATATACATTAGTGAACCTGGTAACCTTTATACTGATTTGTGTGGAGCCCTACCCATACTATCGTCCAGTGTTAGAAATAACAATTCTCCACTATGCCTTGTCACTCCATATTCACGTTCCCAATGCTCCTTTTATTCCAATCTTTGCTGATAAGCCTGTTCTGCCACATTTTACTATATGCCTTTTGAAAGTCCCTTTTCTTCACATCAATTCATTACCCACACCAACCGTCTCTGGGAGCTCACCAAAAACATTCTTAGCACTTCGGTTCAAGATGATTTCAATGCTAAGAAGTGAAACAGCCACACAAACAAGAGAAGGTTATAAACAGTAAAATTTTCAATGATGCCGTAACTGTTTAATGTTCCTAGGAAAAGGCAAGGATTCACTAATGATAGTCAACATGGCTTTGTGCATGGGAAATCATGTCTCACTAATTTGATTGAGTTTTTGAAGAAATAATGAAGAGGTTTGATGAGGGCAGAGAGGTAGATGTGATTTATGTGGACTTCAGTAAGACATACGACAAGGTTCCTCATGGTAGACTGGTTACCAAGGGTGGATCACATAAAACACAGGAAGAACTGACTATTTGGATACAGAACTGACTCAAAGATTGAAGACAGAAGATGGTGTTGGAGGATTGCTTTTCAGACTGGAGGCCTGTGACGAGTGGTGTGCCATAAGGATTGGTGCTGGGTCCACTGCTTTTTGTCATTTATATAAATGATTTGGATGTGAACATAGAAGGTATGGTTAGTAAGTTTGCAGACGACACCAAAACTGGACAGCAAAGAAAGGTATTGCCGAACACAATGAGATCTTGATCAGATGGGCCAATGTGCTGAGGAGTGGCAAATGGAGTTTAATCTAGGTAAATGTGAGGGGTTGCATTTTGGAAAGGCAAACCAAGGCAGGATGTATACACTTCATGGTAAGGTCTTGGAGAGTGTTGCTGAACAAAGAGACCTTGGAGTGCAGTTTCATAATTCCTTGAAAGTGGAGTCACAGGTAGACAGAATAGTGAAGAAGGCATTCAGTATGCTTGCCTTTATTGGTCTGTGCACTGAGTATAGGAATTGGGTGGTCATGTTGTGGCCGTACAGAAAATTGGTTTGGCCACTTTTTGGAAAACTGCATGAAATTCTGGTTGGCCTTCCATAGGAAGGATGTTGTGAAACTAGAAAGGGTTCAAAGAGGTTTTACAACAATTTTGCCAGAGTTGTGGGTTTGAACTATTGGGGGAGGCTGAATAGGCTGGGGCCATTTTCCCTGGAGCATTGGAAGCTGAGGGGGTCACCTTATAAAGGTTTATAAAATCATGAGGGGTATGGATTGGGCCAATGTCCTTTCCCTGGGGTGGGGGAGTCCAAAACTAGAGGACATAGGTTTAAGGTGAGAGGGGAAAGATATTAAAGGGTCCCAAGGAACAACTTTATCATGCAGAGGGTGGTGCATATATGGAATGAGCTGCCAAGGAGCTGATGGAAACTGTATGATACAATTTTTGAAAGGTATGGAGGGATACATGAACAGGAAGGGTTCAGAGGGCTATGGGCCAAATGCTGGCAAATGAGACAAGACTTGTATAAGGTGTCTGGTCGGTATAAATGAATTGGACTGAAGGTACCGCTTCTGCGCTGTTTTACCTCTATGACTCTATTAACTGAATCATGGCCAATTATCGTTTTATGAAGATTAGAAGTGTCAGGCCCATTTGTACTGATGATTATGCATCTGTGTCAAACACAATTAAATCTTGAAGTTTTTTGTATCAAAACCAGTTATCCTATGATGATTATTATTTGTCAAGCCCAATTATTCCTCGTTAATTACTGTGTATCTAGAACTGCTTCCAACACCCTGATCTACACTAAGTTTTGATCACTCATTACTGTCCACGCTCACTGACCTACTCGACATTCAGTTTAACCAGGCTCAATTTTAACATTCTCACTGTTTGGAATCTCTCTCCCAGTGCCGGAGAATCACTTGCCATTTACTTGCAAACTACTCACTAAATTCTTTCCAAAATTTAGCCTCAAATATTTTTGACAGTTACAGCTAGACCTCAACTGCCCATCCTCCACAAAGTTTCCCTCTGTTTATTTAATCATCTTAGCCTCTTGAAAATCATCAAAAAATCACACCTTAATGCTTTAACCTTGCAGAAATTATAATCCTGAATTATTTTCTGTAGGTATTCACGATATTTGTGATCTACGTACCTACACCTCTCTTTCAATCTCTACATTTTCATCGATCGCTCCTTAAGCTAATAAGCTGTATCTTTTTGACATCCAGTAGTTACTACATTGAAATTCATTGGCTGTAATTTACTAATGTAGTCTGTCAATATCACCATGTAGCATATATTTACATCCACACTGCTTACAATGCTGCCTTTCTGTGTCTCAGATATGATCTCAAGTCACATGACACCAGGTTATAGTCCAACAGGTTTATTTGAAATCACAAGCCTTCTGAGCGCTGCTCCATCACCCGACGAAAGACCAACGCTCTGAAAGCATGTGATTTCAAATAAACCTGTTGGATTATAACCTGGTGTAGTGTGACTTCAGACCTTGCCCACCCCAGTCCACCACTGGCACCTCCACATCATCTCAGATATGCATGTGGGCCTTTAGCACAAGTCTTTAGCTACTTTACCATGTAGCCACCAATGCAATTATTCTGAGACTAGGTACAGTGTGTCAGAGTAAGGATCTGTCCATTATTGTCCAATCACTGTGTCCTCATACTTAGACATTCCCTCAGTTAACCCTTACCTTCCATTTCAGTCTGATGGATTTTACCAAATGCTTTCTGAAGGCACAGTTTTCCAATTGGATTTAACAGTTCCTGGATTTTAGTCAGTGCATTTGCAATGATAATAGTCCTTGTGTAAAACCCAGGTTTACGAATCCATCTGGCCCCCGTCTCTTGTCCTTCCTCCTTACAAGGAGTATCTGATGATTCATTTTAATGAGTCACTGCTCCTGATTGAAGATTCATTTCCACACACTGGCTTCTCAGTCTGTTGGGAAATACGACTGCAAAATAATTCTTCAACACACCAACCACACACCGCACCCTTCACTTGGCACCGGATTTTAAACTGGCACTGGGTAAAGGGGAAACACACGTGACCAGAGATCCCAGATTTCCTTAGGGTCTGTAGTGAGTTTTTGTTGCTGCTGAACTTTTGCTTATTTCTGAACATCACAATTCATCTGGCGAGTCTCCTGGTTTCCCAAATGACATCCCTTTACTTCCAATTCTCTGCCCCTGCTTTGATTCTCAGAAGTCTTGTAATCCCTATGTATGAGGCCACATCATGAAGCTCCACAGCAGCAGCCTAGAATAGATGATTTAAGCTGCTGATTCAGCGCGATACTGGGGGGATGCTGCACTGTTGAAAGTGCCTTGTGCCGGAGAAGGTGTTAGACTGAAGCTGCATCGGACCCTTTCAGGTCAAAGTGAGAAATGACATGAGAGGCTGCCTTATATTCTAATTGACTCTACCATCAAGCCATTCCATAAACACACTCCTACGCTCAGCCATCTCTTTACGGCTACTACAACCTTTGCTGCTTTGTTTCCCAACATCCCCAAAGTGAATGAAAACCAAAAAAAAGTTCTGTGGAAAGGCTATGGGACCTGAAACATTAATTCTGATTTCTCTCCACATGTGCTGCCAGACCTGCTGCGAAACTTCTGTTTTTGTTCTGCTCACAATAGTGACAACATTTGACCACACTTCTTGACTCCAGTTGTTATGGCCATCCTAAGGCCACAGAAGGGAGACATCAATACGAGTCTTCCTCATTTTTCTCTCACTTTGCTTGTTTGACTTACTTCCCTGGTCACTGAATCATAAAATAATACATGGCAGAAGGAATCATTCATTGAGTCACAGTCATACAGCATGGAGACAGACCCTTCGGTCAATGCTGACTAATCCCAAACCAAACTAGTCCCACTTTGCCTGCACTTGGCCTATATCTCTCCAAATGTTTCCTGTTCTTGTACTTATCTGAATGTCTTTTAAATGTAACTATATCTGCATCCACCACTTCCTCTGGCAGTTCATTTCACATATGAACCAATCTGTGTGGAAAAAGTTGCCTCTCATGTGCTTTTGAAATCTTTCTGCTGCGACCTTAAAAAAATGCCCCACAGTTTTGAATCCACGCCCCCCCCCCCTGACATTAGGGAGATTATTCTTGTCATTCACCTTACCAACAGCCTTGTCGTTTTGTAAACCTCTATCAGGATGTCCTCTCTCTCTGCCATTTTAGTGGGAGAGCTGTAATACTGAATTCTAGAATGAGCCAGCTGAAAGAGGTGGAGACAGAGTGAAATCGATTGACAGGACGTTGAAGCAGAAGTTAGAGGTGAGAGACAGGCACAGGATGAAAAGATGTTTCACTACAGAGAGATGCAACACCAACAGAAGCAAGGTTCCAGCTCCTCATGTTAAGCCATCTCAGTTCCTGTCAAAATCAACCAATGATTCCCCAGTATCAACATACAATGTAGAGAATGGAGAAACTCCCCATTACATCACAGCTACTGACAGAACTGGGCAGTCCTCGGATGGAGCCAGTACGTTGGTCTCTGACACTTTCTGACCAGCAGAGTCTGCTTAAAACTCAAGAGTGCTGATATCACAGACACCATGAGCTGCAGGGAGCTGTGCATTGATCGCTCAATAATATTAACACCAGTACAGAGAGAGAGAAAGGGTGGGAGGAACTAACATAAGGATAATAGAGAGATGGAACTGAAGAGTGATAGGGAGAAATACACCATGAGGAAAGGATGGGAGAGAAGGGAGAGCAAAGAAGACAGAGGAAGAAAAATTAGATGAGGAGGCGAGTGTTTAGAAATTTACAGAGCAAGGAGGAGATTGGAAGTAAATTGAGGGAGATAACGGTGAAAGGACAGAAAGATGCAAAGCGAAAGTCAAGAGAAAGAGAGGGCGAGATCGATCGAAAGATCGCCGGGGACAAAGGTGAAAAGACAAAGAGGTCTATTCATGCCCAATTTCCCAGTGAGAAGCCGCGGAATGTTTTCCGGATTTGAAAGGTGCTGCTGGATCCGTCCGAACTGTCGCCTGGATAGCGGACTGAGATTCAGAGAAACAAAGACCGAGAGACTGATGGATGGGGGCATGTAGGGATAAATGAAACATCGTGGGAAGGAATATCAGGAGAGAAGGGGAAAGAGAAAAGGTCAGAGAGCGAGACGGAGAGAGACGGGGGAGGCAAACCTCACTTCACCTTGGTACTGACTAATGGAAGCATTTGATAATCTGGAAAGAAGGGGATTTTATAAAGAAAGGAGGATAGCACACAGGTAGCCATTGTGAAACAATACCAGTGTTTTCGGATGAATAGCTACAGGTCGACAGCTTGCACTGAGGGAACATCTTCAGATCACTGACAGCCCTTCTGCATTCTCACTAACCACAAACACAGTCCCCGGGAGAGCACTGGGAAAAGATGCTACTGCAGCCAGCACGGGATTAACAGATTCACTACCTGAAAACGATAGAAATTTCCAAAGATACGTACAAGCCCTCCCCATGAATGCTGAAGCAGTATTTGTGTCTGTCTTACCTCTCAATAAAGGTTGGGGGGTCAGTTCGAGGTTGGTATCAAATCCTTCTCTAGATCGCCGCTGTGTGTGAAATGGGGGTTTGAGATTCACCTCTGCACTGCCCGCATTCACTCCACATGCAGCCGATGCCCCTATTGTCCAAGCCAGGGTTTTGCAGTGTGGCAGACTCGCTCTCACCGCTGTGCGTGTGTGTGTGTGTGTATGTATGTATGGAGGGGGCCAGGGGGGAGTGCTGGAATCAAACAGGGGGAGCTGTGAAGGACAACAATGCAGCAAAAATCAGCGACAATCTCTCCAGCCCGCCTTCAAATTAACCCCTGTCTTCCCGGCAGGAGAAGGCATATGCCTTCTCCGCTCCTTTCAAACAACCTTAAATAACCCAATAAAGCAACACCACATTGACTTCAATTTATCTTGGAAAGTAGTTGTTATATTCTGCCAGGGATACGGGGGGGGGGGGGGGTGGGGGGTGGGTGGGGGTGAATTTTATACACAACTGGTCAATTGCTAAAAATGACAGCAGCAGGAACAGCTCATTCATAGTGCATTCGAAAACAGACATTAGACTGAATGTCAAAACAGCAGCTTTTAGTTATTGTATCAGTGATAATGGGAACTGCAGATGCTGGAGAATCCAAGATAACAAAGTGTGGAGCTGGATGAACACAGCAGGCCAAGCAGCATCTCAGGCGCACAAAAGCTGACGTTTCGGGCCTAGACCCTTCCTCTCTGATGAAGGGTCTAGGCCCGAAACGTCAGCTTTTGTGCTCCTGAGATGCTGCTTGGCCTGCTGTGTTCATCCAGCTCCACACTTTGTTATCTTAGCATGTAGTTATCATCATTTTTGAGGTGGACCGATTTCAGGACGGATCATCTTTTTTAAAAAAACTATTACATAGCTTGTACTTAAAAACTCAAAAACTGCCAATTAACGGTCGCTGAAGTAGGAAATTCAGTCTTACATAAGGTTAAGATAAAAGGCAGAATGGTGCACGGCAATTGGAATAATTCTGACGATTGGGAAGTTTTATTTTGAAAAAGAATACAGCATAAGAGAATTAAGAAACTGATAAAGAAAGAAAGAATAAAATACTAAGTGCAAAGAACATAAAAATGGACAGTAAAAGCTTCCACAGATACAGGTAAAACAAATGTGAGTCCATTAGAGTCAGGAGAATTTATATTGAGCAATAGAGAAATGGAACAAAAAAGCTAAAATGTTACTTTGTGTCTGTTTTCACTGAGAAAGACACAAGAAATTTCATGAACTAGGAGTCCAAGTCACTACGGAGACATAGGAAATCAACATTTGTAAGAAGGTTATATGAAGGAAGTAATGAGGCCAAAAGTCAATAAGTTCCCAGGACCTGATGGTCTTCATCATTGGGTGTTGAAGGAGATAGCTATAGAGATAGTTCATGTATTGGTGATTATCTATCTACCTGACAATGTGCAAAATTGCCCAGCTATGTCCTTTACACAAAAAGCAGGAAACATCCACCCGGTCAATTACCAACCCAGCAGTATACACATGATCATGAGCTATGTGAAGTTAAATGATTGTTTTTGACCAGCGCAGACTCAATAGGCTGAAGGGACTTTTTTCTGTGCTGTAGACCTCTGTGACTCTAAGTGGAAACTTGTTCAGCAATAATCTGCTCAGTGACACCAGTTAGGATTCTGCTAGGACCACTCAACTCTTGACCACATTACAGCTTCAGTTCAAACATGGACAAATGAGCTGAATTTCAGAGGTGAGATGAGAGTGACAGCCCTTGATGTCAAGACCATGTTTAACCAAGTCTAGCATCAAGGAGCCCAAACAAATCTGGAAATGGGTATCAGGGGGCAAACTCTCTGCTGGTTGGAGTCTAACCTGGTATATGGAAAGATGGTCATAGTTGTCAGAGGCCAAATCTTTTCAGCTCCAGGACTTCTCTGCAGAAGTTCCTCAGGGCAGTGCCTTAAGCCCAACCATCTTTAGCTGCTTCATCAATGACCTTCCCTCCATCATAAGGTCAGAAGTGGGGATATTTGCTGATAATTGTACAATGGTCAGCACCATTCATGGCTCCTCAGACACTGAAACAGTCCGTGTTCAAATGCAACAAGATCTGGACAATATCTAGCCTTGGGCTGACAATTACCAATTAATACTAGCACAACAAGTGTCCCCGACAATGACCATCTCCATCAAAGAAAAACTAATCAGAAACTGAGCTAAACACAATGGCTACAAGAACAGGTCAGAGCCTAGGAATACTGTGGCGAGTAATTCACCTCCTGACTCCCCAAAGCCTGTCCACCATCTATAACGTACAAGCCAGGAACATTTGTTGTAATCCATATTTTTTCAATCTATTTGTGCCCTATGTGTTCTGAGCTTGTGTCTGTGAAGGGGGAGCTAACTGGGGAACAGTAACCTTGAGGGAACAAGGTCTACATAGAGCCTGCCAATGAACTAGAGCCAGGATTGTAGGGAATGTGTATGTGAGTCACTCAGAGTGGCTCAAGGGTTACTGGAGAGTCAGCTTTAGTCAGTTAGCCAGTGGCAATGGAAAATGAAGCACCAGAAGCTTTGATCTGCTAGTCAGTCCGTGCAGGGATATGAGACTCCTTCTGAAAAGGTCTTACTGTAGTAATGTGGACAAGCATCTATAGTCCCAAAATGGGGCATTCTTAATTGACCCATAGCTGGGGAAATTGGGCCTTACAGAAAATTGGCCAAACTCAATTAAACAGCAGCCATTGGCTACAGAAAACTGTGGAAACCAAAGTTAAAGAGATCACAAAGGTTCAGAGTGAATCATTTACCAGCCCAAGGGTTGTGTATTGGAAAAGTATTGATCAGATCTTTTGGCACCTTGACTTCTACTCAGTGCCTGACAATGTGCATTTTACACCTCCCCAGCACGGCAACAGTGAAGGGTGTTGGTGTGACCCCATTGGCTGCTTTGAACCCTGCTGATGACCCCATTGGTCAAAGGCCACAGAACATTCAGGAAGGCCCAGGATGAGGGAGATAAAAACACACATCAAAAAGCCATCCCCTCAGAGAAGACTGACAGTGAGACCTGTGACAGAAGAACATGTAGCAACCTAAGAAGACCCAGGAGAAGACCCACCCTTACCTGTGACACCCATCTTTGTGGAAGCAAACCAGCTGATGTCAGAGATGCAGGAGATTCTAATGACTCAGCTCAAACACTTGGATCATTATGGGAAATATCTTTTTGCATGTAGAGCTTTATAGAGAGTAAGTACTTTGGGAATTTGGGAACTATTTCATTCATAAAATTGAGTTGTACTGCAAACCAAGTTCTGTGTCTGCTTATCCACCTCACTACTGGAAGCACTTGAATAAAATGTTTCTATACATGTATTGGCTCAATTGTCCAACAACACTGTTGACACTCAGAGGTTCTGGCAGTCATCGGGTGTAGCAAATGTTCGATTTACAGCACAGCAAATGCTCTGGATGCTAAAGAGGCTCAAAAGAAGCATACAATCCAATAATAATTCAATGCAGAAGAGAGAATAGCTGAAGGAAGCCCACAACCAATATTCACTCAGTACAGCAGAGAATGATTGGATCTCAGAGAAACCTGAAGGCGATAACAACTTGGAAATGTTCATTGTCCATTGAAAAGCTGGAATTCTAAGCATGACTGGTGCTGGAGTGCAATTTTCAGAATCCAGGGGAGCACGGACCAAGGATTGTACTGCCAGAATATGAGCATTCATTGAGGCATGGCCGGGAGTGGTTCAAGAAGGCAGCTCACTACCTCACCACCACCTTCTCAAGGGCAATAGGGACAAGCAATAAATGCTGGCCTAGCCAGCGACACCCACATCCCATGAGTGAATAAAAAGTTCAGTTTGAAGTTTTCACTTGTACACCACGTTTCTGGCAATTTTTCCAGATTCAAACCTTTGTAAAATTTTGCTCATCCAATTACTGTCTGTGCGCCCCTTGGGATTATGCCCCATTCCCTAACACCCCTGTCATTGTGACTGACATTCGCTCCCAGTCAGGCAATGTAATCCCTTTAAAATTCTCCGCTTTGTTTTCAAGTCCGTCCATGGCCTCACGTTTCCAGGATTTCCTTCAGCACCACAATATGACTCTTCTACTTTCCACCTGTTCCTTGGTGGCAGTCCCATTAGCTTCACTATAATACCTGTCTAACAGGCAGCAGAAATCAGGAACACCTCAAGTCAATGCAGGGTAACCAGAAGTCAAGCCAGGAGATAGCCAAGCTGGAGAAGCCATGATCTAGATAGACTCCATTCCTTCTCATTTCACCCTGAGAGTGGTGTCCTCTGTGTCCAGATTGTTTATAAGTCTCTAACTAGTTGGAATGTGCTGTGTGTGTGCCCACATCTGTGTCAAACGAACAATTTCATAGTCATTCTGCTGACACTGTGCACCTTATTACATTCAAACCCAATTTGGCATTGTCTTGGAAGCTTAGCTCTGTTAGCCTGGCCTGATAAGCCCAGTGTCAATGGTATCATGCTTTTATTGCTGCTGTGTCAGATTAGTGTTGCTGCTAATTCCACACAGTGTGAACCAAAGCTGGTGAAACCCTCTGACGAATATCTCAGCAATCATTTTGTTAGGATTAAGCAGCTGGTTTCATTATTGCAACAGTCAGGGGAAGAATAAATGGAGGGATTGATATCACCCTTTTCTCACATTGACCTGCTCCTTGGGTCATCCCGGTATCCTCAGCCTCCACTGTTTCCTCAAAGGGCAGCAATAATACTCCACTCCCTAAGACACCAGCAAAGATTCAGACAGGACCAGCTGTAAAATAGTCTAAAAGATCACCAAGCAATCCATCCATTAAACAGACTGTACCAATCAGACTCTCTCTCTTTCTCTCTCCATTAAACAGACAGCAGCAGGTGCTCTCTCTCTCCAAAAACAGACTGCATCAGACTTTCTTCATCCCTCTGTCTCTCTGTCTCACTGTCTCCCTCGTTCTCCATTACACTGAATGGTCCAGACTTTATCTCCCCATTAAATGAAATGATTTTACTTCACTTGGTCAAGTTGGCTGCCTTGTTCTGGATGGTGCTAAGCTACTTCAGTGTTGTTGGGGCTGCACGCAAGCAGGTAAATGGGGTCTATTCCATTACACTCCTGACATGTGCATTGTAGATGGTGGATAGGTTTTGGTGAGTCAGGGGATATTACTTACTGCAGTATTCCCAGCCTCTGACCTGATCTTGCAGCCATTGTGTTTATGTGATGAGTCCAGTTGATTTTCTGGTCTATGGGAACCACCAGGACGTTGATATTGGGGTATTCAGTGATGATAGCACCATTGAATGTCAAGGGGTGATGGTTAGATTGTCTCTCTTTGGAGAAGGTCATAGCCTGGCATTTGTATGGTGTAAATGTTATTTGCCACTTGTCAGACCAAGCCTGGATATCATCCAGATCTTGTTGCACTTGAACATGGACTGCTTCAGTATCTGAGGAGTTGTGAACAGTACTGAACTTTGCACTACCATCAGCGAACATCTTCACTTTTGATTCTACGACTGAGGGAAGCCCATTGATAAAGCAGCTGAAGATGGTTGGGCCTCAGACACTACCCTGAGGAACTCCTGTAGAGATGTCCCGTAGCTGAAAAGATTTGGACTCTGACAACTACGACCATCTTCCTATGTGTCAGAAATGACTCCAACCACTGGAGAGTTTTCCCCCTGATACCCATTGATTCCAGTTTTGCCAGGGCTTCTTGATGCCACACTTGGTCAAAATGCAGCCTTGATGTCAAGGACTGTCATTCTCATCTCATGTCTGGAATTCAGCTCTTTTGTACAAACCAAGGCTGTAATGAGGTCAGGAGCTGAGCGGCCCTCAGTGCAACTGAGCAGGTTACTGCTGAGAAGGTGCTGCTTGATAGCTCAATTGATGACACCTTTCTCACTTTACTGATGATTGAGAGTAGACTGATAGAGTAGTAATTGGCTGGGTTGGATTTGTCCTGCTTTTTGTGCACAGGGTATATTTGGGCAATTTTCCACATTGTCGGGTAGGTGTAACTGCACCAGAAGACCTTAGCTGGGGAAACAGCAAGTTCTTCAATATTGTCACCAAAATGTTGTTAGACCCCATAGCCTTGGCTGTATCTGATGCCTCCAACTGTTCCTTGATATCACGTGGAGTGATATCAAAGGGGCTGAAGACTGGTAACTGATGCTGGGGACCACTGGAAGAACCTGAGTTGCATCACTCGGCACGTCTGGCTGAAGATTGCTATGAATGCATCAGGACTTATCTTTTGCACTAATGTGCTGGTCTCCTCCATCATTAAGTATGGGATTTTTGTGGATCTTCCTCCTCAAGTGAGTAATCTAATTGTCCACCACCATTCACGACTGGATATGGCAGGACTGATCTATAGGTTATAAGCTCACTTAGTTCTGTCTATCACTAGCTAATGTTGTTTGGCTTCACCAGGTTGATACCTTACTTTTAGGTATGCCTGGTGCTGCCCTTGGCATGGCTTCTTGCACTCTGAATTGAACCTGGCTTGATGGTAATGGTTGAGTGGAGGATATGCTGGATCAGGAGGTTGCAGAATGTTTTGGAATACACTAGATAGGTTGATGGTGGGCTCTGAAATGTTCTGACCGAAGTACTCATTGTGCCCTCTTCTCCCTCAGTGTTTTTCAAAATGGAAGCGAGCTGATTCATCAGTGCAGGGAGGATAGTATGTGGTAATCAGCAAGTGGTTTCCTTGCTGATTTTTAAGCTGATTTCATGAAACTTCCTGGGCCCTGAGTCAATATTGAGGACTCTTATAGCAATGCCCTTCTGACTGGTGAGGCAGGACATATCCAGGGATGGTGACAATGGTGTCTGGGATATTGTCAATAAGGAATGACTCCAAAAGTATAACTATATCAAGCTGTTACTTGACTAGTCTTAGAGACAGCCCTCCTCTCCCAATTTTGCCACTAGACCTTAGATGTCAGGAAGGAGGACTTTGCAGGGTCGATTATACTGTTTCTGCCATTGTCTTTTCCAATGCCTTGGTCAATGCCAGGTGGTCCATCTACTTTCATTTCTTTTTTGATACTTTGTCATGATTGATTCAACTGAGTGGCTTGGAGGCCATTTCAGAGGGCAGTTGAGAGTCAAGTCCATTACTGTGGGTCTGGAGGAACATGTTGACCAGATCAGGTGAGAATGGCAGATATCCTTCAGGGAAGGACATTCGTGAGCTAAATGGGTTTTTTTGACAATCACCAATGGCTTTGTGGTCATCAGTAAATGCTTAATTCTAGATCTTATTTACTCTGAATTCAACTCATGTCAGCTGTGGCGGGATTCAAACCCCGGTCCTCAGATCATTAGTTGTGATTCTGGATTAATAGCCTAGTGATAATACCACTGGGCCATCGCCTCCCTTTTGTGAAGCCATGCTGACTCTGCTTGGTTAGATTGATTTTCCAAGTGTTCTACCGTTACTTCTTTAATAATTAATTCCAATGCTTTCCAACAATTGATTTGGGTTAATCAGCCTTTCTTTATCTGCTTTTTGGTTCCCTCCCTTTGGAATAGGGGTATCACACTGGGAGTTTTCCAATCTCTCTTCCTTCTACCAAACCCAATAATCTTTTGGAAAATTAAAACCAATATATCTATTATCTGACTTTTGTCTTCTCATAAGCTTTTTCTTTCAAATTAATATTCTCCTAGAGACTAAACAGATATAGTTTCTGATACAAGGAAGAAGCATGAAGATTGGTCAAGAAAAATAATATGCCTGATGGGTTCCGAGGAAGGGTCACTGGATGCGAAATGTTAACTCTGTTTTTTCCCTCCACAGATGCTGCCAGAACTGCTGAGCTTTTCCAGAAACATTGTTTTTGTTCCTGATTTACAGTATCCGCAGTTCTTTTGATTTTTACGTTATCTCTGTAGCTACCTCCTTTTAGGATCCTAGGATGCAAATGTTCAGTGCCAAGGGACTTATTTGCCTTTAACCACATGCTGCTACTTTAGTGAGGGTGATTGGTACTTAATTTCTCCCCTGCATTCTTTAATATTACAAAAATGTTCAAAGTATGTTCCACTGTAAAGACTGATCTGTTTAACTCCTCTGCTGCTTCCTTGTTCTCCAAAACTGTCTGCTCAGATTTATTTACCTAAGGGGCCAATGGTCACTTTGGTGTCTCTCTTCCCTTTTATGCATTTAAAGCAGCTCTCGTCAGTTTTTATTATTCCTTGCTAGTTCACCCTTCTACCTTATTTTCTATATATATTGTCTTTTTAGTCCTCCTTTGCTGGGTTCTGAATTTATCTCAGTCTTTCCAGACTTTTGTCTTCTCATAAGCTTTTTCTTTCAACTTAATATTCTCCGAGAGACTAATTAGATATAGTGCCTGATACAAGGAAGAAGCATGCAGATAGGCCAAGAAAAATCATATGTCTGATGATTGGGAACAATTTAGAATTCAGCAAAAAAGGGCCAAGGGATTGATTAAGAAGGAGAAAATACAATACAAAAGTAAGCTTGCAGGGAACATAAATACTGATACTAAAAGTTTCTACAGGTACATGATGAGAAAGAGATTCGTGAAGAAAAATACAGGTCTCCTAATGACAGAAACAGAGAAATGTATAATAGGGGACAAAGAAATGTCTGAGCTACTGAAAAGAGACACAAATCCACTACAAGAACTGTTGGAGAATGTGAGTGAGAGGGAAGAATTGATGGAGATCAACATTAGTAGAGAAAAGGTGCTGGGAAAATTGATGGGATTGAAGGCTGATAATTCCCCATGGCTGGATAATGTACATCCCAGGGTACTTAAAAAAGTAGCTCTAGAAATAGTGGATGCATTGGTGGTCATCTTCCAGGATTCTATAGACCCTGTTAATGCCAATCTGATATTCAAAAACGGACAGAGAAAGAAAAGAGGAAATTTTAGACCGATGAGCCTAATATCAGTAATGAGGAAAATTCTTAAATGCGTTATCAACTATTTTATAATGGAGCATTTAGAAACCTGTGACAGGATCAGACAGAGTCAATCCGGATTTATGAAGGGGAAATCATACTTGACAAATCTGATGGAATGCTTGACAAATTTGTTGGAATTCTACGATGATGTAACTAGTAGAGTTGACAAGGTGGAGCTAGTTGATGTGGTATATTTGGAATTTCAGAAAGTGTTTGACAAAGTCCCACATAAAGATTATTGTGCAAGATTAAACCACATGAAATTAGGGGAAATGTATTGAAATAGATAGAAAATTGGTTGACAGAGAGGAAACAAACAGTCTGAGTTAATGGGTGCTTTTTAGGTTGGTGGGCAGTAACTAGTGGGGTGCCACAGGAATCAGTGCTGGGACCCCAGCTATTCACAATATATATTAATGATTTGGATGAGGGAACAAAATGTAACATCTCAAAGTTTTCAGATGATACCAAGTTGGGTGAGAAGGTGAACTGTGTCAAGGATGCAGATATCCTTCAACAGGATCTCGACAGGTTGGGTGAATGGGCAAATCAATAGCAGATGCAGTATAATTTGGATAAATGTGAGGTTATTCACTTTGGAAGCAAAAACAAGAAGGCAGACTACTACTTGAATGGCTCTAAATTGGGAGAGGCGAGTGTGCAGTGCATCAGTCGCTGAAGGTAAACATGCTGGTGCAGCAGGCGGCAATGAAGGCAAATGGTATGTCGGCCTTCATTGAAAGAGGTTTCCAGTATAGTACAGGAATATGTTACAGTTATACAGGGCCTTGGTGAGACCACACCTGGAATATGGTGTGCAGTTTTGGTCTCCTTTTCTGAGGAAGGATGCTCTTGCTTTTGTGAGAGTGCAGTGAGGATTTACCAGGCTGATTCCGGGGCTAGCAGTTCTGACAAATGAGGAGAGATTGACTAGGTTGGAATTGTTCTCCCTGGAGTTCAGACAAATGAGGGGGGATCTCACAGAGAATTATAAAATTCTTACAGGACTGGACAGGGCAAATGCAGGGAGACGTTCCTGATGGTGGGTGTGTCCAGAACCAGGGGTCACAATCTGAGGATTTGGGGTAGATGATTTAGGACGGAGATGAGGAGATATTTCTTCACCAAAGAGTGGTGAGCCTGTGGAATTTATTACCATAGGAAGTACTTGATATCAAAACATTGAATGTATTCAAGAGGTGACTAAATATAGCACTTGGAATGAATGGAGTCGAAAGTTATGAGAGAAAGCAGGATTAGGCTATTGAGTTGGATGATTAGCCATGATCATGACGAATGGCAGATCAGGCTCAAAGAGCTGAATGGCCTTCTCCTGTTCCTATCTTCTATGTTTTCATTAACTTCCTCAGATAGTCATGGTTTATTTATCCCTCTCTTAGCTCCTCCCTGCTGGCGTGTATTTTTGCTGAGAGTCAGGAAATTTCTTCTTAAATGTCTGTCAATATTGCTCCCTGCCATTCCTACTAATCACTCCACAGTTGGATTCTGGGTAATCCCAGATGGAGGATAGGAAAAATTTGTGGCTGTAAGAGCTACTCCTTTTTGAGATAGTTTCAGAGTTGGAGTTGATTTCTTTGAATTCTAGGAGTGATATTTACTGTTTTATAAGCTATTGCATTGTTATGGAACTTTGGGGAAAAAAATCCAAATAACAGCACTCCAAAAGGGAGGAAGAGAGACAAAGTTAGTGACCACATGTTAAGTGAAACAAACGGAGAAGTAAACCTGCACTGCTGTCTGACCCAACAGTAAACCTGCACAGCTATTGCCTCTGCTGTTTAGTTTCAAGTATTTCTGGATATTGGAATTTGTTTAAGAAAAATAAACAAACAGCAAAATTCACAGCTGACCTCAGAGAAACCTATGTGGGTGTGCTTGCAGCAGGAGAGAAGCTAAGTGGCTAGTTTTAAAGTGTAACCTTACTTTTTTTAATATAAATCTACAATGGTGAGTAGAATGGATTCTGTTTTGATTGTGTTTTATTGAGATCTGTCTCTTGATTAAATTGTAAAAAAATGTGGATACTAAGTCAGCCTGGAGCAGTGTTTTTAGAGCAGTAAGACTGTGCAAATTTCTGGGTCTGTAGATTGTTAAGGGGCAAAGATGGCTTTTAGTAAAGTGATGTGCCCTTCCTACTGGATGTGAGAAATTAGGGAGAGGTTCCATGTTACTGATGATTATGGCTGCAGGAAGGGCATTTGGTTTGAATCCTATTGGATCGCATAGATCGGTTGAAGCAGCAGTTAGAGGCAGTGAGGAAATTACATGAGCTGGAGAGTGTAATTGATGGTAGTTGCAGGAGGGAAGATAAACTGAAGATACAGTCAAGTAGATGGGTTACCACCAGGAAAGGGAGGCAGGTAGTGCAGGAGTCTCCTGTGGCTATACCCAATATCCCTATCTCAAACAAGAAGGCTGTTTTGGAAAATTTAGGGAGTGATGGCCTTTCAGGGGAATGGAGCACTGACAGCCAGGTTTCTGATACTGAGACTGGCTCTAAGGTAGCGAGGAGTCTGTCAGGTTCCAAGTGATTGATTGTGGTAGGGGACTGTCTAATCAGAGTCTTAGACATTTCTGTGGCTGATGTAAGACATCAGAATGGGGTGCTGCCTCCCTGGTGGTACGATCAAGGATATCTTTGAGAGGATGCAGTTTATTCTTAAAGGGGAGTGGGGCCAGCAGGAGGTTGTTGAACACATTGGAATTAATGACTTAGAAAGAGAAAAGGCTTAGGTTCTGAGGAGAGAATATAGAGAGTCAGACAGAAATTTAAAAAGAAGATTTTCAAGGGTAGTAATATCTGGAATACTCCCAGTACTGTGAGCTATTGAGAGTAGGAATAGAATAGGGGGAATAGAGTAGACGAATGCATGGCTGAGGAGCTGGTGTAGGGGAGAAAAAATCACTTTTTTCAATCATTGGAGTCTCTTCTGGTGCAGAAATGACCCGTACAAGAAGGACTGAATGCACCCGAATTCTAAGGAGACTAATGTACTGAAGGGAGGATTTTTGTTAGAGCTGCTCAGGAGGATTTAAACTAGCAAGGCAGGGGAGGTTTGGGTGGAGTTTGAATCAAGAGAGATAGTGAGGATGAAATCAGTCTGACACTGGTAGATTTGGGAAAGGGGGTGAGTCAAACAGTCAGGGTGGGCAGGAACAAAGCAGAGAGCGAGGTAGGACTGATTAAATGAAACTGCATTTATTTCGATGCAAGAAACCTAACAGGTAAGGCAATTAACTCAGGGCGTGAATGGGAACATGGGACAGGGATATCATAGTAATTACAGAGATGCGGCTCTGGGAGGGACAGGACTGACAGCTTAATGTTACAGGATATAGATGCTATAGAAAGGGGAGCACCAGAGGAGGGGGAATGGTGTTTTTGATTAGGAATAACATTATGGCTGCATTTAGGGAGGATAGTCCTGGGAGTACATCCAGGGAAATGATTTGGCTGGAACTGAGAAATAAGATAGGGATGATCACCTTATTGGGATTATATTTTAGTCCCTGCAAAAGTTAGCAGGAAATTGCGAAATAAATTTGTAAGGTGATCTCAGTTATCTATAAGGATAACAATAGGGTGTTTATGGTACGGAATTTTAACTTACAAAACATAGACTGGGACTTCCATAGTGTTATAGGCTTGAATGGAGAGAGATTTATTAAGTGTGCACAAGAAAATTTTCTGACTCAGTATGTGAATGTGCCTACTAGAAAAAGTGCAAAACATGAACCTACTCTTAGGAAATAAAGCAGGGCAGGTAACTGAGATGTCTGTGGGGGAGCACTTTGGGGCCAGCGATCATAATCCTATTAGTTTAAAAATAGTGATGGAGAAGGATAGACTGAATCTAAAAGTTAAAGTTCTAAATTGGAGGAAGGCCAATTTTGATGGTATTAGGCAAGAACTTTCAAAAGTTGATTGGAAGTGCATGTTCACAGGTAAAAGAACAGCTGGAAAATGGGAAGCCTTCAAAAGTGAGATAATGAGAATTCAGGGACAGTATGTTCCTGTTGGGGTGAAGGGCAAAGCTGGTAGATATAGGGATTGCTGGATGACTAGAAAAATTGAGGTTTTGGTCAAGAATAAGAAGGAAGCATATGTCAGGTATATTCAACAGGGATTGAGTGATTCTCTAGAAGAGTATAAAGGCAGTAGGAGTATACTTAAGAAGGAAAGCAGGAGGGCAAAAAAGGATCATGAGATAACTTTGGCAAATAGGTTTAAGGAGATTCCATTGGGATTCTAGAAATACATCAAGGATAAAAGAGTAACGAGGGAGATAAGTGGGCCCCTTAAAAATCAGCAAGGCCACCTGTGGCTGGATCCACAGGAGTTGGGGGAGATATTAAATGAATATTCTACATCAATGTTTACTGCGGAGAAGGATATGGAAGATGCAGAAAGTGGGCAAATAGTACATCTTGAGAAATGTCCATAATACAGAGGAGGAGGCAGGATCTGATCAGGTGTACCCATGAATTGTGTGGGAAGCTAGGGAAGCAATTGCTGTGCCTCTTGCTGAGATATTTGTATCATCAATAGCCACAGGTGGGGTGCTGAAAGACTAGAATTTGGCTAACATTTTGCCATTATTTAAGAAATGTGGTTAGGAAAAGCCAGGGAACTACTTCTCAGTGACCCTGACATTGGTGGTGGGCAATTAGTTGGAGAGAATCCTGAAGGACAGGATTTACATGTATTTGGATAATTAGGGATAGTCAGCATGGCTTAGTGTATGGGAAATTGTGCCACGCAACTTGATTGAGGTTTTTGAAGAAGTAACGAAGAGGATCGATGAGGGCAGAGTGGTGGAAATGATCTATATGGACTTCAGTAAGGGATTCAACAAGGTTCCACATGGCAGACTGGTTAGCAAGGTTAGATCGTACGGAATACAGGGAGAACTAGCATTTTGGATACAGAACAGGCTTGAAGGGAGAAGACAGAGGGTGATGGCGGAAAGTTGTTTACTCTGTAGAGGACAGGGTAATAGAAGTCTGCTCTCTACTGCTGCTGTCATTGGCACTTGGAGGCTCCAGTGTCAACACCTGTTACAACTTAGAGCTGATTGAGGCCTAGACCCTGGTACCTCTGGTGTTGCAACCTGCCTGGAGGCACTTGGACCTTGCATTCTACATTGCTGCTGCCACCTTTGGAAGTCTGGTTGCTAGAATTTCTCCTCGGTGATTTGAAGAATGTTGTGATAATACCTGCTACACTGGAGAAAAGCTGTTGTTGCTACTGCTGCTTGGAGTCTCGGGACTTCAGCACTGTAGCCTGCCTGGAGGGGCTCGCAACTGTGACCAGCTGCTGTTGCTTCCCCAAGGAGTCTGGTGGCCTGTTTTTCTACCCTGCCAGTGCCTTGAAGAGTCAGTTCCTGAAGCCTGTGCTTTCCTATTCTGTCTGCTGCTGGGGTGGCATGTTCCTGGAACCTGGACTTTTTTCCTTAGTCAGGGATTCAGGTCTGGACACTAATAGCTCAGGGCCTGAACACTTATTTATGAGTGACTGTATTCTGGAGCCTGGGCCCTCTTCCCCGTTTCTACTTTCAGACTGTAGCCTACTTTGTCTGCTAGTCATTTGCCTTTTGGGCTTTGGGAACTGTTGTTTGGGTCCTGTGCGTCTGGACACGGAACTGTGTGAGGCGGACCAAGACTTTGTCAAGTTCTCTATCAGTGATTTGTGTGACGGTGGGGTGGTGGTCCTGATTTGTGGGGGAGTGGTGGGCAATGGTGACTGTAAGGTTCTCTTAAAACCACATCAGAGGATGGAGCCAGTCATTCCTGCATGGGGTGGGAGGGGTCATTGCATTCTCTGTGTCAAACTGCTTCCCACACCTCCCCCCGCCATCCCACCCCCCCCCGCACCGCCAATACTGGGGGCTTCATTGCCCTTTGTTTATTTAATAAAGCTCTGGGTGAAATGTTAAATTCAGCCCAATATGACCATTGAGGCATGCACAGTGGCACTGCACTACCATTGTCGCTGCATTGAAAATGTAAGGGAAGGCTGTGCTCTTCCTAAAGACTGAACGGGTGGTGCACCACACTCTGGAGAGGGAGCTTACAGTCGGTGGGACATTCTTGCCTGTCGTCCCTCTGGAAGTAGTTTCTCAGAGGGTCATGTTATTAAATGATCCACTTTTTTCCCATCTGAGTTCCTTCTCCCCCCACACCTGCCAGCTCAGGGACGTCATGTCGGGTGTGGTGCCACCGCTGCTCATTCTGAGGGAGGCCCCCATGCGACACATTTACTCCTTCTGGCCCAGGAGGAAGTCACGGAGAGCACTTTCACAGCTGTGCATGAAAGTGCTGCTTATCGGGTGTTCTTGTTGGCAGAGGGTGTGCAGCGTCATGCCTACAGGAGGGAGGGCACCTCCAGAAGAACTGCCCTGCTTTAAAGGCCGCTGCCAACAGCTGATTGGGTGCAGCTGGCATCATCACCCCTCCTCCTTGTCACCACCCCCCTGGAACCTGCAGGAAGGGGCTACCTCACTATGTGCAGTGGGAGGAGAGTGTCTGCAGAGGAGGAAAGACCAGGGGAAAACTAAACATTTGGGGTTAGCCTGTGGAGGATAGTGGCCCGGAGCCTGTCAGGAAGGCCTGGGATTTGGACCCCAGCCCAGGCGTCAATGATATAAATGCAGTTGAGCATTGGTGCCCCCAGTTTCCCCTTGTCCCACCTATGTGCCGTGAGACCCATGAGGGACTAGGATAAAGGGAGGACATTGGGGGGGGGGGGCCATCAGGACAGCAGAGAAATAGAGGAGTCTCTTGCTCCCCCATCCTCCCAAAAAAGGAGATGCTAGGGTCAGAGGGACGGGGGAGTCCAGTACTAACAGCACCTCCCCTGGGGATGAGGAAAACCCTCTCCCACCTTGTTAGGGGAGGGGAACATGAACCTGTCCCTGCAGTCCATCACAACTTGACCAGGCACCTCAGAGGGCATCACCGCTGAGGCCTTACCCAAGTTGCAAGATCAGGAGGGCCTTGGTGCTGCCTGTGCTGTCTGGGGATTGCGGTGGGTATTGTTATCCTGAGGGCAAACCCTCCTGCCCCCTTCTCCAGCTGGTCCAGATGTAGTCAAGCCCATCTTGGTCTCTGAGGTTCTAGACGTGATCCATTATTCCCAGACGGCTGGCCTGTTGATTGCCTTTCTATCTCTTGATCAGGAAAAGATATTCAACAGAGTGGATCTACTCAGGACTCTGCCAGCATTTAAGTTCTGGACACATTTTGTAGCCTGGATTTGATTTCCGTCTGTCACCATGAGATGCCTAATGAAGGTTAATGGGTCCCTCATGGCACCCTGTGCTTTGGGAGGGGAGTGCATCAGGGTTGCCCCCTGTCTGGCCAGCTGTATTATTTTTGCATGGAGCCATTCTCATGCTTCTTGTATAAACCGTTTTCAGGTTCAGTTCTGTGTGGGCTGGGGGCTGGAAGTGGTTTGTTCAACATAAGCCAACAACATGCTCTTCATGTTCACAGTCCCAGATGGATGATGCTGAGTGCCAGGGAGTCTACTCTGTGGTGTCCTCCACAAGGAGCAACTCGAGCAAGTGTTCGAAACTAATTTGATTGAATCTTAACTACCCTCTCAAGTTGTCCAGTAAGTCATTGTTGTATCAGGCAATTGCCCAGGATATTTTTGAGCCTGCAACTCTCATCTCCTATCATGCACTTCTTTCATATTTGCCTGCGGTATCTGAAATACACAAGGCGATGTGTACAGACTTGGGATTAGACACGAGAGCTGTAAAAAGGCAGCATGTAATCCTATTTAAAGTTAAATAACTAACATTTTGGACAAGCACTAAGCTGCTTTACCACGTTCCCGTTCCTGACACTTCAGCTTAGTATCTGTTTGCCTCACCAACCCATCTGGTTGCCACCTATCAAGTGCTGAAACTCCTGCTCCCTCATCCTCACCCTCCTATTTGCTGAACCACTTGCTCACCATATCCCATTCTCGAACCGTTGCTGTGAACAAGGGCTTGCAAGATGAGTAACAAGAGACAGAACAGTGTTGAGTTGCAGAGCTGCAAAGGTGAGTCACCAGAGAATGGCAGGAGACGAGATCTGTAAACTACTGGAGGGTCAAGGGAGCACTGATCAGATCAAACCCAGTTTGGAACAATCACAGTTATACACCTGGTGCTAATCATGATTATCAACTCAATGTTAAGGCCGAACAATTTAAAATGGGTCATGTTGTAACTGATTTGTACTATTGACAGAGAAACCTACTGTCGGGCAATCATTAAATTTCCTCCTTGATGAAAAATGTGAGGCTGGATGAACACAGCAGGCCCAGCAGCATCTCAGGAGCACAAAAGCTGACGTTTCGGGCCTAGACCCTTCATCAGAGAGGGGGATGGGGTGAGGGTTCTGGAATAAATAGGGAGCGAAGGGGAGGCGGACCGAAGATGGAGAGAAAAGAAGATAGGTGGAGAGGAGAGTATAGGTGGGGAGGTAGGGAGGGGATAGGTCAGTCCAGGGAAGATGGACAGGTCAAGGAGGTGGGATGAGGTTAGTAGGTAGGAGATGGAGGTGCGGCTTGGGGTGGAGGAAGGACTGGGTGGGAGGAAGAACAGGTTAGGGAGGCAGAGACAGGTTGGACTGGTTTTGGGATGCAGTGGGTGGATGGGAAGAGCTGGGCTGGTTGTGTGGTACAGTGGGGGGAGGGGACGAACTGGGCTGGTTTTGGGATGCGGTGGGGGAAGGGGAGATTTTGAAACTGGTGAAGTCCACATTGATACCATTGGGCTGCAGGGTTTCCAAGTGGAATATGAGTTGCTGTTCCTGCAACCTTCGGGTGGCATCATTGTGGCACTGCAGGAGGCCCATGATGGACACGTCATCTAGAGAATGGGAGGGGGAGTGGAAATGGTTTGCGACTGGGAGGTGCAGTTGTTTATTGCGAACCGAGTGGAAGTGTTCTGCAAAACGGTCCCCAAGCCTCCGCTTGGTTTCCCCAATGTAGAGGAAGCCACACCGGGTACAGTGGATGCAGTATACCACATTGGCAGATGTGCAGGTGAACCTCTGCTTAATGTGGAAAGTCATCTTGGGGCCTGGGATAGGGGTGAAGAAGGAGGTGCGGGGGCAAGTGTAACATTTCCTGTGGTTGCAGGGGAAGATGCCAGGTGTGGTGGAGTTGGAGGGCAGTGTGGAGCGAACAAGGGAGTCACAGAGAGAGTGGTCTCTCCGGAAAGCAGACAAGAGTGGGGATGGAAAAATGTCTTGGGTGGTGGGGTCGGATTGTAGATGGCGGAAGTGTCGGAGGATGATGCGTTGTATCCGGAGGTTGATAGGGTGGTGTGTGAGAACGAGGGGGATCCTCTTTGGGCGGTTGTGGCGGGGGCGGGGTGTGAGAGATGTGTTGCAGGAAATGCGGGAGACGCGGTCAAGGGCGTTCTTGACAACTGTGGGGGGAAAGCTGCGGTCCTTGAAGAACTTGGACATCTGGGATGTGCGGGAGTGGAATGCCTCATCGTGGGAGCAGATGCGGCAGAGGCGGAGGAATTGGGAATAGTGGATTGGATTTTTGCAGGAGGGTGGATGGGAGGAGGTGTATTCTAGGTAGCTGTGGGAGTCGGTGGGCTTGAAATGGACATCAGTTACAAGCTGGTTGCCTGAGATGGAGACTGAGAGTTCCAGGAAGGTGAGGGATGTGCTGGAGATGGCCCAGGTGAACTGAAGGTTGGGGTGGAAGGTGTTGGTGAAGTGGATGAACTGTTCGACCTCCTCTGGGGAGCAAGAGGCGGCGCCGATACAGTCATCAATGTAACGGAGGAAGAGGTGGGGTTTGGGGCCTGTGTAGGTGCGGAAGAGGGACTGTTCCACGTAACCTACAAAGAGGCAGGCATAGCTGGGACCCATGCGGGTGCCCATGGCCACCCCCTTAGTCTGCAGGAAGTGGGAGGAATTGAAAGAGAAGTTGTTGAGGGTGAGGACGAGTTCGGCTAGGCGGATGAGGGTGTCGGTGGAGGGGGACTGGTCAGGCCTGCGGGACAGGAAGAAGCGGAGGGCCTTGAGGCCATCTGCATGCGGAATGCAGGTGTATAGGGACTGGACGTCCATGGTGAAAATGAGGTGTTGGGGGCCAGGGAATTGGAAGTCCTGGAGGAGGTGGAGGGTGTGGGTGGTGTCACGGACGTAGGTAGGGAGTTCCTGGACCAAAGGGGAGAAAATGGAGTCCTGATAGGTGGAGATGAGTTCAGTGGGTCAGGAACAGCCTGAGACGATGGGTCGACCAGGGCAGGCAGGTTTGTGGATTTTGGGAAGGAGATAGAAACGGGCCGTGCGGGGTTGGGGAACAATGAGGTTGGAGGCTGTGGGTGGGAGGTCCCCTAAGGTAATGAGGTCATGAATGGTGTTGGAGATGATGGTTTGGTGCTCGGGGGTGGGGTCATGTTCGGGGGGGGCGGTAGGAGGTGGTGTCGGAGAGTTGGCGTCTGGCCTCGGCGATGTAGAGGTCAGTGCGCCATACTACCACTGCGCCACCCTTGTCTGCGGGTTTGATGGTGAGGTTGGGGTTGGAGTGGAGGGAGCGGAGGGCTGCCCGTTCTGCGGGGGAGTGTTTGGAGTGGGTGAGAGGGGTGGAGAGGTTGAGGCGGTTAATGTCTCGACGGCAGTTAGAGATGAAGAGGTCGAGGGAAGGTAGGAGGCCTGGGGGTGGTGTCCAGGAGGAGGACTTGAGTTGGAAGCGGGTGAAGTGGTCAGTGGAGGTAGGGTTAGGTTCCCGGTTGAAAAAGTAGGCGTGGAGGCGAAGGCGGCAGAAAAACTGTTCTATGTCCAATCGTGACTGGTATTCGTTGATGTGTAGTTGTAGGGGGACAAAGGTGAACCCCTTACTAAGGACTGACCGTTCGTCCTCAGTTAGTGGGAGGTCTGGGGGGATGGTGAAGATGCGGCAGGGTTCAGTATGGCAGGCTTCTCTGGGGTTGCTGGCTGTGGAGGTTGTGGGCGGAGCGATGATCACTGATTAAATTTCCTCCTTTCTGCTTTCTCCATGTTGTTTCACAATTGAAGTCCAGCAATAAGTTGTTTTGCAATAAAGAATGGAAATTTGCATTTAGATAGCATCATTCAAATCTACATACTAAATAATTAACACTGATTTGAAATCAGCATTTCTCCAAAATAGACTTTATTCAAGAGTTATGAAATTCCATAAAACATTTTGACTCGCATGTGGTTGCATTTCTTGTAATTCTCAACTTGCTTCTTGAATGCGTGTTCCACACTGTCTCCGTTTGTAATTATACAATAGTTAATATTAACACCCTATGTTCCATGTTATGCATACAGCCCAAGGTGAGGGGGAAAGCATTTAAATGAAAACTAGAGTACAATAGAAATAGACTTTTCATGTGCCATGGTCCATGCTGAGGTGCCTCAATTCAATTTTAATATTCTTGATATTCACAAGCTATATTGAATGTCCGGCATAAAGTCAAAGCAGTTTTATAGTTTCCAGTCCCTCTGTGTGTTGCAGCTGAAAGTCTTAGGCAGCAGCGTTTCAGCATTGCATTGCTGCAAATGCCTGCCACAGGTAGTACTGGACCATTTGAATGTGCCAGTCTGTGACTCTAAGGACAACTCTTCAGACTGAAAGACAAGCAAATTGCAGGTCAGGCCATAAGAGTATTATCAGTGAATTGATTATGGTCCAGCCAGCGTTGATGATCTCTGTGACCGTCCCTGGGAACAGTCCTTGGATTATCGCATCCTGCAGCAGGTTACTATACAAGATGGAACCTCAACAAAACTCACTGCGTTTCTCTCCAGATTTTTTTTGGGGGGAAAGTTATTTTGCAGAGAAGGTGGATGAAGGTTGCTTCTCAGCAGCACCACCTAAAGGACTGTGTACAGAAGGGCTTAGGCTCTGATCGTGTCCAAAGAATCAGGCATGGAAAATATCTATTGTGCAGATAAGTATGGAAATGTGATCCCGACATGGACACAAAGACATAGAATCGGCAAAGACGATAATGATTGATTGGTTAACCGGTTTAGTGATTTTTAGGTTGAATGTTAGCAATGACAGTAGATTACCTTGTGCTGTGATAATGGGAACTGCAGATGCTGTAGAATCCAAGATAACAAAGTGTGGAGCTGGATGAACACAGCAGGCCGAGCAGTATCTCAGGAGCACAAAAGCTGACGTTTCAGGCCTGGACCCTTTATCAGAGAGGGAACTGGAATAAATAGGGAGAGAGGGGGCGGTGGACCGAAGATGGAGAGAAAACAAGATAGGTAGAGAGGAGAGTATAGGTGAGGAGGTAGGGAGGGGATAGGTCAGTCCAGGGAAGACGGACAGGTCAAGGAGGCGGGATGACGTGGTAGGTAGGAAATGGAGGTGCGGCTTGACCACCCAGTCATGAACCATTTTAACTCCCCCCTCCCATTCCTCAGATGACATGTCCATCATGGGCCTTCTGCAGTGCCACAATGATGCCACCCGAAGGTTGCAAGAACAGCAACTCATATTCCGCTTGGGAACCCTGCAGCCCAATGGTATCAATGTGGACTTCACAAGCTCCAAAATCTCCCCTTCCCCCAATGCATCCCAAAACCAGCCCAGTTCTTCCCCTTCCCCACTGCATCACAAAACCAGCCCAGCTCGACCCCTCCCCAACTGCATCTCAAAACCAGCCCAGCCTGTCTCTGCCTCCCTAACCTGTTCTTTCTCTCACCCATCCCTTCCTCCGACCTCAAGCCGCACCTCCATTTCCTACCTACCACCTCATCCCGCCTCCTTGACCTATCCGTCTTCCCTGTACTGACCTATCCCCTCCCTACCTCCTCACCTATACTCTCCTCTCTATCTATCTTCTTTTCTCTCCATCTTCGGTCCGCCTCCCCCTCTCTCCCTATTTATTCCAGTTCCCTCTCCCCATCCCCCTCTGTGACGAAGGGCCTATGCCCAAAACATCAGCTTTTGTGCTCCTGAGATGCAGATTACCTTGTGTTGGTGGCTAGGGGAGAGTGAGAGTGCAAAAAATGCTTTATATTGTAAATTGTCTATAAAGGCGTTCATGTAATTTGAAATATGAATCTAATTAATACTCTGTATTCAATCAATTCCTGATTAACCCTAAGAAAATGATATGTTTCGTGTAAATTGTTTTCTATGGTTTCATGTGATACTTCAACAGTGAAGGACTTAGTGAAGCCGAAAGATTGAGTTTGTAATTCGGAATAATAGATTGTGTAAATTCATCCCCAAACCGTGAATCAAAGTGACTGTATTGCAGATATTATCTGTTTTGATATACAGGTCCGATATATATGATCTATTTTGTTCTAGATATTATCTATTTTGGATACATTTTTCATGCTCTCAGTATGAAAGTTCACGACTCATAAGAGTGTGAACGTGATCTTGTGTGCATACTCATCAGGGTTAATGGTTATAAAGTCAACAATGCACACTGTTGTTGAAATACGCAATGTGGGCAATCGGGGATGGACAATGAACAAGTACTGCGTTAATGCTTTGCCTTGCCTGCAGCACTCGATCTCCAGAATAAATTTTTAATAAAACATAACAGAAATAATCACGTTCAGCACTGAGTGTTAATGATTTCTGTCAGTTAAAATTGACAGAGATCAGTATCATCCGCTACTTAATTGTTGTAACAATACATTTCCAGAGAATCTCTTGCTACAGCAATGAAACAAATATACATGTAAAACTTAAATAAACCAGATTAATCAGTAACTTTTGGCAGTTTGCAACATGTCAGTCTAAGTCCTAGTTTCGAGATGAAGCATTTGTTTTAAAATAAACAAAGAACTGCAAATACTGGAGATCTGAAACAAAAACAGATTGCTGGAGAAATTCAGCAGGTCTGGCAGCATTTATGGTAGGAAAATAGTTAATGTTTCAAGGCTAGTGGGTAATGTTAACTCTTGTTTTATTTCTAAAGAAGTTGACAGGGGTGCTGAGTTTCTCCAACAACTTTGTTTTTGTTGAACATTTATTCTGACTATAATATATTCAGACACTTGTAAACTTGTACATTATACCGAATACTTATGAAATATCCTAATACCTTCAATGGATTAACTGCATTGAACTATTTAATTAATTGGAAAAAATAGGAATGAAATGCAGACAGAAAAATTTAGTTTTTCTCCCTTCCCTCACACTTATGCCACTCCCCTGTTCTCCTGCTGCCCATCCTGCTGTTCACAATCACAGCCCCCTTCCCTGTCTCTCTTCCTTACTCGCCTCCCTCACGTCCTTCTGCACCTTCCTTCTCCATCCTTCTTATCTTTCCTCCTCTGCTTTGACCTTCTGCCGTCCTCTCTCTCCCATGTCCTTTCTCTTCTCCTGTCCTTCCTCCTCCTTGTTCTTCCCCTCCTTCCCTTGTCCCTCTCCCCATTTGCCTACCCTCCTTACAACCTGCCTGCAGCCACCCACCTCCCTATACCATCTATTGTCCACCCTGCTCTCCCTCTCCTGAAAACTCCATTATTCCAATACAGTCTTGTCTTATTCCCATTTTCCATAAGCTTCAGTTAGACTGACATTAGCAAAGATGCCCTTCTACCCAAGAACTTTCTGTTTCTTTTTGTTTAATCCTTCTAGGACCTTGCCTCTCTGCCTCTATAAATCTTCTCCAGATATTAGTGCACAGTGCTTATCTGCTTTCACCCTTCCCTCCCCACTGAATATTCTAATCTCAATTCTCCCCTTTCATACAACCCTTCCACCACCTCCTCTTCCCATGCAGACTTGTCAACCTTGGTAGCCATGTGTTCATAACCTACAGGTCATTGCCTGCAACTTTCTCTTCCGTTCCCACTCCCTTCACCCTTAATCCTTGAAATCAGACTTGACCGCCTGTTCTAACATAATCTTGTGTATCAGTATGCATTTTCACCTGATTGCATATTTTGAAAAGCCTTACTTAAAGGCATTATAAGTTATTTCCCTGTATTAATTATTTTACCTATTCTATTCCAGTAAGTAGACCTGTGCATATCAAGAGTTAATATTGACCGTCAGGTACTGAACTTATCAGACCAGTATGGTTAAGGACAATGCTTGGCACCTATTAGTTGTTATAAGCCAAAATAGGCTGGGAATTTGTTGAGGATATGCGATTTACAGTGTAAGTGCTGCAGTTATTTTGAAAAGTTCTAGACAAAACTAATAGGTCCAAACAATAGATCCACAATTCCATTTCTGCTGCTTACTGACACTGTGCTAGAAAGTGCATATTTGCTGAGAATTGGATCAAGTTTAGCTGTGATGTGTTTATGACGAAAAATATTCATTGCCTAAACTCTTGCAAAGAATGATCCTTTCGATGGGTTTATGGAAGGCTAACTGTGTCTGTGAAATCATATATCACTATGAATCGCCTTCTCTCTCTGGGAGAGGCAAAAACTGTTGAAATCTTATGTATGATTAAGCAGAGTTTTATACAATTGTTACATGTTTGGCAAACAATGTAACACTTTATTTTTGTTATGCTGCTGAAAACATGTGTGGGGTTAATTGTTCATTAAATTATGAAGTTTAACTGCCAGGAATTCCTAGGAAAGCTTCAAAAGAATGCAAGTTTTATACTGGTGATGTGCAAAGTTAGCTAAATGTTCACATTAACGATTCTGCAAGCTTATGTGAAAGAGTTAACTGGATAGTCAACTTTGTGTTAACAAAGTGTGAAGCTGGATGAACACAGCAGGCCAAGCAGCATCTCAGGAGCACAAAAGCTGGTGTTTCGAGCCTAGACCCTTCAGAGAGGGGGATGGGGAGAGGGTTCTGGAATAAATAGGGAGAGAGGGGGAGGCGGACCGAAGGTGGAGAGAAAAGAAGATATGTGAAGAGGAGAGTATAGGTTGGGAGGTAGGGAGGGGGTAGGTCAGTCCAGGGAAGACGGACAGGTCAAGGAGGCGGGATGAGGTTAGTAGGTAGGAAATGGAGGTGCGGCTTGAGGTGGGAGGAAGGGATAGGTGAGAGGAAGAACAGGTTAGGGAGGCGGGGACAGGCTGGGCTGGTTTTGGGATGCAGTGGGGGAAGAGGAGATTTTGAAGCTTGTGAAGTCGACATTGATACCATTGGGCTGCAGGGTTCCCAAGTGGAATATGAGTTGCTGTTCCTGCAACCTTTGGGTGGCATCATTGTGGCACTGCAGGAGGCCCATGATGGACATGTCATCTGAGGAATGGGAGGGGGAGTTAAAATGGTTCGTGACTGGGAGGTGCAGTTAATTGTTGCGAACCAAGCAGAGGTCTTCTGCAAAGTGGTCCACAAGCCTCCGCTTGGTTTCGCCAATGTAGAGGAAGCCACACCGGGTACAGTATACCACATTGGCAGATGTGCAGGTGAACATCTGCTTGATATGGAAAGTCATCTTGGGGCCTGGGATGGGGGTGAGGGAGGAGGTGTGGGAGCAAGTATAGCACTTCCTGCGGTTGCAGGGGAAGGTGCTGGGTGTGGTGGGGTTGGAGGAGAGTGTGGAGCGGACAAGGGAGTCACAGACAGAGTGGTCTGTAGGAAGTGGGAGGAAAATCGAAAGAGAAGTTGTTGAGGGTGAGGACGAGTTCGGCGAGGTGGATGAGGGCGTCAGTGGTGGGGGACTGGTCGGGCCTGAGGGACAGGAAGAAGCGGAGGGCATTGAGGCCATCTGCATGAGGAACACAGGTGTAGAGGGACTGGACATCCATGGTGGAAATGAGGTGTTGGGGGCCAGGGAATTGAACGTTCTGGAGGATGTGGAGGGCGTGGGTGGTGTCACGGAAGTAGGTTGGGAGTTCCTGGGCCAAAGGGGAGAAAATGGAGCCCAGATAGGTGGAGATGAGTTCGGTGGCGCAGGAACAGGCTGAGACAATGGGTCGACCAGGGCAGACAGGTTTGTGGATTTTGGGAAGGAGATAGAAACGGGCTGTGTGGGCTTGGGGCCCAAGCTATGCACAAAGTGGGTGGCCATGGGTACCCGCATGGGCCCAAGCTATGTCTGTCTCTTTGTAGGTTATGTGGAACAGTCCCTCTACCGCACTTACACAGGCCCCAAGCCCCACCTCTTCCTCCTTTACATTGATGACTGTATCGGCGCTGCCTCTTGCTCCCCAGAGGAGCTCGAACAGTTCATCCACTTCACCAACAACTTCCACCCCAACCTTCAGTTCACCTGGGCCATCTCCAACACATCCCTCACTTTCCTGGACCCCTCAGTCTCCATCTCAGGTAACTAGCTAGAAACTGATGTCCATTTCAAGCCCACCGACTCCCACAGCTAGCTAGAATACGCCTCCTCTCACCCACCCTCCTGCAAAAATTCCATCCCCTATTCCCAATTCCTCCGCCTCCGCCGCATCATCTCCCAGGATGAGGCATTCCACTCCTGCACATCCCAGATGTCCACGTTCTTCAAGGACCACAACATTCCCCCCACAGTGGTCGAGAACGCCCTTGACCGTGTCTCCCAGATTTCCCGCAACACATGCCTCACACCCCGCCCCCGCCACAACTGCCTCAAGAGGGTCCCCCTCGTTCTTACATACCACACCACCAGCCTCCAGATACAACGCATCATACTCCGACACTTCCACCATCTACAATCCAACCCCACCACCCAAGACATTTTTCCATTCCCATCCTTGTCTGCCTTCCGGAGAGACCACTCTCTCCGTGACTCCCTTGTCCGCTCCACACTCCCCTCCAACTCCACCACACCCAGCACCTTCCCCTGAAACCGCAGGAAGTGCTACACTTGCCCCCACACCTCCTCCCTCACCCCCTCCCTCACCCCCATCCCAGCCCCCAAGATGACTTTCCGTATCAAGCAGATGTTCACCTGCACATCTGCCAATGTGGTATACTGTATCCACTGTACCCGGTGTGGCTTCCTCTACATTGGGGAAACCAAGTGAAGGCTTGGGGACCGCTTTGCAGAAGACCTCTGCTCGGTTCGCAACAATTAACTGCACCTCCCAGTTGCGAACCATTTCAACTCCCCCTCCCATTCCTCAGACGACATGTCCATCATGGGCCTCCTGCAGTGCCACAATGATGCCACCCAAAGGTTGCAGGAGCAGCAACTCATATTCCACTTGGGAACCCTGCAGCCCAATGGTATCAATGTCGACTTCACAAGCTTCAAAATTTCCTCTTCCCCCACTGCATCCCAAAACCAACCCAGTTCATCCCCTACCCCCACTGCATCCCAAAACCAGCCCAGCCTGTCCCCGCCTCCCTAACCTGTTCTTCCTCTCACCTATCCCTTCCTCCCACCTCAAGCCGCACCTCCATTTCCTAACTACTAACCTCATCCCGCCTCCTTGACCTGTCATTCTTCCCTGGACTGACCTACCCCCTCCCTACCTCCCAACCTATACTCTCCTCTTCACCTATCTTCTTTTCTCTCCATCTTTGATCTGCCTCCCGCTCTCTCCCTATTTATTCCAGAACCCTCTCCCCATCCCCCTCTCTGATGAAGGGTCTAGGCCCGAAACGTCAGCTTTTGTGCTCCTGAGATGCTGCTTGGCCTGTTGTGTTTATCCAGCTTCACACTTTGTTATTATGGATTCTCCAGCATCTGCAGTTCCCATTATTTCCAGTCAACTTTGTGTTGTGATTAATGCCTACTTTGCATTCTGGATTGTGATTGCCATAAGCATTCCAGTTTTTATTGAGTTTTATTGTGTTAGTTGGAGCTGAGGTAGAGGTGAAAAAAGATTTGGAGCACTTCTATGAAATGTGCCATTACTTTTCATTTTTAAGCTTGATCATGAGAACAGTTTGAATCACTAAACATAACATTGTGGAATTTGTAACACCACTGCAGTAATGATTCAGGAATTAGGTAATTCAGCCTCCTCAGTATTTAAATTGAGGTTGTGGTAGGATTTGCATTCTCTATGTATTTAAAATACCAAGTACATTGTTAACCACTTTTCCTGTTTCAGTTATCTAATGTTGCCTGTTTTGTGTAGTTTACCTAAAGCTGTAAAGAGGAGAATAAATGCCTTGAAGTATCCTCAGGTCAAGTGTGCCCATATAGAAGCCAAATTTTATGAGGAAGTTCATGTATTGGAGCAGAAATATGCAGCTGTATTTTGAAAAGGTATGACTGCTTAAGAGTTGAACTGTTTCTTAATTGCTTGTTAATTAATCCCTTGCCTTTCGACTAATCCTTAGCTGTATTAGATCAGCAATCTCGCAACTGGCTCGTAACGAACACTTCAGGAAATACCACAAATTTCTATATTAACTTATTTCTTGCATAGCTATCACATTTATCCATAATTAATGGGGTGGATTTTGTAGATATTGTCATTTAAAAGATGCTTTATGAAATTTAGCGGTGTTTGTGCTTGATAATGTTGTTTTATAACAAGCATTAAGATTAAAATAATTTTAAAATGTATTGCAAGTAAATTTCTAGCCTGGAACACTGAAGGTATTATTCTGATATGAACACAATATGCTTTCTTGTCCCCTGGCTGGTTTTGTCTGTGCCTTAGATACTTAAATCGATGAGGTTGTGCATCTGGGGAAGCATTAACTCTGCTTTCCGTCCATAGGTGCTCCCAAAATTGCTGAGTTTCTCCAGCAATTTCTTTCTTTGTTTCAGAATTCCAGCATTCACAGTACATTTTTTTAACTTTGAATAAGTACTTTGCTGTCCTTGATGATTATCGTTCCATATACAGCCATCCTCCTCTTGTACTAACTTCACTAGGATTGCATAAATAATATTGTGTTTAGCATTCGCTGAAGAGCAGGACATTTTTAGCTACTTCCTTTATAAACAGCAATCCCTCAGCAACCAAACCTCCTCTCTTGCTAAAGTCCCATTCAACATATTGTCTGGTGGCTAATCTTGCCTAAATGAGGTGCACTGTTTATGCTAAGATATGCCCTTTTTTTAATTTCTTAACCTTATTTACCTGTTTCATCTCTCCTTTAAAATCTCCACTGTTTACCACACAAACAAGCCCCATAATATTTTCTTCATTCAAAGTATGCACTGATTGGCTTCACATATTTTGTGATTATAAGCCTCCATTTCAACTCTTCCCTCTTTCCTCAAAAGTCACTGATTTCCTGACCTCCCTGAAACATCCCCTTTTATACCTGTATTCTCACTGGGAACATTCACTTAGTGAAAAATGCAGGAGAGCATGCCAGAAGAGCATCAGGCATACATTAAAATGAGGTGTCATTCTGGTGAAGCTAAACACAGAATTAACTGCATGATAAACAGCACAAATAGCCTGCAGTCAAAAGAATCAAGCAATCCCAGGATGGATTCAGTCAATGACTCTGGAAATCTGTCACATCCTTTGGTGGGCAACTAACCATTTGAGAGGATTCCACAAATGTCCCCGTCCTTGAGGGTGGAGCCCAGCGTAGTGGTGCAAAAGATGAAGCTAACATCATAATAACGCAATCATAATAACGCAATCATAAATAATGGTGTGAAGCTGGGTGAACACAGCAGGCCAAGCAGGATCAGAGGAGCAGGAAAGTTGACGTTTGGGTCAAGACCCTTCTTCAGAATATGCAACCATCTTCAGCCCAGTGTTAAGTGCATGATCCATTTTGTATTTACCTGAAGTCTTCAGCATTACAGATGCTACTCTTTACCCAAGTCACTCCATCTGCTACCAAGAGATGCTAAAGACATGGATGCTGCAATGCTTATGGAATTTGACAACAATCTTGATGGTATTATTGGAAACACATGCTCCAGAACTACCCACAGCCTAACCAAACTATTTCAGTATAGCTGCCTCATCGGCATCCACCATATTATTACCATATTATCTTGGTCTGATCTAACCACTAAAAACCAGGATATATCCAACATTGCCAAAGACCACCCATCCATCTACTCTTGGTCATCAGCAAAATGAGAGATGTTATTCTGTCATGTAGAGTGTGTCGAGGTAAACAAAATCACTCTTGAATTACGCCTCTACCACTCAATTTCTGGCCTTGCTTGAAAAATAGTCCAAAAAGCTAAACTCCAGAAGTGAAGTGAATGTCTTAAGAAACCCAGCAGAACTGCTGTTAATGGTAATTGGGTAAACCTGTCCACTGGCTGGGGCCATGAAGACAATTGGCTATGGTTGTTAGAGGTCAATCATTTCAGGCAGCATGCTTTGTGTTCCTCAAGCTGGTGTCCCGACTATTGTCAGCAGCTTCATCAAGTGGCTTCTTTCTGTTGTCTGGTCAGAAATGCGAGCTTTTGCCAATGGTTGCTATATGTGCTGAACATTCTGCATCCTTAAAATATTGAAGAGCACATCAGGAGTTGGAGAACATTTTAGGGTTGGACAGATAAATGACAAGTAACTATCAGGCAATGGCCATCTTTAGCAAGAGAGACTGAAATTGGTACAACTGCCATCCCTTCCCCCTCTTGAAAATCAATACCCTCACCACAGTAGAATCCTTCAGTCTCTTAAAATTTTGGAGGTTAGCATTGATCAGAAACTGAACTGGGCAACCCATGTACATACTGTGTCTAACAGAGCACTTCTGAGTCTGGGAATCATCCCTCAATGCCTGTGCACCATCTACAAGGCACAAGTCAAAAGTGTAACACAATACTCTCCATTTCCTTGGATGAATGCAGCTGCAGCAAGAGCAACACTCCAGAAGCCTGACACCATTCCAAAACAAAGCAACCTGCTGGTTTGCTACCCCACAAAAATTGCCTTCAAAATTTACCTCTCCACCTCAAACAGAAACTGTAGTACTTGTGATGCACTTCATCAACTTGCCAGCCCTTACCACATAGGATGAGGAGAGCAAATGTATGTTAATGCTTCCAACTGCATATATCTCTCAAGCTCAAACCATATTGACTTTAATTCTGAGTTTCTTCCAACAGTATTGCAAATATACCTACACCTGTCAGCAAAGCAAACATGCCCTGAATGAATTAATAAATATATGAATTAATAAAAATATCCCAAGAGGTTCTATAGCTATATTAAAGAGTAAGAGGGTGGCTAGGGGAGAAAATAGGTGCCCTTAAAGATTAGCATGACTATCTGTGTGGAGCCACAGGAAATGGGGGAGATTTTTAATGAATATTTCACCTTAGCATGACTCTTTCCTGAGTAAATACTCAGGAAATAAGGAAAACAAGTAGGAATGTTTCGGATCGCATACATATTACAGAGAGGAGGTGTTTGCAGCCATAAAGTGTTTTAAGGTGGATAAATCCCCTCGGCCTGTTCAAGTGCATCCTCAGACATTGTGGGAAGCTAGGGAAGAAATTGCAGAGGTTTTTGCTTCATCTTTAGTCACTGGTGAAGTTCCGAAAGACTGGAGGGTGGCTAATGTTGTTCCATTGATTAAGAAAGGTAGCAAAGACTAGCCAGGGAACTATAGGGCAGTGAGCCTGACATCAGTGGTAGGCAAGTAGAGAGGATAACGAGGGACAGGATCATTTGGATTGTCAAGGTCTGATTTAGGGATAGTCAGTATGGATTTGTATGTGGGAAGTTATGTCTGAAAAATCTTTGAGTTTTTCAAAGAGGTAACTAAGAGGATGGAAGAGGGGTAGGGCAGTGGATGTTGTCTATATGGACTTTAGACAGGCCTTTGACAAGGTTCTGCATGGCAGGCTAGCTATGAAGGTTAGGTCGCATGGGATCCATGGAGAACTGGCTAATTGGATTCAAAATTGACCCAATGGTAGGAAGCACAGGGTGATGATTGAAGGTTGTTTCTCAACTGGAGGCCTGAGACTAGTGGTGTACCACAGGGCTCGGGGCTGGGACCTTTGTTATTTACATGAATGATCTGGGCGTGAATGTACAAGGCATGAATAATAAGTTGCGGATGATATAAAATTGCGAGGTATTGATAGCGAGGAAAATTATCAAAAATTACAGAGGGATCTTGATAAGATGGGGAAGTGGACTGAGGGTTGGAAAATGAAATGCTATTCAATATAGATAAGTGTGAGATGTTGCACTTTGGAAAGTCAAACCAAGCAGGACTTATACATTAAATGATAAGGTCCTGAGGAGTGTTGTGGAACAGATGGACCTAACAGTACAAGTTCAAAGTTTGCTGAAGACAGCATCACTGGTGGACAGAGTGGTGAAGAAGGCATTTAGCATGCTGGCCTTCATCAGTCGGGGCATTGAGTGTAGATGGGGCATAGATAGAATGAATGCATGTAGACTTTTTCCCAGGGATGGGGAATTGAAAACTAAAGAGCTTAGGTTTAAGGTGAGAGTGGAAAGATTTTAGGAGGACCTGAGGGGTAATTTCTTCATGCAGAGAGTGATGCGTATGTGGAATGGGCTGCCAGAAAAAGTGGTTGAGGCAGGTACAATAGCACCTTTTAAAAAACATTTGGATAGGTGCATGATGGGAAGGGTTTAGAGGGATATGGACCAAATGAGGGCAATTGAAACAACTAGTTAAGTGTACACCGTGGTCAGTATGGACCTCTTTGGGCTGTAGGGCCTGTTTGTATGCTGTATTACTTTATAACTCTGCTCTATGTGAACCGCTACATATCAGCACCACTCAAATGCTAAGGGTTATGATTCTATTGGGAGAATGTACTGATGATCAAGTCCCAGTACACCTGTCACTCCATTAATATAAATTTTGTTATTTCTTGTACCAAAATATCAATTGATTCTCTGACTATTCAGAATATAATAATCATTCACCAGGCTTTAACGAACTCAGTATATTTCAGCAGGAACAAAGTTTTTTTTATTTTTAATCAGTGCTTACCACTTGTTTTAATACTGGAGTTATAGTGTGGAAATAATTTTAATTCTATACGCACATTTGCAATACATAACTTTTAGTCTCTGCAAAGATGATGAGTTGTTATTTTTTTAAAATGGCAAAAGGAAGGAACAATCAACTTCTGTAAACAAAAGGATTGAATCTGATGACTTCTCATCTTCACTGGATTCTCCATTGGCAAAGTTGCATTGCTGTCAAGTGTTGATTGAAAGTAGATGTTCAGGGAGAAGGCTCAGTACTCTGTGCAAGCAGACAATGCATCTTGTCATTGTGATCAAGATCTGAATAACAATTTAGAAGAAGAAATCATAGTTTTTGAAAGAAATGTCATCAAATGCGCCAAATATCAGAATTGTTTCTTGACTGTTGAGGCTAGCAGATAGAAGTATTTCCTGCAGTCTGGAAGACCTGAGTTGAATCAGACACATGGAGTGACTAATGCACAAGCCACTATTTGCCTAATGGTATAAAAGTAGAAGTTATTAGTGCAGAACTTCAAGGCTGAATCCACGATGTAAACAATGCACAGGTTGCAGGAGGCAAACTTGCTAGATAAATGTCCCACTCTGTTTTGTGCTCATAGCATTGGCATTGGATGTAAGAGCCTTGTTAATGTTGGATATAAATTTTGTTTTTAACATTTATTCTGCTGTTACAGTAAACTAGGAATGAGTTAAATTCACAGCCCTGAAACTCAGTTATAGCAAAAATGTAAGCCATCCCCACTAACATTGTAGGAAATCTGATAGAAGGATGCACATGATAAGTCAGAGTTGTGGACTGTAACTCCAGATGAGCCAAACTAATGCATCATTGTCATTTGTATGTGCCAAACAATTTTTGTAGAGTTATTCCAGACTAGAATATAAAATCCAAGGCTTGCCAGCAATGGCTGCAAAACAGTCTCACCCACATCGTGGACAAGTATTCACCAAAAGAAGTTCTTAATATGGGTGAAACTCAGCTGTTTTACCTTCTTGCAAATTGGAACAAAAATTTCCATATTTTTCGCATGCTTACTGATTCGTGGTTTTTAAAACTTTTGGCACAGCTCACATTGTTAGCAAATTGCGTTATGTGGGGAATTCTTGAAGCCCTGCTGAACATGAATTTGTGAACTAGCATTCTGATTCCACTTATCGTGACTTTGCTGTGTGCAAGTATGTAATACACCTAAAAATACCAGTGTTCCATGTGGCTGTTTAAAAAATGTAAGTACTTATTTTGTTCACAATCATTTTGTCATGTGTTTGGGGCTTATGGTTTGTTTTTACAGAGATGAGACATAACAACGGGGAATGTAGAACCTGCAGACACAGAATGCAAATAGCATTGTGAGGATGAGGAAGTGGTAGTAAGTCTCACTTTATGGAAAGATTTTATATTCAATATCGAATTGCACTGTAGTCATCATAAGTCTGCCCAACCTGAATGTAATTCGTTCGGATTTGCTGTCCTTTTTTCCAAAATGCAGATACAAACTTGTGATCTGTAGAGAATATGTCAAAATGTACCATGCTGTACCATTGTACTTTAGAACACAGTAGAAAATGTCCTAACTACACTAGTATTACAATTTCTATTTCTCACAAGTCAGTCTGGCCATGACTGGTCTTTGTTTTTTTTACGGTTTATTACATCTAAAGTGGACTGTAGTGCTTTTGTTTTAGGTATCTGCCAACTGGAAGAGACAAGTTTTCTTTTCAGGGTATCATAGTCATAAACCAATTTGTACTTGGGTTTACATTCATGCACCATTACTGAAAGGGTGGTGTCTAACATTGCATCATCTAGTCCTCAGCAGTAAGGCTATGAAAAGCCATCAGAGAAGGGCAAATGCTCATGAGACCTAGCAAATTACTCATTCTAGCCACTCTCTGGGTAAAGATGTGTTTATTTCCACATTGGATTTAATAGTGACTATCTTATTTTTTTCAGACCTTGGTTCTAATCTCATTTGCAAGCAGAAACAACATTTTTTTAACCTGGCCTATCAAACTCATTCACCATCTTAAAGATGTTTACCAGTTCACTACTTCATTCCGTCTTTACTAGAGGAAACATCTCCAGACTGTTCAGTATTTTCTGGTGGATTTAGCCTCTCCGTATTCTAGTAATTCTTTTTCCATCTTCTCTGATGACTCTTTCTTTTATGCTTTTCCATTCTCGATCCCTTTAAAAATGAACCATAGTATTTTGTTTGCTGTATTTTAATCTTATTAATCTTTGTCTTTACTTTAAAGTGCTTTGTATAACTATACCCCCAGATACGTTGTTCTTCACTCCATTTAGACACAAGGGTTAGATTTTAACTTGGTCAAAAACTCATTCACTTCATTGGAATTGTGCTTCAGGTGTCTAAGGAGTATGAAGGTTGCTTATTGTTAACAAAGTGTATCACCTATCACGATTACATTTAAAGTTTATTTGCCAATTATGTACCCTTTCAGCAAATCCTGTTAATATATTCCTGCATTTTGATGGGTCCTCGCTAGTAACTAAGATGTCAATATTGAAGATTGCATCTCTGATTCCTGAGTGTGAATTATTTACATACCAAAGTGATCCCACTGCTGTGAACTTCAGTTCCATTTTTACGTTATTTTGTAAAAGTTTTTTATTTTAATTTGAGCAAACAAGGCGGTGTCAGTTGGATATTAAGGGATTTAGAGACAACATTGTATCAAGGAACTATCAAACAGTGGAGTAATGCTGTGCATTGTCATTTCCTTTGTATATCTTGCTGTTACTTTCCTTCTTTATTGTCCCCATGTTTGCTTTCCCTGTATGCATTCCATTTGCTTTTCCCTTCTGTCCCATTTTCAATCTCCACTTTCTCCATTTTTTCATGTTGCTCATTCCATTTCTTATTTATTTTCTAGTCTCAAGCTCTTGCTCTGTTTTCATCTGCATCTCCTTGCTGTTCTCCCCACTATTTACTTGATCAGCATATGAATTCTTACTTTCCTTCACTTCAGCAAGTCATCTGTTCAGTGGGCCGCGCACACTTCCCGACATTTGCAACTTACTCTGTGTCTTTATATTCTATTTGCTCATTCACTTGATTTCTCCTTGCTTCCATTTTAGAGCAGGCTTGTTCTAGCTCCTTCATTCCATTAGTCTTTGCCACCTTGGCTCCCTGTTCATTTGTTTAGTTTGTTTGTCTTACTCTGCATATATCAGGTGCCATTAATACACTCTGCTGATCAACTCTTTACATTCCTTTTTTATTTTTACTCTTCATCTTTGTACTTTGCAGAGAATAAGTATGAAGGCAAAGATAACACAGTGTGAAGCTGGAGGAACACAGCAGGCTAGGCAGCATCAGAGGAGCAGAAAAATTGAGGTGTTGGGTCGGGACCCTTCTTCAGAAGACCCTTTCTGAAGAAGGGCCCTGACCCAAAATGTCAACTTTCCTGCTCCTCTGATGCTGCCCTGGCCTGCTGTGTTCCTCCAGCTCCACACTGTGTTATCTCTGACTCCAGCATCGACAGTTTTTACTATCTCTAAATAAGTATGAAGGCAAGTGATTTTACATCTGAACTCTAGGTGATGCTATAGCCCAATTTGTGAAAGATTCAGGCAATGCCTCTTCCATGTTTTTGTGACTTTATTTACTGCAAGAAGTAACCCAAGTGAGGATGCTCTTCTCACCCTTCAGATTAGCCAGTAGACTTTAAGATTCTTCTCTCCAACCTCAGGATTTTATACCAAATTTCCTTCAGATTACTTTCAGCAGTTAGCCTTTATTTGAAGTCTTAAGTATTGTCAAGGTTTTCAGATTTGGACTCCTGGATTCTGGAATCCCAAGAATAGATCCCAGAGGTGGTGAAAGGTTGTATTTGGTGTATTGATATGTTTTTCCTTGTTGTGATAGTTACCCAAGGCAAAGTGTCCTTGGGTATGTGTTGCTGTCTGGAAATGTGCCTCAAGTATGCAATGGATCAGTTAGATCTAAAGTCTGTGGTCCTGCCACATCTAGTCATGAAGGTGGTGGACAATTAAACCGTTAAACCAGGAGAGATAAGCATTCCCGACCTCAATGGGGGAATCCAACACATCAGTATAACAGACAAAACTTCCAGCTAGAATTGTGAAGTAGATAATCCATCTCAGCCTCTTCCTGATATCCTCAGCAGCACAGATGCCAGGTTTCAGCCCATTTGATTTCTTCCACATGATATCGAGGAGCAGCTGAAGGTGCTGGATACTTTAAAGGCTGTGCACCATGACAAATCCTGGGAAGAATACTGAAGACTTGTGTTTCAGAATTTTCTGCACCATAGAAAATTGGTTCAAATACAGCTGCAACTTTGGCGTCCACACATCAATGTGGAAAATTGCAGGACAATCCAGGCTAGTTACTTTAACTAGCCTATCTGACCATGTTTGAGTGCCAAAGTCACGAAAAGTGTTGTTAATGTTATCAAGAGGCACTTTCTCGGATGTAACCCGCTTGCTGGTACTCAGTTTGAGTTCTGCAAATCCTATTCGGTTCCTGACCCTTATTATGGACTCTGTCCAAACATTAATGAAAGAGTCGAACCCAGAGCTGAGATGAAAGTGACTACCTATGACATCAAGGCAGCATTTGACAGTGTATGGCATTAAAAAGCCCTAGCAGCATTGAAGTCAGTTGGAATCGGAGAAAAAACTCTGGAACAAAAACTGGCACTAACCAAGATGCTTATGGCGGTTGGTGGCCAGTCATCTCAGCAGACATTCCTCGGAGCAATGACATAGCCCCAACCATTGTCAGCTGCTTCAGTGATCTTTCCTCTATCATAATATCAGAAGAGAGGACGTTTGTTAATGATTATGCAATGTTTGGCACCATTCATAACTTGTACTGAAGCAATCTGTGTCCATACACAGCAAAGGAGGAAGAGATGATCATGCTGAATTTTGCAGTGACATTGCTGCTAGTCTGCTGAGTTGGTGTTATCTCTGGGGAAAAATAATCCCTTTAGGTCCCCTTTTTTGGGATATAAATTCATAATCTGCTGTGATAAAAGTAATGCATTTTAAGAAGTGTTGTCCCTTGTTGATGGATTAAAATGAGGTCTCTTCTGTTTGAGCGTTATAACTTCTGTAGCACTTTTGTAAAGGGAAAGGATTTCACTTGGCATTAACCGTTGTATCTTCTTTAGTTTGACTGAACATAAGCTTTTGTCCATTCAACTTGCAGCAAACATAGCTTGAAGGGTCTGGCTCTATTATATACTGGCACTGCACGTCATATGTAGCATGTCCTCCGTCTACACATGAAATAGGGGGGCTGTCCCATTGATATTCTGCAAAAGAGATCATGTGCCCATAGTTTGTTTCTTTCCCATGTCTTCATGCCTCTGCCTGCTCCATGACCATAGCCCCCATCACACCTCTTATGATCATTTCTAATTGATTAGTTGTCATTTCTGCGTTATAGGCTATTTTTCATATCTCCTGAAAGTAATGACACTTGGTGGTACAGCAAGGGTTAAATTTAACATTTTCAGCCTTGTTTTGAAATCTAACGTTTTAGAGTAGATTTGTTTGGAAATCCTGCCATGACCATGCTCCTCAATCTCTGTAACATCCATTGGCTTCTCAACCCTCCAGAGTTTGTGCTGACCTATTTCTGGTCTCTTGAGTATCTCTGATTTCAATCACCCTACCATTCCTTCCTCCACATTTCTATTTCACTTCTGTGTTTTTAAAGCTACCTTTTTGACCAAGGTTTTGGCCACTCAGTTTCATAGTTCCTCTGAAGTGCCTCATATTATACATGCTACATAAATGTGAGCTTTTGTGGTGCATTTCCACCAACACTAACAGCTATCTCCTTGTATAGACATTTTCAGCAGGGGTCACTGGTGAATAACTTTCCTTCAGAAGTGCAGTGGATTAACTGAACTTTAATGCTTAGATATGAATGTGAAAAAAAATTTTGGAATTGTTCTCATGACTGGAAAAGCTTAACATATTTATTGAGTTATTTTGAGACAATGATGCAGATAAACAGACTTAATCTGTTGGAATAGGTGCTGAATGGAAAATAATACATTTTTACAGCTTTGAATTGGATGCTTGGAGCGGGAGAAATGTGTACACTTTACAGATCTTTGAGGCAATGCAATGGAAACTTCGCCAAAATGCAACATCTTGATGTCCCATTGCACTGCTAGGTCTGGACTAGTGTCAGCTCAAACTTGAGGTGTTCAGTCTACATCAAACTAGTGAACTAGAAGTCTGGTGTGACCCAAGCTGTCTCCTGTTATGAATGTGGCTGTTAGCATCCCATTGTTCAAGTAAATAGATGTGGGGGGAAAAGCACTAAACAGAAAAATTGCGGGCTATGCACGTTTTGATTTGAAAATTAGAAAGACATTTCTATACCTGCAGCTTTCTGATTTAAAGCTTCACCTTGAACCAGATGATTACTTCACAAATTCTATGTTAACCAAAAGTCTGAACCAGACAAGACTGACCCTTTCTCCTTTGAGGGCTCAGAAGTAGTTGATTTTGTAGGGTAAGGAAAGGGTCATTTATAGACCTGATGTGTTATTTCTTGTCATTTACTTTTGGAATTGGCCAGCAAGTTATGCCTCTGATGTGAAAGCATGGAAATGGAATTATAGCAACTAGAGCTGATGTGGAGCCAGCAGTGCTTTCAGGGATGTGCTAAATGACATCTTCCTGTCCTGAAATGAAAAGAGGGCTCCCTTCCAAGTAATGTAAACTGGAGCCTCTGCCTTTTACACTGATTGTAACCTATTACTTGCCTTTAATCTTGCATCAGGTTCCATTCTAGTGCTACATTAATCCCAGCAAATATTGTCAGTTAACTGTTCAATGTAGTGTTGACTTCTTCAGGGTTGGGAATATACATATTGAAACTCTGCTTTCTATCCCTTCCTTGACTGGATGCTTTTCGCATGCTTTTCAGGAGGTTCAAGTATTTGCTTTGGTCTAATTTTGTCTTTGTTGAAACAGCAGATGCATTTCTCTTACAAAAATTGTGACATTAAGAACAAAAAAAGTTGCAATCTCAGTGTCTGTTCAGGAAGGCCAGGTATAATGCCAAGTCATTTAATTGATCCAGGTTAGAGTGAATCTGTGACAGTTCATGAGGAACAAAAACTGGGAAACTTCACGTTTGGCAGCTATTGGATAGATACACCAGAAAATAGAATCAAGTGTAGGCCATGGAACTCTTTGAGCCTGCTCTGCTACTCAGTATGTTCATGACTGAGCATCCAATTCAGTACCCTGTTCTCACTTCCTCCCATACCCCATTGTTCTTTTAGCCCTAAGAAATATGTCTAATACGTCTTGAAAATTTCCACAGTTCTGGCCTCAACTGCTTTCTGCAGTAGAGAATTCCACAGGCTTACCACTCTCTGGGTGAAGAAATTTCTCTTCATCTCAGTCCTAAATGACCTGTCAAGTCTTTTTAGAATTTTGAGTTTCTGAGATTCGCCCTCATTGTTCTAAACTCTGGCGAATACAGTCCTAACCAAAAAAAATTATGAAGATCTGTAGATGGTGGAAATCCAAAGTAAAAACAGAAATTATTGGGAAAACTCAGCAGGTCTGGCAGCATCTGTGGACAGAAAGGAGAGTTAATGTCTCGGATCCAGTGACCCTTTAGAATTGATTGAAGCCAGGAAAAGGTTGGTACATATGTTGAAGTTCAAGAGGTGGATGGAGTAATTGATAGGTGGAGATGAAACCCAGAGAGGGAGAATAATAGAGATAACAAGGTGTAGAGCGGGATGATCACAGCAGGCCAAGCAGCATCAGAGGAGCACGAAAGCTGACGTTTTGGGCCTCGACCCTTCTTCAGAACAACACTTGGATAGACAAAAGAATGGATAAAGGTCAGTTTGAGAGAATCATTGTGAATTGGAATCATTAGTAGCTGACAATGATTTGGCTGTGGGAGTAGCCTCCGTGGTGACAGGGCCTGGTGTATGGAACTTGAGAAAAGAACATGGGAGAAGGTGCTCGGGCCCTAAAATTATTGAACTTGACAAAAACTAGTATCTAATTTTTCACCTAGGGGCTCTGTAGCCTTTGGGACACAGTATCATGTTCAGTAATTTTCTCCAGACCGATTTGTTTTCATTCAACAGTCCTGCCATTCCCAGGAATCAGGGACCTTTATTACCCTAATTCCATATCCAGAGCAGCCATTGTCAGCATACGGTGCTCAGGTGTGATTTCACCAAGGCCCTGTACAGTTACAGCAGGATATCCCGGTTGCTGTCCTCAAATATTCTCACTCTGATGATGAACATACCATTTACCACCTTCACTGCCTGTATGTTTGCTTCTAGCGTCTGCTGTGCAAGGACACCCAGGCCTCTGACACCTCTCCCTTTCCCATTATATTGCTGTTCAGAAAATCTGCCTTCCTGTTTTTGCTACCAGAGTAAATAACTTCATACTTACCAACATTTTCCTTCATCCATCATGCATTTGCCCACTCGCTCAACTTATCAAATCTCTCAAACATGTTCGCATCCTCCTGGGAACTCACCTTCTCATCCAGTCTGTGTCATCTGCAAATTTGTATACATTACATTTAGTTTCCTCATCTAAATGATTGATATATTGTAAATAGCTGGGTCCAAATTGCCTGCCACTCAGAAACCCATTTATTCCTACTGTTTCCTGTCCATTAGTTCCTTAACCATGCCATACACTCTCTTTCAGCCCATGCTAATCTCTGCCTTCTGAAAGCCCAAGTAAACCACATCTACTGGCTCATCTTATCAACTCTAGTAACATCCATGAAATTATAGTAGGTTTGTCAGGCATGATTTCTCTTTCTTATATCCACGCTGGTTCTGTCTGATATGTCATTGTTTTCTGAGAGTTCAGCTTTTTAATCTTTTTTTATGGACATTTGCATTTTCCCCGCGACTTATGTTGGGCTAACAGGTCTAAAAATTCCCTGCTTTTTGTCTACTTCCTTTCTTTAAATAATGATTTAATTTATTATTGTCAAGTGTACTGAGATAAAGTGAAAAGTGTTGTTTTGTTTGCTATCCGGGCAAATCAGACCTCTCACAAGCACATCAGGGTAATAGAACAGAATATAGAGTTACACTGCAGAGAAGGATCAATTCTAATATGAGGTCTGTTCAATAGTCGGATAACAGCAGGGAAGACGTTCTTGAATCTTTTGGTGGGTATTACAAACTTTGTATCTTCTGCCTGATGGGAAAGGGTGGAAGAGAATATAACCAGAGTGAGAGGAGTCTTTTATGTTAGTTGCATTTCTGAGGCAGCAGGAAGAATCGACTGTCAATGGATGGAAAGTTGGTTTGCATGATGTTCCTAACTCCTGTAATTTCTTGCAGTCTTGAGCAAAATAGTTTCCATACCAAATGTAAGATAATAAAATGTGAGGCTGGATGAACAAAGCAGGCCCAGCAGCATCTCAGGAGCACAAAAGCTGACGTTTCGGGCCTAGAGGCTTCATCAGAGAGGGGGATGGGGTGAGGGTTCTGGAATAAATAGGGAGAGAGGGGGAGGCGGACCGAAGATGGAGAGAAAAGAAGATAGGTGGAGAGGAGAGTATAGGTGGGGAGGTAGGGAGGGGATAGGTCAGTCCAGGGAAGACGGACAGGTCAAGGAGGTGGGATGAGGTTAGTAGGTAGGAGATGGAGGTGTGGCTTGGGGTGGGAGGAAGGGATGGGTGAGAGAGAGGACAGGTTAGGGAGGCAGAGATAGGTTGGACTGGTTTTGGGATGCAGTGGGTGGAGGGGAAGAGCTGGGCTGGTTGTGTGGTGCAGTGGGGGGAGGGGACGAACTGGGCTGGTTTTGGGATGCGGTGGGGGAAGGGGAGATTTTGAAGCTGGTGAATTCCACATTGATACCATTGGGATGCAGGGTTCCCAAGCGGAATATGAGGTGCTGTTCCTGCAACTTTCGGGTGGCATCATTGTGGCACTGCAGTAGGCCCATGATGGGCATGTCATCTAAAGAATGGGAGGGGGAGTTGAAATGGTTTGCGACTGGGAGGTGCAGTTGTTTATTGCGAACTGAGCGGAGGTGTTCTGCAAAGCGGTCCCCAAGCCTCCGCTTGGTTTCCCCAATGTAGAGGAAGCCACACCGGGTACAGTGGATACAGCATACCACATTGGCAGATGTGCAGGTGAACCTCTGCTTAATATGGAAAGTCATCTTGGGGCCTGGGATAGGGGTGAGGGAGGAGGTGTGGGGGCAAGTGTAGCATTTCCTGCAGTTGCAGAGGAAGGTACCGGGTGTGGTGGGGTTGGAGGGCAGTGTGGAGCGAACAAGGGAGTCACAGAGAGAGTGGTCTCTCTGGAAGCAGACAAGAGTGGGGATGGAAAAATGTCTTGGGTGGTGGGGTTTGATTGTAGATGGCGGAAGTGTCGGAGGATGATGCGTTGTATACAG